>NC_136859.1:28248964-28875035 GCF_951799975.1 Gobius niger
TTGGATGGGCAAATATTTTATAAGGTAGTACTTTAGGGTCATTACTTATTTGTTCATGACTGGAAAAGAAATTACTGTAATTATTACTGTGTAGTAAGAACTGTTCCAGTGAGTATTACTATGATTTATGGGAATGTTTTTGTAAATGAATGATGAGGAAATCAGTTGGACTTTTTGGTGTGGAGACTGGAGCCAGGACTCCCCTGTAAAAGAGATTCTTAATCTCAGTGGGACTTTCCTGGTTAAAGGGACTATACAGAGTTTAAAAATGTTAAAATGATGTATTTTCCTCCCCCTTCATGTTCCAGCAATGTCCTAATGTGTAGAATGAGCTCAGACCTGTTCACCACAACTGCCTCTAAAATCCTGCACTGTCACTCAGAAAGGTGTTACTTTGGGTCCGAAGTGTCGTCATGCACCAGCTTAATATAGAAAATTACGAACTTGCATCTAGCCCCTTTAATATAGAACCTGCAGTTACATGTATGACCTGAGGTGGCAGTATTGAGTATAAAATGGCCAACTTGCATCTAGCCCCTTTAAATAAAGGTACAATAAAATATATAAAATAAAAATAGTTGGTGACAATCTATTGTATATTTAATCAACAACTAAATAGCCTAAATGCAAAAGTATAAAATGCTGCAGGCCATTCAGCGCAGTATGTTAAACAGGTTAGCTTTAATTTATAGATATATTGTATAGATATTGTGATCTAAAATTGGATGCCCAACCCTGATAGCCACTTTCGGAGAAGTTGCCAGGAAAGTAAACTAATCACTCACTTTGAAACAAAGTATCCCATGATGCCGAGAAGTGCTGAGAAGAATCCAGGCGGGTCAGCTTACTGTACAAATAGGGTGGCAAACAAATTTGCATGACAAAATTAAAAATCAATGCATTCCAGCTCACCTAATGACCAATCTCCCCAGCGCTGCTCCTGGCTCTGATTAACATTCTGGGAGGTTCAGGAGAAAATGTTAGAGCAAAGCATTAATCTCTCTCAGCAAAAAAAGCTTGTATCTTCTGACAGGTGGGTCAAAGTTGCCGTTTAATCTAGCCCATAATTTCTGAAATGTGCTGACAAAGTGTATTTTAATACATTCAAACATGGCTGTGTTTGAGAAAGCTCTCCGCGCAACACCTCAGCAGGAAGTGTGTCCCCAACGCTGACTTAAAGCGCGAGCAAAACATGTGACAAACGAGGGAGAAAATACCATCAAACACAGGTGGAGGAAAAGTGCAGAGGATTTCCACTTGAGGTTGTGTGTTGCCCGATACTGACGAGAATGGGGTTGTTGATGTCAGAAGAGCGGTTTAAAATAAGTATAAGATTGTAGCTACACTGTGAGGATTGTTTTGGAATATTATGAGAGAGAAAATACTAAATAGAACAATACCCTAGTCCTCTGTGCCATTACAACACCAGACTAAAATACTGTGGTAAGGCATTGCTTCCCAACCTGGGGTGCAGGGACCTCCGGGGGCACTTCGGCATGTAGCAGGAGGTACTGGGAATCATTTCAGATCAAAAAAGAAAGTGAAACTGTGTAAAATGTCAATATTGCTTTCAAAGAATTGAATTTCCTTAACTGTAATTTTAAATGAATCTAATGTTTGCACAACCAAGACAGCTCATAGTCCCACTTTCGAGCAGTGGGCTCCATCACACGAGGCGCTGCTCATATGAAAGTGCCTCTGAGGAAAAAAGACCTTTGGACAGTCGGCCTTTACTGTCCAGGAGCTAAAACTCTGGAACTCCTCGTCTCCTGAGCTGAAACAGGACTTAACAAAAAAAAAAAAAAGAACTAAAGGGTGTATCTAAATGCACTTCCTTTATGTAATGTCAGAATTTATTAATATTACTGTAAATGTATTTTCTGTGTGTATTTGAAGGGCCTTCTAGGGACGGACATCGCAAATTAGCCTTAAATAAATAAATACCATACTGTGTGGTACCCCGATGCTACAGCGCATTGTGTATGCTACTGAGAAGGTGAGCTCCCATCTCTCCAGGACCTGTTCACCTCCAGGACCCGGAGACACGTGGGTCGGATCACAGCTGACCCTTCTCACCCTGGAGACGGACTATTCACCCCTCTCCCCTCAGGCAGGAGACTACGGTCCATCCAGACCCAAACCTCCCACCACATGAACAGTTTTTTCCCCTCCGCCATCAGACTCATGAACAAAAACAAGACCCAATAACTGTGTGTCAGACTCGTGGATGTAATAACCTGTTCTAGTCATTTGCACTGCTCTGTTGCACTGTGTGGTCTGTCCACACTTAATGCACCTGCACATCTGTGAATACAATCCCACTATTGCTGTATGTCAAACTGTTGTCTTCTTATCATATTTTACTTTCTATTTTTTATGTATTTATTTTAATATTCTTTATGCATGCCCTAATAGCCTTATAGTTTTAAAGTTTTTTATAGCTTATTTTTATCTGAATTCTGTGTTCTATGTTTTATGTGAACCTGTTCTCAAACAATGGAAACAAAAACTGTTCTGATTCTGAAATAAATATAAATAAATAAATATATATTTAGCTATATTATGAACACAACACTACTAAATACTAAGTAATTAGGTTTAGTTGGTCACTTTGTAATAATTTTGGCAGGATCCTCGATGTCGGGGGTACTCGAAGTATAAAAAAAAAGCTTAAAAGTAACACCAAATTTCTACATTGGGTTTAAAAACTGCCCAACATTTGACACTCTCCTGAACGTGCCGCTGTATTTATGTGCTGCATGGCCTGCGCTTGACTTTATTGGCCGTTGGCAGGAAGGTGCCATCAGAGGTGTTTCGCTTCAGGCCTATTGAAAAATGTGTCCCCTTACCTCTTGGCCAGCGTCGTGGAAATAATATCACTCACACTGAGAGATCATGGTGTCAGGGTCAATTGTCCCGCAAGAGACGGGGGAGATGGGAGACACTTATTGATTTTTCATTTTGTTGGGGTAAGCAAGCATGTTGCGGCTGGGCGCGGGTGCAATGAGCCGGACACAATGTGCTCGACGCGCTCTTCCAGCCCGTCACCTCCTGAGCCGCGGCAACTTTCGGAAAACAAAGAAATATCACACAGATAACAGGAAAAAAGTCTCTAGAGTTTTGCTGCTTTCATACAGGACCGACTGTGGGGAAGCACGCCATCCGCTTCCATGATGAATGAGGAGCGCGGCTGCTGGCGCGGAGCACAGGGGGGAAGCGTGCCAGCGTCTGCCCAGAGAGGGGTGAGCCAGGGCTGGCAGAGGAGCAGGCACGCTGGGCCTCACGGGGCGGAAGTGCAAACACTTGTCAAACACTTTAGACGGTGCCGCAGGTCATAGACACATCCCAGCAGTCCAGCCTCCTGCCCAACAGCTACAAACTATGAATACATCAGGGCTGGGGATTTCCACACATTATGAAATATATAGGAATGACAGTGCCAAGTGTTTGGTTTCCTCAGTTGCCTTTTTTAATTTGGATAGTTTTATGCAGGATTTAGTTCTCTATATTTTGATAGGGCAGTCTTAAAGGGACTATACAGAGTTTAAAAAGAGTTTAAAAGTATTTTCCTCCCACTACATGTTCCAGCGATGTCCTAATGTGTAGAATGAGCTCTAAAATCCAGAGCCGTCATGCACAAGCTTAATATAGAAGCTGCAGTTTACACGTAAGACCTGAGGTGGCAGTAGTGAGTATAAAATCAACAACTTGCATCTAATCCCTTTAAAAAATAATTAATCGCAATTTACGATCCCAACTACGCCATTCCTTTCAACCTCTTAACCCCCACCTTTACCGGCCACATTTTCTCCAGTCTCCTCATTTGAAAGCTAAGACCCGCAACACTGATCTAAACTGATCTTTTCCCTGGCGTTGTTGCCACTTTTTTGTGGCTTTTTTATTGCGTTTTCATCCTCGTTTTTGTTACTTTTTTGTTGCTCTTTTGTGGCTTTTTTCCTTGTGTCTATTGTTTTGTTTTCATAGTTTTTTTCTTGTGTTTTTATCCTAGTTTTTGTCTCGTTTTTGTCACTTTTTTGTTACTCTTTTGTTGCATTTTCTTCTCCATTTTGAAACTTTATCAAGAAGGTTTGACTTGGGTCATGCCAAACTGGAGAAAATGTGCTTGGTTTTCGCGGGAGTTAAGAGGTTAAAACAAAAATGTCATGGCTGATATATTTCACAAATATCACTTCTTTATTCCTTTACATAATGTGTCATTGTCGACATTATCCCCAAAGGGCTTTCCACATTCTTGACATTTCGCCTTTTCTTTTATGTTCTTTGCGCTTCTTTGTGACACTCTTTCCACCAAAAAAAATCAAACCGCAGCCTTCGGGACGGTGTTTACTTCCCCCATCCAAAGCATCTCATCAACACGTTTGATAAGCAACACAAGTGATTCCTATCCCGCGCCCTCCACCAGTGTCCACTCTGACATTGCAGCGGGGGACAGTCACGTCACTTGAGGGTCACGACCTCCTCGGACCTTCGCATTTATCCCGAAACCAAAATGTCCACATCTTATTCCGAAGCATGGCGCGGCTGCTCGGTTGAATATACATGGCGGGTTTGAGGTCTGTTTTGTTGTCGGGGGGTTATTGTCACTTTTGAGCGCCTCATTTGCAAAGGCTGCAGTCCGGTCAGTGGCGTGAGGAGAGGTGGGGGACGGAGCGGGGCATTCTGGGAAGATACAACGCTTTCTGCAGACCCTCTCCTGAGCTTGGAAGGAGGGAAATGACGACACATAATCAGGAACTAAATCTCTCTCACTCTGACGCACATAGAAGAAGTGGCTTGAAGCATATGAGGGAATTAAAATACTAACACATCATATTTGAAGGACAAAACTTTTCCAAATTACTGTAAATTGCAATGCCAATAACAGCTTTACAAGTGAACATGCTGAGTTAAAACCTCTTAAAGGGATATTTCAGGATTTTTGACATAGGGACTCATTTCCTAGTTCTCCAGAGTGTTGCTGATTTCTGGAGATCTTTTTTTTTTGGAATTCAAGCAGTTCTTATATTTGAAGAGCTTAGTGGCGCTAGGCTAATGCAAGGCTAGCGCATTTCTATGGTATCAGCTACACTGCATTAAAAACAGTCTGACCTGCTCCACAGTGCACCTGAGGCAAATCACTTATAATGCCAGACTAACCATATAAACGTCTGTGTCGAGAAAAAAAAAGCATTGAAAACGTGACAAAACGTGGCAAAAAATGTGTCAAAAAAGCAACGAAAATGTGACAAAAGTGTGAGTCAAAAAACACAACAAAAGCGTGATAATGAAAACAAGCTGATGAATGAATGAAGCTTAGATGAGTTTTGTAGGGATTAGCTTTCAAATGAGGCGTTGCCGTGGCCCATAGGCTGCAAGCTCCAGTCGAGAAGCTTTCAGATTTGGGTTAAGGCGGGGGTGTGAACCAAATTATTTCACTATTTCAGGCTATGAACTGATACATGAACCCATAAAAATAGCCCTTAATGTTATTTCACTGCTAACTTGTGCGGGGCAGGCACCTGTTCTATACTTAGCGTGTGTTTGCTCTGCCCAAAATTTCCCCTTGACGCATTGCTCTCAGGTCTGCAGTATTTTGATAGGGAACGTTATCTCCCAGCAGATCAGATGCTACCTTTAGGACATTCTTTTTACCAAAGCGCCTTTGATTAAACCTTTTTTCTCGCTTTACTACTTAAAGGGTGCGAAGCTGTCTTCCTTCCAGACAATATAAAATATCCACCAATCGGGCGATAAATCACACTCCAGTCAGGAGCGCTCTTGGAAAGGTGATTGCACAGTCGGCTCTCACAGCTGCTGGGTAAGTGTTTTGGGTGTCTGTTGGCTCTCCCCCACCTGTGCGCGCGGTCGGTCCGTCCCGTTGGCCGCGCTGACAGAGCTGCAGGTTGTGCAGACAGTGGGTGGATGGGGGTGAGAGAGAGGGCGCCCGGCAGCTGCTCACCTGGGCTGACTCCGCACCTGTGAGAGCTCCGTGTTACAGTGTTAGCATGAAGCCAGACACGCGAGGACCAAGGCTGATGCAAGGACGGGGTAACACACGGGGCATACACATGTACGTGTTCAGTGCAGTATAGGGAATGTGCTGGGAAGTAACCAGCCTGAGACTTTAAATTCATTCTTAAAACTCACTTGTATTGACTGACTTTTTGAAAGTTTTTTGTTTACTTTTTCTTTATCTTATCATATTTTTGTTTAATACAAGTGGTGACGTCACAGCTCTACTTCCGGGTCCGTAGATGTGCGAGAAAACTACAAAAAACTCTTAAATACCACAATCATTATTTTCTGAAACTCAACAGAGAGTTACTGAACATACTTATTTATCAGAACCATGAGCCAAAAATGCTGCACCTTCTGCTATAAAAGTAATATTTACCAAAATCGCTACATCCGGGTTAGTGGAGATAAATGCTAACGGCGCAGCAGCTACGCTAACCCCAGAAGTACCAACTTTAGTAAATATTACTGTTTAAGCAGTAGGTGCGGCATTTTTGGCTAATGAGTCTGAGAAAGTCTGAGGTTTGTTTTATGTTTTTTCTCGCATATTTACCGGTCTGCTCAGACCCAGAAGTGGAAGTCGTGACGTCACACTTAAAAAATGTATTGATTGATTGCTCTTTTCCAAGCATTTTGTGGCCTTCCTTTTTATGCACTTCATGATATTGTTCAGCTCTTAATAAACATCAGTAAAACTAAAGTTGAGTGGAATAGAACAAACTATTCTTTTTTTTTTTACTATTAATTTACTAAAGTAGATACAATGACTAGAGAGTTCACTTTCCAGGGATGATGTGTGATGTGAAATGAGGTAATAGGTTTATTTGATTTTGGTTTTGATTGATGAACTTTTAACAAATGAAGCCTAGGCATTAATTCAACCTGGGAGACGATATTCAGCATCACATACCTCCAGCCAATGATCGCTTCCGAGAGGGCCACACCTCCATAGCAGCCAATCATCGCCCTCGGTCCCGCTTTTAAGCCCCAGCAATCATGGTTCGTTCGCTTCCCAGCTGCGCTGCGACCCGCCTCCACCCCATCTCCGCCTCTTCCATCCACGGCTTCTACCTGCTGCGGCTTCACGGGTCTTCCATACCACCACCAGTGTCCAGGCTCCGGGGGAAGGCATCCCTAACTACAAGCTGTTCATCCATACTGACTTTCATACATGGATGTCTACCGAAGGGGTCTGATCGCCAACACTAATATACATGTCAATAAATCTTCCTAATCACCGCTTTCGTCTGTTTGAGTCTATCCAGGTTGAAATACACTTTACAACTAAACAGGGCAATGGTATTACCCAATTTTAATTTAAAGGAATAGGCCACCGTTTTTACATACTGAGATATGTTCTCATTACGCCTCACAATATAGTACCCCTTTTTATCCGCTTAGAAAATCGACATGTTGTGATTAAATCATTTTGTGTAACTGGACTTGGATCGTGTAACGTTTCACGTAACTGTATTTAAATAGGGAAAACGTGGAAAAGCTTTGTAGCTTCTAACTTCACTCCAGTTTGGAGCTATATCTTTGATGGGAGAGGCTAAATGCTAACAACATTTGCGTGACTGAGCGCACGCACAAAGACCAGACCGGTATGAATCAACTCATTTAAGCTAAGGTAAGAGTATATCTCAGTATGTAAAAGCGGTGGCTTGTTTCCTTGTGAGTGTTTTTGGTCTATTTTCTTGACAGCATATTTGTCGCACACACATGCAGAGGCTTCTCTCCCCCAAAACTAAAGTGTTTGTGTCTCTTTTTCTTTCGTTTTGCCCGTGAATTATTGCATTTTTGTGCATCTAAATGTTTTTGGGATGTTGTTGTGGAGTTTTATTGCTTCTTAGCAGACTAGTTAGCAGCTTTTACTTTACTTACTGAATTCTCAAAACAATGTGCTTCATGACTGCAGTGTCGGGCCCATTCAAAAGGGGTCTCACACATATCCATCTCAGGAAGCTGAACTCTCCCCTTCTCACTACATGTGTACAGTGTCTGATATTGCTCTGATAACTCTCATCTTTTGCATCAATAGAAAGAGAAACAAAATGTATATTCTCTGCTAATATCTCATTGAATTGAATTGAAACTATGTTAAACATTCAGTACAAAACTCTGCAGACTCTTTGATTTATAATTTTGTTTACACCCATGTTATGTGTAACAGAACAACTGCTAGTAGTTTACATCTATGAATTATAAATAAAAAAAATATCCCTATGGTTACGACTGCTGTTTAACATAAGATCCATGAATGAATGAGCAGGTAATGTGAGAGGGATTAGTCACATCAGCGGCTTGTCACTTGAGTATAACAAACACACCGAATCACACAGGAAAAACCTCAGTGTGACATAAAATACAGGCTTTTCTCTCTCCTCAGAGCAGTTGCATCGAGTGGATGAGGGGGAAAAATGTAAAAGTAGTTCAGATTCAGAGCTGAGTGCAGCGAACACTTGAGGCTCAATTTGTCAAATTCACTTTGTGCAGAGTGACAGGCTGTATTACCCTGGTGAGCAGCAGCCCCACGTGCTACGGGGGGAACATGTGTGTGTGCGCGAGTGGCAGCGGGGGCACTCAAGTGTTTCTCACAGACAGAGGAAAGTTTGAATGTACGTTATATTACAAAAGTACCAAAACTGGAATCTATGTTGGAGTGGAGACAGCGTTACGTCGGCTCCTTCCTCTGTCTAAAGCAGGGGCGTCCAACCTCTTTTTAGAGCTACTTTTACGCAACAACAGAGCAACTTGTGCTTCAAAGACACACTTCGACTGAGGCAAAGTTAACCCCAGTCATCAACACAAGTAAATGTAGAAAGTGAGCTACCGAGACAGGGCTGGAGAGGTTGAAAAGCTGACTAAATTGTTGTTTTTTTGTAATGCATTAAATCAAAATTAGTAGCTTTTTTTGAGTGTGTGTTTGTGGAAAAGCCTGATTAAACAGTTGGATAAACTGAAATATAGGGTATAGAATTCAGCACTTTAGAAATGTAACAATTATTTCTCTTACAAATGGCAAAATGTGTAATTTTAGAAACACAAAGTTGAGAGAAACTAGCATCCTCTGAAAATGCATGTGCTCATAGCGCAGCTGTATTTCTGTCACTTGAAACTTCTGTACAGCACCTCACTTTTATCCAATCTAATCCGTTTTTTTTTTTTTCATCTGCGTTTCAAAATATAGTCATTCTTTGCTCCAAAATAATCCTCACTTCTGTTGCATTGCGATGCACCTTGAAAACCCTAAATACGTTGCCTAAAGTTCGAGAACCTCTCCTCTCCACAGTGGCCACTCTCACTGCTGTATGTGTGCACCTGTCCAGCCGGGCCGTGCCCCCCCCCAGCCCTCTCCTAATAACCCCCCTGTATACTGTAGTGCGTTTAATAATGCATGGCCCCGGCGCAGGACGGCCCTTTTGATAAAGTACAGCGCGGCAGCACATGCATAAGCAGCGCAGCCATATGCACAAAGAGGAAATTGATGGTGGAGATAAAGTCTGGCCGCGGCGTGAGTGTGTGCGGGAGACGGGGAAAGGAGAAAGTGACAGCGGGAGATTTATGGATCGGATGAGTGTCTTTATGCAAGTGTCTGATCAAGAGGCGATTGGGAGTTTTTAGAAAGAGTGCTGTATGAACAGGTCTGAATGGCTTTATTTGATACTTTGGATTATATCTTATTTTCTGAAGAAGGAGAAAAAAACAGACTTGAGGTGAAGGTAGGGTGTGAAGGATATGTAGGAATTCATGAAAAATACTGATCTAACATTCTTTTAAGGGACAGCAACGGTGGTGAAACATGATGAGAAGCTTATATTTACTTTTTATGTGAGCAAGGGAATAATCAACCATTCAGAAAACTGCAAAAGGTCAGATTCTAGCTTGCAAAAACATTACAGGACACTCTCTCGCCACTTGCGCTAGTGTAGGTCTCGATTAAAGCCGAACTGTGGAGATTCTGAGGTTCTGGGGCCAGAAACAGTACACTGTATCCTCATTGTGCGTCTTAAAGGGACTATACGAAGTCTAAAATGTGAAAAATGATGTATTTACCTCCCCTTACATGTTCCAGCAATGATGTCCTAATGTAGTGTAAAATGAGCCCAGACCTATTCACCACAACTGCCTCTAAAAACTGTCACTCAAAAACTGACAGTTCAGACAAATTTGGGTCCGAAGTTCCATCATGCACGAGCTTAATATAGAAACGGCAGTTACGCACAAGACCTGAGGTGGCAGTAGTGAGTATAAAATCACCAACTTACATCTAGTCCCTTTAAGCAACTGTGTTGGGGCTGGCAGTGCTCTCTTCAAACCACTCCATACCACCTCCTCCTTCTTCCTCCTGCACAGCTCCCTCCGCTCCACAGTCTTTCACCATCTTCTCCTCGTTTGTCCTTCTCCTTGTTTCCTGTAGCGTCTCCACTGTGCTGCAGGTATGTGGGGATCTTTTCAGTGTTTCAGAAGAAGACATTTGTAGATCTCAAATGACTTTGTTTACTTGCTAGCTGCTTCCTTCAGGACCATTTTGGACTCTCTGCATTAAAAAAAATCAGCCAAACCACACAAAAACACGGCAAAGGTGCACAAAATAATCCAGCAAAACAGTGTGGAACAGAGAAATGCACAAAAAACACCACCAGACCCAAGAAGAGAAGTTGCTGCTGTGAAGCTCATATACGAGTACATGAACTTAATTATCTTTTATGCTGTTTCCTGAATGTTACATGTCTCATAGGGATACGCAAGGCCGACTGAAACTGGAAATGTATAATGAAGTCTAAAACATTGGTTGGTCTGAACACATTACGTTTCAAAACAGAGCTGCATGCAAACTTCTACAAACTACTATCTTACAAATAGCATCTCATCTAATTTAGTATTCATCCTTATTACGGTTCGTGCTCCAAAATGCATGACATGTCCTCCCATTAGTTTTACCTCTGCACATCTATATTTTCATGTCCTCACTCACGCACAGCGGTCACTCCTCTGGCACCCAGTGAGACCAGATCGTAGCGGTCTGAATTTGAATCCCTGCTCGGTTCATGTTTTATGTCATTAACGTAATATCATGCCTTCTTTACTTCTTGTTTAGGCATTTTCTTCTTTGGTTGCGAGTTCAAACCCATTGGAAGTAAAAGTAGCTTCGTCTTGCAGTGGTTTTAACTTTGTGCATAACGATAAGCCTGGTTTATATGTATAAGAGCCATGATCACATATTTATTCCGATGTCTCTCTGCGTATGTATGGACCTGGGTGCAGATGGGGGGGAATATTCTCTCAGAAGTGCTGCAGAAATGTGACCAGCTGCCAGTCAAAGTCCAGGAGGTTGAGGGGCCAGAGCGGGATGGGCGGTGAGCGGGGTCTGTGCCACCTTTTGCGCCCTCTCGCACCCCGACATGGAGACGTGGACAGAACAAAGAGAGGGGCCCACCTTCATAAACAAAGCAGCAGAGATATGCATATGCCATTCTCTTTCTGACTTTGGGCAGACATGACCCCAGAACCTTCAGATTAAAACATCCGCTCTCTCCGCGCTGTTCTACAATTGATGATTTCTGCCACAGGGAAGGAAACTTTCTCAACTCAACTGTTCGGAAAGTTGTCTTTAATTTGGCCAGAATTGTTTGAAATTTTTTTGACAGTATCTAGTAATCTAAACTGCTGAATCAACACTACTATAAGCACACATTTCAGCCATCAAAAATGAAAATAATGTTGATAACACTTGACTGATAAATGACATAATTTTTGACACATTGCTGTATTACACTGCAGCATCAGCAACTAAGTGCCCAAAGAATGACCAGGTTATTCCATCAATGGATCTCTTCTTCTGTGATGGCACGGGCATATTTCGAGATGACAAAGCCAGGATTCATTGAGAATCTTTGGGATGTGTCCCGGAGAAGGCTCTGTGCAAATAAACAAGATTTTGAGAAATGAATGCAACGCTGGATCTTTTGACATTGCAGAAGCTTTTTGAAACCATCAAAGCTTAAAGGCGGTCCAGCCAAATATTAGAGTGGGGGAAGTTTTTTTTTCTTCCTGTGTGGAGTTTGCATGTTCTCCCCGTGTCCGTGCAGGTTTCCTCCAGGCACTCTGGTTTCCTCCACCACTAAAAACATGCACAATAGGCCAGGATGAATGATGTGTGTGCGTAAATGCAAGGCCGTGGGAACCCAGGGTGCTGAGGGTGCTGCCGTAACCCCTAGTGGATAGTTTGCGAACTGCAGGAAAAATTAATAAATAGGAAATATGCACAGAATTTTTTTTTTTTTTTTTTTTTTCAGGGGCAAACTAAAATATCTTCCCACGACTCTGCGGAAATGAATGATGGTGGTCAGAGGGATTGTTGGCGCAGAGGTGTGCAGTCGCGAAACTGAAGGTCCATACATAGACATGTAAAATTGTCCCATGTAAAAGTACTTTGAGTGTGAAAGGCGCTATACAAATAAACTCCTTTCCTTTGTTTTGGTCAGGCAGTGTACAGTATACAGTCATTACCTGGCCTGCCACACGGCTTACTTTTTTAACAATATATGTTGTCTGGGGCCGCAAGTTATGATAGGAATGACTGATGGGTAGATGAACCAATCAGAAGAATGCAGGAGCCATTTGTGAGAAAAACACTCAAGTATGAAGAATGAGAAAATCACTAATAAAAATCTTCTGCCAAATCAACAGATGAACAACTAAATTCTATAATTAGGTGAGAATAGGCATAAATGCGATAAGACGATTCTGTTTTTGAACAGAAAGCAACTGAGAACCTCGACAAGACCACTGTACGTACAAGGCCAAACATGATGGACACATAGAAACAGCATCGTCCAAGACAATAGCAATAATAATAATAATATTTTTTTGCTAATCAAGTCTTTAAGGCTGCCCAATTTCTCCTTCTCACACCATCCAAGTCTCGCGCTGCTGCCCCGACCTCTCCATGCCCTCCATCATTAGGCCTGTCACACTGTCTTCACCACCAGCAGCCTCCTCTTCCTCTCCCTCACCCCCTACCCCTCACCCTCACCCCTCACCCAGTCAGAAGGAACAGCCCCTCTTCTCCTGCACAGGAAGAGAACCAGAAAGCCCCATCCTCTTTTTTGTTGCGGCTTTAATTTACTTTGCGCATTAATATTTCAGGGCCCTCTGCAGGCTCGGTGGGCTCCTCTGTGTGTGGATAGGATTAATATTTCAGCGGGCCTTATTGGAGACCCCTTCACCGAGCCACCGTAGCATGTTGCACAAGCCTTTTTCCTTGACTTTCTTCTGTGTGTTGTTTCATACACGCTGGACATCGCTTCCTTTTTCTCACGGTCGTCTTTACATAACATGATTAATTAGACGCTTTGTTTGATTATTTTAGTTATAGGATTTGCAACCACTCGTTCTTCCACATCATCAGCTGTAGAAACCGGCGAATATTATAAGGCAATATATAAATGTGTGCATCTTGCTGCATTATTTAGGCACATGTGGAAACCGTCAGTTCGCGTATGATTCATCTGTGTATTAAAAGAAAAGTAAAGAATCTGAATCACCAAAATAACTGTGTGGACTTCATGATAATGTTTTAATGTAAAGAAACATGCACTTACAACTACTTTCGATAAATACTGACGACTGAGAGAGCCGCAATTTTGGAGAGACAATCACGATGAGAACCGAAATGCAAGGTTAGATTTTGAGGTCAAAAGTCAAGCCTTCTTCATTCTTCACCAAGAGTTATTAGTTAGCTAAGATGAACTAAGACGGAAGTTTGAGCCTACGCCAGCGACACAAAAGAGATTTATGTTAACCCTTTGGTATGTGCTGGAGATGGCTTTTGCACAGTGGTCACACTCTCCCACCATCAATACAAGATCTCAGCGAAGAATGATGCCAACACTGGATCTTTTGACATTGCAGAAGCTTATTGAAACAATGCCACAGCGGAGATGTGTTGTAATCAAAGCGAAACGTACTGTTAGAGCGGTTTTTGTGAAGACTTTTTGTTTGCTTAGGCAGTGTAGAGCCCTGAAATTATATTTTGTTAGGTTGTAAATTAGAGCTTTATTCTTGTAGTTCAGCTATAGGCACAAGCATTTTGCACATGAAGCTCAAAAAACGTGTATGCAGGCTCAGTTCAAGTAACTGTTCGAGCCCGGGTCTGGCTGGATTTTTGAGACCCGATCTAAACTCTAATCAAAGTGTTTTTTGCCAACTTCCTGATATGAAAGGGACTAAAATGTGCATTGGAGATGTGGAAGCCTGACCCAGTCTGTCCCCGGCTCTGCAGCGGTGTGACTGCTCATGATTTTCGGAGTGATGTCCCCAGGTTCCAAACTCTCTGAAATTAAGAGGTGACTTGAATGTCTTTATTACCAATATTAAGGCTGTGGGGAATACAAGCCGCGCCGGCGCACAATAATGAAGTCGAATTATCTGTGACAGGTGCATTTGAGGAAAAAAATTGCGCACAAACTCTGACCTCCAAACAAATGCCTTCTGATATACAAGAGAAAATGTAGCATGCAGTCAATTTGGCCAAGTTGGAATTGGATTTTGAAGTTGGAAGAGGATGATGAGGATGTAGGGGCAGCTTTTATCACAGATCAGTGGCTGTGTGAGCGGGGGTCTCCCGGTCGCTGCATCAGGGGCGCCTGGCAGGAGGCCATATTGAAATGAGGTGCCTTCCCCCGGGCTCTTAGCCACCCCTGACATTTGGATGAGAGTGCACGTGTGTGTGTGTGTGGGTGTAGGTGTGTGTGTGTGTGTGTGTGTGCGTGTGTGCGTGTGTGTGCGTGTCAGCGCGGGGCGGGGGCGCGTGTGTTTCCGCCCTCCGAGCCGATTGCCTCCGCTCCCCTGCTACTCGCTTCTATCCCTGCCCGCCGTCGCCCTTCTTCAATTGGGCCCCGTTTCTCATTTGCCTATTCATTTAAAAGCACAAAATGCCTACTGAGATCCAATATGGGGCTGAGGCAGGGGGGCGCGAGTGGGCCCTCAGCGGGGGGGCCCAAACACAGCGACAACACGATGAGGACGGGGACGAGACGGAGGTTGCCCGGACCTCCGACGGGCCCTCCTTTTAAATGGCTTCTTCTCTTGTGCTCTTTGTTTTTCCCCGCTGATGCTCTGCTCACTGGGGTAGTGCTGAGATGGGGAAGTGCAGCCCGCTTGACCCTGCGCCGGGCCCAGGCGGGGGTCCCCACTAAACACTCTTCTATGTGTGTGTGTCTGTTTTTTTAAAGGAACCTCCCTCTGTCCACCTCTGTCATTACTGCACGCCTCCTCTCCTCCCCAACACCTCAGAGGCTCCCCCCAAAAAAAGCCCCAAAGAAAAAAAAAGCCCCCCCAACTTCTGAAACTTCTTTCATTGGCTTCAGAAGTCCAAAGAAGTGGCACTTTGTATAAACGCTGAAGGAAGCGCTGGTTAGTTCAAGTATAGCAGCGGCAGCAGCACCGTCTGACATGTTTTATGCATGGACAGCAGGTCTTACAGGTCACAGAGTTTCACATCAACAAAGTGCGCAGGGCGTGCCGAGCCGAGAGGTGTGCCGCGGAGGGCAAGGGGAACGGGAGAAAGACAATGGGGTTTGAGGAGAGGACATAAACAGCTAAGAAGAGCAAAAGTAATTAGTATTTTTGAACTTTTTTTTCTTTAAAGAAAATAAATCCATAATAAATTACAGAGACAAAAATAATACAGTTATCTGCTTGTTTCCAGGGTCCAGACTTTCTTTTGTTTCAGAGGAATGATACGTACATTTTTATGTGTTTATTGACATGTCTAACAAGTGGTTAAGATTGAGAATATATTTTAACAAATATATGCGAACAATTTCTACCAACCAATTTTCAACCAGCTTATTCCTTCCACATCAATAATAATAATGCATTGGTTTTATATAGCGCTTTTCTAGACACTAAAAGGCGCTTTATATTGCATTATTCATTCACTCCATACTTGGTGGTGGTAAACTACTATTGTAACCACAGCTGCCCTGGGGTAGCCTGACGGAAACGAGGCTGCCAATCTCTGCCATCTGTGCCATCCGACCACCACCAACCACTCACTACATTCACCAGGCTTCCTGATTGTCCCAAATGGTTTCCCATCCAAGTACCAACCAGGCCCTTCCCTGCTTAGCTTCCGAGGTCTGATGGGATCGGGCAGAGCAAAGGCGGTATGGCTCATTTATGAGTGAACTTTGTGACCATTGTCTTTGAAATCCAGTACCTTTGAACCTTGCGTCTGGTAATTTATATATTTTTATGGTCATGCTGAATATTGTGTCACGTTATCAATAACAACGCACCTACATTTAATACGAGTGGGTCCAAAAACACTCGGTTATTTGTGATGAAAGAACTCCCACGTGAGAAATACGCAATACCAGCTCCAAATCCAAACATAAAGTTGTGGTGTGAAGATGCAGAAGAGCTCACGCGGTTCCTTTCGGACGATCTCCACTCATGTGCACAATAACTCAGAGAGGTGCAAACCCTATCGCTATCTTCATCCACCTCTGTCTGCGGTGTTTACTGCACACCGGGGCGGGGCAGCGGGACACCCTCACGCCATAACGTGGCTTTGTTTCAGTTTGACTGAACACACAGGTTTAAAGTATAATATAATCAAATTTATGAACTTTTACGTTCTTAACAAACTCTTAGAAAAGTACAGTGAGGCTTATTAACCAGTGCGGCCAAAAAGACAAAAAAAAAAATAGATTTATAAACTATGTTGGTGCGGCTTACTGTATATTCCGGTGCGCCAAATAGTCCAGAAATGACGGTAAGGTGGTGGACGGAGGTGTCGATGCAACTATATGTAACCTATAGTACTGTATATACTTAGATGTGATGACTGACTCAAAATTAAGCAAGAACAGGCTCAAAATAATAGCAAGCTTAACTAGTATGACATCCGTCCTGATATAAACCCATTATTCAATTTGACATGAGCAGTGTTATACATAACATGTATGACACTGCACGACTATAACATAAAATGCGCACTGATTTCACCATGTGTGTGTGCGGCATATGGTAGAAGTGGAGCCGCCAAGCGATTACACAGCGGAACTTTTGGCAGAAACACCAGAACAGCGCCGCAACATCTGCTGATATCTGTTGATTCAACGCTCAGGTCCCAATCCATTTAGTCTGCTCCCTGTTTAATAACTGCCTGCCGCTAAACAGCCATTCACTGTAAACGCCTGCGATTAATCCAGAGCAGGAGACACTCTCATCTTTGTAACTAATCAGCATTTGAGGCATGTAATAAAGCCATCAGGAGCTCGCAGTCTCACAGGCACCTGGTTATGATCATTATTTACACATACTACCTCGTGCTGGCAGCCGCTGGGGCAGAGGGGGACGAGAGTGGCAGGTAACGGAAGGGTTTGGAACACAATTTGAGGGAATCTTGAAGTTTGTTTGTTTGTCAAAAAAGAGTATGTTACTTTTTATAGGTGTTGCATTAGCTAAAAAGGGTGAGCACCACAGATTGTTTACTTACATAAAGAAAGCTAAGCATAACAGCTTCTATTGTGTTGGCTTTTGTTATGGTGGGTTCAGGCGTTTGAAATTATTATGCTTTTTCTGGGTATTTGGTAATCATGTCAAACACATCTCTACACTTTAATGGTTAGAAAATGTAACATTGATCTAAAACAGCAACAAAAAAATCCAGTGGTTTAACTTCCAGATCCTCCACGCAAGCTTGGGGAAGATCCAAAGATTACTCAAAGATGCGCGAGTGGCTCGAAACACAACTCCACGTAGGTTTTTGATGAAATAACAATATTGTAACATGGTAAAAAGCTCTAAAAAGTCAATTAAAGCGAAAATACCCCCTTTAAAACGTCCTAACCCACGACCAGGCTGGAGCTAAAACCCCAATATGGCCCTCGCATCAACTAAAAACCAGTCACACCCGGAACACAGAGTACATCTCCAAACAATGCTGTTCTGTCGGTTCATTAGTGTATCCTCATTCAGGCATGCAGTAACTGAATTATCACCATCCAGTTTAATTAAAGAGAGTTTTTATCTGTATGTAAATATAACAGATGAGAGATGTTTCTATAGAGACCATTCATTGAAAGAAATCCACCATATACTGAAGAGCACCATTGTCCCATTTATCTGAACCTTAATGGACATCCAACAGCAGCACGTTTGCAGGGTTTTATATCCGAAACCTCAATAAAAACAAAGAAAGCTTCCATTTTCTCTCCTTTACATCCCTTTATGTAGCCAAAATGAGGAGCCTCCAATTGAAAAGGAAAAAAAAAAAAAGAATAGTAGCGTTCATTTAACCGGGCTTATTTTCCCCAAGTACAAGTGCTCCACTAGCAGCACGTAGTTGCTTTTAAATCTCAGATCTAATTGCTTGTTAAATTATAACCACTTAAATCCCCCAAAAGTTCAAAGCCTGAGCGGCGCGCTACACTTGCGTCCCTTTCCGGCGCGTGCCGCTGTTTAAAAAGCGTTCATTGATGGCATGTTTATAGTCTATGTAAATATTTAAAGGCACAGAATGGCGAGAGTGGCGCGTTTCAGAGCCGTATTGTCCCAAAACACTGCAATCAGGGGGAAGATCTCACGTATGCAAAAGAGGCGATGGAAGCGGAGCGCACTTTCACGTTTGACAGAGTACCTTTCTGTGGTGAATACATTACAGCGGCGTGGAGTAAGAGCAAATGAATGCCGGCTCACTCCTCACGGCGCGCGGCGTCACAGCGGCGCGGCACGGGGAAAACACCAATTCATCCCCATCGCATTTTCATCACACCTGCGGGAAACAATAGCACCCCGCCCCAACAGGGGAAGACATCTCTGTTCCCTCATGAGTGCGGTACAGTACGACCGTGGGGGCGAGGTTGAGAGGGTCGCGGTTTTGGATAAGGTGGATATTACACTTTAAAGATATTTCATGTTCGGCAAATTCAAATCAGTTCGGCACAAAAAAAAAACATCTGTCAACCCCCGTCTACCAACATGTATAGGACGGGTTATTAAGATGGCCTTAAAGTGATAGTCTGGAAGTCTAAATGTTATACAAATTTTATTAAAAAAAATAAAAATAAACCTGGTCTTGCATTTTGATGTTTTTGTAAAGTCCTTCCTTCCCAGATCTCAGCATCTAATCAGAGTCTAGTATCCTCCCGCGCTGACCAATGAGATGAGCTTTTCCTGTGAACCAGCCTGCCAGGTCCAATCAGAAGCGTGATCGTTTATATTTGAAAATTCTGTTCCTGTTTTCCTCATTTTGCAAAGGGCTTTCTGGTTAAAGAGGGGAGGAATGTGATTGTTTGCTTTCAAATTTCTCCTCACTTTGCAAACTTATAGACTGTCACTTTAAGAAATGTTACATATTTGTATAACATAGTGTTTCTGTTACACGCTGCTCACAAAACGTGGTGCAAGAGTCAGATGAGGGTATAATGAGAACAAAAATGCTTTTCAGCTCTAAATCTTAATGAGATCTTAACCCCTTAACTCCCACCTGAACCGAGCACATTTTCTCCAGTTTGGCTTTACCCCGGTCCAAAAGTTTCTGGAAAAAAGCTGTGAAAATAGCAATAAAATAAAAACAATGCTGGAAATGTGACAAAAAAGTGAGAAAACATTGACAAAAAAGTGACGAGAAATTGATGAAAAAGTGGCAAAAATGTCACAAAAAAACGACCAAAATGTTATAAAAAATGACCAAAAAAAATGATTAAAAAAATTGTCCAAAAAAAGAAAAGAAAAATGGACAAAATGGACAAAATTTGACCAAAAAAAAACAAGAAATTGACAAAAAATGACAAAAAAAATGACAAAAAAAATTGACAAAAAATGTGACAAAAATGTGATAAAAAATGACAAAAATGTGACAAAAAATGACAAAAATGTGACAAAAAATGACCAAAAAGTTACAAAAATGAGTTGAATACCCAACAAAAAAATGATGGAAAAAAAATCCGATGACGTGAGGAAAAAGATCCTCTCGGTTCAGGCGGGAACATTTCAGCCTTTCAGCAAGAAAATGAAGGCGATATCAACAAAATGCATAGTTAAAAACAGACATTCACCCAGTCGCTGTAACAATAGCTTTCAGGGCTTTACAACCATACTGGAAGCTACTGGAGGCACATGGATGTGTCCCTGTAGAAGTCTACTCTCATTAATAAGTTGCCACAGCAGAAGCAGATCTCCCAGGCCCAACTCTCCTGAGAAACACCCAGGCGTGAAAGTGTCCACCAAACCCACCGTGATGAGAGCGCAGAGGGAGCCGGGGGGACTTCGAAGGACATCTATCCCCCTTTAAGCCCACCTTATTGGCGCGTGATGACCCTGGACGTGGGGCTATTGTCTAGGCTCCTTATCATAATGTAGGCTGTGTTGTCTTCTCCATTACACCTCGGCCATTCAATTAGCCCCCATTACCATAGTAATAGAGCGCTGCGTCGCCCGGGTCAGGACTGACAAGGGGAGGAGGAGAGTGGTCAGAAGGCAGCGAGAGTGAGGACCAGGAATATATATATATACATAGAGAGAGAGAGATGTCAGTGCACCTGTAGGCACCCGCACCAAACTTGGATAATGTTTCAAACCAGTCCAGGTCAAAGTCACTGGTGGACAAGATGGCGGAATGGACACACACCGAAGGACAAAGTTATAGTAAGGTGACGTGCTTGTATTAACCAGACGCCGTAAGACAGAGAACCGGCGAGCGTTGTCGGGAAGGGGATCTAGGCAATGACAGATTTTGCGCGGCTTGGCTCCATGGTGTCACCTTGGGCATCCAGACATTTTGATAGATGCAATGACCTTGGTCGGGTTGGGATAGGCGGCATTTTCAGCAAGCAATGAATTCATCCCGGAAAATTAAAGGGGAAGGCCCAAAGACAAACGGCCAACTTGATGTGGCCATTCTCCGAGACGTCAATAGTGACTTAGTGCAACCGGAGCTAAGTGGTAGTGATTACCAATAATGAGCGTTGTAAGGCAAACAGCTACACAGACGAAGCCCAATTGATACAGCGGTTTGTAAAGGACACCGGAAAAGGAAAATAAACATGTTAGAACGGAATAGTCGAGGGCTCATGTCACTCGGGAAGCATTCGTTTAGCTGACAATCATTCGGCAGATTGTTTGTGTATGACTTTGGAGAGACAAACCAGACTGAAAGAGGTACTGATGGAGCTTTGAATAACCATGGACTGCCCGGACCATAGGCACCAGACTGCACCTCAAATTAACTCATAACTTGTAATAATTATCACGTAATGAGCATTTTTCTGACAGGTTTAATTGTAGGGGTGGTTATCTGCAATCAAAATGTAGATGTCCCTTTATGCCTGTCAGACATACGATTGTTTTCCAATAATGCATCAGATGAATGACAACGCATGACTGGTCAATGCACTTCTGTCAACCTATTGGAGAAATCATAATACAAGTGTCTTCGGACAATAATAACATAAAGAAGAATGATAAAGTCTATACAAAACATGTCAGCCCGTTCTTGTGGCGGATATGGGTATAGATTTGCTGCACTGACTGTACTTGACGGGCTGGGAGAAGGCGTCGTGCCATGGCGCTCAAACATGAGGCCCTCTCAGTGTCACGAGTTTGAGTTTAGTTTAGTTTATAAGTTTATTTCAACAGGGACAATGTGCAAAAAACATTAATTAAAGATGCTTTGCAGCAGATTTAGCTTGAGCTAGTTTCCATCTGTAGTCCCTGAGTCCCAGCAGAAGTTTACTGAATGTCTCTCTCATGCTGGGTTACACATACACACGTGTTCGCCGTTTACACATGCATTACAAATATTGATGTAACGTGACTTGAAGTATCTGATAGCGTGTGTTGGTTTGTGACATTCATGATATACAGCACGGGGAGCATGTTTTTGTCTGCCAAAAAATATTCCACATTGTCACGAGTTTGTAACTGAGCGTGTCGTTTTGTGCTGATTAGTGGTTAGTCACAAATGTAATTCAAATTTGGAAACGACTAATAGGATATACTGTACCTGGAGCTGGAGGACAGAGCGGCCACCACAGAGGACTCAGAAGAGTGAGTGGGAAAAGAGGATCAAACAAGAGTGGCTGTTGCTGTTATAGCCAAGCCGGTGCGGCTGTGCGGCAGCCGGTCTTATAAACACATATAAACTAGGTACTATATTCTTAACATTCATAACAGATTTGTGACAGATTTGTGTAGAAGCAGGAGACAATATTCGTGACCGTATGCCTTTAATCAAATTCGTGATCCTCGGTTACAAATTTAGATTTGTGGCATTCCTGACTTGTCATAGTTATGTGTAAACACAGCATTTTCTAACAATATTTCACCTATACTGGACTAAAATATGCTTAATATTTCGGTAAGAGCTGTGGTGTCAGTGTTGGGTGATGGGTCACTTATGAAAGGTGCAGGTTTTGGATCATGTAGTGTAAGTGAGTATTTTCATTGTGTCAAAACTGTACAGTATATGTATTCACAGCAAACTAACATCCGAGACTTATTATTCCAGAAACAAGAGCCATATAAAGCCTCTCCCTTTCTTTGTGCTTTCTATGTAAAAATCTCAAATCACCTGGACCTCTGGCCTTATCGGGCGCCGTGCTGCTCCCCCCCCCGACCTCTCTATGCCCGCCCCCTGTACATATGTCTCTCATTATTAGTCTTTTTCATGTCTCCCATTTTTAAGACAAAAGCTGAAGATATCCGTGGCAGGGGTTGGGGGCTGGGGTCGGCGAGTGTAGGGATCGTTTTTTCATTCTCCTTTAATTGACGTGAACAGTTCTTTTGACCCTAATTAGCGCTCTGTAATCTTGCATTTGCATATCACAAAGCCAAGCACATTTGCATATTTGTAAACGAGATGGGCTGTGCATCTGCATGGGTAGCCTTGTTTCCTTGCCTTTATTCTTTGGCGCTCGCTCTTCTCTGCGTGCCCCGCTATATTGCTCCCTTGTGTGGCATGAGTCCTTTGCCAGAATGTGCCAGCGATGACAGGGCGGCATGCAGGCAGGGACAAGAGGCAGGCACTGGTCGCCTGGCACGAGCCCTGGCACCAGCGCTGGCACGGGCCCCGATGGAAGAAAGAATATCAGGCTGGGAAATATTGTCAATGAGTTGGGGAGGACTGGGGGAGAGTATGGATACACTTTAGGGAGTTTTTGAAACTTTCTACACGGAGTGGGGGAAATAAATGCATGACAGAGCAGTTTGCCTCACACTAAGAAAAGCTCTTTATGGGAGAAATTCAGATTTTTTAAATAATTTTAATAATACAGCAGACGAGGCTGCAGTCACCTCATTTGTAAAAGTAAAATTTGCTTTTTACTGCTGGTCTCCACTATAATTCTGTTTTGTTTCTTGAGTGGGGTTTTGTTTGTTATAAACATTTTCAAAAACATTTTCAACATTTTCAAAAAGAACTGATCCTGGCGATTATGACTTGTAATGGCTTCCTCTTAATGTAAAAAAACAAAAAAATCAACAAAAAGTTAGCAGGGCATGCCGTGAAATCAGGAGAGGATTGTCGTTAAGCATTCAGCTATTTTTTTGGAGCTGGGAATAAAACTACGCAGTGTCAAAGTACCTCATGCTCTGCAAGATATCTCTGTGGCCATTGTGCATCAGTGCATAGTTCCTAAAACCCTTTGTTGTTGTAACAAAAAGAAATCTATTCTCTGCAGTGGAAATCTGTTTTACACATGTACCTGACAGCCTTAAGACATGTGTAGACAAAAGTTCTTAGGGCATCATCTACAATTTTTCAACTTTTGTCTACAAAGAAACACTACAGTAGGATTAGGAGCGTACACAAACTGCTGCTGGCGAGTTTGAAAGAGGTGCCCTAAATTTAGGCCTTCATGTAGGGCGGGCTGGAGAAGACCACCAGGAAATCACTCCAGGAATCATCTAAGATTTTGAGATGAGATGCTAATTTCTTTTTTTTTCATTTTCCACAGCACTGTTACTAAGACCTCAACAACAAAGGCAAGCATGTCCACCAGTCATAAGTGTTTTAACTTTCGCAATCAAAAGCTAATATAACTAACATACACTTCACACATTTCGAAGGTCAAAAGTGACAGGGCCACGACTGTCCGCCATCTCGAGCGGGGAAAGCAATCTGCAAATCCCATAGTCCTTGAGCCTTCCCACCTGTCAATTATTGTCCCTTTTATTTGAATAAGAAAAAAAATATACTGGCACTTAATTCAATCTGGCCAAGAGTCTCTTAGCGGAATCTCACCTCGGACAGAATCATATTTAGATAAGGACAAAGGTTTCCGCAGAAAGATCAGGAGGTGAGTGACAGAACAGGCACACTGTCCTTCTGTCCTTTGTATCGCTGCTTTGGTGAGCGCGTGCGCCGCTGTACACAGGAGGGGAGCGCGCTCGCATTTGCATCCTAATGACCCCTCCAGTGGCCCCTGAGGCTGGGCCCTCTGCTCTACCCAGAGATCAATTAGGGCCAGGGCCGGCATTGCTGTGGCCCATTATAAAGAGACAGACCCACTTCTGCAGCCTCTGTCGCGTCCCTGCGCCTCCCAAATGTGTTCTTCACCTGCTGCTCCAAAGCCACTCTCCTCCCGCGGTGGTACACGCGCGGATTTGGCAACGACACAGGCCAATGCCCAATTATATATACACAGAAGTGAGACCTAAAATCTATGGGGGGCAGGACGGTTCAAAAGAAAGGATCGAGGAACATCTGTGTTAACAATATCAACATCAAGGCCTGTTTTACTGTATTGCTAAATCTGCCAGAGGAAGCTACAAAGTACTGCACAAGTCACGCAATATACTGTAAACAATGGCATTTTTGGTAATAAAACAAAACAAAACAACAAATACAGAACTCATTCACTGATTTTGTGATCATCATCATGTGGGTCATACATCGAGTTGCAGTTTGTTTTACTTAAAGCAGTACTAAGTAACTCTTCCCCCTAGAGGCCATAAGCGCAACTGCAGGTGTCGTTGTAAGTTACGATTTTTTAACTTATTAATTGTCTTGGAGAGTAAATACTACACTGACAGGAAAGGCGAAGGGAGAGAGGGTTACTGTGCATCCAATTATACAATGGAAATATTTTTTTTCACTCAAACCTGGCTGTAAACACTGTTTACAGTGACGTTAGCCCGCAGTTCGCTTTGCCCGTTAGCATGTTAGCTTCTTCTTCGTGATTCCATTAGTGTGTATTGCTTTCTCCGCACCGGTGGCAGTCAAGTTGCAAACATGGTTTTCTGGTCAGAGACACCAGGGGGAGATGAAAGACCCTTCAATCATCCCATAAATACTTGTATTACCCCCACAGGGACTACGAAAAGGATTTATTAAGGTAAACACGTTACTTAGTACTGCTTTAAAGGTGCATTATGCAACTTTTGATGCGAGAAAAAAAATTGTGCGTAATTGACTTTGTAGTGACCCAGTGGCTGCATGAGTGGTCAGCATGGCGCCTTTACTTTCCATCGCAGTGGTCTCCAGGACGCTCCAGAATCAATTGTTTGGAAGGATTTCACTGCTGACGGAGCTTCTCACCAGAAAACCTACAAAACAATTGATCCTGGATCGCTGTAGAGACCACTGTGAAGGAAAGTAAAGGCTCCACCCATACAGCCGCTGGCACCTTTCAACTCAAAGAGAAAATCAGCTGCTTTTCATCCGTAATAATAATAAAAAAAGACAATGATGCACAATTTCTGCGCAAAACATTTTACATACTGTCGACTAGACAATACGACGAACTAACACAATTCCTGTACCTTATAAAACTTCACCGATCTGTTAAAGCCGTCGGGTCTCTCAAACGACGAGGATGGATTAGATTTCAACCGTCATTAAGATCTGTTTTGAAAGCTGTAAAGGCAATTCTCAAATAATAACTTGACGACTAATCCAGGTTGTACACCCTTTCACAGAAGTGTTCTGTCCGGTGGCGATACATCTCAGTCCCCTCTAATACTACTGGCCAAAGTTCTATCTAAACTAGATAGGCTTAAAACACTCATATCATTCCTTATCACTATTCCTACTCTCATGTAAATTTGCATTTTAACTTATCGAATCTACTCCATTATCCCTTTCACTGTACAAAATGAATCGAGACAATTACATTACAACTGCGCAGCCTGAGAAATATTCCTTTCTCTGCGTTTTAAAGAGTTTGAATGTTTTTTCATGTGTGTAAAGGCACTCTGGCACTCAAGGCCACCGCAGAAACCTTTGTATGTCAACAATATGAACTGTAGTCCCTGTGAGCCATATGTGGAAGATGGTATTCTTCTGAGTGGGAGCTCCTTCCTTAGCCTCACTTCGCTGCAAAGCTGCACAAAGACCCGCTTGTGAAATGCACATCCTTTTGACAGAGCCGCCTGTTCAGAAGGCTCTTGGCTGCCAATCACGGCCATACAAAAGCGCCGCGATTTTACAGTAGACATAGGAACTTGACTGGGGGATATATGGAGGCGAAAAAGCACCCAGGTCTTCCCCCTCCACGTGTTGCATGAAGACTTATTATTTGATCAAATTTAGTGCTGTGAACTCATGAAATTTCGCATCGGTCGTACAGGAGTGGTTGGATGGATGTTTCTACCCTGTCGGACCACAATGTAGCAGATAAAAAGATGAATTTTGATGAGGGATGTACACACACGCTCACGGCTCATGCATTACACAGACCATGTAAAAGGTGGCTTCAGAATCAGGCCGGGGCTCTATGCGCTGTGAAGAACAGGCCTGGTAGTAATGTAAACGCCATTCTAGCTCTGACACACAAGTGCTGTGACCTGAAAACAAAAGTGTACTTTTCAATGGCATCGCTTAGATATTTGGTCTCAAACTGTACCAAAACATTTTCCCGTCAGTGTGTAAACTTTCCTCACAATCTGATCGTGAGTGAACAATGTGGGAAAAGTCATGCCCAAGAACAAGCCTTTAAAGTGCAAAATCGACTTTTTCAAGCTTTACATCATGTTATTATGTCATTCCCTCATTAAAAACATGCCGAAGTGTTGCCTTGGCACATTCACATATTCTTGAGTCATCTGTAAAAACTCTGATGGCGGCCATTTTAGGGATAGGTTTGCCTGAGTCCTCCTAGGAACGCCCCCACCTCCTGGAGACGCCTCCGAGCTTTCGTCACCAGCCGAGTAACCAACCACTGCTCCTCAGCAGAACCCCCTCCCCACTGATGCCACAGACAGCGTGTGGAGGGGGCGTGTCGGAAAGAGTCAGAGGTTCTTAAAGAGACAGAGGCCTATTTCAAGACATTCACTACAGCCATTTTGAGAGAGACATTTTATACAAGGCAGTTATTCTAATTTACTGCATTTACAGACCAACAGAAGGTTTCATCATCATCGTAGAGTGCTATAGACTGGTGCTATGTGATTGAAAAAAGCATAATACCCCCTCTTTAAGAGATACCAGAGTACATCACATCAAATCAGACCAGTTGTTTTGTGTAGCACAAACGCAGCATGAATGGCCTCACAGAGCAGCAACAAACATCAAAACCAGTAGAGCAATATCCAGTGTAATGTCCAAGCAAATGCAGTGTCCAGGCAAATATTATGTCCAAACAAATCTAATGTCAAAATAAGCAGTCAGTAGCAAATGTAAATGTGACCCTGGCATTCCCCGTCCTAAGACACTCCTACATGGCAAGGAAAAAGCTAAAAACCCTTTGCGGGTAAAGAGAAACCGGGGAGAACCACAGGGAGGAGAGAACCACTCCCATGGACGGACAGGCTATAGATAGACACAGGGCTGATGGGAGTCCCTCTACAAATAAGAAGCCTGAAGACCTTGTTGGAGTTTCAGTTCTTCTTGTCTAGTCACTGCACTCATATCCGACATGTTGGATAGGAGTTCCTCCGCAGAATGGAGAGATGAAGACTGTGATACCACAAGCAGCCAGGGAACCATCGATCCAATTTATTCATGGAGGAACAGATGTGTTCAGATCAGACAAGTTGGTGCAGGGGCTCAGTCCTCCAAACACTGTCGAGCTTCTATCTTTTGGCTAAAATCAAAAGCTAAAAGTGTCTTCCCAAAGTTATAAAGAAGACAAGAAAACACTAAACCCCCCCAAAAAAAGCATCAGGTATAATATATCAGTATCAATTGGTAGAGGAAGAACTGGTAAGTAGGCAACAGGTGCATTCCACATGGAGATCTAGGCTAATAATATTCACAGTAAAAAAAATCATTTCCATGGAGATTCACTTCAATTACAACTTTTACATGCCAGCAACAAAACGTCTCAAGATCCAACACAAATTGCAAGTGTACGTCGTAATTTCCAGCGTCGAACATTGGCTTCAACAGTTCGCTCCGCTACTCTCTATTTGGTTCATAAAACAGTGATAGAAGTTCAGTCACCTCCAGCAGGAGTCTTCCCCCGTGTGAGTGGAGCAGTCATGAAGCCGTTCACACCAGTAAGTGCCACATCCATAATTAAAGAGCCACCATAACTCACTGTGTCACTCCCACTCTTTCTGACTGACTTCATTATTGTTACACTGGCTGATTGTCATCTATCACTGGAATCCAATTTGAACATTTTAGCAGCTCTGAAACTCCCCACTGATGTCACCTGCGCCCTTCACAGTCTCTCACTCTGCTCTGTCACACATGCGCCAAGCAGACTTATTACTGTTGAAAGTTGCCCAAAAGAAATCGGAATAATAGTTTCACGCTTTCATTTCAACCCTTTTCTAAGTCATTTGGAGCTGACTTTGGAAACGCATTTATTTTGTGCTATTGAGAAAAGCAGCGGATTTCCAGTCAGATTCTAATGCAGGAGAAATAGTCGGGGAAAGAGCCTTTAAAACAAAAGTTCACAACTGGTGGGTCGTAGAACAATCTTCCGTGGGCCTTTTCCAGGGAGAGCTGGAAGTCCTAGAGTGTGGACTAAATATGATGAAGCATCATTTTCTGTCTGTGCTTCCCAATGGTGGAACTGAAAGATTCTACTTGGTAATAAAGCTTACAACTAGTTTCTTCATACTATTATGTATGGTTACTCTTTATTTTCCGTTTCATGTGGTAAACTTATTTAACGTCTTAACCCCCACCTGAACCAAGCACATTTGCTCCAGTTTGGCTTTTCCCAAGACCTAAAAGCTTAAAAAAAAAGCATCACTATAGCGATTAAAACAAGACGAAAACACAACAACAAAAGCAATGAAAAAGCATTAAAAAGTGACACAAAAAGTGACAAAAGCGCTTCAAAAACATGACAAAAACACTCCGACAATGTGACAACAAAGTTAGGATCACTTTTGTAGGTCTTAGCTTTCAAATGAGGCATTACACTGTTGCTCTCCAGTTGAGAAACTTTTAGATTTGGGTAATACCGAACTAGCAAAAATGCACTTGGTTCTGGCGACGTGAAATCAGGAAGCAACCTCCCTCGTACAGCTGCATTTTTTGCCTTTTCTGCGAACTGCGTCTGTGGTTTCTGTTCCACATTGTTTTTCTGGATACTCTTGTACATCTTTGCTGTGTCTTTGTGGAGGTTTGGTGGATTTGTTTTCTTTGAGAGTCCAAAATGGTCCTGAAGAAAGCAGCTAAGGTAAACAAAAGCTTATCATCTAAACCCATTTGAGACCTACAGATTTCTTTTTCTGAGACACTGAAGAGGCACCAAGAGCCCCCACACCTGCAGCACAGAGGAGGCGTCACAAGAGGAGCTACAGGAATCAAAAAAAGGGACAAACGAGGAGCGGAAGGAGCTGTGCAGGAGGAAGGAGGAGCTAGAGGAATGGACCAGTGCAGGACACCACGCTCTGAGATGGGCCCCGGAGGCGGTGCACTGTTTCAGAGGATCAGAGGGTTTTTTCTGAGTGTTACAGTTTCCCCGTCCTCCAATGTCATGCAGGTCAGGCTGACACACAGTGGCAGCTCAGGACTGACACTTGAACACTCTTTCCTTGTACGCTTGTTCAATGACAATAAAGCACTTACTTTACTTTTGCTTAACTTTAAGAGGTTAATTAGAAAGAACTTTGAGCTATACGTTAGCAAGTAAGATAAAGCTAAGTAGTGATTTCTTTCAATATTTGAGTTCTTCTGACCATCATTTCAGTTTTACTCATTTCAGGATAACTCATTGCTCAAATCAACAATAGTCAGAAGGAAAACGCAACAGTTTAAATCTGCAAAGCGTTTGTGTTGCAATAAATACTTTTGAGTTGCGGCACGTAATGCCAGTAGATTGGGTGGATCCCGATGCCACATCCACTGCCTTAAAATTTTAAAATCTTGTTTCATGTAGGACCAGCGGTGTGAGTGTACAAAAAAAGGTGTTTCTTGATGGTAAACAATCTCCCAAATGCTGTTTTAATCAGATAAGTATATAGTTGTATCTAGATTAGCCCTCCACTAAGTCAGTTTTTCGTGTTGAGATTGGATGTGCACACACTCTGCACCGCTGCCTCCGCTGCAATGGAGCCAACTTCCTACAATATTCATGCAGTTACCCGGGACGAGATTACACTCATACCAAACAATGCTCAACACAATACACCAGTCACAAGCAGAAATGATGCGCTCTTCAATTATATGTGTTTAATTTTGCATCTGTTTCATTGTAGGAAATGCCATATACTCTGCATTATTCACACATGCACAGCTAGCGGGTCATAACATTTCTGTTCCCATGTGTTACTGTAATACTAAATAACATACTGAGCAAAAGTTAGTTGTTTAGCCAATCACAACGAAGTATGAAGACATAGCTAAACAATAAAGCACTAAAGAAATGTAATATTAAGTTTTTTTGTGTTTGTAAGTGTGCAGCTGCATACGTTGTGTTTTTTTCCCCTGACGTCACTGTTTTGTTCATTAATATCATTAAAGGTCGGGAAATGTAAAACATGGCTACTCTCCAAACACTGCTGTATCTGTAGGTACAGAGCTCAACAATCAACTCAGGAAAAATCACATTCAAAATCTCTATAAACTTACACAAAAAATACACAATTAGAGAAGAGAGATTTATCCAAAACATTACATATCGGAAAGTTTTAAAAGCATTTTGCCGTATTGTCAAGTATTTGGTATTTTCTCTCTTGTAAAATATACGCACAATTGTCAGTCGTTGGCACAGAGCTGATTAGCCTCCGTTATGGATCTGTCCTCAACTAATCATAAGGCCTGTTACAATATACTCATGAAGGTTTCAAAGCGTTCTCTCCCAAAATCCTTCAATAATGACTATGATGTGGGCACACACACACATGACCTGCAGCGTTCCATCATGAGGTCAACCCTTTTCGCTGAAACCCTTTAGCGACATAGAAACACAAACAACACCGTCCTGTCACAACAGCCTTTGAGCCCGTCACAATACAAGAATGCACCCGGCACCTCCAGGCCCCCCGACACGTCTCCTGCCCGGGCCCCTCAGTCTGTGTTGGAGGTGGGGCAGGAGCAGCGCCTCGGGGCACTACGGCTTGACCCCTGCAGCCATGTTCTCTCATCCTGAAATCAGAGCGTGTTGTGCCAGTCAGCAGCTGTCAATCACCGCCCCAGATGGGAAGTGGAGGAGCTCGATGGAGTTAAGTGTTTAGGCGCTGTAACATGTGCACCTGTTAATGTCGGCTATTTTTGGAGGCACGACATACGTGTGGGACAGTGGCTCCTCAATCTTTTTGTCTTGGGGGCCGGACAGCAGGAAAACTAGATCCATCTTTGGTAAATGTATCCATTCATCTAAAAGAAAGTAAACTGAGCTGATACTCCCTATGTTTCAGTGTGAGGAGAGGAATCTGTAAAAAAAAAAGGCAAAAAAAAAAATACAGTCCAGTAAGAAGAAAACCAGATCAAATTCAGAAACATTACTTATTATTCAAAAGCAAATGCCAGTTTCTAAATATTATCTTTTCCAATGTGCGTGGCCATTGCATTAATTTGATTTCCTTGGGTAAATATTAGGATTCATAATTTATGTGTTATTTAACACAAGTCAGTGGCAGGTCATCACCTGATCTGCACTTCTTTATGAAAGTATAGCCAGTCAGGCGCACATTGGAAGTGACTTTTTATAATTAAAGCAAATAAAAGATGGAAATACAGACAAAACAAAACAAAACGATCGATGTAAAGATATCTGAATCCCAATTATGCACTGAAGTCTATCAACTGATATAAGGGATGTCTAGGTCCTTGCCAGTATCTCTCATGTTATATGGTACTCCGATACTGTAGTATGGATTTAAACCAACTGTCTCTTTTTAAACAGGGCGGTGGCCGCATTAAATCTTCACTTGTAAAACCACCCTCTCACTAACAAGTCAGTGCACCGGGGTCACAAGTGTGCCGGGCCTCAGCTAAAGCCTCCAGCATCTGTTTCGCCGCGGAGCTGAAGTCATTGTGCCGGTTATTGGGCTTGGGGGGAGCCTGCTGATCACTCCCATTGATCCCTCCCTCTCTCCAGTCAATTAGATCAATGGGCCATCTTTAGGCCTGTTTAGCCATGTGTCAACTGTCAGCCCGCACTCTCCCCTTCATTTGCACCGCCCAGGCACAGATGGGGCTCTCTCCGCAGTCCTCCGCAACACCTACAATAGGAATCTGTAACTAATGAACCAGCGTGGAATCAAAAGACAAACGTTTCCTTAGTTGGGCCGAGAACAATGGGGCGGCGCGCAGTAAAAATTAAAAGCCACACACGGGGATTGCGTTTAAATACAGATCACTGACCAGGCAGTGATTTCTGTATTGGCAGGTTAAATTAGAAGGATTGGAGTTTCTTATCAGATGGTAACGAATCTATTTGTGCAATTATGGGGCAGTTATATGGATTACGGTGCTATAAATCAGCAAATAAAGCAGATACAATAGAAGTCATTTGTAAATTAGGTTCAAAGTGTTGAATTAAAGGTTGGTTAATAATGGAATTTTGAAATATTTCATTTTGGATGATTGTTGGTCAAGGTATTAAGTATTACGAAAGGACTAGTGATTGTTCTACTATTGCAAAAACTACTGCAGCTACTACTGTCATTACTACTATTACTGCTACTGGTGAAATTTGTATTATACAGTAGAAGGAATTTTACTACTCAGATATGCGCTGTTTGAATATGTAAGCATGTTGTACAATATATAATTCTTCATTCTATTTTTTTTTTTCATCTCCAGTTTCAAATACAAAGCTTTTCCCTGTCATGAAAGTCCTTCAAAACATTGGTATTCGATCAATCTGGCGAGAGTCCTAATTTCACATCACTTGAGACCCGGTGATGGATATTTTTGAAGTCGTCATGCCAACAAGTTAGTTACAGTAAGCAGCATCCACCGCGCCAAATCAAAAAAAAAAAAAAAAAAAAAAGTTTTTATCTTCTTTCACTTTTCAAAGACTTGGCACCAAAACCAAGACGGGGCCGCGGTCTTGAAATCAAGTCCAACTCCTGACCACCCCCCCAAAAAAAAGTGGCTGTACCGGCAGGAGCTGCTATAATGAGCCTTACCAACACGGACCACATGCCAGCAGTGGAGCGCCGCTACCTTTGTGACCCCCCCTGTCCAGTGACGCACGCCCTCCCACACACACACACACACACACACAAACACACTCCAAGCCTCACACACTCAGGGGCCCCCCTCCGGACCGAGGCCTGCGTCCGGACCCTGGGAGACAACCCCCCCGCCCCACACACACACACACACACACACATACGCACACACAAACTAACTACCTCACCCCTCCTTTCTCCTCCCACTGACCCCCCCCCACCCCCCCTCCCAGCTTTGGACCATTGTTTACTTTCACTCTCCTCCGTGGCCCTGCTGGTCTGGAGAAGGCGGGGGCCCGGCCAATCGTTACATTATTGTCTGGTCGTCTCTCCGAACGCCCACCCCCCCACCCCACCCATCCCCGAAAAAAAAAAAACCCTCCCCTTCCGACCCAGCCTGACCCCATTCACGGTCCTCAAAAGCACCATCTGTATCAGCCAACAGTCAGTCATGGAGAGAGAGAAGGGGCAAGAAGGGGAGGAAGGAGCGGACGGGTGAGGGAGGAGGAGGGGCGGGGGGAGAAGATGGGAGTGTGTGTGAGTGTGTGTGTGTGTGTGTGTGTGTGTGTGTGTGCGTGTGTGTGTGTGTGTCGGTACTGGGGCATCTGCCTGGGTTTGTCGGAAAGTATCTGTCACATAGTTTTCTCAGAGCGGAGGCCTCCCCGCTGCTCGCCTCTTTCTTCAAACATTCTGATTATTGATTTTCTCTTTCTTTTTATATCTCTCGACTCTCACCCCGCCTTTTGATCCCCGTCGCACTTTCCCACTGTTTTCCGAGTCTGAGGTTAGAATAGGTATGTTGCTCTGGGGTGAAATGAACTAGACGATGTCTGCTTTCACCTAAAGGGGCCATGGCAAAAAGCGCACAAGTCTGCTTTTAGGGCTTTTAGAAGACTTGAGGCGACAAACTGCCAGATGTCATGGCTCGACATCTTCCACAAAACTTTGGGTTGTGCGTGTCGTAGCGGCAAGTATGCGCAGTATGAGGAAGAGGGAACAAGTCAAACGGTCACAGTTCACTTTACTTCCAGACAAAAAAAACAAGTTGACGTGAAAATGTCTCAAGAGTTTCTCAGACTCTCCCCACATTGCCGTTCCCTTGACCTGCTTCTCCTGCCCGTCTCCATGCCTCTCTCTCTCTCTCTCAGGACCCCTCCCCTCCCTCCGCCCCTCACTCCACATCCTTCATCCCGCTTGCAGTGCCGTGTAGCCGGAGAGGCATTCCATTCCAGGGCCTCTCTTGTACGGGCTGCATGTGTGAGGAAGGCGGATTTTTCCCATGGGGCTCGCAGGTGAAAACTGGGACTCGCTGTGTCCAACCGAGGGACGCCATCTGTCCCCGTCCCCGGCTGCGCTCTCGCCCCCTCCCGCTGCACCCCCTCCGCCCCGCCGCCCATCCATCTATCCATCCCGGCCCCGCGTCCAGCCGCACTGCAAAAAAAAAAGAAAATGATCCACTGCCTGACCAAAAAAAAGGTCGTCGGGCCAGGCAGTGTATTGAGTTAATGACCTTTTATTTAGAATGGCATAGTCTCGTTTTGAGTTGACTCAACATTTAAGGAAATCCTTCTTAATTGGACGGGTGGGACCTAAAAGTGGGTCGCAGAATCATTTCCTTTTCAAGCTTTCCTCTTGCTTTTTAACCTAAAAAGTACAAAAACTAACAATTTCTGCTGTTTTGATCATGATTTCAGTTTTATATAAACTATTAACCTCTTAACTCCCACCTGAACCGAGCACATTTTCTCCAGTTCAACTTCACCCAAATCTAAAAGCTTCTTGAAAAAAGTGTCAAAATAGAGATAAACATGAGACATAAACAACAACAAAAATCAGTTTGTCTTAGCTTTCAAATGAGGTGTTCCAGTGGCCTAAATAAGCTGTCCAGGCGAGAAGAAATTAGATTTGGGTAATGTGGAACTGAAGAAAATGTGCTCAGTTAAGGCGGGGGTTAAGAGGTTAAATCAACCATCATCAAATAATGTATATCAACAAATACAAATAGTTTTATTGGTTATGGTGTTACCAGGTGTCATACAACATACTTGAGCCACAACAGCAAGTTGGCCGTTTGTTTAAAGCAGAGAGAAAAGCGCCCGGTGCTGCCGTTTTCTGTGACTACATCACATAACAACATTCTACAAGTGTTTTTTTTTTTTTTAATGAATCCTTATTAATGTACAAGAAACACTAAGGCGAACGTTTGAAAAAAGCTGGCTAACTTTTGTGCAGTGCAGCGTTGTGTCAGGCCCGGAATGTGATGCCCTTCCCTCTCTCTCTCTCTCTGTCCCGTCCCTAACTCATGCTCCATACTCCCCTGCCCCGCCCCCTGCCCCATCCCGGCCAACGCCCCCTTCCGCCCCGTCTCTAATCAATCATCCACGTATGACACCAGCGGCCAAATTATTAAATTATCATACATTTGCGATGAGCTGAGTGGGACGGAGGGGATACTGTTTTAATTGCCCGGCCGTGACCTCCAATTATGCGCACCAGTGTATTAGTTTGATATTTGGAGGGAATGAAGGGAACGGGGTTTGACATCTTACAGCAGATAGTGATGATATGCAGAGGGGGACACGGGTTAGAGACAAACAGTACCATTACAGCAGCGTGGATCACAGCGTGGGGCAAACTTCACATGTAGAAAAGAGTTTAGGCTCATTTAATATGGGTTTGCTCAGTCAGATACACAAACACAGCAGTATATTGTTTACAAAGTGGGTAGTAGCTTAACATAAATTTGATCAAAATACCTAATAAATGCCCATAAATATACTCAAAATACCCAATAGACTTGCTTGCACTGGCTTCAAAACAACAGTGGTTCTCGGCTATTTTCGACTTACAATATAATTCATGGAATTATTAATGCACTTAGGTCTCTGCCGTCTTTGATGTGGTTTGTACCTATAGTAATCTAAAGCTTCAATAAACTTTAGAATACTGTGTCCTTTAAACAGTTATTTGTTATTGGATGTGTGTGAAAAAAGCTTTATAAAATGCTTCCTTATTTTATAGGCATTTTCTTTCAAAAATATCAGGATTTTCACGTCATTTCACACTTTCTGTTGGATTATGAACTGCTGAAACTTTACTTTTACTCGGGTAATCATTTGGGGTCCCTGACTTTTACTTCAACGTGAAAATATAATCCAAAAGCGGCGTAACTCTCACTTGAGTAAATATTTAGGCTAATCTACCCACCGCAGCTCCCAAATGGCACTTATTTTCTGACATTTTAAAAGAAAGATCCACGCCTTATTACTGTGACACCTTGAGAAAAACAAACTCTCTCGTGCTTGGCATTTACCGGAGTAAACAATTAGCAGTTAGCGATGTTAAAACCTCATCATCCGCCTGCCCCAGTGACACGCAATTACTCATGCGTGCAAACATAAACAAACTGCTGAGGTCAGTCTGCGGCGGTCCTGGGAACCTCCGAGGTACAGTATGGAGCGTCTTCACACCCAGCTGTCAAGAGTCTCTGCTGTCGCTCCACGTCGCGCTCGCGCTCCTGCCCCTGCGAAGCGCTAACGCTGCCGGGCTAACGGTCAGGGAGGAGCGCGGCGAGAGGAGGACAGGGGAGCATCATGGGAGCACTTTCACGTGGGAACCGGACTGAGGGCGCGCAGACAGACAGACATACGCCGGGGCAGCAAAGTGTGAACGCTCAAACTGTCAGCCCTCCCCTCTCCGCTCTCTCACCCCCTCCCTCTCCCCGTCTCACCCCTCACACTTCTGCAACCCCCCCCCCGTGCACACATCCCAAATCCAGACAGACACGCATGGATCCACGGGCACGCCTCCTGCCAATCAAACGGGCACACACTTCAGTTCGGAACGACATCTCGTGCGGAGCTATAGGTCGGGTATGAGAACACGGTGGTTCTCACTCGGCTACGCAAAAACATAAAACAGGCTACATTAACTAGAATCCACTTTTGTATCGCCAAAGTCAGTCACGCTTTATAACAACTACATATTATTAAGCCTTAATAAATGATGAGCTAACACTTAATCCATCATGAACAATTCATTACTTAAATGTGACTAACACTTAATAACTATTTAACCACGAATAAGTGAAGTATGTGAAGAACTATTCATTCTGAGAGGCTTTGATTGTAGTAGTTATTAAGTGCTAGTCCCACACAACTAATAATTCATGATGAATTAAAGCAGCACTAAGTAACTCATGCCCCTAGAGGCCATAAGCGCCACTGCAGGTGTCGTAGCATGTTATGGTTTTGTGCTCTGTATTAATTGTCCGTGAGAGTAAATACTACGCTGACAGAAAAAGACGAAGGGAGAGAGGAATATTGTACATCCAGTTACACAATGGAGATCTTTTTTTTTTCGCTCAAACTTGGCTGTAAATACTGTTTAAGCGGCGCTAGCCTCAGTGAGCTTTGCCCGTTAGCCTGTTAGCTTCTTCTTCGTGATTCCATCAGTGTGTATTGCGCCTCCGACCCGTAGGCAGCGAAGTTGCAATTGTGGTTTTCTGGCCAGAGACATCACGGGAGATGAAAGACCCCCCCAGCGGAACGACGAAAAGGATTTATTATGGTAAACAAGTTACATAGTACTGCTTTTCAATTATCATGGCTAAATAAGGCGTAGTTATTATGAAGTGTGACCAAAAGGCTTCAGAATAATTGAGTCGTGTTTAATATTTTCAAGAAAAGATGACAGACAGAAGATGCTTAATGTTTATTTGTTTGTAAGAAGCTTTTCTGATTGGCTATGGACATCGCAAACGGTAAACAGGCAGCAGTGTTTAGAGAGACTTGGACAGGCCTTAATCCATGGCTGAAGTATATTTACTCGAGCAAAAGATGGCAACAAATAGTGTCAAAAAGTAGTCATGGAGATGTCATTTTTCAGATTCTGAATTGATCAGATTCTTTGTCCAAAATGTATTAACTTTAATGGCGAGGCAAGTGCACTCCTCGTGTCAAAAAGTGTGTTAAGCTTTGCTGTGGACAGTCATCATTTAAAATAAATAAATAAATACTTTGGTAACTTTCCCTTTTCCCCAATTTTTCATGGCTCAAGGCATAGCCAAACAAGTCATATTTTTGAGAACTCAAAATACTGGGTTTGAAAAAAAAGAAAAAAAAAGTGTCCTGCCAGCCTCTGTCTCTGCCCCTTTATCCGCTCATTCTGCACCACTCCTTTTAAAACACACCAAAAACAGTCGAGTCGGGCAAAAAAAAAAGAAGAAGAGAGAAGCGGATCAGCCACGGGGAAGCCACAGGGTTAGCTTTAAGAGAGGAGCTAAAGTGTCCCCATTTTCTCACTAGCTGACTGCAACAAAGAACCAGGCGGGACACTGCGCACTGTGGTGGCCGTTTGTTCCAACCCGGGCCTCCTTCTTCTGACCCCCCCCTTCCCCTTTTCCAACCCCCCCTAAAAAAAGCCCTCACAGGTCATCCCTCCGCTGACCCCGCCCCGATTGTTTCCCGTCGCTCTGTCAGCTCTGATTGTTGCTGACTGGTTAAATAGCTGCGTGAACCAAAATGGAGGGTGGGTGGGAGGAGGAAAAAAAAAGTACTAAAAAGAAAAGCGAAGGAGGGTGAGCCTCTTTTTTTTTTTCCTTTCTTTTTCCCGGAGATAACTGACTATTTGACCCAAATAAACAATCTTTCAGCTGCAAAAGAAGTGTCAGGAGGAGGCGGGTTCAGGGAGTTTACACCGGAGCGGCTGGTGGGAGAAAATAGGAAGACAGCGCTCTCTCTATAAGGTCTAAACTTTATGGACTGCGGTGGGCCGTCCTAAGGGAAGAATAAAGTGAGCTAAAGGGCAAAGAGTAGTTGGGAACAGAGCGAGTACCGTGCATGAGAGAGATACTGTGATTATTTGCAAAATATGCCAATGGAACACTAGAAGGCACACAGTTCCATAACCCTGAGTGACACCTGCATATACATGCTGTCACGAGAAGCTGACGTGCCATGTTCTAGCTCAGACCCGGCATTTCCTCTGAGGCCATGTTTGGAAATTGGAACAGATGTACGGAGCAAGATGAAGTTTGTGTGGGGATAACGCTTGCTTAATGTGTTGCGCCACAATCTTTGGACCAAGTGGATGGACTTGGACAAACAAACATAGTTCAATCTTTGAACAAAATGATTGGATTAAGTCCCATGCATTCGGATATCTGTTATGACTCCATTTTGCAACATGTTAGAGTAAAGAATCAGGGAAAAGAGCTTGTCTCCCACTATGCCAACTAGCTATACAGAGAAAACTGCCCGAAAAGCGAGGTCTGAAGGAGTTCACTCATAAACATGACATGTCAACTTAGAGTATATTGCAAACTTTTCAACATTAAAGACACACTATTACTTCATTTATATAGAATACATGACCCAGTTGTAAACTGTGCTGGACATGCAGTCAGACATTCAGTGAAACATGTATTGATGAATTAGACTGGTGATCATACGTATCATCCAATACAAGAAGCTCCTGTGAAAACCGATCGATGGTGACTGAAATTGCCCCATTTTCTGCTTGATCAGTTGCAGGGCAATGAGCGAGTGATATATCTGAGGAACAGTTTGTTCATAACAGATTTTACAGACATGGAAATGTTATTGAGGTATTTTATGTATCATCTTCATGGTTCCACAATGCTCTCAAGGATTAGCTTTTAGACTTTGAACGGACTACAATATCTTCAAGTTCTGAAGAAGAGAAAACAAACATTTCAATGGGGTTGTTTAGTTGATAAAACACCATCTGATTTCCCGTGCTCGGTTCCTCCATGTTCTGGACGCTGGATAAGATAAGTGTTTAAAGACCTGGTTGTGATCAATTATGCAAGCATATCCATTCCCTGCGCTCCCATCTAATCAAACAGCTAAATACGGCCGGTCCGGATGGGCCCTTTGGCCTAATTGGACAAATAGCTGGCTTAATTGATCATTGATTGATGATCAATAAGGAACATGTGTTCTAGTTCTTTACAAGGGGAGTGATTGAAAGGCAGCAATAAAATCAGTGGGAGAGTTTGACAGGTGCCAATGGCCTCTCATCACCTTACAGTAAGGAAAATGTGTGCAGGTGAAGCAGGCGGCAGCGGCTGGACGCTTTAAAATGTATGAGCCCTGTTAAAACAATCACAGCTCCAAACAAACTGACCTTAAAAGTAAGTGGTGCAGTTCACCCACACAGCAGTAATATAGAGAGTGGACTGCCCACTAAATGCACTGCGGAGGGCGGAGGGCAACATGAAAGCGAAGCAGAGGAGTGCACTGCTTTGTGAAGGACTCCTAAATTCAGAGCGCCTCTCCATATGTGGATCACTTATCGGTCAAGACACCTGTTTGAGGCTCTGTGTGTGTGGACAGTGTGTCCTGCAGAACAGAGGGACATCATTGGGAGCCTTTGATGTGCGGCTCACAGTGTCTTGAAAGGACCATGGGGGACAAATAGACAGTGAGGAAGCGAGCGCACAGGAGACACTTGAGGCCAGCTCCAGTGGGCTGCACCTCTGCCTCAGGTACATCCTTGTGTTTGTGAGCCAGCTCGATTAAATATGAAACGCTAAGACAAAAGGACGCGCCAGTGAAAGGGAGGAAGCGGGGGGCACACAGGGCACCACTCAACGCCTTTGAAGAGGCTCACAGACAAGGGCTGTTGTGAGCTCAGCGCGCACACACTCATACAGCGCGCTCCAAATGAGGTGGGTGGATAGGACAGCAAATATTCACATTTGCATCTTGTAGGTTTCAGAATTGTTTTCACCGGAATACCACAAAAGGAGCACAGTCACTGAATTAGAGCTAAAAGGCTTTTTTTAGAAGCTAATTATACATGCGCACATGTGGAGAGGTGTGCGTGTCTTAATGGATGTTAACACAGCGGAGATTAAAGCCTCCTTATAGACGAAGACGGAAGAAAAGGAGCGTTTTGGAGAGAAAGAGACAAAATCCAGATCTAATGAAGTAATTCAATTATGAGACACGGCTCAATCTGCAGGTATTATGGGATTGCTTATGGGATCTGTTGTCTCTGCGCACCTAGTTCAAAATAAACACTTTCATTTTTAAATGAAATGTAAACATACAATCTGTCAGATGGCTGTTGGCAAAGGTAAGCAAACAGAAAAATGCCATCTCGTCTTTGATAAATGACTTAAAAGTGCTTGAAATTTTTGGATTTGTGCTGATTTAGAGTAGATTTTGACTCTCTTATTACCAATGGAACAAGCATGTTTTTCCTTACCTTTGACTTTTTTGTCTCATTGTCTGTTGAACTAATGAAGAAGATGGTGCTTTTATTTTGGTGTGCTGGATCAAAACAGGAAGTCACTTCTTGGGCAGCGTTGAAGTTATGCACAAGGTCAATTGTCTTAACTTAAGCATCTTTAACCTCTTAACCCCACTTTAATGGGGCGCATTATCTTTTTACCCAAATCTAAAAACTTCTTACAGCCTACAGGCCAATGTAACGCCTCATTTGAAAGCTAAGAAACAGACAACTAATCTAATATTTTTCCTTGCATTGTTGCCACATTTCATCACGTTTTCGTGATTGTTTTTGTAGTTATATACTGCTTATTTTATGCTCTTTTTGTCATGTTTTTTTATCACTTTGTCAACACTTTGTTGTCCCTTTTGTGGTGCTTTTTTGTCACATTGTTGTGTTTTTGGCGCTTTTTCATCCTCATTTACATCTTCTTTTCGTTGCTATTTCGACGCCTTTTTCAGGAAGCTTTTAGATTTGGGTAATGTCTGGATACCTGGATAATAACTGGAGAAGATTTGCTTGTGTAGTTAGGAGTTAAGAGGTTAAGCCATATATCTACGATAAGATGGCATTGTTCCAGTGATCTATTGCCTCAGAGGATATACCTGTATCAATGAGACTTATTCTTTTAAATAATACTGAATCTCTACAACATTACCCTGTCTGTTCAGCAGGTTACACTATAGCATAACGGCACACTCTTAAAGGAACAGCCCACCGTTTTTACATACTGAGATATGTTCTTACCTGAGCTTAGACGAGTTTATACGTACCTGTCTGGTCTTTGTGCGTGCCCATGGAAGAGCTTGGTTGCTTCTAACTTCACCCCCTTTGGAGCCATAGAAATATACTGGGTGAGGCCAAATGCTAACAACATCTTTGGTCGTTTTCCGTGACTGAGGGCACACAGTTCTTCAATACTGAGACACACAAAGACCAGACAGGCACGTTTCAACTCATCTAAGCTCAGGTAAGACCATATCTCAGTATTTAAAAACGGTGGCCTGTTCCTTTAATGGCCAGTGTGCAAATGACAAAACTTAAAAGTCCATTCAAATATCCCAGATTATTACAAAAGCATGCTCTAAATGCCCTGAACTCATTTGCTCTCCACTTTTGCGGACATTGACAGGAAAGCCACGGTGACAAAGACAGATAACTCGGTGTCCGCCGCTAAATGAGCCCTATCAGGCAAAACTTCAATGGGCTGTCTTTGGAAAACAATCAGCCGGCGTGCTCCTCCCCTGACCTTTCGCCACTCGCCGGGCTCAGTCCAATCACACAGTATTGACATTATGCACCTCGCGCCATTTAGAACTTTGCTGCGCGAGGCCCCAGTCCGGGTGCCGTTTTGGGCATGTGTGTGGAGGAAGGCGGAGCAGTAGCCAAGGCGCTTTATCGAGTCAGTGGATCAGGTCAACAGCCTGAGGATTCCAATTTTATACTTGAATAGGTAGTTCAGCCTAGCACAGAGAATTAGAGGAGAGAGAGACGCTAAACATGTTGGTAGTGTATGCAACAATGTTGAAGGGATGCAAGGGAACATAATAAAACCCATTCATTTCTCAACGTTCAATAGATCAAGCAGAAAACTTAAATCGGCAGTGGCTCTGTGCACAAAAGTTTCAGCTCAAAAACCAGGCGCCTTATTCAAAAAACAAAAGTCTACCTCACAGTAAAACAAGGCATCCCCTGTTTTACAGCCTGAACATCTTTAAATCCCTCATACTATACCAGCTAACACCCCCCTCATGCCAAACAGAGCGGTCGGCTGCAATCCTGGATGTCTTAACTCGGGCACCCTGGTCCCGTAAAAAAGGCACCCCTAAGGCCGCCTCAATCCTGCCAGATCACCCATTTGATCCCCATCTGGGTGTGCTCCGTCTCAGCAGGCCCGCGCAGTGCACCATTACCCCCAGACGAGCTGTGAAATGGCCATTATGTGTGTGCAGGCATGTGGGGGGGGTGGGGGGTGGAGGGCGAGCGTGTCCTCAACCAGTCAACAAAAGGGGCCTGGTATATGGGAGCCTGAATAAGCCCGCAAACACAAATACAATTCAGCACGTCCACTCACCGAGAGAGGCACGAGAGAGAGGGCCACACAGAGCACAACACCTGCTGCAGCAAAAGTGATGTGGGAAGTGGGAGCGTGGGAGAGAAAAAAAACAGGATGAAGCTGTCCATCAAATGCTAGGTTTAAGGGTACAAGTACTTTAAACATGGGGCCTTAAATAATGATGGTTATTGTTTGCATCAGTGTTAGTTGCATAGTTTAAGTTTTCGGGCTTCTCAAGGTAGGGACTTACTGAACCTTTGTTTGGGCCCTATTTGAGACTTTTTAAACGTTAGGACTCACAGCTCGCAAGGCTTTTCTGTGTGGAGTTTTCGTGTTTCTCTCGCCGTGGATGGTTAGTTTTCCTCCAGGTGCTTCAGTTTCCACCATCAATTCAAAACATACACGACAGGTTAACCCTCCAGCAGCCAGATGATTCTGACCATACGCCTGGCTCCACATCCAGAGATGGGCCCCATGGAGCTGCACTGTGGCCGGTCACCCACTGCTCTATACGGATGGGTCTTGGGATCTTCACCTCATAACCCCCACATGAGTCGAGCACATCTTCTCCAATTTGGCATTACCCAGATCTAAAAGTAGAAAAAGTGGCAAACAAAAGCGTTACAGAAAAGCAACAACACAGTTTTCAACTTTGGGTCCAGCAGTCCACTAAGTATTTTTCAGGTAGCGCTAAGGAGCCTCCAAGAGCTCTTTCGCAAACCAAAGTTGAAAACTTTGGGAGGAACACACAACATCATGTGTGGAGGAAAAATGGAACAGCACGCCAACATCTTTACACTATGCTCATTGTGAAGTATGGTGCAGGAGAATCCTGGGGTGGGGCTGTTTTGTTGTCTCGGAGCATATATATATATATAACAATAGAAATATTAATTCACGAGTTTATCAAGATATTCAAAACATTCACAATAGTGTGGAATAAGTAAGTGAACCCCTGTATTAAATAGCTGGCTCTTCTTTTGTAGCAATAAGTGCTTTTCTGTCGTTGCAAATTAGACTCTCACAACGATCTGGATGAATCTTGGACCATTCCTCTTTACAAAACTGCTGCAGTTCAGTGAGTTTCATGGGTGTACTTACTTATTCCACGCTCTCCTGTGAATGTTTACATGTTGTGGCCAATAAAAATATGATCAAATGTAAATTTGTTTGGGTGGTATTAGTTCAGGCAGAAACTGTTAAATCATTCTTGTGATTTTGATGAAGATCAGACCACATTTAGTGACCGATTTAGGCAGAAATGTGAGAAATTACAAATGGTGTACCTACTTTTTCTCGCCACTGTAACACAACAAAAAAATGATGAAAAATGTGACAAAAACACAATAAAAAAACACAAAAAAGGGACAAAAATTAGATGAAAAAGTGACAGCAAAAGAGCGACACAATAAAAAAGCGGCAAAAACACGACTTAAGAGTGGTGAAAAACGAACAAAAAATTAACAAGAAAGCCATGAAGGAGCGACAAAAAGATGACAAAAATGCGATGAAAAAGTGACCAACACGCGAAAAAAACCTACGAAAACACAACAAAAACGGGGTTGATGGGGGCATGAAGTAAGCTTCATTTACACTGAATGCATCAGAACTTCGCCATGCTCTTCATGTCCTGTAGCCTGCACCAGACCTGAGCCCCACCTGCAGTGCGATGTCTTTAACCATATTGGTGGGGACTGCCCTAGTCAACTCAAAATTGGAACATGTCCACAAAAGCCCTTCAGAAAGTTACACCTTCAGGTTCAGGTAGCAATATTGCAAACCAAATACCAAAGATTGAAAGATACCCAGTCCTATGTGTGGCAGATGACTGGAAAGAACATACTTTTTCGATTAACACTAACAGCCATTTTCCTGACGGTCATGTGACACTATCTCCATTAGAATCCAGCTCTGATGAAGTTTCCTGGTAGGACTTGAAACGCGAGCTTTTTCTTTGACACTGAAGATCCAGCTGTGTTGATTTCGAACATTGCGATGACAAAATAAACCCGTTTTCTACATCGTGCCCCGTGGCATCTTCCAGCCTGTGCCTCCCCTCAGCTCTCCTCTGGGCTGTGTCTGAGTGTGTGTGTGGAGTGCCATGTGATTACAGCGCCCCGGCACGAGGATTACATGACTCCTGTAACATAAAGACAAAGACGGGGAGATGAGAGAGAGAGAGCCACTTCCCCTGAGAGGCTCCTCATCAGCTTCGAGACAATGTGGGCTTAATGCTGTGACCAAGGGCCCCGGTTGTCACACCTAAAGTGCTTTGCATTAATTACCTCCTCATATACACTCACTTAATAAGAACTCTATGGGGCTCTGTTGGCCCACGTGGTCCGGAGAGTGAGAAGCCAGAAGCACCTTATGTTTACTAATGCTACCAGAGTTTACTATCCGTGGCTGTCTTCAAGATACTTTAAAGGGGGGTGTTATGCAAAATCGACTTTTTCAAGCTTTACATCATATTATTATGTCATTCCCTCATTAAAAACATGCCTGAAGAGTTGCCTTGGCACATTCACGTGTTTTTGAGTAATCTGTAAAAACTCTGATGGCGGCCATTTTAGGGACAGGTTTGCCTGAGTCCTCCTAGGAACGCCCCCACCTCCTGGAGACGCCTCCGAGCTTTGGTCACCAGCCGAGTAACCAACCACTGCTCCTCAGCAGAACCCCCTCCCCCCTGATGCCACAGACAGCGTGTGGAGGGGGCGTGTCGGAAAGGCTCAGAGGTTCTTAAAGAGACAGAGGCCTATTTCAAGACATTCACTACAGCCATTTTGAGAGAGCAATTTTATACAAGGCAGTTATTCTAATTTACTGCAGTTACAGACCAACAGAAGGTTTTGTCATCATTGTATAAGCTATAGACTGGTGCTATGTGATTGAAAAAAGCATAATACCCCCTCTTTAAATATTGCTGGGAACTTTGAATCAGTGCACCTGTTCATCTAAGTTTCTTTCCGTCTCTTTTTTATTCCATTTGCTTTGGAGCGCTCATGTGTCTCACCCCCCCTGCTGGCCACTGTAGGGAGGAAATCATTATGAATAGACGAATTAGCAGCATGGCTAAACAAATATATGTCAAAGTCCATTTTTATCTCTAATAAGATGCACAAATTCAAGTTGATCTTTTTGGTGTTTGAACACTGTTGTGAAACTCAAAAGCAGTCATCAAAACTATTAAGCGCTACGGGACAATCCAGTTGCAAAGGTGGGCTCGCATTTGTGTGGTGGTGGTGGTGAATGTACTTTCTGTGTGAGAAATAGCGCACACATCTTTAGCAATGCTTCTAACACACTCTTTCTCCTGCATGTTTTGCTGTTTCCTCTGGAGAACACAAAATAGTCCCTAAAACCAGTGAATCTGTCTTGTTCCTTGCCTCTTTCATCTCCACTCTCTCACACACACACACACACACACACATACACAAACGTTTCCACGCACACAGTCTCTGGTATAGGACCACCTGGCTCCCCGCTGCAGTCCGCGCCGCAGCACACGCCTGGTCCGATTAATTATGTGAGTGCTAATTGAATGTAGGGGACTCTACAGGGATGGGTCATTAAACCGATGCAGCGTATGTTTGTCTCCACTGTTTATCTATGCGGCGCTAAGAGATACATCACACTCACACACACTAAAACAAGACCGGGACTGCACTCTGTTGTTATACGGAGAGAAAAAAATCTACGTTAAGTGACAATAAGTTGATTAAAACAAATTTGCTTAATGGTGAAAGAAAAAAAATCTAACTGAAGCAGAAATTCAACCTATTTTTTGTACTAAATCGTGTCAAATTTGTCACTGCCAGCAGATCACAACCTCTTTTCCATCTCCCTGTCATCTCAGACTTTTGCGCAACTTCTGCGACTCAAACAATCTGCGTTGCCAACAGCAGTCAGGCTGTAATGCGGACTGGAATAATTGATGATCCATTAAGGCAGGATACTGCAGGTGAATAGGGGGTGAAATTGAAACTTTTGCTGTATATTATGAATATAAGAAAAGATGTATTACGCCCACACACCTCAGACCCCCCTCTGTGAACTGTACAGGAAAGCCACCCTCATCACAAGATACAGAACTTCACTCGCCCAGAAAAACATCTGAAAGAAATCATTCATTCCTTCTGGTTACTCTCCTAAATAGTGCTCTGTAACACTTAAGTTTTGATGTTGTTGATGTGTCTTTGGTCCGTGTTTTAATAATGTGTGTTTTACCAAAGGAGTTTTAATGTGTGTTCGTTTCTGCTCTACTGAACAGACAATTAAGTTCTATTCTATTCTTTTCTGTCAGTTTACATACGCAAATAAGGCACTCTATGCATGAGAATTGCCCAAAACATTAATGACATCAATGACACATTTTATGACATATTAGTTCCAAAGATTGTTTTGTTTTGTTTTTTCTCAGAGGGATTGTGAGCAGGAGCTGGATATTAAAAAAAAAAAAGTTTGGACTCTGTGGAAGCCACTAATGTCTCCATTTTCATTCCAAAATGCAACAACGGAATATATACTTTTTTTTCATATCCGTGCATGCATGAGATTATCTCTGACTTTGGTTAACAGCGTCAGAGTTCTGGGTTTGGGTCCTGGCTCCAATACATTTCTGAGTGATGCTGCCTGCTCTTCAACTCCTTTCACCCTTTGCTGTCCTGTCCAATAAAGGCTTTATTTATTGGTTTATTTGGTTGGGATAGCACATGTTAATGAACATACATGGGACTCATGCATGTAAGCACACCACACTGGATTGTGTCTCCAACACACTCTCATGCATCCTGGCCTTTTGCACATGTTTTTAGTAGTAGGGGAAACTTTACTCCACACAGAAAGACCCCGTTCAGGTGGGTGTCGAACCAAGGACCATCGAGCTGTGAAATACAAGCACTAAAAACTGCATTATCATGCCACCGAAAAGAAATGGCAAAAGCCAACGTTTACAGTGGCTGCAAATAGTCACCGTCCCTTTAAGAACTGCCCTCAAGTCATAAAACAAAATAAGAATGGGACATTGTATCATGAAAGCCTATTTAATTAGATTATGGAAATGCTATCATGAAAAATTAAATGTTGAAATAGGTTTGTTGTTTGGAATACAAAAATCAGGGAGCCTACAGGTCCCTAGATGATAACAAATTTATTCCTAAACCATTCTTACAACCAATCATTGTTTATTTTATTTGGAGAAGAGTTTAAACTTCTCTGTGCCTTTTTGCATAAGCATTACTCTATTTCTCCTGCTCTCACTTTCTCTCCAGCACACAGCATCCTCTCCTCTCCCACTCACACAGCACTGAGCAGACAGCCCCTGGTGGCCGTGAGCTGCCATGACAGCAGCAGCTGAGCGGAGGGAGTGTGAGGCTCTCCATCAATCTTGCTGCCGCTGACTGAAAGGACACGTCGGAGGTAAACACACCATAGGGGTTTGACGGTGGCATCAAACACCTGTATTCTCCCAGCGCACACGAATGCACCACCACTAACAGTTCTAACAGTATCCTGTCAACTCTAGCAGCTTCCCATAGATTCTTGTTAGCATGCTAATGAAGCAGACAGTTAGTGATAATAATTCATCAAACCTGAATAATGAGGAGAAGTTTGGGCAGATTTGGGAGTTTTGGGGGCACAAGTGAGTGAGTGAGAGGTGAGATGATGCATGGGAGGTATGTTGGTGAGGTATTCAGCACATTCGGATGTTAAAAGGAGTTATCAATCACACTGTGTGGATCAAAAAGAGTTTCAAATATTTCCCAGCGATTGATTAAACCTTTGGAGGTGGACTGCATCGCTGGCACAAAGACCCAATGAACTTTACAATCTAACAGATGGTTGATTTGTGAACGTTAGATAAAGACACATAGGAATGCCTTAGAATTTATTAAAATACAGTATATGGTATGAGTATTTCTGTCTTGGTCAAAAACGTACAGGCATCCTTCGCAAAATAAATGACTTTAAACCTGCACTCCGCCAGTGGGCCTCACATTTTCTCGTTTTCTAGTAAACACAGACTAAAAGAGAGCAAAAAAGACATGAAAATTATGTAATGTGGATGAAAACCTATTTTGTTTTTTAAGTTAGGGTCTGCAGTGTTTTGTACATTGTAAATTTCATAAATATCTGTCTTTGTCTCGTCCAATCAGAAAGCAGAATTGGCACAAATAGCCTCCCACAAACGTTTACTTTAAGTTAACATTTTTTGAAAAAATACAATTTCCATGCACCTTTCACAGCCAAGCGATTAATCGATTAATCGTAAAAATAATCGGTAGATTAGTTGCAGCCCTAGTTGACTTACTTAGCAAACTTAATTTTTTTACACATTAAATGATCATATTCCTCCCTCTCCAATGTTCAAACTTACTAACCAAATGTATATAGTGAACTTGTATGTTTTCTGTTGATCGCCTAATTATTGCGCTACAATGTAATTTACTCACGGCTCTAAATAACATTAAAACAAGGCAAGCAACTGTATCACAGTAGCTGAAGGTTAATGTGGAGGCCCTTATAAAATTCCAGAGGGGAAATAAAAGGTCTTTCATCTCTTTTTTTTATCAGTTTATATTTAGAGAGGTTTTTGGGGGCCTGTTGGTTTCACTGGACCGGGCAGTTCCGGGTGAAAGGGGATGAAGAGCGGAGGTTGTATGTCTCTCTCGATTCTTCTGCCCCTCAAAAAACTAAAAAAAATATCACCTCATTCCTTCAGTCCAGGAAATCCTACCTTTATTATTTACCCCTGTCATGCCCCCCCCTCCTTCCACACACACACACACACACACATCCCTCTCTTCAAAACACCGTCTCCCTCTCTCCTCTCCTCCTTCCCAGCTTGTTATGCAGATTCCCAGATTTGCCTGCATTTTTTTTTTTCCTCTTCTCTCGTTTTTTTTTTTTTTCCCCCTCTCCCCCTCGCACACAAACACACCGCGCCGTACGCACACATGCACCAGCACACGCCGCTCCCCAGGGGTTACCGGGAAGGGCAGAGCAGAGATGGAAATGAAGTCAGCCATGTTGCAAGTGGCGAATCTGCATCTGTAATTACCCCCAGAAATTCGCTAGCAATGTTTTTTTTTTCCTCCCTCCCTCCCTCTCTTTCTTTCTTGTTTTTCCATTGCTTGTGCCCTCACCCCCTTCTATCCTCTTCTTCTGTCTTATTTCTGGTGTCTATCTCTCTCTCTCTCTCTCTCCCTCAAAAGGCTTCCTAAGTGATGCTCGCCGGGCCAATTAAGGTGAGTTGGAGCGAATGCGTGTGGCCATGCATGCACGATTGTATTTATGCTCGCGTCCACGCTGCCCTGTCTGTCTGTCGCGCACCTTTTGTACGTCGTGTGTATAGAGCTCTGGCGCCTGGTTGTGTACGCGTGCACCTAAGTGCTCCCTCAGGCCAAATGCGTCCAAACGGTCCCTCTTGAAGCGGGACGACGCTCCGGAGCTGAGAATAATATCAATAGATACGAGCAGACAGTGGGAACAGGACGTTTACAAATGAAGGATTTGCAAGCATAAAAGCGGCGCCCTGTACAGCAGCGGACAACAATAAAAGGTGGAAATGTGGTTATTTGTTATTTCACGCCGTGTTGCCCACAGATTTGGTTGAAACTATGAAAGTAAATGATCCTTATTTGATCCTCATTTGATTTGATAGAAATTGTGGGCAAAAAAATAATATTTAGTGCTTCTATTTAATCCCTAAGAAGCCGTTTGTAGGATAGTTAAAGTTAATATGATATGTTTATGATAAAACAGACAGACCTATCCGTCAATCAATCTATGTATCTCTATCCATCTTTTGTTGTTTGTTTCCTTGTTTTGTTAAAAAGAAAAAGAAAGCAAAAGGCTATAATACATTAGTCATGCACAGCTCTTCACATGTGCTGTATCATTTCACATTGCTGATGAAAGTTCTAAAATCTGAATGTGTCTTGTTAACAAACCCTGTGAGACATAGCAACAAGTTACACTGACTAACCATTACTGCTAATGGTGCATAAAAAAGAGAGAGAAAGAAAACAAGCCGGATCCAGTGGAGTCCTGGGTTTGGGGCGTGATACACTGAACACGAGCAGTGGAGCTGTGCTGCCAGGAGCCAATTAGAGAGGCAGGACACAGGGCTAGGTCCATAGACTACTGCCACTGAGCTGTGCACTGGGTACTACGGCTACTGCAGCTGAATATAGATCTATGTGCATTTGCATCTGTCATGTCAAGGATACAGGCTGCTGCTCACACTTAGGGTTACACTGTAGACTTTATGATTTCCAAATGGAACTCGATATACATCAGCTTAACAAGTTACTGGGGGAGAGTTACTGACCAAACAGGCCCAATATGTTTCACATTATGTCACAAAAATGAGCGTGATGAACCTGTATTTATGTTTGAACTCCTTCTAAACAGTTGACACAACTACATGAACTTTTATCTATGAAGTTTTATCTTTGCAGGGTGGAAGTTTTATACGTGAACAGATGTGCTGACGATTGAAAGTGGTTCGACACTTCGTAAAAAGGAGTTAGTTGAGCGATAACGCCATTCTTTACTCACTTCATAAAAAAATTACATCAGAATCGAGGCCACAGTCTGGGGTGACTTGCTGGCATAAATCACACATGTGTTTAACCTTATTTAAAGCACCTCTGCGTAGACTTTCAGGATTTGCGCGCTGTTTGCAAATGCACCGCCTGAAGGACTCCTGGGACCTATATCTCATTATATACTGCAATATGTGTGTGTTCCATACGCACAGGTATAGTAAGCGCACGTTCTCGGGAGAGGTGGGACGCTCACTCACTCACAGGTACAGAGAGAGGCAGGAGGAGGAGCTGCCCTGTGCAGAAGAACTGGGTCATTAACAAGTCTGAATTTCAATAAAATGACAATATCAAACAAGGTGCAATAACCTAGAACATGCACAATAGGCACTCAGCTTGGTACTCTTGTTCATGTTCATGCGCTACATCTGCATAGGTTTCCTCCGGGCACTCTGGTTTCCCCAACCAGTAAAAACATGCACATTAGGGTGTATGTGCGTGTGTGAGAGTGAATGAATCCCATAATGTTCTATAAGAAGGTTTTCTAATTTGAGAGCATTCCTACCAAGAGTGAGTAGGGCATTCCGGAGAAGTGGGACCGGGAGTCTGAAAAAGGCTGAAGCGTGGGAGCGCAGGGCTCTGCTTGGACGGCATGGCATCAGTATATATCACTTGCATTTTGGTATAAAAACAGTTTGTTTAAAGGAATAGGCCACCGTTTTTACATACTGTGATATGCTCTTACCTCACTTTAGTCGAGTTAATATATCCCCGTCTGGTCTTTGTCCGTGCGCTCTGCCAGGAAAACGGAGCACATACGCAGCCTCTCCCACATGTCACATAGCTCCAAAAAAGCTCACGATAGAAGCTACCAAGCTCTTCCACGTGTTCCCTATTTAAATAAAGTTACGTGAAGTGTTTTCATGCGAAGTATATTTACACAGAAATGTAACATGTCGATTTTATAAGCAAATAAAAAGGGGGACTATATTGTGAGGCGTAATGATACGAGGAGCAAAACGTCCGCGCAGTAACTCCTAAAGACTTCCCCCGCTCACTTCCGTCAATAACCTTTAGGAGTTACTGCGCGGACGTTTTACTCCTCGTATCATTACGCCTCACAATATAGTCCCCCTTTTTATTTGCTTATAAAATCGACACTTTACATTTCTGTGTAAATATACTTCGCATGAAAACACTTCACGTAACTTTATTTAAATAGGGAACACGTGGAAGAGCTTGTTAGCTTCTATCGTGAGCTTTTTTGGAGCTATGTGACATGTGGGAGAGGCTGCGTATGTGCTCCGTTTGCCTGGCAGAGCGCACGGACAAAGACCAGACGGGGATATATTAACACGTCTAAAGTGAGGTAAGAACATATCACAGTATGTAAAAACGGTGGCCTATTCCTTTAAAGCTGACGGATTTGGCCCTGACTTGAAGAGCAAGAATCCTGAGTTTGTCCAAAAAAAAAAAAAGTCTAGCCTAGCCCATTCCTGTGCAGAGTTATGATTTTTTAAAGGAAATAACCAGTATGCTCATTCCAGCCACCAGGGGGCAACTTAAATTAAAAAGGGGGAAGAATACCACACATGTCCAGTAGAGGGCACTGACATAATAAGAGATCAGGATATGAACAACACATTATAGCCATGTGGTAAATAGTCAATCTGCCCCAGGGCGGCTGAGGCTACAATAGCAGCTTCCCATCACAGAGTGTGGAGTGAATGAATAATGACTACAGTGCACTCTAAGACACTTGTGACACAAGGTTGTAAAGCGCAATACAAGTGGAAACCGTCATTTATTGGAAATAATAATAATAATAATAATCATGTTAACATTATATGCGGCCCGCGACCCACCGAGGACACTGGATTTCGGTCCACGGCCCACTGGTTTAAAGCTACACAGCAGAACATTTGAGGTTGGAGACGAGGTGGTGATGTCCCGCTAACAACAAAGTTACAAGTCAGGTATGAGATGAGGCACTCCTGCTCACCAAAAATAAACAAGTACTGGTATGTTTCCTCTACTTATGGGTTGAAATATTGCACAGTGTGGTTTTAAGTTGAAGAAGAATGTGTGACATGGTAACAATCATTTTCTGACACACTTCAAATTTAGATCTGGGGTTGAACGCTGTATGAGGCACATTTCAAAGTTTAAAATTTCAAGTTTCAAAAGTCCCCATAATTAACTCAAGTGCACTAACCTAATGAAAAGATGGATGTCAATATCATGTCACTTATTGGAATTACGGCGCGTGGAGCTTCCTACAGGAGTGGCCCCAGGTTGTGGCTGCGGCTGCTGTGTGCACTTCCCCACTAACATTAGGATAAATGGAGCGACTGTGTGTGATACGGAGGAGAGCAGGTCTGAATAATACATGAGGGGCCTGGTCAATGCACTGTGATTCGCTTTAAGGAGGCCTTCTCTCGGCCATTATAAGATTAAACCCAACCTCCGTTTGTCTGGAGTGGCCCCGACATGCAGGAGAGCTGTCAACACCAGCGCTGCGCCAAGCCGGACCTCACACATGGGCTACTGACACGTACAGTAAGTGAGAAAGAAAAAAAAAATACCGTCAGTGGAGAAAGTCAACAACAAAAAAACTGCAATTTAATGATCGTGCTTAGCTCAATCAATTTGAGTAAGTTTGACTGGCAGGCGTCTGATTCCTGGTCGGGGCTGTTCCTGCTCACTGAACCAGCCATTCATTAGGCTTTCCATAGATACATTTGATTTATTCACAGTCTGTCTTTGGTAATGTGAAGTGCCACACATGTCAGATAATGGGTTCCACTGAACTAAGGCAGCGGTCTGGTCAGGTTTTGGAGGTAGTTCATAAGTCATAAGGCACAAGGTGGGTGTGGTTCATTCAAATTGCCACAGTTTCAGCCCATTGAACAGGCACTACTTTACAGCTATACAGACCGAGGCCCTTGAAGTTGAGAAAATGTTACTGTCGTATTGTACTGTGAGTGGAAAACAGACTGAAAACACTGGAGTAAGAGTCTGACACGTGACCAAGTGGGACGTGCGGTAGGTATTGTGAGAGCTACAAATGACATGGGGCCAACAGCTAACTTTTTATGCTCAACTCCAAAGATGACCTTCTTATACTAATGACCAAAGAGCCGCCATTCCTTCTTTGGACACGCCATGTATACAAAATGTGTCGGGATGAAGGCCGAGACGCCAGGACAGGCTGTCAGGGCTCCAGTGGGATTGTGGGTAAATTGTGTCCCCCCTCCTGTCCCCATTCGATCGCCACTCAATCCCCCGCCCTGTGACATGCTTCAATCACTCTTTATTGAGCTCCGAGTCGCTCTCCTGTTCTCTCAATCAGATCTGTTGTTGTTCCCAATCAATGATCAATTTCCCTCTGAAATAATGGGGGGGGGGGGTGGAGGGAGGGAGAGCGATGTCGCATTGGGTCCTGCACCCCGGGCCTTGACCCTCGTGATGGGCTAATGGTGAATCCAAGGAGGCTGCAGATGAGAGGAGCCGTCCCGGGCTATTAGGAGGCACGACCCTGGAACGAGGGAGCTGGAGGGAGAAGACAAGGAGGAGTCCTCAGGAAGATCTTTGATGGATTTTATATGGTAATAAGGCTGCACAGTAAAGCGCCTAATCATTGTTATTGGGAAATCAGGTGATGCAAAATTTGTATTCGATGAAGCCAAGATATATCGCCATAACATTTTGTCTAGAGATGGGTAAAATTGGTGACGGGCCTTGCTGTACATTGCCGAGAACACTGGCCTTCTTATGAGTAATAATCATTCTACGAAATCTCCGCTGTATAACGCTGTGACAAAAAATAGTATTGTGTGATAGAAAAAAACAACAACAGAGAAAGTCAGATGACAATTTAAATTTCAAATCCGCCCCAAAAAAAGATGTTTCTTCCCACAAAGGCGCTTGTGTTTAACTGTGTGGACGTGCGGAGCTACAAACTTGTGTGTGAAACAAAGGTAATGAGAGGCGCAGAGGCAGAGGAAGCCAGTTTAGCGGGACACTTAAGACGCTCACGTTCTGCTTGTACATGTCTCCGGGGATCTGCGCCGCATCACATCAGGAGGAACCAGCCTCAATGAGAAATACTGTAAACACTGTAAAAGTCTAAAAATATATGACTATGGGAGATGACGTTTGCATAATGTCTTGTTACATCACAAGGGCTTAACTGTGTGGAATCATTCTGTCAACGCTTTTCATCTCAATTAAAGACATGGCAGCACTTTACAACACGGCCCGGTAAGTCCATGTACTTACTGTAGTACATTATGACATCTACAGTTACTACACAAGTTAGTAACAGTGGTACATGTATGGTAGTTACCATGATACCGATAACTAACTGTAAATTGTCTAGGATTATCTATTTATTATTAATAGTAGACAACTGTGCGCTGCAAAGGCTGTATTTTAGCAGGATATTAATTCAATTCATACCAAGGCCTGGCACAAGTTGAACACATTTGTTATCCACTTCATTCTCATATCTATTCTCATATATTCTTACCCCATATTCGGTATAATCAGTAGGTGGCAAAGGGGTGAAAAATTCTAGAAATTTTCCAAAAAATAAAAACTGCTTAATCAAACAAATCTGTTTTTCTAATTGGCTTCCCATTAATTAGGTTTTTGAACCATAAAACATGCATTTGAGTGATGCCACACCCCCGGCCCGAGTGTGAGGCCCACATCGTCATGTCAGAACATAACACTACTTTCCTAAACCTACATTCTACTTGATACTTTTTCTAAACAGAGGGGGGGAAACGGCAACGTTTTATATAAGGATTTTGTTCTATCACACTATGATTGGTGAAATTCACCTGTCACTCACTTAGATCATGACAGACATGACCAATACTGTACGAGGAAGACGGCCGGGTCTTGGTAGGTTTGCAGTGATGCCATAGTCTTTCCATTCCTGGATGGTGTATTTAACTGTACTTTGAGAGATGTTCAAAGCTGGAAATCTTTTTATAACCTAACCCAGCTTTATACTTCTCAGGTCCAGGATAAAGTTATTTATCCTGGACCATGAAGTCCAAAAACACCCCCTGTCTGGGGTGTTTTTGGACTTCATGATGCTTCTGCTCCCCAATAGTCTCTAAACAGACCTCTGAGACCATCACAGAGCAGCTGTATTCGAACTGACATTAGATTACACACAGGTAGACTCATTGGGTCAACATGTGATCATTCAGAATCATCAGGCAACTTCTGAAGGCAAGTGGCTGCACTAAAAGGAAAGGGGGGGAGATACTTTTGCAAACCCCAGTTTTCAGTTTTTTATTTATAAAAAAAAAATGTTCAAAATCAGGTATAAATTTCATTTCACTTCACGATTGTGTGTCACTTAGTGTGTCTTTCACGTAAAATTTCACCTCAATATATTGATGCTTGTGGTCCATAGCATGGCAAAATGTCACAAAGTTAAAGGGGGACCTTTTTCAACCCACTTTATTTCAGTGTATAACTAACAAATCTGTATGCTTCAGTTTATAGATGTCTGCAAATAAGCCACCTTTAGTTTAGTTAATTCCATGTTTATTACCATTAATTCCCATATATTCTCATTAATTCCCATAAATTCATGTAATATTGCAACTCTAGTCATCCGCTTAGAAAGACTGAAGTAGTTTCAAAATAAGGAAAAGACAAAAGAAAATGCTTTTTGCTTTGGCATTGAACATGACAACCTCTTCTGGACCGCCTGCCTTGGGATGGACACACTTTGAAACTTACTATTGGGACAGTGACGGTTGTGTGTGAGGCTGACGTAGATGCTACGCTGTGCTGTCGTATTTTGTTAAAAGTTCAATAATGTATCTCATTAAAAAAAAAAAACACAACTAAACAAGACATAAACTAGAATTACTGCTGACTAAAACAATTCCGTGAGATCACCTTCTTTCCCCGACTAGGACGTACATCACACGGACTATGCAAAGTCAACTCCACTTGACATTTTGCTCTTATTAGGCCTTTGAACACCCTGTACTACCACCAGGCTAACCTAAAATATTCATTCCAGTGTTCAAACAAAGTGCTCCTCTGACTTCAGCCATGTACAGTATGTAGGGACGACCGGGGAGAGCGAGAGGCGAGCGAGAGAGAGAGAGAGAGAGAGAGTAAAGGAGAGATAGCACTGTTTTATTATTCACACAAGGCATAATAAACCAGCTACGCTCGGTTAGCAACACTTAAACTCCCAGCGCTGTAGCGGTTAGCGGCTAATGCGACAGCACTCATTTGGACATGTCCTATTAATAGTGCAGGGGAGGTCTCCATGCATACTAATGTAGGAGGGGATCGGCTATTAATAGTGGCTCACAGGGGGTCGAGTGTGCGCCAGTGAGAGGAAGCCGGTTTACAGCAAGCGTGTGGGAATGAGTCCGAAGTTGCAGTTTCTTGTTGAGTTTTTTTAGTTGTCAGCAGTGATGCGAAGTTGATGCGTCTGAGTTGGTGAAAGGAGGAGTGAGCGCACGGAGGGAATATTGAGATTTGACTCCGGTGAAGTGCGGGGGGGGGTGGAGTAAAGTTCAAGTTAAAAAAATTACTGTTATGTTTCAGATCAGATGTCGGGGGAGGAGGTGCGTGTAATCTATAATTGACAGATTTTTTTATTTCCTTATCTAACTGACCCTCTTAATTGTGAATTGCTACATATTGATAGAATTTATAGCCTGCAAGAAATCAGGCTCTTCCAGTTCTAACGTCAGATTACGGAGTTCTCCCTTTTCCAATGTGGTCTTTGTTGTGTTCCAACTTTTTTCATTTCTCTTCACGAAACTACCACTTTGCAGGTGTCACTATTCCTTGAAATTAAGTCATAATCAGGAAACCTTTCCCTGCATAAAGGGATTTTGATGCAGAGGGTTCTGGCTTGACTTCAAGGAAAATCTGAACTTGTCGATTATATGTAATAAATGACTCTTTCAAAAGTTGCATATGGAGGCTTGCTATTTATTTATGTCATAATACGAAACAACTGGAGGCCAGAGAAGCCACGGGAAGTTCAGCCTGCCGTAAATTCCAGAAGAAGAGAGCAGACTTCAAGTGCGATGCCTGTTACTGTCCTGGTATAGAGGGTGGGGGCGCTGACAGCAGGCGGATGCTGCGCTTTAGCGATGGAGGTGATGTGGAAGTTTGTGGAAGTATTGAGCTCCCCACCTCACCATGGATTTTTAATGCGCTGAGACCTAAACCAGACCCGGGGACCATCCGCTGCTGCACCCTCTTCTCCGCCCCGCGCCCTACTGCCTCTCCACCCCCTACGCACCCCCGAACAACCCCCACCCCCCCGCACCCTCCTCCTCACACGAGCCATGTACCAGGCTTCAAGGAGAATTTTAGAGGAGTCTTCAAGTGTTCATGTGAAGGGATCAGAATTCCCCCTGCCTCATTTCTGAATAGAACATGGTTAGATTGAATATGCGCTTTAGTCAAGTCCAAATCACCAAATTAGGGTTGTAGAGAAATGTAACAAGGGATTATTTTGACTAATGTGAAGACTAGTACATTTTTCCCCCATTTTCAATAAAATAATAATGCATCAGCTTTATATCAACCCAGTCTCTACTCTATATACAATGCTTGACCCCCAAAAATTGCCCATGCTCTAATACAGTGGTTCTCAACCTTTTGGCGCCGCGACCCCCCTTTTAACAGTTAAAGGGGTTCGTGACCCCCGCTCGGGTCACACCGTGAGAAATAGAAATAGTAGCCTACATAATTCTTAAAAAACAAAGAAAAAAAGCAAATGGCTAAAATGAAATTCATCATACTACGAACAAATAATGGCACTCTGGTAAAATAGCAAATACATGCTACAATAAAATATCAGATTATATGCTAATGAAAATATGGCTATTTTATCTAAATGATCTGGCGATCTGGCATGCATTCACTGTTTCAAAAGATCCAGTGTTGCAAAAAGCATGCATCTTGCATTGATGATGGAGAGTGTGACCACTGCGCAAAGCCTTCTCCAGCACATCCCAAAGATTCTCAATGGGGTTAGGATCTGGACTCTGTGGTGGCCAATCCATGGGTGAAAGTGATGTCTCGCGCTCCTCGAACCACTCTTTCACAATGTGAGCTCCATGAATCCAGGCATTGTCATCTTGGAACATGCCCTTCCCATCAGGGAAGAAGAAATCCATTGATGGAACACCCTTGTCATTCAGGATGTTCATGTCGTCAGCTGATCTCAATCTTTGGGCACACAGTGTTGACCAGAACTGACCAACTGCAGCATCCCCAGGTCAGAATAGTTAGTTCCACTTCCAGGTGGCCACTCATGTTTGGTCAGGCAGTGAATTTCTTTTCTGGGACACTCAGAAACACTGTATATTGCATCATTCATTCGCTCCTGATGATGTTCCATGCTTGATGGTAAATTACAGCTGCCCTGAGAGAGCCCGATAAAATCTGCACCGTTGGCCCCTCCTGACTGTGTGCGCCTACAGGATTCCGGATGCAAATCAACAGCTTTACAGGATCCATAAAAATGTATGGTTTGCAAAAATATTAAAGTCAGGACATTAAATCCTAAGGAATCGGAGTGACTATTTTAGACAACTTCACACACAAGATGCAATAAAGATGCAAGTAACATTTTCATTTTTACATTCATCACTTCTATAAGGATAGCCATTTGAAATATGTGACGTTATCACAAATATTAAAGCAAATAAGGTTTTTTTGTTGTTGCTAGTTATAGAATTATATGTCTGCTTTGTCAGTGTAATGTAAAAAAGAAGAACAAATTGATAAATGAGATATTTAAATTCATTTATATTCCTTGTTTGTTCCTGATATTCCAGAGGCTTTCACATTTGACATTGTGCAGACAAGTCATACTTTAACCTGGGGCAATTATCACCTAATTGCTTAAATAATATTTCCTAAACTTGTCCCATTTTGCATAATTATAATTGCACAAAGCACCTCCCAGTACCTGTCTAAAACAGTTGGATAAACAAATGTCATATTTGTTCAGCGTAGTTGTTTATTTCCTGCCTGTTAATTACATTTACTAATTACCAGCCAGTGACATGAGTGGACAGTCCTCGTTGCTTGGTATTAGCTCTTGCTTTTTAGAAAGAGGGGGAAAATGCCAGCTCTATCTCACAATGAAATGTTGTTTATTGAGGGTGTGATTGTGTAAAACAATTTGACCAAGTGATGTCTTAAATGTATGACAAATTTAATAGAATGTATATACTGTACATGACCTCCCGGGCCTGCATTTCGGTGCAAAGCGAGTAATACAAAATAATGATATTGTTATAATGATATTGTAGGTTGTTCACTCTCTCTCTCTCTCTCTTTCTCCTCATGTTGCAATCTTACGAACGTCCGCTTTAAACTTGCAGTAAAATAGAACCATCCCTGGCGATGTGGGCGCCCCAATGACTTTCAGAATTTTTAGTTTAGTTTACTGGGGATTATGAGAATGTGGGTGGTTGAATTACAGTATATGCTGGTTGTTCACAATACTAAAATGTCCAACTCCATGGTTTTACAATGTTCTTGAGATATTATTGTAATAAAATGTCTAATTTGTTCTCTCCAATTCAAATGCTAAAACTATGCTAGATTATATAAACAACAGTATAAACTATGAACTAGACTGGATTTGGCTCATGAGCATCATGATAAACACAACACAAACATACCAATGCTTTCATTCATAACACCAAACAATGTTAATAGTGGCCTTTAAATTCCTCAGAATATAGTCATGGGTCAAGTACAGATAGGAAACATGTAGCTGTACAGTTGGCATTGGTATTATTTCATATTGTTGAGAATTGTTAGGAGAAAAAAAAGCTTAATATTCAATGCTAAATGAATGGACGTCACTAGGCTAATACGCCATAGGAAAGAATGGGCCGCTAAGCTAACATTAGCCACTCGTGCAAATTCTACAGTTTCTATCAAAACGCCTGCTCCCATTGTTCAGGGTTTAAGTAAGCAACCTACTTTTAGCTTGAGTTTAAAATTTGCTCTGGCAGTGAAAATATTTGTCCTATGATAGTTGGTAAATCAACCAGTCAAGTTATGAGAGTGAAATGTCATACATCTATCAACCAATCAGCTTTACCCTGACCCTGCCCGAGCCACTAGCCTTAAGGATAGTGGGCTGGTGCCTGATCTTTTCTCACATTGGATGATGAATAAACATTGTGTACTATCCTAGGAAAAATATTTTCGTGCTCTGGCAGGAGGACTGTGCGTGCCAGGGGAAAGACAGAAAATATCGAAACCTGCTCAAATGAATACCAAACTGCGATATTATTTTAAGTATCGATTTAGTATCAATTGATCATTTTTGACAACCCTACTACAGTGGGATGCAGATTAAGTCATGGTCCCTGTGTGCATTTGCAAACTCCAATCTGGCTTTTTGATCTTCTTCCTGGCAGAGTATCCCTCTCAGCCAATGTCGGCTCAGTATTTGTTTCACTCTGGATGTTGACACACTTACCAGGTTCAGCATCTTCACCAGGTCCTTTGCCTTTGTTCATGGGCTGATATTCACATTCTCCAAAATTGTTTTAAAAGTATAGTAATCTTAGTGTATGTAAATTTCTGACTTTGTAGAAAGTAACAAAAAACAAAAGAAATCTCTCAAATTATCGTAAAAATTCAAATTGACCTAAAAAAGTAAAAGTTAATTCTGGTTTCATGTCAGACACAGAAACAAATGCATATATGTCTCTTCATATAGAGTATGTAAACATCTGGTTCCCACTGTACATGGGCCTAAGTGTGAGAGTATGTGTTTGTGAATTTGTGAAGTATTACTTTTTCCACATTAAAAAGTAGCTGGGTGTTGTTTTGCATGACAAATAATGGGCTGGTGCAGCTTTACTGCTTTGAACAACAACAAAGGAACTCACATAGTGCTTCTAAGGACACTCAAAGACACTTAAAAGAATGGCACTATTTTTTAAAAAGCCCTATCAAGTTAAACATTAATAACCGTAACCTTGTACGAGTGAATATTTCCCATTTTCTTTCCGTGAAGGTAATTTGGCAGAGCTTTTGTGGAGCAGAAGTTGGGAGGTAATGCAGTGCGTCTGGGCCCAGCAGTGATCGGGAGGCGGAGGGCGTGTTCGCGTCAGTTCGTCTGTTTGTGTGAGAGCATGCACTGGGCAGGTGTGTGTTGACAGAGGTGACTGTTTTCTCTCTCCATATTTTTACACATAACCGCATCACTCCCACATTAAAAACACACACGTGTCACACAAACACTTCAGATTTTGTTTTCCCTTTTTCCATATCTCAAACCCGATTGGACGCAAGTGTTGATGAGCCAACACTGTGCATTTTCTGCATGACTTTGAAGGATTAATTTGTAGCCCCCAAACAGAAGCATTAGAATATTAGGTCAAAATTAATCCTGGTTCCCTCCTTTAGGCCGGTCAAGTCCTCCTCATACTTTCCCAAAGCTCATCTGAAACGTTTTGCTGTTGATCTGGGGTTGCTGCAGTTGGTCAAGTCAAGGTTCATCAACGCTATGTGCCCAACAAACGAGATCAGCTGAACATGCTGAACGACCAGGTTGTTGCATTTCTTCTTCCTGGATGGCACAGGCATATTCCAAGATGACAATGCCAGGATTGATCCGGCTCGAAGGTGGGTTGGGGGAGCGTGACATCGTTTTCACACATAGACTGGCCTTCACAGAGTTCATATATTAACCCCATTGAGAATCTTTGGGATGTGCTGGAGAAGGCTCTGCACGGTGGTTACACTCTCAAGATACAAGATATTGGCGCAAACATGAATGTAACACTGGATCTTTTGACGTTGCAGAAGCTTATTGAAGCAATGCCAAAGCACAGTGTGATGTAATCAAAGCTAAAGGCAGTCCAACCAAATATTAGAGCTTAATCTTCAATACTTGATTTTGACTGTGATGGTCAACACTAGATAGATTATGGTTCACTTGAAGGGTGAAGAGGTACACTACTGATTCTCAAGAGCAACGTGATCTCGAAGCAGCTGGAGCTTTGGCTATAAGTGCCCGTCTTACGTTGATGAGGACCTCGGAGTTATTAAAACACACAAAAACATGCAAATCCAAGGTAACTCATTTTTGTGACTGGACAAGGAACCTCTCAGCCAATGTGCACTGTCCACTACTCTTTAATGAGCATCACTTCACTTCATGGAAATCAAATTTCAATCAAGTGGGACCCAACTACTCTTCTTTTTGTATCTATAAAAACAAACGCGCTAATGCCCTTGTTCAGGTCTTAAGTTCGTTGGATCTTTAGCCCACAGCGACATTACAGTACCTCACATCTGCATGGGTGTCTTTGCCGTCCGCGTGCATGCCTCCACTGCTGAGTAGGTATTGTTTTCCGCCGTGCCTCTGATGGCGCAATTTGGCAGGCGGCTCGGGGAGGGGACGCTAATGCGGATCTAATGAGTCGGCGGGCCCCGGGATTGAGAAGTGTATCTGTGCGGTAATGTGAGGAGATGGGCCCGTGCCGCCTTGAGGGATTATGGCTCGGAGCAGCGCTGGGATGGGAGAGCCCGGGAAAGGACACTTCTCTTCCCTCCGCGCGCGCACACTCATTTCCCCAGAGCGCGGCCCGGCGACACACCCGCCTGGGAGTAATTGATTTCTGCACAGGGCCCTGTTGTGTGGCGAGGCAGAGAGGGGAGGATTTGAGAGTTGCGCACACCTACATGGAGAATTACGCTGGCACACGGGGATTAGGTTGGCAGGGAGTGGAGCTCAAGGCTGGTACCGAAGACAAATGGCATTTAGAGGCAGCGGTGTATATGTAGCGGCGCAGGAGGAAGGTCTCGAGTTTGATTCCAAGGCGATGTGGGGCCTTGGGGGCAGTGGTTTGGACTCTCACCTTCACAGCCGGAAGATCCTGGGTTGGAATCTCATAGTATGGAGTTTGCATACTTTGAGATTGTACGATTTTCCCCAAACTCCACAGTCACGACAACCTGGAACGAGACAGCCATCTGATTGAACATCGAAATGTTGGAAATTTTTGTCATTTTGGAGAACCCCGGTCAGAAGAATGGTTCCAATTGTTCTGACTCCTGAAGAACTGCAAAAGACAGCTGGGTCTCGGAAAATTTCCAGAAATGCAACAGAAAGTTACCTCACAAGCCATTGATTTTTGTGCGAATAAGAATGGTGGAAACTATACAAACTTTTCTATTTCAAAAGAAAATGCTGCTGTAATTCCAGAAGCAACAAAACGGACTGTAAATGAAAGTAGTAAAAGTAGCTGCCATCATAATATTATGTGATTTTTCCTTTCTCAATCTTGGCAGGCCTTCAGCTGATATCAGTGTCTGAGTGTGCGTATCATAAGAGCGTATGTGGGGCGGTGGCGGAGGGAGGGGGGGCGCTGCTCTTGTGAGGCTGGGCTGTGCCAGTGGGGTGATCATGTCTCCGCATTGATATTCAAATATGCCCTGGAATACAAACCCTTATGTCAAGGATCAAGGACCCGGCTGGTTCCAACACAATCACTGCGCATGGCTGCCTCATAAATAAAGGAGAGCCGCACCACTTCATACCACTGTCTTTTAATTATTAACATACAACCACTGAGGTTATCTCTCTGTTCACTGCCAGCAACCATAGAGATGAACACATTTGAATTTCTGCCAACACAGTGCTTCGAGAGCAGCGCTACAAGGTGGCACGCTGAAGGACAACACAACTCCGGGACGAAACTAAAACTGACCGAAGTACAAAAGAAAGTGGGGGGAAAAGTGCGGTGGCCACGGTTTAAGCCTTTTTAATCTGATGATCAGTTGTTTAATCACCTGATTCACAGCACAGAAACCATTTTGTGCTGTCTTGACACTCACGGCTCAATTCCTGGATCCTTTTCTGTGTGGAGTTTGTATGCAATAGCCTAAATCTACAGCCAGGTACTTCTGATTAACCTAACTTAATTCAGTATGTACAGAACGAAGCAATATGAGGAAAGATTTGAGTATTCCAGAGAGTTCTGGTGCAGACATGACCTTACAAAGTTGATTGTTTACATTCATAACCTACCTCACAATGCAGACAAGTTCAAGGCGAACCACAAACCGAAAAACAGGGCAGGCCTTTAAGGTGTAGTGAGATTTGAATTTTGGTGCTTCACACCTGTGGCAGTTGTGGGGATCCTCAATATGGATGAAATATTTCAGTGGAAAGTTTGCCGAACTATCCTTCACCTGAAAAAGTATACTGATGTCATGTAAATAAAAAAAACAAACAAAAAAAAACGCTTTTCTCAAGAGGAAAGTTGTGAATAAGCTACCTGTTGAACAAGTGTTTTGCTCCATTCTGAAGAATCTATTACAGTACACATTAACTGTGTCAGGTTATTAATGGGGATTTTAAGTCTCCTGTTTTTCCGGGTTCATGTAAAACACAGAATCCATGGTCTCAGTTTCCTGGATAAGCCAATATCCAGGTTATTAGAAACCAGGATAATCCCACAGTTTCCAGGATACTGTACCATGTCAACACAGCATCCTGTTTTTTCACCCTTGCTTACAAACTGAACATACACAAACTTTTGAAACAGGAGCAGGAACAAAAACTTTCCTACCGTCATTTTATGTGGTACCTGGGCTTTTAAAACTTTGTATCTTCTAGAAATGAACAAAACACTGAAGTAACCTTAACAACTACTTTCTTGCTTTGTAGCATCTCCAGTGGAAGTCAGCGCTGCTCTAAGATCAAGCCACTTTTCTTTTCAAATCTCACGCCTGAAGCTGGGAAAGAGCTCTACTGTTGCAAGTGCTTCCTTGGATCGTTCTTGTCCCTGTGCTGGAGAAATGTCCAAAAAAGCCATGCGGTAGCAACATTGCTAAAGTATTTAGCTCCTTACCATGTTTGTCATTAGCTCCGCCCCTCTCTGGAGCCTTAATATCCAGGATCCAGAATATAACAGCAGAACCATCTCCTCCTCTCTACACCATCCCAGTGCATAGATCGTCGCACACACAAGTTATTCACTTACTCTATATTAGGAAAGGGGCCACACAAGTGTATCTTCTTTTATCCATCTCCCACGTCTCTCCTGCCTCCTGTACCGAGCGGTATCGATACCACCGACTATCCTCGGCATGCATTTCCATACGTGATTAAAGAAAGGCAGCGTTGCGACCCTGAGCCACAGGTGACTTGATGGATCGCTGTTGATGTAGAAGTCCCGCGAAGTGAACGATCATTAGCGCGAACACCCACATGCACGCCGTGAAGCCGGTCAGCACTGTAAAAGATGAACGAAGCTCGCGCCGCATTTCCTAGCTCATTAATTTGACCACGGCCACATTATTTGTTTCGCAGCATGCATTAGTCAGAAGGAGCTGACGCGACGGGCCACCGCGGCCGGGTGGGGGGGGTTGAGGACATTTCCTCAGTTTGTAACCGCGGCGACGGGAGGCGGGACTCTTGCCTTTTAGAGGAGCATTAGCCGGTATATTGCCTGTTGCCGGTAGTTGGGGGGGGGGGGGGGATAAACCTGCATCGATCGCCTCTTTTTAATCGGGCATAACACATATAACTTCCCCCCCAATCGAATTCCCAGGATAAACCGTTATAAAACTAACCTTGTTATATTTATTGACAGGACATTGAAATAAATATTAGAGCTTGAAAGAGGGAGGGGGGGGGGGGGGGGGGGGGGTCTGGTTCCAATTCATTGATTTTTGAGAAAAGAAATAAAACGCCATAGTGGTCTCCTAACAAAGCATACCTCCGCTGCCGCCCTCCCTCCCCGTTCCCAGCGTTTCCATCCCCCGGCACGCTCTCCTTAGCATATTAGGTGGGGAATAATGTGAAAAAATGCTTAGCACACGGGAACGGGGCAGCGGCGTGCAGACGTGAGAGAGAGAGAGTGGGTCCCCCGGGGGTGCGCTGGAGAACCTATCCCATAAATCCAAGCCGTGGTGCAAACAATCAATTTTCAATTTTAATTATTTACCACGGCCAGCCGGACAGAGGCATTTATATCCCCCCCCCCAACCTTCTGTCTGGATTAAAAATTAAAAATTAGGAGGTTAATATTTTGTAGGTGGGCAGAAAAGCAAAACAGAACCAACAAAAAAAAAGGTTGGGGGCAATTTTTTGGGGTTTTATTATCCTACCTTTATGCGTTGGATGAAGGTTAGCGGTACGAGTCAATCAATAACTTCATAAATTTCCCCCGCTCCATCGCCCCGCACGCTGCCACCTATAGGCCCACTGCTATTTTATCCTGGCGTCGTCTGTCGGGCCAAGGGACATTAAGGTGTGTGTGTGTGTGAGTGAGGGGGGGAGAGAAAGAAAAAAAAAGTGCAGCTCAGCGTTTTGTGGCCCCCGCGCTCCGGCACTGGGCCTCTTCTGTTCGGTTATTTCATCTGTAAATTTAATTACACAACCTGGAGCAGTACAGGCGAGCTATCCCCTGTCAAGCTCTCATTCACTCCCGAGCACTGTTACAAGTAGCAAGCTGCAACAAGGGAGCGAGCTGCACCGGACGCCAAAACAGGTCGGAAACAAGGCTGGATGTCTTCGTCAGTGCGGTCAGCGTTTGGATTTGATCTACACAGGGATGTTCAGGGCAGATTTTCAGAATGAGTCTGGCATTGTCTGGTCCATTTGAAGAGAGCTATGTCCATTGCGGTTAATGAAAGTTAAGGAAGTGTAAGGAGTAGTTTGAAAAATATGGCTACAGGTCATTGTACAAGGGCCAATTGGTTGCAGAGTGCAGTCCAAAATTGTGCAATCGATATCTATTTTGTGTGGGTGGACTCTTTTTTGTACAACCATATATTTAGTTGTTTGTTGTAGGCATAAATCTCGGTGACAACATTGTCTTTGGTCTCATTATAATGTTAATAATAATAATGCATTGGTTTTATATAGCGCTTTTCTGGACACTCAAAGACGCTTTACATTGCACAATTCGTTCACTCCCTACTTGGTGGTGGCAAGGTACTATTGTAGCCACAGCTGCCCTGGGGTAGAGCGAGGCAACCAGTCTGCGCCATCAGCCCCTCCGACCACCAACCACTCCCTCACTCACTACATTCGCTAGGCTTCCTGTTGTTCCCAAACGGTCTCCCATCCAAGTGCCGACCAGGTCGTTCCCTGCTTAGTTTGCAAGGTCTGACGGGATTGGGCAAAGCAAAGGCGGTATGTTGGTGTTCCTTATTTCATACTCCACTTAGTCGTCATGGCCACTCTCACCTAATGCCCTGTTATAGATCTACTATTGTCATTGCACACCCAAAAAAGTGGCCACCTGGATTTAAATAACTGTTTTGATCTGGGGTTGCTACAGTTGGCCAGGTCATGGGCCAACATGCCTCAAAATGCAGACAATAGCGTAACATTTTGCGCTTAGCAGGAGCGCACTTTGTGATCTAGCCACTCCAGACTTAGCACATTTAAGTGGGAAGTACTGGGGTGGAGACGCTTTTTTCCTCTAACTAGAACGACTCCACGGCTGGGAGAGGGGTTGTGGGGGGTGAACATGTGCATTTGTTTTGTTTCGCGTTCACGCCATCGAGACATGTTTAGCTCACAATGGGGTAAATAAAGTTTTTAGTTTGACCTTGTCAGCGGTGCTCCCATCAGAGCCCTCTCACAAGTGGCGAAGGCGCAAAGCACCAAAGACTGAGATCAACCGAACAGTAAGGCCCCAATCTTCTAATGAACTTGTTATCTTGAGTACAAACATCAAAGTGCCAGTGCTTTGGCCAATAGCATAAGGGTGTCGCCTAGGGAAAAATGGGGTCAGAGGAGGCGTAGTGTGCTACAAGCAACACTGACAACAAGCGCTTGCTACTTTCTCTTCTTTACATTAACATCCTGCACATCTTAATAAAACTATTTTTCCCACTGTGAGTTAAACACACCGAGGTAAGCTGAACATTTCTCAGAGCGCCAAGTGTCAGCACAAAAGTCTACAGTCTACAATGACCAGGTTATTCTATTGATGGATTTCTTCAAATGTGCGGTATAAATAAAGTTGCCTTGCCTCTTCTTCCCTGATGGCACGGGCATATAAGATGACAATGTCAGGTACAGGAAGGTTTTGCGCAGTGGTCACACTCTCCCATCATCAATACAAGATCTTGGAGATGGATCTTTTGAATGAGTAGAAACTTATTGAAACAATACCACAGCAAATGTGTGCTATAATCAACAAGCAAAATATAAGAGCATGCAACGTGTACGAGCCCGGATGAAGACCAAGCCGGTCTTGCAGCCTGTATTGTAGTTGTGTAGATGTCGTTTTGCGAGGCAATGTCACAGCAAAAAGCCGGAGGTAAATTACAGCGTTTAAGTAAACATACAACCCGTCAGTAAAAGCACCATCAATTCCAACCACTATCAGTTAATGAACAACAATTAGGAGCCTGTTGTGCGCGTGTTGTTAATGTTGTATAGAAAGGGTGATGTATCCAGAGCTCTCCAGGAGGCACCAAACGTCTCCATAAATCTCAGCAGCTGCTCTTCACTGGGAAAGGTTTAACGCTGATCAATGAGGTCGAGCTGATGATCTCATACACACAGAGGGTAACTGCGGACAGTATTTAAACGCTAACCTAGATGAGTCATTCTATAGCACACATTCACAAAATAATGTATGTATTAAAACAATCTCTATGACTATACAGTAGGACAGTTTTACAATTTCTTATACTGCATGTTCAAGAAGGACATTTCTTTATGTGTGTGCCTGATCACATGTGGTTATGTGCCAGGCTAAGACACTTGACCCACATCGCCCACTCCAATCACAAAAACGTGGCAGCTTGTGAGAAAATCAAAGTATTGACAAAAGATATGTCCATTACTGAAATCGAGCAACACATAACCGGCTCTTATAGCTCATTAAAGCTGGAACACATTTTTGTCCTTCAGTATATTGTAAATCAGACATTTGTGGCAAAAAAAGCAATGACAATCTAAACAGGGAAAAAAACAACCAGTGAACACTTGCTGAACAGGAATTATGTAGCTGCCATGCCTTCACCATTCTCTCCACTGACGCCTCGCGGTCATTTACATACACTCCTCTCCTTAAAACAGCTGAAAAAACGATTTGCCGTAACATGGGTTTTATTTGACACAAGTGTGTCGGGGAAGGCGGCGGAACAGTGCGACGAGCTGAGATTACCATTCATCCAGCCGTGCGCACACAGCTAGCCCCTGGCTGTGTGCAGAGCTGCAGACAGGTAGACACGGAGCGCTACAAAGATACAAATAACTGTCAGTGAGATCTGAGCAGGGAGGAGACTGGGAGACACAGAGCGGAGAGAGCTTTAGTTGGAATGTTGTTATTTATCGCGGCGCTGCTAAACAAATAAGCAGCCGCGCGCTCGTGTGATTGTCTCAGTGGGATGCTGTCAGATTTAAACATGCGGCTCCCCTCGGCACGCGACGCACACCGCTCCAGCTGTGCGCTCTGTTCTCTGGAGATGTGCTCAACGTCCTTCACCAACTTCTACTGATTCAGATGAAGGAGAATGCCACTTACACATACTTGGAACTGTACATTTAGACTGTAATACAGTATTTAAAAGAGGTATACAAAGCTGTAGTCACTCTGCCACTTGCTCTGCAAAATGAGCAAATCAGCAGGTGAGTTCCTGGCCTGACAAGACAGTAATCAGAATGAAATGAACAAGAGACACTTAGCAAATTTAATTATTGTATTTCATCTGTTGCTTTGGCACAAATATTCACAGCACTGAGATCAGCAGAGTGCCCTGCGTATGTAAGAGGGTGCATCCACTACATTTCCACAAAACTGATTCAAGGAAGAGTTCTTTGGACTAGATTGTTTCGACTAGAACTCTATGAAAAAGTAAAGTCTGACAATAAAAGGACTTCAAAATGTGAATGATCGGGCCAGGCAAACAAAGCCCAGATGGCGTTTGGATCTATACAGACTCCAGGCGTGATGCAAATCTAACCGGCAATCTCCTTTTATGTATTTGCACCTAACACCTTGGAATCAATGCACCTCCTACAACTTCCCAAAGCGGCCCATCACGCACTGATGCAGCGCATTAAAGCCGCTGCCCCACCACATGGAGACCCTTGACCTCCAGCGCGGGCCTGGAGCCTCTGACACCTGCGCAGTGGAGGTGAACGCGGAGGTGGCTCAGGCCCGACCTCTCCTTCCACCGCTCTCTGAAGACTTTGGACACAGTCGAGGTCAGAGGTCTAGGTCTTCCGGGCCGCGGGGGTTATTGAGAGCTGTTGACCCCTCGCGACAAGCCACTTGACCCCGCTTACCCTTGGGCTGGAGAACACTTTTCCTTGCGCCATGAAGCCTGTGGAAATAGTAGCATCCAAAGCCTAGAAAAAGTGTAAAGCAACTGGTCAGGGCCAAACAAACGAGGTCAGGGCAGCCGTGCGGGGAGATTTATGTCCCTGCGAAGCTCCCGTAGCCTTCTGCCTCGGAGACTCTCCTGGAAGCTTGTGTTGATGAATTTGTGCAGCCTTGCAGCAACCGTTCTTTCGGTTTGCCAAGGTATTGACATTGTTGGGTGGAGAAGGTTAAACGGTGAACAACATGGAAGTGGAATTGACTATTTATGTGTGTTAAGTGAATGGGGCTTTATTTGTGATGTCAAAAGTTTACAAATGTTTTCACTGTAATGGAGCCGTTTTTGAAAGTTGGAATTGTCTGTCCCCCAAAAAGGCCGAGTCCCTGTTCGTGCCGGTAAGTGCTTTGAGTGTGTTTCTGAAGGTAGTTTTTTTTTTAGGTCAGTCGGGATGAGAAACAGCACAAAATGACCTCACACCGCTGATCACGCCAACTCTCCACCAGCAATAAAGTCATAAGTCACTGCGAGCACTAAAACTTACTAATTCTCCTCATTCTTCCTGCAGCTCTATAACATATAAATAAATAAGTGAGGAACACACATATCAATCTATCTCCCTCCGTTGGTGCGCGTGGCCCTCCTTTAAAGTGGTGCTGTGGGCTTTTACCCAAATGGCGCCAGGGCCACCGGTATCATTTATAACAGGACGGCAGCGCTAATGCAGCGCGTGCTTCAGCCAGGATGTTTTATTCATGCTGTTTTATTATTAGGGCCCCACTTAAAAAGGTGAGGCGCTCTCCTCTACGCTGGCCGCCTCTTGCCGGGGCTGACTGAGGCGCAAGCTTTATCTATCACCCTGACAAGAGCGTCTTCCCTGGGAAGTCTTTCAGAAAACTTCAAACAGCTCCACTATCGATTTCCCCCCTCTCCACCTGGGCACCAGCATACATCTTCCCCCACAGAGCGCAGACACAGGCTGCTGCAGATCTAGTGCAAGCAGAAAGAGCAAGGGGGGAAAAAAGACAGAGTAAAGAGACTGGCGGAGATAAAAGAAAAGAGAAGAAGAAGAAGCCTGGCCACCGCATAACAATACGACTGACCCCACTTTGCTTCATTGCTCCACTTCTTGTTGGCTACAGCACAGTGTTGTCTGGCACACAAACATGCTCAGTATGCTAATGATGCAGTCAGAACAACACTTTGACACATCACCCATTCAAACAGACACATCACAGCCTGCAACACATCCGACAACACGCCACTGTTTCTATAGTCTTTGTGCACAATCAAAGAGACTGTTGACCATAAAAGTGATGACTTGAAAGAAACTTGAAAGAAAGCCAACACTCCTTGCATTCTCGCGCTACGGAGATTCTAATTTTTTTACTACTCGCATGGCTGAATATCGTTTTGATTTGGCGATATGAATATTGCATTTCATCCTATTTTGCGCACTTATTTGTGGAGAGATTTACAGACACGCTGCTGTAATGATCCGTTTATCAAGTGCAGCAGTTTTCATGCCGGTGGTTTCTTCTCTCGTTGATAACACACTGGGCCAGTTTCACGGAATCTGAAGGAAATGAAATAAAAGTGGTCTTGTTCAATTGAATACAGCATATTTTAAGACACGTATAGCTTCATTTTTGCTAAAAGTACTTTATTACTGGAGTACTGCGTCCACTTCAGCGGAAAACAAAGCTTAACCCAATCTGGGACAACTCTTAACAAGTCACCTTATGTGTGAACAACAATTTATCCTTAATCAATACGTCTCGTTTGTTTAGGAAAAGCAGACAGCACAACAGTTATGATTCAGGGCTCCCCCCGCTGATAGATTTATTGCCTTGCCCATTTGTTGTCCGTGTCCTCCTCAGATGCAGTTATGATTTAACTTGCCGATAATGATTTGTCCTCGCGGGGTTAATGAGAAGCAGTGGGCCTATGAACTGCCGGAGAGACTGTAGCCATATTTAGAGAGGGTTTAGAGGAAGTACTCAGTCACTCAAAGGGAGACGTATAAATTAAACAAAGACACAGAGTAGATGGAGTGGTAATTAATAAAATGGTGGGGCAAAGACACGGGTGCCAAAACCTTGAGGAGCACGGAGGAGACTAAAGCAAAAGTGATCTTTCAGGAGTCACGGGGCACTGCACTCACAGGCATGGCTTGTTGGAATACTTAAACACCACATGTTGTGTGTTTTTACTCGTAAACTCTTCCTCTTTGGTTACACTTGGTCAGTGGTTCTCAAGCGCCACTTAATAAAACTGCTGAAATTCCATGAACCCCCAGGCCAAGGTCAAGATCAAATAAGAGCAAAACATAGGGGTCCAATTACCAAGTGCTTGCTCATGTCACACCTAAAACATGGAATATTAGTAAGTGCAAGATGCCCCCAAAAGTGCTTGTACTTGCTTAGCATCTGCCTTGATGGTCAAAAATAGACTTAAATTGACCAAATTGTGTCAAAACTGGGTGTAAGCCATGCTAAAACTAAAAACATCCAACTTGAATGGGTTATAAATGAAATAATCAATAATTAAAATGAATAAAGCCGGTACTTTTCTAGAAATATCCTCCACAACTTTGCAATCCAACAATAACAAAACTGATCCAACATTGTGATTCAGTAATTGCCAATTGTGCGTGTAAAAAAAAAAAAGCAGGATCCATTCGCTATAACACAGTACGTTTCCCCTCATTGTATTAATACGTTTTGATAATGCCCTTTTAGCGCCGGGGAGTGTGTGTAGCGAGCGGCGCATTCCAAAGATCTTTGTGAGTGCGGTGCGTTGCCTGTACAGACCCCCTGGCACTCTCACACACTCTGAAATCGATAACACAAGGCCCCATAGGAGAAGCTCGGAGGAAACCATTGATTGACACGTTACGCTCATGTCAAACACTGCAGCGTGGCAGGGCAGCAACCACCTGCGGTCCGCCCCCACCTGCCGCACTCACCTCCACTTCCCTTTAGCGCTCCAAATAACAAGTCTGATTGGGTGATTCATCCCTTTACAGTAGAAAGTTGCGATAAAAAAATAGTTGGAAGACAACAAAAGGTAGATATAAGGCTTAAAAACACAGATGTATGAATAAAGAAGTACCCAATTCAAATTCTGTAAAAATGGGCCCAGTATAATTTCATTTACCTAAACTGATCAATAATTATCATCATGAATGTTGTTGACATTCAATATAATGGTCTTTCTACAATTTGGTAAGAGAACGATGTACCCACAGCTGCCCTTTGGGAGAGACAGACAGAAGCTGAAGATGCACTAATCTGCACCAAAAGATCCTCGCTCCCAAGCCAAGCTACCTGGTTTTCCCACACGGACTCCCATGTTTGTACTACCAAGGCCCAACCTGACTGCGCATCACGTATGATTTGTATCACGCTTTCCCCAGACTTAGACAGAATGTTCACTCGGTTGGGTGGTGGTGATAAGTCACGCGTTGGGTGTATAGATGGTTGGAAGTGCGGCTGTAAATCTGCGCCATCGAACCCTCCGACCACCACAGTTCACTAACTCAATGGAGTTTGTGAACCTCGCAGCTGGATTTGAATTTTTATAGGCTGAACTTTAAGATGCATTTGTCTTTGGACAGATTCTTTTAATCATTGGTTCTCAACTGGTGGGTCGGGTCCCAATAGCAGCTCACAATAGTTTTGAGCAAAAAAAAAAAAAAAGAGTAACCACCTGGGGTTGTTGCAGTTGGTCCAGGTTCAGCAACATTGTACAAAGAATGAGATCAGCCGACGACCTGAACATCCGGAATGATCAGGTTACTCTCTTCTTCCCTGATGGCACGAGCATATTTCAAGATGATATTTTAAAAGTCCAGATCGGAACCCCCATATGGTTGGGATGAGCTGGAGAGGGCTTTGCGCAGTGGTCACACTCTCCCATCACCAATCTTGGTGAAAGATGAATGCAACACTGGATCGTTTGGCATTGCAGAAGCTTATTCAGAAGTGTATATTCAGCCTTATGATCAATGCCTGCATCAACAGAAGGAAAAAGCCATTTCTGATTTGACAGTTAAAGTAAATAATACAAAAAAGGAACTGCAGAAGGTCTTAGTTTTATTACACTTTAATCTATAATCATCATAAATTAAAATGAGTATTTTGTTTGGGTCCTGACTTGCTATGAAAGGTTGAAAGTGGATTTTGAAGCTCCATTGAGAACCCGTGCTTTAAATCATTCATACAAAACTTATGATGTATCCTGTAGTCCTACTGTCTGGAAAAAATACTTTTTTATTCTGTGGGTTAATCATCATGTTGAGAATCAGGATGATTTCCAAAAAGGACCAATCTACCCAAACAAATAAACTAACGGGCAGTCGAGTTTTAAGTATTGCCTTTGTCAGATTTATACCACTGAAATCACTGCGTGTTCACAGATGTGTTTTTCCACTCACATCTTCATCTTGAATTGTAAATGGCTCAGAGCGAACAATCTGTCACCGCAAACGTCTTTATCGCTTTAAAGTATTTCTGGATCCCCTGTGGGCCCATCTACTGAAGGCACGGCTGTATCGCTGCAGGTTAAGTCAGGAAAAATTACTTACTTTGTGCGCTTTTTTGTTGTTGTGTTAACTCTGACGCTCACCGCCTCTCAGTCTCCGCTGTCTACACCGTGATGCTAGATCGCCTCCGGCTATCTCACCCCAATATAGGTGGCTTGTTTTTCCCTGCTGTAGCAAGGGTCTGGCATCTGTTTAATTCCATTGATCCTCGTTTGCACTTTGTTTTGTTTTTTTGCTGCGGAGAAAAGGGGAAGTGTACCTGAGTGTTTACCCATGCTGCGATGTTTCTGCCTGTTCCTGGTGTTGGGTGCCCAGAAAGGAGCATAAATTAGCGCCCGCTACAATGGCACCCCTGAAGCAGCCTCCCGGAGCGCGACATCAATATGGAGCGAGAAGCAAGCTGCGAGCGCGTACTGTCAGAGGCCAAATGGCAAGGAGGAGGAGATGGCAGGATTGGGCTGACAATGGCCCAACAATATAAGGTCACACACGTACACAATACAGGTCGACTTCGGCCAATGGACGCTTCTGCATCCGCTCAGCAAGACAAAACAGGAAGTGAAATCAGATGCTAGGAAGAGACACGGCAATTATCTCAAGTCTTCCTCTTTATGGAGATACACCTGTGGATATAAAGAGTTAGGCGTTTTATTTATCTAAAAATCATATAATGGCACTTGAAACACATTCAATTCCGATTAAAAATATGATATAATCACATTTTTGTGGCTCACTTTGTAGAGTACAAACAATAGGTTACACACATTGCGACACACTGAATTGCATTACTTTGCCCAGAATTATTTGAAAAAGAAAGTTTATGATGAGTTTTGAAAAGTTAGTATCCTGGACACTGGGTGAAATATAAAAATGAAAAGTATGGCTTGGTAAAGCAAGCATTTTGTCTTTTGTTGATAGCAATCAACCAAATCATTAACAACAAAGTGATGCACACCAGCCCTTAACTCAGTAACTCTTGTTTTGTTTTGTCCGGAGCCAAATAATGTGCATAAATGAACAGACCTCTTCCATGGACTGTAAAATCAGTGAAGCACTGCTGCTTTATTAAGATATTTTATGTCATTAAAGTATGGACTGCTTAATACAATACCGACATCACTGCAAAACCGTATTGATACATTGCAGAATGATATAATGTCTCAGCCCAAATGCACAACGTACCGAGTCTTGATTTTCAGTTTGTTCACTATGTTGAAATAACCCGCATCATCACAAAAAGCAACAAAACATTATTTAAATATATTTCATAACCAACAGGGACATCGTGCAGTTAAAATAAATGCTGCTTTTACTACAACTTGGTTTCAGTTACTGAAAACTTTATCATTTTATTTGCCATATTGCCTTTGCACTAACAATTATATAGTTTCATAGTCTATAAAGTATATTACAGATAAAGGGCAAACTGAGACATTAGAAGAAGTATCAGTTGTATTTAGAAAATTTAAATCAAAATGACTATATTTTGATGAACAAAAACTTACCTGTATGTAATAAAATACTTTGACTTTAATGAAACTGGCAATAAAATGCAGTAAAATTGGGTTTGAGTTCCTAAAGGGAAGAGTGTTTGCGTACTGTCTGAGCTCTGCCTGAGCGTGCAGCCCTGCCTCTGCAGACTGAGTGAACGCAGCAGGATGAGGTAAAGGTTTGCCGTCGTCCTGAAAATCAATTCCCCTCTCTTCCTTTAAGTGGTCAATATTTTTTTTGTTTCTAGCTGCGAGCTCCTCCATGGCCCTTTAATTCAATGGACCAATTAGAGAGACCGTCATGTCTAATTCCAGCGGCGGGGATGCTTGTTTTTGTTGTTACCTCATCCTGATGAGCCGGCCGGCGGGGGACGAACGGCACACTTGGTCCAGTTTAACCCTGCCACCCGCCTGTCCCTCTCCAACCCCTCCCCCGTGCCAACTGTCCATCGGAGCCCCTCCCTCTCCCACAGCTCTTCCCGGAGTCAAGGACGAACGCAATTGACGTGAAACTTTCAAAAACGAATTTGGCCACGTGTGTCACTTACGGAGCGGGAGGGAGGGAGGGGCGGGGGCGCTTAGAGCCCCGGCCACCGCCACTCCATCGGGATCATTTGTTACTCAGCCCTGATTGGCCCTGACAAAACAATACCCTAAAAACTCACCAAAGTAAATTATGGTCCTGGTAAATGGCCAGCCGGGGTTGGAGTGGAGAGGAGGAAGGAAGCGTCCGCCGCACCGGGACGAGCCCTCTACACTGCTTTGGCCTGCTGCCAAACGCAAAACAAAGTAATGTGCTTTTGATATTAATAACGGAGATGATATTGATCCGCTTGCAGGGCCCGAGCCACTCTAGATCCTCCTCAGGGGGGGGTGTAATGGGGAAGAACCAATACAACGCACCTAGCTTTGCCCCCAACATCCTCCCTGATGAAAGCCACTATAGTCCTACGGGGTCCATTTGATCTGAGTGTCTTTAATTATGTGAAATGGTAGTCTGTGGGGAAAAAGAGGAATGGAAGAGGTGGTGGGCAGTGACACAAGAGGAAAGGGAACGAAGTAAAGGTCTAGGTCCAGCAAACTGTTTGTGTGTCAGATTTACAATACTGTCAACAGTTTGGCCTGTGTCATCCACTTGTGCCGCTAAAGATGGATGGGGCGGCCATGCGTGTCCTTAGATGACATTATACTGGGAGGCTGGAGGATAAATAAGTGTAAGAAGAAATCAGATCAGCACACTTTGCATTTCCTTCTCAATCTGACATTTGAACAGTGGATGACCATGATGGATCGCCACTCCACGGCTTGTGTTTTGAAAAAAGGCCATGCGCTTGAAAGCGTGAAAGAAAAAAAGGAGTTCATATTTAAACTAAGGTGAGTAATAGCATAATACCACATTATGACAAAAGATTCGGACAAAAAATGCATGTGGTTTGTCGCTTTCTGATCAAATAACGTGTAATGTGTAATAAAATGCAGTACTGACTTTGATACAGAGGCCTACAATTTCAGACAATCATTCAATCTGTTTGTCACCATCGTGTATTTCATGAATTTCTAGAAGTAAGTCAAATGACATTTCAACGGGACAACAACCTGTGACAATCCGCCAATGAGCTGAGATCATCGTGTCAGGATTTAGTCTCTGCTCAAACACAGACATACTGTATTTCCCCAGCCCTCCTCCTATTGGTCAGTCTCTGTCACGCTCTGAGTAAGTGTTTGTTTCCGTTCTAGGGGAGACATAAAGATAGGAAGAGCATGTGAACTGGGATCTAGGCTTTTGGGATTTTTTTATTTTTTATTCAGACTCTGATTGCTGTTGCGTACGTTATGTCCATGTTTTGGTTCGGCTTGTACATTTAGTCATTTTTTTGCATCCCTTTTAAACGTTCGCCTTTCCTATTGTCTCTCCTTCTCTCCATCTGCTGGTGCGCTTACTGTGTTCATATGCATTCGATACAGCTCTGTTAACTTTTGTCTTTTTGAATCAAAGGATTGAGAGAAACTACATTTTGATTCTCTGCAGTATTTTTTATTAGAATTGACAATAAAGCTAATTGAATAAAGACATCACGTAACGGAAAAAGGTGTTATGGCCACACAGAGCACCAGTGTTATGTAATATCTAATAAGGCAGTGCCCCACGCCTCTTCTTTCTCCTGCCTCTGCATTTAACAAACAGCAACTTGGCTTCTCTCTGGTGGCACAGCCCTTATATAAAGCCTGCAATCGTTCAACATGGAAACAATGTAAACAAAAGTGGCAGTGCATTAAATAATTAGAGGGTCCACGCTAACAGCTTTGACTCTCAACAAGAGCCTTGTTGGGAGCAATGGAAAAGCCACGCACCGGCACACTATGGCCGTAAATTCCCCCCAAACACAAACAGGCGGGCCACGCGATACGCTGGCTTAATTTTTTAATGGACTTTCTCTTTCTCCCCTTTGTTGTTTATGTCGGCCATCTGCAACGACAGCCATCATTGTTGTCAATTTATGAAGCCGTAATATTTCCTGGACGGTGGGGAATTCTTTTGACAGAAAGAGAAAATGTGTGCACGTGTGCGAACACGCGCACACACACATACCCAGGCCTGAAAGGAAAAGTGTGCCGTGAAGTCATATTATATCCCCTTCTAGAAATAGGGAACCCAGGGAGCTGTGCGAGAGGTAGAGCTGGTCAGGTAATTTATATGGCTCCTGACAAAGTGATTTTTACACAAGCTGAAAAATGACACAGCCGGGGGAGCTTTGTCACTGTGTGGAATAACTCTATAATGTATCGGCCATTATGTCCCGGCACAGATACAAGAGGGTTCAGGACTTAAAAAGATAGAGCCAAAGAGGCAGGGGATACGGAGGTGAAAAGTAAGCATTGTGCAGCGTTGAATTGAGGTACGGAGAGGAACAGAGGAATACATGTAGAGAATAAACGAGAGGAACCCGGGCAACATAGGTATCTGTATCTGTTGTCGACCTCGTCTTGAAATAGTAACGAAAGAGTGCGCAGACTTGGAATATACTGTACCGAGCAATCTCCATTGTAGACACTTCGCCAAGCCACAAAGTAAACCTATATTTGCAACACAGCATCAATCATAACGCACTATAGCACCGCACATGGTCAATTCTTTCTCATGGTTTTAAAAATGTGGTCCTTTTGATCATCGAGCGAGGTTGGGTTTGAATTGTGGGTGCGTCAAAAAGGAAATGTCCCATAAGTCCTTGTGAAAGATGTTCAGAATTGTGTTGCCTAAAATAACTTTTTGTCCACTTTGGGCACCTGGCTTTGAGTGGCAGTTGAAACCAAATGTACGTTCATAAGTTGGAAAAAAAATCACCATACATAATGATGTACTTGGATTAAACAAGACATATATTGGATATATGAATACAAGCAATCTTCTTTAAATATCACCTTTATGTTGTGCGTTACCGCGTGAGAAAAGTCAAAAATCGATTATACAAGCAACGGCCTTAGCAAGAAACTATACTATTATCATTAATAGAAATGTGTAATTCATTTTTGATGAAATGAATTTCCCCACGGAGACAATACATTTCTACTACTACTACTACTACTACTACTACTACTACTACTACTACTACTACTACTACTACTACTACTACTACTAGTACTACTAATACTACTACTACTACTACTACTACTACTACTACTACTACTACTACTACTACTACTACTACTACTAATACTACATTTTGCTATTCTTCCTTTCGTAATACACTCACACTGAAGATCCTCGTTGCCTCTCCTCGTCTCAGAGCCGGTGTTTGACCTTTGCAAAAGGACAAACGCCGGTGGGCGGAACATGTTTACTTACATGTATGTGCAAAGAGAGGGAGGGCACCATGTGGTCAGCATACACATTTTAATACTGGTAAGCTGAGGAGTGCTGACGTCCGGCCTGTCCACTAATGATGGGACGATTGAGACCGCCCCAAACACAGGTGGAACGAGCACTTAACTAAGACTGATTAGAACAAAGTAATATGACGCATATTTGTATATATTTATCCAGCTAAAAGGACGAGGCCATATGAGCTTTTCTTCTACTTATTCCTGGCTCTTAAAGGACTTTTACATATGACCTATTGCAAGGGCGGAGCAAGCTACAAAAAAGAAACAATGATCACGCCTCTTGTGGAATAAGCACAAATAAATAGATACACTGACATTTAAGGTTGGGGTTTTTTCGCATTTACAAATGACAGTAAGGACCAGAATTCAAAACTGATACCGATTACTAAGACTGGGTATCTATCATTGCAGCAATAACTCATTATCTCAAATCACAGAACTAAATTCTAATGTTCGTAAATTCCATAAATGCTACGACTTTTCAATGTCACACAGGCAGCTTTTATTGCTAACCCGCCCTGTCCATTATTGCTTGAACAAATACTGTGTCGTTGATAGGTAACTGATAACGTCTAAGAAGTGCACGGAGGGTAACTGTTGTACTTGTGGGATATTCCAAAACACCGATCCCCTGATCCTCTACACAAAATATTTTTCATTACCCTTTACCGACCATTGCTGTATAATTTTAAATATACATTCTTTGCTTACTGTTAGCAAAATTAAAGTTGCTTGATGCTTTGTCAGGCTTTTGCAATTTTATTTTTTGTATTAAAACTTAAAATAACGTTTATTGTGTCAAGAAAGAATAAGTTATATGCAGTTATTCATGTTGCCTGCAGAGTAAAAAAAAAACTTGCTAAACGGCACAAAGGAAGAGAGTCTGATCACAAAACGGGATCCGAACTAGTCTGGTGAAGGATCCGGAAAACACAATGGAGCATCAGGGATTTCTCTTTGGGACGTATATCGGAGTGTGGGCTGGCGTTTTGACAGCGTTTTTTTTTAGGCTAAATATGCAGGAGTACTGAATTGTGCCAATGAAACAAAACATTTTTTAATGAGAAAATGACATTAAAACATCATGTAAACTTCATGAAGTCAATTTTGCCTGATGACAATAGGCCAACAAGCAACAAACCGAAAAGGAAAACATACTGTACAAAGTAGAGCTACTATTTCAATTTCACACAAACATGTCATAACAATTGATTTTGCTTATCATTCCATCCACGCCGTCGTCTATATTGTACTTAGACAACAATAGTTTTTGCAGGCGGCACAATTATGCTGATTTGTGATTTACAGTTACAATCGCCAAACAATGGGATGCGATGCTAAGCTAAGCAGCGCCTACTTCCCAGCCTCAGCTCCCTCTCACCTTCTGTTGTGAGAGGCGCAGAGGTGAGTCCTGACACGCCAGGGCCAGACATTTGCATATAAAGAGCCTGCGTTCCCTCTTCATGTCCTTCCTTTTTCCTGCGCTCTCGACTAATGATACACAGGCGTGACATATCTGCCAGGTTAAAAGCCACTGGTCTATAGCCAAATGCTGCCCGGCACGTCACAATAGGCTGTGATTAAAGAACAGATATACAGTATGCGAACAGGAGCATCCGCTTAAATATTCATGCAGCTACGCCCTTACTGTACGCTGCTTACGCGGGGATTCAATAGTAGACAGCCAGGCACACAGCGAGTCATGTGGCACATAATTAAGAAGGTGATGCTTCCAATAATAAAAAGTCAGCTGGAATGGCGATAAATATTTAATGTGAATTAGGCCCCGCCGCTAAACACACTCCCAAAAGGTGAAAACTTCTGACTTTTTTGTTAATTTGCCAAAATAGGTGATGCTGCCTTCCCACCCGAAACCTGTTAAACCGCACCTTCTGAAAGTTTCGCGCACACCTTTCATCGATTCGCTCGTGTCGAGTCGCAGTTAGCTCACAAATGAATATATTAGAAGCCCGCGATCAGCGAGAAACAAACAACAGCATGGTTTTAGCTGCTTTCACGCCGTAATCAATAGCAGCTTAATGGAGTAAACAATAAGCTGGAAATAAGGTCATGTGAGAGAGAAGACGCCTTGGTAAAGTTGGTCTATTTTGGTTCGATGCAAAACAGTTGCAATTACAGCTACAGCTTGTTTAGTGTCTGACGATGTAATAAACAACATAAACAAATAAAATGAGGGTCCCGTTCCTCTAACTAATCACTTGCCTTCTTCAAAATTACTCAATGTTCACTATGCTATTATGCCGTTATCAACTTCAAAATCCAAAATAGTCTCGAAATTCAAAATAATTGCTGCGACCTACTAAAATATCTTGTTTGCAGAGACATGGACATGGAGAAGGGTCACACCAAAACCATCTCTCTCTTTATTTCATGACAGCTGCCCTTTGATCCGGAGGTTCTGGTGTTCCTATGGCAGATGAAAGACTCGGCGAGGTGCAAGGCCACTGCCCCCTGTGGAACATGTTGACAAATCAGTAGCCATGCTAGTCTACTAACAGTATGCCCCAGTGAGATGTCAGAGTGACCCCTAACCTTCAACCTCAGTCCAGTAACGCTCATCCAACTGCCAGCAAATGATGATGATTTACTTTTGTCTTCATTAAACATTTCTTTTGTATGTCAGCCCTTTCCAACTTTGTATTTCCCAAGAAGAAATTATGCACGTCTTGCTTTATCGGTTGGCAGAGCGCCACAAACTAACGGTATAAAGTGGGTGTGCGTATTAGAGTGGCCCCTCCCCTGGTGCTGTATTAAATATTGAGTCCGAAATGAGCTGGAAGGTGTCTGTAAATGTTAAATAATGGAGAGGCTGCATTGGTCTGGGTCAGAGCTCTCTCTCTCTCTTTGCCTGTCTTCTTTCTGATACATTATTAAATGAGGATGCACTTCCCCATCGCAGCAGGAGAGAACAAGGGGCAGGGGGGCACCCTGTCTTCTCCACAGGAATGGAGGGGTGCAGCGGGAAAGGAGGAGGAGGAGAGGAGGTTGCAGGCGGGGGATAGGTGCACATTTGGAGCCGGGCCCTGTGTGCGTGAGGATGGGATTAGGTGGGCACCGAAAACAACAGGCAGGAGGAAGCCCGCGCCTTCTGCCTGCAAGCCCCTCCCATCCCGGCGTACACACACGGCCTCCTGCAGAAGTACCTTGAGCCCATTTGTACTAATGACTCTCGGTGCCTAATGCACTTTATGGAGGACGAGGTTGGATATTCATTTGGAGGGAGGGGGCAGAGGGAGGGGTGTCGGGACAAAGTGCTCTGCCACGCCGCTTCCCGTCCGCCTGTTTTAGCCGGCCGATTTTTCAGCCCGGGGCGCGCTGGCTCGCCTCTCGGACCACAGTAATGCGATTCATCACAGGTAAAGTAGGTAGGAGCCCTGATTGTCTCTCGGAGTTTCGGAGCCTGCCTCCACAGAACGAGGAAGTGCCAGAGAGGTGACTAATCAAGAATTGCAAATGCAGGAGCGCGGCACAGCACGCCGAACTAAAACGGTCCACAGCGGATAGAGATACTTTGTAGAATGCGCATGTTAAAGCGGTGGCAATGAGGTCATTATGAAGGGAAGTTTATAATTAGGGCTATTTTAAAGTAGGTAACATTGCAACTTTGGGTAAAGTCAGAGAAAAGAAAAACAAAAGAGAAGGAATGTGCACAGACACTGGCATAAAGTGTTTCCTCCAACTAGACTAAGTACAGTTGATATATTTTGGTTTGACAGATGTTTTATTGCGTAACATGAAATGGACAGTCTTGAAATGGATTGATGAGAACCAATACTTGGAGTGGTTAAAAAGAGGACTAAAAATAAAGTCAGGTTAGTTTAGTTAGTTTCAACATGGTATCTGTATGAGAGAAACTATGCTCAAGTACTTCTTTTGCTTCTTTTGCTACTGGCCTTTGTGATCAACAGTTAAAGAGAATTTAAGACGTGACTTAGGCCTCTCTGGGCACTAACCGCACAGAAACACACGGGTGAAGTGTCTTGCCCATGGAAACACCTTCAGTGTGAACTTGAGAGAGCTTTTTATGCATAATATTTTTGCAAAAGCTTTTAAAAAGTGGTGGCTGTGTGTAATCTTCAACACCTGTGCCCTGGCATCATGTCTCCGCCATCAATCGTGTACATTACCTTTGCCACCTCTCAATTACAGCTATACGATTGAGCGTTTCTCATGTGAAGCGCTCCCACGGTGCGCATACCAGGAATCCAGTCTCCCTCAAATCACTGCCATCCAAAGTGACAGTGCCGATAAACATTCTGTGCTACTCACGTTTATGCGCTCCCGTGTACGTGCCCGCTCGGGGATGGTTGTTAGGGCGTGATGAAGGGGGTTCCTGTATTCTTTTGAACACAGCACTGGTGGGAGCAGAGAGACTAAGGGGGGGGGGGGGGTCCCAGAGTCGAAGTAACAGGGACCCCCCACCTCTCCCCCGACTCCCGCGCTCGCCACCGGGGAGCGCGTTCCGGCAATCGGTGTCTGAAGACAAGAATAAAAACAAACCCGCGCTGATGACAAATGCACAACCCTGGAGAAGAAGAACCCACAGTCGCAGTGAGTGTAGTGGGATAATAAATAAATAAGTCATAAAGAGAAGGATCGTTTGATGTTACCTTGTGCTGCCTGGGGCCAACACTCCACCAGGGACTACAGCGGGGCAGTGCCACCCCCAGCACACGCGCACATACTCCCCAGAGGAGGGTCCGATGTGGAAGCTGGAGGACAGGAGCCAGCTGCCGGCCCAACTCTGCTCCGTGGACAATTCTGCGAGAGATGGGAATAAGTGTGGTTCAATACAGAACTGGTAAGGTATAGCAAAGGTATAGCGTAAGGTTAGCAAAAGAGCTCAATTCGCAGACTGTATGTGGCCTTTCTGTGTGGAGTTTGCATGTTGGCCTAGAGTTCCCACCATGCGTTCCCGTTCTGGCGCAAGGACAGCCCTGCTCCAAACGCATCGTTAGACAGGCGTCATCTTAGGCTATATACTGTACATAAAAAAAAGAGGTCGACAGAGCTCTTTTCCTTATTTACATCACGCTGCCTCGGTCAAACTTCGTAAGTACTTGAGTCAAACACTGTCCGTGTCTGGTGTTCAGCCGGTCCCGCCGTGGCGCAGGTCGGCACTTGCTCGGCCATAATTGCGCTAACGCGACCGAAGAAAAGCACATGTTCACCCCCCACTCCACCATCACCCACTTCCTTCCCCTCGCCGGGTCTGGTTGGAGGAAAGGTAGTTCTACATAACATCGGCATTGGCCACAGGAGTCTGTCCTGCCCACATAATGCGCTAGGTCTAGTGTGCTCCTACTAAGCGCAAAAGGTTACGCTATAGTCTGCATTAAGGAACACAAGATTGGGCCCAAAGTCTGTTCGAAAGGGGTTAAAGTCGGAGGGGAAAATAGCTATCATAACCTCACTAATGTCGCCTGGACTACAGCAATGTAGCATCACAGAATAAGTCTCAAGTAGATAAATATTTAGCATATTGTTGCTCATATGGTAACGCTAATCATACATATCCACATCACACGCACAGGAAAAGGCTATTTTGACAAGTAGATAAGTCGGGAATAGACAATATTGTAATAGACTATTATTTTTTACAGCTCTTTCAACTTAGTTTTTACAATGTGAGCACCAACATTTCTTGAGTAAAAAAAGGTCCCAAACTTGAAGACCCTCTTGCCCTTCTTTTTTTGCTACTTTTTGTTTCCAGTTTGAAAGCGTATGAAAGTGGAATCATGTTTGAGGGTGTTATTAATTTAGTGGTTCATTTGCCAAGGCTGCGTGGTGCACACAAACTCAAGGATAACTCATTCATTTCCAACGCCGTTAATTATATTTTCGCCAATATGAAATGGATTGACATTGAGCAGACATGTTTGGCCTGTGGCAAACCTATAGCTGCCACATCTGATCACTAATGTTAATGGTGCTCTGGTTGATCTCCTCAAAGGGCTAAAGTATCGAGGAGTGAACCGGGGCAGCTTTGCTGTTGTTGTTTTGGACAGTTTGTGCCTGGTGGCTGCGGCCCACACCGGCGTTCAAGTCTTTTAGCTGGCATATGCTGTGAGTGTGGGGATTTAATCTTGCATGCCCCACAGCTGGGGCCTCGCTGAATAATGGAAAACACACAGGGGCAGTCTGTGGCTGGATTTACTTTTGCCCTCTTCAAATACTTTGAGAAGCCTGCAGCGTTGCTTAGTTTTCAAATAACAAGAGAGAGATTATGAATTGATAAAACGCTGAACAACTGTAAGACAGCTTTTGATGGACTTAAAGTTAGGAGTTACAAAAGTTACACACTTCACAAAGGCCTTATTTGATCTGTGTGGCTATTTGTCTCGGACAGAATCAAACAACCTACACTGAAGTAGATCTGATTCAACTTTCTTTCCTCCTTTCTGCATTCACAATATAAAATTATGTGAAATCCAATTTGATGTTTCTGTTGATATCAGTGCATGGGGAAATCGTTTTTTGGCAAATGGTGTGAAATTATGAATGGTCAAGGACTCAACACTGGATTCCTGTTATGATAAATATTGTTCTGACTCAGCCTTGCAAAGAGAATATTTTGGTTATTTACACTTAAAATTTAAAACTATCACACAAAAGGAGCTAAAAGTCAAATAAAGCAATTATGTGTAGGTCATCTGCTACATTATAATGTTATTCACATGTGCAACTTTTTTTTTCAACGCTTTATCTTATTAAAACCACATATTTCTTTGGACAAAAGCAATGTCAGATCAAACCACATCACAAAAAGGCCAAGATTAGGAGCTGTGCCACTGACAAACATCACTATCACTCCTTGGTAATGACAACAAATTGAACATATGATAATACAACTACATAAGCACAGATCTGTATGCACATTCATGCATTCACTTATATGTGCATATCATACATACTTTGATCATAACGTCAAATGTCCAGCGTGTCACCCATGTGCTCCATACATTTACATATATTTGAGGGATGGTGCTGGTGTCCTAACAGCACCCTGACAGACAGCCGCCTGTCCAGACCAGACCCCATTACCTCCTGTCTGTGTTTGTGTTTGTTGAAACTGATCCCATCACTATGGCGCGTCATGGTCGTGGAGACACCTCTGGGGCGAATCCGTGCGAATCCACGCAACATCTTTACCCCGATGCCCGTGTTTAAACGTAACGCCTTTAAGATGTTAGTAAGGAGAGTAGTTCAAATATGTTTGAAACGAAAATGCCAAGCAAACCATTGCAAAGATCGTTTTAACTTTGTAGAACCCATATCTCCTCAGTCTATTTGTTTTGGAAACTGTTCACAGTGTTGAGGTTTCTTTAACTACAGTCATGGTAGTTAATATACCGTACATGGAGTTAGTTTTCAAAAATGCATCAAAGTTCACTCGTAATAACCATGATAATCATAAATATATGATGTTGTAGTTTTGGAGACTTTCTGACCCCACAAGTAACAGTTCATCAGCCAACTGGCTCCTGACAGCGCATTGGAACAAAACTGTCATGTTCAGGTGGATCACATCGCCTCGAGCACTGGAATGGTCAAATGGGAAACAGATATATATATATAAAAAAGACACTATTTACTTTAAAAACATCAGGATATATGATGAAACCAGTATGGTGATACATATTTACAATGTTATTCGTATTTTATATAATGTTTTGAGAAATGAAATGAGTGAATAGTCAGAAGATGAATGACAGAAGAGTCATTGAAGACAACATTAGGGCTGGGTATATTTTTTTACCAGTACTTTAACGATACTTGGTTTTCAATACTGATACCTACACGAGAATATTTGTCATCTAGAATCAAAAAACAGAACAGTAATGTGTGGAAGATTTGATTTGCAAATGTACAATATTGGGTTAATGTGTAAAAAAATGTGTAAAAAATAAATAAATAATAATAATGAAATTGGGAATGAATGGGCTCATATATTAGTAACAATAAAACGAGAAAACGGAAAACGAGAAAAAGATTGGGACAAAAAAATATAAATATGTTTGCTTGTCTGTCTGTTTGTCTTAATGGGGAAAAGCTTCCTTTAATGCTGTCCCTGGACCAACAGCATGAAAACTAACTTTCTTTTCCCCGGTACCTGCTTGGGATACCCGTAGTACCTAAAGTTTTTGTCCGATACTGTACTGGTATCGTTTAACTGTGCCCAGCCCTGACATAACTGTGATGTAGGAGCTTATTTCACTCATTCTATTCGCTTGGAGAAGGACTATAAGTTGAGCAACTTGGCATTTGATGTAAATATAACCACAAATATTCAAAGTACCTCGGGCCATACACAGCAAAACCTATCTGAAAGTGTTTTGTTATAAAGCATGACACATTTGCCGCTGGTTGTGACACAGGGATCATAGAGGGAAATGCTGAAAAATTGCTTACACAAAACACACCGTTGTGGCCCGCCTGATGTGTGCGCACACACTCCATGTAAGTAAATCCATGAGTGTGCATAAGCCCTTCCCTCCTCCACGGTACTGTACGTCCATACGTGCCAATGTGCGTGTATGCAGAGCGCGTCTATTTGATGAGGGCCAAAACACACAAGTGCGCCTCGGCCCAAGGGGTGATTGAAGTTGCTGACATTTTAAGGCTATTGAAAACAAAAGCTAATAGGCAGCGCCACGTGCCGGAATCGTGTCTGGTTCATGTTTAACAAAACAAGGTCACGGGGGTTGTAGGGCCATGAATTCCATAAATAACTTGATAATGGGATTTTAAAACAAGCCGTCCAACAGTCATATCCGCTCCTCCTCGCTCTCCCCCCATAACCGGCCCTGGGTGTGCATGTGTGTGTGCGCCTTTCAGAACGGAGCCAATATTAGAATGCAAATGGATTCACGGCGCATCCTCATAAACAACGGTGTTCATTTAACCCCCGACCCCTGCATTTAACTGCCCATCAAGTCATTTGTGTTGGACCAGGCCCGTGGAACAAGCTAACCAAAGTGAGAGAGGGAGAGAGAGGGGCGTGTTTAAGGACAAAAGCCTCTATGTATTCTTATGCATATGAGTGTTTTGGTATAAGTTAGCGCGCGTTTAGCATGGGCGGTGAGTCCGCCTCGGTGGCCCCGTGCGTTGGACGGGCAGGTTTCGGTTTACAATCTGCAATGCTCAATTAATCTTGTCAGAGTGCATTTACAGGGGGATTGAACACCTTTTAAAGTGGGGCTGTCTTTGTCACTCTCTCGCGGACCATCCATTACCCGCACGGACACAGTGCTCTGGATGACGCATTAAGGGAAGATTTAACGCAGTCTCAACAAGAAAGGAGAGCCGTAGGGTACTCGTGCTGGGATCTTCAAATTTGATTATTGTGTTTATTTGTTTTGCCAAATCGTGAACAAAAAATAAAATCTCATTATTTGGGGCCAGCTATGGGATTGAGGAGAGGTGCACTCGGTTACCTGCCGGGATTGGAATGGGCCCAGGATATAACAGGGAAGTATTTCAGGAATCTTGACGTGTAACTGGACGCACGTTGGTGAGTGACGTCATGCACACGTGGTCTTGAACCGCGGCGCTGTCTGGAGGGCAAAAGGAAAGCACAGGTGTTTGTGCTCCATAGTAACAAAGATCATGCTAAATATACTGTAATATAATCAATGTAGTGGACACATACGCCGCTGTAGGCCACACAAACAAACAACGGAAGGAAGGAGAGGAGCATAAAGTTTCATAGATTTCAATCAGATTAGACAGGAAGAAAGCAACAGCCAATGAGAGGTAATAATCGTCCGTCCCATGAATGAATTTGCTCACTTCATATAAGAAAATTAATATCTGCTCCACATGCACAGCCCGGCCCGCCAAGCCATTAAATCTGGACCATTTTCCATAAAAGTATATATTTTTTGGCATTTACAATATAGTGCACTGTACAATAGGATAAAGTTGAGCAGAATAAGTTGGCGTTGGTTGGTGTGGCCCTCTGACTCAATTCAGGTTTCTCATGTGGCCCCTTTTGAAAATGAATTGCCCAGCCCTGATCAAGTGCCTAAATCGTGTCTGCTAAGCCTGGCGTAGTAGATGTCTTCATGCTGTACAGGTCAGGACAGTCCAGCCACATATCAGGCTTTTGAAACAAGCACTTTCTAATTTTGTCCAAACTGTGGGACAAGTTAATGTTATATGAGTTTTTATGGCGTTGTGGCTCATGCTCATCAGCACAAAGGTGATATAAATTTCAATTCGTTAGGTGGTCGGTAAGCCACTGTATTGCCTGTGGACGTGTTAAAATGATGTTCAAGATATTAATGAGGTTCTGATTGGGCTGTGTTGATTGTGAAAGTGAGCCAGCGTAGTGTGCATGTGTGGGATCACCGATAGTAAATAACATTCAACATGCTTATACTGTACATACTGTAAGTGGCATGAATGAATAACTTGGAGCATGGATTTCTGTCTTTTAAGAATAAACAAATTTTAACTTTTCTTCATTAAATTAGCACTTCAATTGAGATTAATACTCACTTTATCCTATCGATTTAAACAATATTTGGGAAAACACTTAGCTTTATTAGTTACTTACAGTTGATTTTGCTTTGCTTTGTCGTCTATTTGTCACTTGATTGCTATACCATTCCTCGCCAGGGCTCACCACAGCACAATTTTTAACCCTCCACCTGAACCGAGTGCATTTTCTGCAGTTCGGCTTTACCCAAATCTAAAAGTTTCTTGACTAGAGCTCATAAACTATAGGCCAGTCTAATGGCTAAGACCTACAAAACTGAACGTAACTTTTTTGTTGTGTTTTTGTCTGTTTTGTTTTTTGTTCTTTTGTGTGGAGTTTGCATGTTCTCCCCGTGTTTGCGTAGGTTTCCTCCGGGTTCTCCGGTTTCCCTTACCACTACAACATGTACAAGAGGCAAGGATGAATGATGTGTGTTTGAGAGTGTGAGTGGGGGACGACAGCTGGAAATTAGCCCATGGCTACAATCCGGTGTGGCGTGTTGCATGCATGAGGCCCATGTGTGTTCATTAACATGCACTGTCCCGACCAAATATACCAATAAATAAATGCATCACCCCCTCCTGGAACCGCCACCTTAACGTGGTGGAGGGGTTTGAGCACCCGAATGATCCTAGGAGCTCTGTTGTCGGGGTCTTCGTGCCCCTGGTAGGGTCTCCCGGGGCAAACAGGTCGTAGGTGACGGGTCAGACAAAGAGTGGTTCAGAAGCCCCTTATGAGAGACCAACAGGCCCGGTTAATCATGAGGCCGTCCTCCCGTGGACCCACCACCTGCAGGAGGAGCCATAAGGGGCTGGTGCAATGTGATCTGGGCAACTCCAACAGCGGCCCCCACGACCCGGCAACGGACAAGTGGAAGAAGATGGATGGATGGATGGATAAATGCATCACTTTTTCATCACATTTTCGTCACCTATTTGTTGCTCTTTTGTGGCTTTTTATTTTGTTATTGTTGCTTTTCCGTAGCATTTTTCGTTTTTTTAAGAAGCTTTTTATTTGTTGTAACAAATGTTATCGGGCAATCCATTTCTTGCCAGTATCCAATGGGAAGAGAGATAATAGCCACAGTTGTAAACTACAGAAGAAAGATAATCAAACATTGTAGTAAAGAGATGAGTGCAAAATGCTGACTCGTGGAAGACGCTGAGTGGATAAAGGAAGAATCCCTCCAGCCACTGGCCTTTGGAGTCCAACTATTCTCTGATCTCCTTTATATCCCACATATAGAACGTCCGCAGTGCTAAGTCACAAAAGCCGAGTCAATTTGTCGGAGCTGAAGAGCCAGATCAGAGCAACACGCTGCTGTCACGCTCCCGCTCGGTCAGAGAGGCCGCGGCGTAGAAGAAGCTGTTTTAAGAGGGGCATGGCGCGTTCAGCCCGCTTGTCTCTTCATCCCGGGCGTTTGTCGCGGCTAATTACGCCGGACAAGCCTCTTTATCGAACCCGCTCCTGCCATCGGCATTAGGATGCATGAGCCGCGCCTGTTGTTTTAAACGCTCTCATTAACCACACAAATCAGCGCTGTTGACAGAGTGCTTTTGAATTAAGCGTCTCCCCCCCCCACCCCCACCACCACCGCCACCACCGCCACCGCCGCCTCCGCCACAGCCACGACAACCCGCCACCGCTGCCTCTCCGCGCGCCGATGCTCGCTGGGCCCAGGACAAGGAGCAATTTATAACGCCATTAGCCACACTCGCGGAGGTTACAGGCATCAAAATTGTTCCCGTCTAATTATTCCTAATGGATACAGGGAGGGAGAGACGCTCAGGACAGCTTTTTCATTAGCCCTCAATCAAGAAGGTCGGGGGAGAGAGAGAGGGGTGGGCCAAATGTAGTGCTCCGGCAAACGGGAAATCAAAAATAATCGTGTTTGCTTTTTTCATAATACAACTCATGAAGAGAGAGAGACAGAGAGAGAGAGAGAGAGGGAAAGGGAAAGGGAGAGAGTAAAGGGGGGTTGGGGGACGTACAGGCAAACTGGGAAAAAGATGCATAGCTCTTGACATTAGAGAAATTGTGCCTGTTGTCTTGCCAAGCGCGTGCATATTGAAGTGACACTTGATTTGCTTTTACTGTCTTCCAGAGTAATGGCGGGGTAGAGTTGTGCTGCGTAATAGACTGGGTGATTGGTTAATGAATGGTGAAGTGCGGTTCGCGAGATCAACATTTATAATTGGTCAGAGGAGGGCGTTCTCGATCGGGGCGGCCGAGTTACGGTTCCCATTTGAGGGGGCCAGTAATGTAGCGGAGTCTTAGCATATGTTCTGTTGTTGTTGTCTTTTCACACGTGTTTGACCTCACCTTTCGATTGGTCTACCAGTCATAATGGGTAATGTTATTGCGCCTCCGAAGTGTTTGATAAAATTATAGCAAGAATGTAAAATACACTGCTTGTCCAAAAAAAAAAGTCCCCACTTAGGTTTAGCTACAGTATGATCTGTTCTGATCCGGGGTTGCTGCTGTTGGTCAGGTCTAGGTTCAACAACACTATGTGCCCAAAAGACAGCTGTCTACCTGAACCTCCTGAGTGACTAGGTTTTTCCATCAATGGATTTTCTTCTTCCCTGATGGCACAGGAGAGGGGTCCCCGAGCAACGGCCTACACTCTTACAGGTTGCCCCAGCGGCTTGGAGGATGGGTCAAATAAAGTTTAACCTTAATTCCAGCTTAAGGCATTCCTCTGTTTCAATGGAAGACCAACGAAATAGTAGAGTGACCTTTTTTCTTTGTAGCGACTTTCTTTTGGTCGAGCGGAGTATGTGGCAAATGAGAACCTGTTGTTTTAAGTATAGGTTGGCCCGTAGGCGTTATAGGACTGCAGCTCAGCTCATCCTACACATTGTCAGAGCAGGGATTCAAACCCAGGACACAGGAGACAGAACAGTGTTCCATTATATGTGCAGCAGCCTTGTCCACTACAGATTTTTGAATTTGGATCTAAATCACAGAATGTATCATGATTTTACGTTATTTAACTTTAGCAGTTTGCATGGACAAGACAACATCATGCCAAAACGAAAGCAGTAAATGTCATTACAAAGCATTGCATTAGATTCCAACCGGCTTTAGTTCTAGCTTTCTTGGGAAATAATGGCATTGCTCGACTATTTGTACTGCAGACGTTAAACGCAAAAATCATGGTTCGAAAGGGGTAAAACTGTAAACAATATTTTGCACAAGAGTTACCCATCGGATCGAACTTGCTGTAAGAGATTGACATTTCCCCTGATCATTCCTTTGTTTCAATGGAATGCAGGCAAATCTTAAAGAGGGGGTATTCTGCTTTTTTCAATCACATAGCACCAGTCTATATCACACTACAATGATGACCAAACCTTCTGTTGGTCTGTAAATGCAGTAAATTAGAATAACTGCCTTGTATAAAATTGCTCTCTCAAAATGGCTGTAGTGAATGTCTTGAAATAGGCCTCTGTCTCTTTAAGAACCTCTGACCCTTTCCGACACGCCCCCTCCACACGCTGTCTGTGGCATCAGTGGGGAGGGGGTTCTGCTGAGGAGCAGTGGTTGGTTACTCGGCTGGTGACGAAAGCTCGGAGGCGTCTCCAGGAGGTGGGGGCGTTCCTAGGAGGACTCAGGCAAACCTGTCCCTAAAATGGCTGTTTTTACAGATCACTCAAAAATATGTGAATGTGCCGAGGCAACACTTCAGGCATGTGTTTTAATGAGGGAATGACATAATAACATGATGTGAAGCTTGAAAAAGTCGATTTTGCATAATACCCCACCTTTAAGAAATGACCCACTGATATTTATTGATACTAGTGTTGACTTTGAGAGGCCTGTGAATCCTTAAAGCTGTTCTGCGCTTCTTTTGTTTTATTATTAAACAATGAGCGTGAGCCCAAGTGTGTATTTGAAACCAAATTAACTTCAACTGGTCCAGTGTTTAATGGACTGTGGAGACACCTACACTTACATTGTTATGCACTAGCCCAGACAACAAGACACCCATAACCTAATTGTGGCTACGACTGGTAAAACAGCGCGTAGTAGCCAAGGGGCCAATCACTTAATGCCGAGGAGCTACCTCTCCGCTAACTCCAAGGTACACCCTCGCTGCAATTAACTTCCCCATAAGAGCGCTCGATCATACTGTATCTGTCATCTCGGCGCGGCGGCGAGGGCGGGGGAAGTATGCGGCGAAGCCAAATAGTGAGTGTTAACCATCTTTTTACAAGCCATTAAACGGGAGGACATTACCGCCGCGCGCGCTCCCTTAACGAGGACTGACATATGCGAGCGAGGCAGTTAGCACCTAGCATTAAGACGTGGCGGCCCGCTGATGAGATGGGACATTGTCCATGGGGGAGGAATCAACGTTAATTAGGGGATAATCGGCTGCGCTCTACATCTTACGGAAGCCGGGCTCTTCCCCCCCCCCCTGTGCGCGGAGCATGATACGGTAAAGAGTAAAACTGGCTATGGCTCATTTGTTGGTGCCCTATCGTGTGGTGTTCCTGCAGAGAAGATGGAGGGAGGATGGAGGGAGAGGCAGAACACCAAGCTGAGAAGGATGCACCAAACCAAACCAATACCAAGTGGTATAGGAGCTGCTCTACAGAATATCGAGATGAGGATATGATACTCACATCATGAATAGATAACAGAAAGCTTGAGTTTAACAGTATTCTCAATGACGGACACACAAATGTTAAGATTTGGGGGAAGGAGAACAGCGGGACTTCATGATAACCCTTTAGCAAAGTTTTTTTCAGAAAAGCCACAGTGATTTGAAACAAATACAAAACAAATTTCAAATACACGGTCACCTCAGTCAATAAAAACACATCTGTGTCATATTATTTGCTAGGGCTGCACACATAATTGCTAAATTATAGCAATATTTATATTGCAAGAAGCCACCCTATGTTGCAATATCATCTGACACAGATTTACACCTTTCTTGCACTACATCCTAAAACAACATGTACGGTATTGTGCACGGCTTTAGTCCTGATTATCCTGATTTTGTTTCATTTTAGCCTTGTTTCGGTCATGGTATAGCATTTTTTAAAGCAGTACTAAGTAACTTCTTTACATAAGTAAATACAATGTATAGTGTAATACGAGTGTTGATGGAATAATGGGGGGGTCTTTCATCTCCCCCGTTGTCTCTGGCCAGAAAACCACAATTACAACATTTCTTGCACCGGGTCGGAAACTAGAATCACGAAGAAGAAGCTAACAGGCTAACGGGCAAAGCTAACAGTGGGCTAGCACCACTTAAACAGTATTTACAGCCAAGTTTGAGTGAAAAAAATTATCTCCATTGTGTAATTGAATGTACAATATCCCTCTCTCCCTTTGTCTTTTCTGTCAGTGTCGTATTTACTCTCACAGACAATTAATGAGTAAAAAATGCAACATGCTACGACACCTGCAGTGGGGCTTATGGCCTCTAGGGTCATGAGTTACTTTGTACTGCTTTAAGTGATGTTTTGACACAATTTGTTGAAAAAATTAATTACTACTTGCTTTCTATTTGAGTTTCAATTGAATGGACGCACTGTGTTGAAATGGTTTAATAAAATACCACAAAAATATTGTTGTTGCATAAACGTTCCTGAATATTGCCATGTTTTCTCAAGTCGTGCACCCCTATTGCCTATGCTATGAAACATCTACTGTTGTATTTATGTTTTGTTTTGCTTTCAATTCATGTTTTTTATTTACACTTCACCAGATATTAGGTTTTTCTCCGTTTCCAGCACAGCCAAGTGATCGCGATGGAAACCCAGCACATGGGTAACTCTTCCAGGCCAGTTTTTCTGTGGCCTGGGGGGCTTCCAGGGGCACTGAGAGAGACGCAATCAGAGTAAGCATCTCCACAGCTCCCGCTTTAGCCTGTAGCACTTTGTGTCACAGTCGAGAAACTGAAGAGCAGCTCATGCAAGAGGGCACTGTATGTCAACAGACTGTAAAGGGTATAGTAAGCTTGGTAAGAACAAAGGTAACACTGGGTAAAAGTTAATAAACAAGTTAAAACAAAGAGGAGCGCCAACACATGACTTTAGCAGGTGAAGCAAAGACTTTCGAGCGCTTTAGGGAGACACTGTTTAGGAAATAACATGACGTAACATACAAAAAAACTCCAAAAAGTGACTTCAGCATAACATTGTCCCTTTAATATTTCATGTGTGAACGTTTTCTGTCAATTGCCTTTTCCGCCGTAAACACGGTGCTAACTGGACCAGGATAACGCTCTCTTCCCCTCCTCCCCCTCTGACTCACAACACCCCTAGGCCACAGTCATGGACATGTAGCTGGACATGGCTAAACTCATGCCTTCCAGCAGAGCCAGCCAATCAGGTTGAATTATGGTCTGCGGTTGCCGGAGCGACATGTCAGGGGAGATTCAGGTTGGATACAGAGAAGCCCGGTCCGAGTGGTCAGTCAGCGCCCCGCGGCCAAACGCATCGCTTTGAGCAGCCACAGGTAATGGATGAGATGAGGGATTTAAAGCTCACATGCTAGACTTTGGGGGGGCGGGACGGCGAAAGGTCCCAGGTTCAACCCTGGACCAAGTGGGGCCCCTGATACTGTGTGAAGTTTGCGTGTTCTCTCTGTGTTTTCGTAGGTTCGCTACGGTTTCCCCTACCACAAAAAAAACATGTACAATAGGCTATAATGAATCAAAAACAGGCTGGAAACAACAGTTATATAGATATAGATGTGCGTGTGACAAATGAAAGCATCTTATTCGCAATCTTCTATTTAATTGGAATGATTTACATCTTACGAAAAGATTTTGTTTGGGTTCTTGTAATTTTGCCTTGTGTATGAATTTTGCCCTACAAATAATCCTCGAGATTGCCCAAGCATGTGTAAATGAAACAACACACCCCTTCAGGTCTGAAGGGGTATAACACCGGCAAATTATATCACTGATAAAAAAGAAATATTTTAGCTGAATAATCCCTTTTGAAATTGGGGGACCACTTCCCGACTGAACGACACAAACACGGATGAAAGAAACAAAACACAACTCCTGTAGTGTATTGGAAACAAACAACATAACAGATATAATCCCTATAAGCCCAAGTAGCAGACAATGGGATCTTGAAAAAAAAGCAAACGTATTAACTGGACAGGACTAGGGAGGACAACAAAGTGAAGTGGCAACGGCAATAAAATGCATGAGACAAAAAGGTTGTGATTCAGCAGAGCAGAAATCACGAGGCGCCGCACCCTTGCAAAGCCAAAAGGCGGAAAAGCGCGGTAATTAAGTGTGACTAAAAGGCAACGATATGCACAGATTAATATGCAATTAAAGTCGGAGGAATTTCCTTTTAAAGTAATTAAGCGTTTATTAATCCGATTTGTAACCCCTGAAGTGTCACAGAACATGCTGACTGCCAGAACGCATCAGCCTTTACACAAACTGCTGGAAGAACAGTTCCACTTGTAAATGCTGCTTAACAATACATGGAAGACCTGAACAATGGAACTCAGGGAAGACAATAATCCTATTTCTATGGCGTTTCCACTGGAGATCATGCACTCACTGCACGGTACATCTGAATAGATCTATTTGCAGTGTTGACAGGTACAAGAAACTCCACCAAGGCATATCTCATAATGACATAAGTTCCTAATTAAATACTAGTCTGGCAGTTACTGTACAAAATAACATCGAAACCAATCTACAAAATTGAGCCAAAGATAAAAATATTTTTTTTTTAAACTCTAAAGTGGACATTTTATGCATAATTGTGGCTCTATCACACAGAGCTGTTACTGCGCATCTTAAAGTTTGGATGAAGTGCACTCTGCACGGTAATGATATACTGTATGTATCGGCTCCAACGCAAATATCCTGTTTTAACTTTCACCAACTAAATCTTATTGAATATGGACATGCTGTAAGCAAATCTATGGCTGGGACAGAAACTATGATTGGATCACCTAAAGTAGCCTGATAACATGATATTGGCCCCCGCTGGAGTGGCCACATGTTTGCATTTTAGTTCATGAAAAAAATGGAGATGACTCTGCACAGCTTGAGCTCCCAAGCATCATTTTATTAGCACCACAGGATGATGTAACGTTTCGGGCAGTGTTGGGCCTTCATCAGACATTTTAGTTTATGAAATGCTGTCATAGAATATTGTAATGATCAGGTCACTTTACGTGAGTTGTTATAATGTGTCATATACCCAAGGAAAGCTAGAGTAGAAAAGTCCTTGGATCGTTGTTTGATGTTTTTCCAATACAGTTTATTAATAGACATAATAATTAATATACCACATCTCATTTGCAAGAAAATATAACACTTAATTGATCTCAAAATAGAGAAAAGAGGACCATTCAGTTTTTCACTCACAGCAAACACATTAAAGAGTCTCTTGGTATAGATTAATCTCGGATATTTGCAGATACTAAACCCCCCAAGTATCACTATCAGAAGCAAAAAGCTGGATCAGTGCCTCTCAATTTATGACAGCACACAATCCAGGAAATACAGATTGGAGAGCATCTGCCGGAGAAAAACCTCAAGAGAACAACCTTAGAACATGGTTAGAAGCCAAAAAAAAAAAAGTCAAGTGCAGTTTAGCTGGGACTGACCCACTGTCACTGTCACCTTGTTCTACTGCTGGAGTAGATCATGTTTTGAATGTTCCCAAACGGCAGAGGACAGTATCCGACCCCGCAGAGATAACTTGGTGACCAAAGAGAGTAGTTCTCCTTGGCTTGCTTTGACTGTAATCTCCATGTGTGTCCTTGTGCGTGTGTGCGTGGCTGCCCAATGCGGTCATAAGGTCTGACACAGCTCACCGGGGGGCACGAGCCACTGCCACGTCCATCCACTGCACTGTGCACCCGGGCCACAGCGCGTCCTGACAGCAGCCCAGTACCTCTTTCCAAGTAATTTAACACCAGTTTCCCAGGCTCCCGGGACGAGAGAGGGGCCGACACACGGGCGCACATTAAACACTGCTCATATGTCATGTTGAGTCGTCCTGTAGAGTTTCACATCTTGGAACTTTAGGAAGATCTTAAAGCAGTATTCTTACGTATTGAAGACAGTAGAAAGAGGTTCAGGTAGGCAATCAAAATGTAAAGAGTGTATGCATATTTTATTTTATCCAAATATTTTTTATTAATTTTCATTTTCATAACACAACACACACACAGATGCTCAGCAACACAGCAAGGGGGGAGCTTACATATTGAAGAAAAATAAAATAAAATAAAAAGTATGCATACACATACATACATACATGCACAGATACACACACACATATACATATGCATATGCAGAGTGTATGCATATTTAACATTATTGTTATCATTCATTAGAACCCATTCTTAATACATTCCATTCTTATATTTTATCTGCACTCTTGCCTTTTACTGTAATTGATACATTTTATGTTGATGTTTTTGTTGATTCTATTTGCTTTCTTGTATTTATGCAACTGTGAAGCACTTTGAATTGCCTTGTGCATGAATTGTGCTCTACAAATAAACTTGCCTTGCCTTGCCTTATAATGAAACACAATAAAATGGTGCAAATTCCCAGTCATCCAGGAGGTTAACACACATCTTCTAGGTTAAAAAGACATTCAATTGGACATTTATATAATTAATTTCAGTTTCACTTTTGACCCAAAGCCAATTTGTCTCTTCTAGAAACTTCAACAGAGTGAGTTCAAATAAATGTAAACTGTTTGCTCATTAATCGCTCTCTTAAACCATACCGTACATTCCAATTCTTCATGAGCGTGTGTTCATATTCACATTGTACATCTTTCAGACGGCAAAGAGGAGTTTACCATCACGGAACGCCAACTAATCTCAGCACTGAGCCACAATCTGATTAAAATGACTTTTTGCCACAGGGTGAAGAGTTCAGTATAGATAAAACAATACCCCTGACCTGTTCTTCGGGTCTTGATTGACTAAAATCCATTTTAATAATAATTTTAAAAAGTCCATATCAGAGTTGCAACTTTTGTAACACATTTTTACTGTAAAACAGAGCAAACGTCAGGCACAGGGCCTTATAGGAATCACTTCTAGTTCTTGCAAACAAAAACTTTGCTGGCCCTGACCTCGCCCACACTGCTCCAATTGAAACAAGACACACATCCATTTCCAACGCAAAATAAAAAAAAGATCCCAAATTTTAGAAAGTTTAACCTACTTTCTGTCTCTAATCTTTGTGGGAATTATTTAGCGCTAAAACCTTTTCACATGTCTTCACCTCATTGACTCCCAGGTCGCACTATCTCCGCTGCTCTTTCTCCTCCACCTTTGACAGTTTCCTGTAAAACAGCCCTGATCCTGGCTCTAAGCTCTCCTGTCTCAGCTCCCCTGCCCGGCTTCCATCTCCCAACTCCCCCCTCACCCTGCAGGCTCTCTCATCTCGTTGCCCCGCTTGACAGCTCCATCTGATCCGCACAACTTTTCTCCAAGTATCTTCCCCGCCATTTCCGATTTACCCGCAGGACTTCCACAATCCCGCGGTTCATCCTCCCGGGGCGGCCGGCGCCAACCCGCCGCCTCTCGCTGCGTGGCGGGAGTTGTTGTTGCACTCTTGACTAGAGCGCAGGTGAAATTCCGGGGAGTTAGCGCGCCCAATCCGGTAATGCTCGGACACACGGGAAGAGGGATCCAGCGCGCAGAGGAAATGGAGTGTCCCCCTGTACAGAGATGGGAGATTTGTCCAGCAGGGATGTTGTTGTGGTGTCGCACTGGTTAGAGAACATTTATTCATGAAGGGATTTTCATTTGCAAAGAGCTGTGACCACCCAATCTCACCTGGGAGAAAGGCGATAGTGTGGCAAGTTTATCGTGTTTCATACGACTATATATTGATGTTTTATCTACTGTATTGGGTAAATGCAGTTTGATCGCGCCAAGCATCCGAGTAGAAATGACTTTAAACACAATAATGTGTATATTTTGATGGATTGGCCCATGAGTTAAACAGCATTTACACAGCAAAACCAAAAGTGGACACAAAATAAAGGGTTCTCAGACGGCTTCTTCTTATCTTTGTTGGTTAGGAAATGCTACATTGATCTAAAACACCAAGCGTTCTGTCCCTAACCCCACCCTTCCCCCCTTGTGTCGCACCCCTTCAGAACAAGCCGTCACATGCAAGTTTTGTTTTTTAGTTAGTTTAAAGCATGTCCAGACTAGTTGCTTAAAGCGGCTAGATGCAAGTTAGCCATTTTATACTCACTACTGCCACCTCAGGTCATACGTGTAACTGCACCTTCTATATTAAGCTCGTGCATGACGGCAATTCGGACCCGAAGTGATACCTTTTTGAGTGACAGTGCCGGATTTTAGAGGCAGTTGTGGTGAACAGGTCTGAGCTCATTCTACACCTTAGGACATTGTTGGAACATTTAGGGGGAGGAAATTAGATAATTTTACAATTTTTTAACTCCGTGTAGTCCCTTTAATAATAGTGAAGCTTCGTTGGATGTTTGCCAAAGATCGTAGGGTATAATAAAGTACTTCCTGGTTATGTTGTGCCGTGGAAAGAGCTCTGGGAAAACAGGGGAGAATTGCAGGAGCTGCCGCTGCAACACTGAGAACATGAGGGAAGATTCAGAGATTACTCAAACACGCACGAGTGGCTAAAGTTTGTGACGAGGGAGCAAAGCAGATTTGTGACGGTCATATGGCGTACAGCCCTAACTGAAAGTGATCCGCTGTTTATGTGGATTATGTGTAAATCCTAACCTAATCATTTAATGGTAAACCTGACCTGACCTAAATGACGAGAGAACCCGCTCAGCTGTTATGTTTGGGTTTTTTTTTTTAGAATGCGATACATCATGCGCTGACCAACTCCTCCCCCTTCTGGCCATCCAGGCGCACCCCCTCCCATTTCGAAACCCCGCACGTCCCTTTTTTTTTTCCCCCTTTGGCCCTGCTTCTTTATTTAGCCAGACAGCTATAGGGTCCCTGCATGTACCCCTGAGCCCCTGCTAAACCCGCGGCTCACCTCCCGTGTCACTGCGGCCGTGTCTGTCATTTTGAATCCAGCCATCCTTTCCTTTCCCACTCGCGCAAACCGGGAGGCCAAGAGGTTAATAGGCAGCCAAACAATAGTCGGGCGCAGACACAACAAACAATGGCCCGTGGGAGCAGTTTGCCTTTTGGGGGCAGCATCATCTCTCACTCCTTTCTATACGTGCGCCTTTTTTTTTTGGGGGGGGGGGGGGGGGGGCTTTCATTTTCATCCTCCGTTACCCCAACGCTGACTCGAGTTATCCCCGCCTTCTCTCACGTCGTCAGGCCTCGTCGATACGCGCGTCTCCGGACAGTCACTTATACACATTTGCAAGGTTAATTGGCATTTCATTGGCTGCTATTTATATTTGAAACAGCCTTGTTAGGAGGCTAATAAAGTGACTGTGAAGATGCGGCAGGAAGGCAATTACCACATGCGATTAACACTCGGGTGGTGAGAAGTGAAGGGATGTTGAATTGTCATTTCGGTGGCAGAGTTGAGCGTAATTGTTTCTTTGCGCGGCTGTTAGGAAGGTTACAGGGAGCAGGGGGAAAAACCTGTTAAATATCCAGTCAGACAGGTGTGTGCGCAGAGATGGGGCGGGAGGCAGCGGGACCTGGGAGCCAACTGGAAGACGCCGCCGCTCGGTTGTGGATTTTATTGTGATGAAAACATAAAATGGTTTTGGGTGAAGATATATTGGGAATGTTGTGATATTGCAACACTATCTTCATCAAATGTTTTATGCCTAAAATCTTTTCTTACCATGCATTATAGGCATTATAAGCATAATACACATTTCAGAGGCCAGGCTTCTCCAAATCAGTGCAGCCAATATAAAGAACCTGCTTTTGATACATTTGATGAACCAAATACTACAACTCTTACAATTGTTATGCAATGTTTTTACTCAAATCATTCGCAAGCATTCAAAAAATTGCCAAAGAGTTTGTCCTCATGCCTTGGACTGTCAACAATGAAGATGATGTAATGATTTTGTTTAGGCCCCCTTTTTTCCCTTTGTTTGTTTATTGGTTTATTTGGCTGGGACAGAGCATATTAATGAACATACATGGGTCTCATGCATGTAAACACACCACACTGGATTGTAGCCTTGGGCTAATTTCCATCCGTCGTCCCCGATGCGCACTCTCGAACACACTCTCATTCATCCTGGACTATTGTACATGTTTTTAGTGGTACTGGAAACCGGAGTACCCGGAGGAAACCTACGTAGGCATGAGGAGAACATGCAAACTCCACACAGAAAGGCCCTATACAGGTTGGAATCGAAAAACGGGACCGTCTATAGCACGAGCGCTAACCGCTGTACTACCGTGCCGTCTCTTATGATAACTTAACAGTGACAAGCTCATTGGTGACTAAAACGAGACGTACAAGACAAAAATGTCAAACATTCGCAATTCGGGCTTGAGCGCGGAGCCAGAGAACACACCTGCTACACGTGACACAGAGAGGTGCCATCAAGTCACATGGACTCGCACGCTGCACCCTCTCTCTCCCCACTGACAGCGAAACCAGTGGGACTTATCTTATCTCAGGACAGTGTTTCTTTCCAATTAAATATGATCAATGATGATCAGCGATGATCAAAGGATGAGGAGAGCGACTCCTATAAGGAAAAGCCTTTTTCACATTATTATTTCTGCCTATTGCGGTGTAATCTGTCTGTCAGAAGCTTGAGACAACCTGTCAACCTCAATGGCTGAATCATTTGTTGAAATACTAATACTTTTTTTTACTGAAACTAAACTAAATTAGACTAAAACCTTAAATGACTACTGAAAGGAGGCGATCTGTGGCACACTGGTTTAAAACTGGGACACGTTTCGACCAGATCTTTGTCAGGGCACACACATGACTTTTGGAATCTTCTGTGTGCCCTGATTCACAGAAAGAAATGACATAATGTAAATATAATGCACAATAATGAATCATACAATACAGATTCTTGTTCTATGAAGGGGTCATAGTGCGTGTTGAACCAGCTTCATGTCACCTAATGGATGAAATCCCGCTGCATTAGCCTTACCCCTGTGCAAATAAGTTTGTGCAGAGAATACTGTGCAGTAAAAAGCGCAATTCATTAAGCTTATGTATTCTGTTAATGTGATGCAATTCTGTATCCTCAAATCTTTATCGCTTCTCCCCGAAAATCCACAGTGACAGAAACTGCCTCGCTTGTGTCTTAAGCATCTGGCTGTTTTGCCTTCTGATGGGCGCTTGTACGACGCGCTTGTAAATGCTAAGCAGATGTGTAGTCCGTCTGTGATGACACTGCTTTTATATTGAGACCGCGCTCGCAGCGAGACAGTGTGAGAAACGCAGAGAGACAGAGAGAGGCGAGAGGTGAGAGAGGAGGGATGGAGAAGAATACAATGAAGTGGCTTATCGGCCCCGAGCTCCCCAAATCCTCCCAAGCACCCATACGGAGAGCTGAGGCGGAGACCGAGTCAACTCTTAGCCTTGTGTTTGCTCAGCACCCGTACGCAGCAGGGGGGGGGGGAGGCAGCCGGAGAATAGGGCCAAACGTGTCGGAGAGAGAGAGGGTAGAGGAGCAGAGAGCGGCGGACTGGAGGAGTGATCCAGAGGAGGGCTCCGACGGGTCATCCTGGAGGTTTTTTATGCTCCGCTTTTCATCAGATCTGTCTCTGTAAGCCGCTGGATACGAGACAACACACACACAGGCAGATGTCAGGCCTTGTGGCGCAAAATAAACAGCGTCCTGGCCCCACAAATGCGTTATACGGGAACAAACCAAGCTCTGAGTGCAGAAAACGTCAAATAATTGTGTCTATTTTAATATTAAGTCAAAGCAAGTGTCACTGCTGGGCAAAATATCAAGACTTTTTTCATGGATTTACTGCAAAAATGGAAAAAGAAAACAAGACACTGATCCATGCTACACTCCTTAACAGTGGTTTTGTCCAAAAGCTAATGTTTATCTAATGGAAATGTGCTTATTAGCTTCAGTGCTTGAAATTGAAAACGAAAAAGGCATTCATTACTTTCCAGCCAACTGAAGTTACTTTCTAGCTTGACATCAATACCGTAAAAGAAAATGTTGTAAAGCGTTACTTTGCTCGGTGCAGACGGGTCGATGGCTGCACCAATCGCTCGCACTATCTGACACAAAGACGACCAAAACATAAAAAATATATATAGCGTTTGTCTGAGACCCCCAGAGTCTGGTGTGACGAGGGGGGTGTCCCCTCTACCCCTCGACGCCCCCACCCCTCTCCCCTACACTAATTCTGCTCTGCCATGGCGTTTTGTCAGAGTCAGCAACAAAACGGACAGTCAAGAAAAAAGAAAAGGAAAAAAAAAAAAAAAGGAGGAGGGGGGGATTGAAGAAAGTCTATCGATTAGCCTTCAGAGCTCCACGTGGGCCACTTTCATCGATTAGTGACCAGAGAGCAGCGGCAACGCACCCGCCGCCGGCCCCCCCCACTAGCAACCCCACCCCCCCCCCCCCCCTTCCTCCTGGGTCCTTTGTCCACGAAGAGAGCGATATAATGGCCCTTTGAGAGAGGGAACGGAGAGGCAGGGGACGGAGGTGGAGAAGGAAAAGCGCGCAGAATGACGGGATGGAGGAGGGGAGGAGACGGTGGTGTCTACAGCCGGATAGAGGGATAGTTGGGCCCGGAGCGAGAGCGGCGTCGGGTTGGGTGGGGAGGAGGGCCACAAGGCGACCGGGGATGGAAGGGTTGGATGAAGGAGGGAGGAGGTGGAGGGAAGGGGGGGTGGGGGGGTAGCGTATAGGAGAGAAAGACACCAAGGCGAGAAGAGAAAAGTCTCAATGACAAAAGGTCGGGGCAGCTGGGCTTAGGGCGACGGGGACCAAAGGGAGCAGCGGGATAATCTGCTAAAGCCCAGAAAGGAGAGATTCAGCATGCGCGCCACCCTCGTAGGGCCTAAGAGCAAATTTGCACATAAATAAGCAGCCAACTTTGCTTTGAACAGGAGGTCGAGGGAGAACGCGTCAGAAAAAAAAAAAAAAAGGGGAAGACAGGGAGAGTGGCGGAGTACGTTGCAACCACAGCTGGCGGCTCCAAACTGGACGCAGACACCAGCCCTGAACTGTTTCAAGCTCTGCCAGGAAGGGCCTTTTTTCCCTCATAAGTGAAGAAGTAAGCAGATATTTATCATCCCCCGCCCGGGCTCCCTCCTACAAACACACACACCGTCATTTTTCTTTACTTCTGTAGTTTGTGGCCCTCAGCTTTCTCGGTTGGGCCTTAAAAGATTTGCCTGTCTTGTGTCCTTGGACAAGTAAGTGTACAGGGTTGCAGGCATTTTTTTGTGACTGCACTACACCTCTGAGAAGTGATGGAGGGAATACTGAGTATGGAACAAAAAGTAAATGTACAGAGGAATCGGTCAAATCAGATGGTCATAATTTATTATATTGAACACAGATTCAGAAACATTATGTGCCATAAGAATGGGGTCAGCTGAATGTACTAAATGACCAGGTTATTAGATCAATAGTTTTTTTCTTCCCATATTCCAAAGATGTCAAGGTCAGGAATCATTGTGCTAAAAGAGTGGTTCGGGAACATGAGACGTCATTGGATGGATTGACCACCACAGACTCCAGACTTGAACTCTATTGCGAGTCTTTGATGGAGAGGACTCTCCAACTCAGAAAACTGAATGCATCACTGGACTGAAATAAATCTTGTGACATTGCAAACGCTTATCGAAACACTGCCACAGTGCATGCATGCCATGATCAATGCAAAAGGCAGTTCAACAAAATATTAGTGTGAGACTTCTCTCTTTTTTGGGGGGGCAGGCAGTGTGTTAGATACCCGATTTGCTTTATGTGCATCATTTAGTATTCAGTCATAGTTGATAACTTTTTTTTCCCGCCGAAGGCTTCTTCAACCACATCACAGTTCAGGGGTGAGTCTTTCTCAAGGACACAACAACAGCAATGGCTGGACCTGAGATCAAACCGGGCAACATTTGGATTTGTGATGGAGCGTTTTCACCACTGATCTTCTGTCGCTCTATAAAATGCAGTGTAATGGAAACAAAATTGAGTCATATAAAAAAGTAGTCATCAGTAGGGCTGGGGCAAAATATTGAATCAGATTTGAATCACAATACTTTGTAAAGTACTGCATCACAATACTTTCAATATTTGTCTTTGGAGCCATTTTTATCCTGCACTCCTTGGTTTTCCAGTAAAAGCACTTTGTCACATTTTGTATAACTGCACTTTTCAATCTCAACATTTCAATAAATGTGAAATGGCATCTGGTTTATAAACTTTGGATACAGGACAGTTTTCTTTTTATACATTTTAAAGTAAATATATTACTTATAATAATGACTGTATCGAAATATGTATTGGATCGGCCCTTGAGTATCTTGATACATATCGGATCGTGACAAAAGTGTATCGTCCCAGCACTAATGGTTACAAGTATTCTTGCAGCCAGGGCTTCATTTTGTTACTGTCCAACAAAAAGGGACAGAAATATGAGAGTTTCTTATCGCCAAATATGGCCGGTGATAAATGCCTTCATTATAATGTTCGATATAAAAAGAGGAGCACTTAAAAACTATAGCAGTTCAATTACTGTAGTACACTCCTGTTTTCTCACAACTCATCCGTAAATATGCATCATCACGTCTTTTTAACGACGTTAGCAAACCGTAAAAAGGTCGTTCAAACTGATGAGCACTTGAAGCGACGGCTGATTCAGGAATGGCTTGAGCCCTTGCAGGTACCTATCGATCAGCTTTGGAAGTTATGAACTAGCTGTCATTTCCCTTTCAAGCAGTGCTCAATAGGTATCGACTGGAGATGAAAAGTGTGCACAAGTGTAGAAGGTCTAAGGACAGGGCGCAGAGGAGAGGAGGAGGAGGAGGAGAGCTGGATGGGGGGGGGGGGGGGGGGGGGCAGCATATGGGCCCTTGACGTGCACAGTCATCATTGCACACAGATGGACTCACAAAGACTGAGCCACATTATATTCACCGACATGTCTCTTGCAACAGCGATGCTTCTGTGTGAGACTCGTCCCGACACGGACACACAGGCGAATGTCCGGAGCGGTGACAACACGCAGCGTAAATTCGGACATAAGCATATGGTGCTATAGGCAGCCTGTCTAATGTCCAAGCCATAAAATACTGGGACGCCTCCTTTTTGTAAACAGAGCAGCATGTTCTTTTCCTGGTTGCATGTTTTGTAAGACTAAACAAATGCTATCTACAAATCAGTTCGGTTTTGGTGTTATACTTCCAATTTATGTCACGTCAAGTTTCTAAGACGTTTTTCTGTTTATGTAGTTCCTATGGTCCATTAACAAAAGATGAGAAGGTCCAAGCAAGTACTTTATTACACTTAATGTCCAGTTACTTTCACTCTCCACTTGTCTTGGTATAAGGTAACATACATTTTAAGTATCAGTTACACTGTCTGACCAAACCAAACAAAAAGGTCACACGCTGTAATATTTGGTTTACACCATGCATTTACTGAACATTGTTTCAAAAGGCTTCTGTCAAAAGATCCAGTGTTCATTTTTCACCAATATCTTGTGTTGATGACCGGAGAGTGTGACCTCTGTGCAAAGCCTTCTCCGGCACATCCCAAAGAATCTCAATAAAGCGAGATCCATGTGTGAAAATAATGTCTCCCCCTGAACCACTCTTTCACCATGTGAGCCTGGCATGGTCATCTGAGAATATGCCCATGCCATCAGGGAAGAAGAAATCCATTGATGGAATAGCCTGGTCATTCAGGATGTTCATCTGATCTTCTTTGGGCACATTGTTTTGCTGAACCTGGCCTGAACTGAAAACAACCCCAACAGTCTGGTTAAATCCAGGCGACCAGTGTGGTTAGTATTTTATAATTCACTCAGACTCATTTTGTAATCCCAGCATATCATTCTTGGACACCACCTCCAGGTCTGGCAATAGCCCGCTGACCACTCATTCGTCCAACAGATCTAACAATGTGAAGGTGTAGGACATAACGAGATGATAGACAGCAAACAGCCTCATGTGGAGAGGGAGTGTGCGGATAGAGCCGGGGATTTGGATAAAGGTTGTGGTGGGGCGTTTGGTGGACAGAGGTGTGTGGATGAGCGCCCGGTGGGAGGCTGGGGGGATTTGCGGATACTCGCCGCGGCCTCGTCATTGCGTGCACAGACCCGTTGCTGTTGTGTGGACATTGACAGGCGTGCGTCGCCCACTGAGCACTATCCAGATCACAGACGCCCCACGAGGCAGAGATGAAGGCAGGGCTTTGGGTCTCCCTAATCCCGGCTCATCCGTGTTCTATGTTCCGCAGCTCCCGACCACGCTTAGCAGAATTTCACGGCCGAGTCTAAACCTAAAACCAGTGCGCCGCGCTAAAGGGATCAGGCCAGGGTGGCAATAGGATGAGCAACCTTTTTGTCACTGTCAGGAGGCTTGACTATAGCGAAAGCTATCTTCTCCCTCCGATGGCAAAAAGAGATATTGTTACTTCATTGTGATTTCCAGAGAGCATCACTACAATCACTCAGATCACTTGCTTCTTAACTTGTTTCATTATACAGGCGTTATACATCTTGTACTACATGAGCAATATTGCAAATTCGGCCCCAAAAAACAGTCTCGACGATTGAAATAAACATATATAAACATATACCTTGCTTATAACTAGGGGTCTGCATTAAGCTTTACACTTCACCCATCCCCTTAAAATGTGAAACACCAAGACATCAAAAGTACAATTAAACAAGACTTTAAATGCAGCTAGCTTTCTAATCCAACCCTCACAGCAGGCATTGTTTGTTTAGCAATGACGCACAATCAGGACTATAGAAAATAAAATTGAAAAAACAAGGTAGATGGCAACCTCCTCCAGCGATACTCAACACTTTTAACAGGAGCTCCCACAGATAAGGCTCTGAATCACTGGTTTGATGCCAGCTGATGCCATCCGTCCTTTATTGAGACTCAGACATATTTCCGCAAAAGGGAGCAAATCTCCACCAGAACTAAGTCCCTCCAAAGAATGGTATAAAGCAGCAAAACAACGACTAAGCATGTTAGTTTCACCTCCACAAATATACATGGATCTTGGCAGGGTAATGAAAGACGAGTGGCCCCTCGCAAAACATAGACAATCACTTCAGAGCCGGGCTGTTGTGAGCCGTACAAATAACGCCTCCCCAGGAATCACTGCTGATGGGAAGCAAATGTGAAAGCTGCCATTGGATTTGTTGTGATGAGGAGAAGAATGGCTGCATTTAGTCCATGTTATCTCAAAACCCAAACACATTAGGGGCTATTCAAACTCAGGGCTGAATCTTTGAGCCCATTCAGTCGGGGCGTTTTCATCATTCACTTTGTCTTTTGGGCAAATGATCCTCCTCAGATTGCTGTTGATTCTGCACAGTGGAGGAATTTTCATGATGAAATACTTCACTGTAGTTAAATCCTATAAGGCCTGCGCTCCATTAGTGTAAAGTCACACATTGCGGGGATGCCATGTGCAAAGCAAAAGTAGACAGCAGCTCAGTGGAGAAGTACGGCTGATCTTCCACTAGAGCACTTCTATCTTGTTGAGAGCAGGAAGTTACCTCCCGAAAGCCCACTCACACATCCTAATTACAAGACGGATAGGCCAATCCTGGCTGTATATGTGCTGGCTGGCCTGCCACGGTCTCTGTGCTTAGGCATACGGCCGACCGCTGAGCAGTTTACTTCAGCTTTGATAGCAACAGCATCAACAGCAGGACCTAATGGGGTGCATGACCGAGAGATGTGAGCGCAGGCCTTCCATATGCATCTCCCCACTGCATCACAAATCTCATGCAGCATTACCATGGGCCTAGCGGAGAGGGTAAGCTACGCCACGCTAGCGATGTTCAGTCACGTAGCATCACAGTAAATGGGATTTTTCAAATTTGTGAGCGCGTGTGTTTCGGTGTGTGCCTCTTTGGGTCTATAATTTGTGGGGTCGGCGCGAGTGTGTGTTTGAATATCTGGGGTGTGAATGTGGGACTCCGTGTTTGTGTGCAGAATATCATTACGCGTGTTTGTAACCGCCTCTGTGCAAGTACATGGAGAGATGTTGTTTACTGCCTCTTCGGCGGCTAGACGGCATGACGGCGGCCGACATGGGCGGGGGGCAAAGAATAGCAAACGGGAGCGGGGAGACAGCGCCGCGGAGATCTAGCGGCTAACTGGGGAGCCGTTTAGTTTTATGTTAATTGAAGGGGCCTACACAGAACTCTATTGACAGTTAACATGCCCTTCAAGGTGTTCTTTGTGGTTCAGCACTTCTGTCAAGACAGAGCCAGTCATTTCGCCTCACCTTTATTTATATGCTTGACTACTCAGAACATTATGGAGCACTGCGGGGCCCAGTAATAGAGGTAGGAGGGGGCAGGAGTGGGTACGGGAGGTCGGACACAGCGCAGACGACCCAACCAGGTGTGTGGATTCTCCATGAGATGCCCAATGAGAATTTGGGCAGGCTGGAGTAACTAAGGACACGGGGAGAATATAACAACAGCCGTATTTTCAGACAGCATGCAAACCGAGGGAGCCGGAATACCCCATCTGTCTTGATGGAGTAAATCCTTGTCTGACCTCTGCAACAATCATACATGTCGACCCAGATACTCAAAACTATTGACTGGCGCTATCTGCGTTTGAAGCCAACGTTTCATTTGAATTCATGAAGACACTTGAAGACTGTTTTGATAAGTGAGCGGGCGCCCGAGTGTCACCGCCATTTCATGTCTAATTGGTTGGGCACACATCTCCAGACAGGGCTCGACAGGGTTTCCCACTCCAAGATCAGAGGGCTCAAAATACCAGCCCGGTCCTCCATCACGTCACCAAGGTCACCTGTCACTTAGCACCCCTCGACCACTGTGCATGTTTGATTTGGCTGACACATTAACAGACAAGTGTGACATTTAGTTGTTGATGCTCGGGAAGACTATGCCCTTTAAGCTACATATATACGCTCCCAACAACTCTGCCGCGATTGTGCCGGAGCAGCAACTCAGCCCCGCTTTCAAAGTGTAATTGCCAATTAGGAAGGGATTAAAAATGCATTGGAATCAATTAGTATTTAACATAAGGTGGAGGTAAACCACATAGCGCAGTAGCGTCCCGCGTAGCCCGGAATGCCATCCAACTCTCAGTTTTAATCAAATACACGCAAGCCTCATTATGCAACCGCCAAATTAACATCAGCACTTTCGCGTCAAATAGGACTAACAAGGCTGCGATACTACAAACATTGTCATTTTCGGTCAATAAGAAGAGAAGGAACCGCCCCGGTGAAAGGACAGGGATGAAGGAGGACGGAATCAAATGAAGTCGCTATGCTAATATTGGGTTGGTTGAAAAATGTCAAGCGAGAGAGGTGCGCTATGTGGCTACAGCTAATCATTTAGGTTAATTGAGGTTTCCAGAAAGCCGAGTCTCTGCGTCTCTGCTCGGTGTAAAGCGCTCCCCCGCAGAAGACTCCATGGGCCAGTTGGTGAACAGGAGGCGGGGGCTCTAATTACATAACCTGCTATTATCACTGTTTGACCCAAATCTAAGTGGAGGAGATGCCAACTGATGTAACAAGTAAAAGGGGGAACGCGAACAGCCCCGGACAATGAGAATTTATCTGCTATCAGATGGTTGTGCTGAACGAGTTTGTGAAATTTACCCATCGACGTGATAGGATTTCCCACGGGACACAGAGGGATATGTGTGAACTTGGTTTTAATTCAACCTGGATAGACAAAAGCAATGATTAGCAAGGTTTATTGACATACAGTATGTATAAAATGTTGGTGATCGGACCCCAGCAGTTGACATCAGATATATGAATTAAATTTAGTATGGATGGGCGGGTTGGAGATGTCTGGAGCCTGGACACTAGTGGAGGTATGGGAAGCCTGAGAAGGATGCAGCGGGGAGAGCCGTAGATGGAAGAGGCGGAGAGGAGGTTGAGGTGGGTCGCAGCACAGCAGGGAAATGAATGAACCCTGAATGCCGGAGGCTTAAAAGCAGAACTGAGGGCGATGATTGGCTGCAACAAAGGTCTCTGTGCTGATAGGCTGAGGCGGAGGTGTGACCCACACGGACACGATCATTGGCTGGAGGTAGATGATGCGGAAATTGGTCTCCCAGGTTAAGTTAACACCGAGGCTTCATTTTAGACATATCAAAAACTGACATTCTTAATACTACTAAATCTGCCATTAATTAGCTTATAATCAATTGCATACGTATTGGATTGTTGTATCTGATTGGCATATTTTGGGAAATACTACTGCTTCCCATATTGTTGTACTTACTAGAGTTGGGAGTTCTCAAACTTTTCAGGCCATTACAAAATGATCATTCACACAATGCGGGGGCCTCCACTGTCAAAAATAACTGGCACGTATAATAATATCAAGCAGCAAAACATTTCAAATCTAGTTTCATTTATGTTGACCTCATTTTATGTATGTGCTTCTGAACATACTCATTCTAACAAGACCCATGCGGACCTACCCAAAGGCTTACTGTAGGGCAATCCCGTCTTACGAGGATGAAGCTATCAATGTAACCACACAGCGAGCGTAATTAGTTGGGCTCTGCCAGTCCACTCCGCCGTCCCCGTCGTCACCTCTGTGCCCCGGCTAAGTTGGCGAATCAATGCCCGAGTGTTTGACCCCGAAGGCCGGACCACATGGAGACATCCACACATGCACCCGTGGCACCGGACCACGACGCGGGAACAGAGCTGCTCGTCGTGCAATAAAGATGATTTAGCACTGGTAGCCTACCTGCACGCCACAAGTCCCGGCTTTGTGTGCCTTTTGATTAATCGAGGCCCAAGAGGGATTTATTGTATGGGGGATATTTGCCTCAGCGATTTAATAATGGAGGAGGTGGAACACAATTAATCAGATGGGGTACACACGTTCCCCCCTCCCGCAAAAAAAAATGTGTAAAATTAATGACTATGAATATGTATATTTGTTTGTAAGATACATTAACATATGCTCCATACAGTAGGGCTTGTAATAAGAAGAGCGCGTCTGTTTCATGGGTGGCCTTGCTAGTGTTGTATAGCGGTTGGTTAAAATCACTGCATATTTTCATCTAATCCAAAAGTATGTCAAATATTCAACTGTCTGTATGCTCATGTTGTACGGTTTGTTGTTTGTTTTCTGAAAGTCTTACTGCACTACTGTATCTGTATCACCCTAAAATATTCATTAACATGCTTCTAAATTGGTCTTGATTAATTTCGAGGCCTATATACAAAAGCACAAACATGACCCTGTACCGGATTGTACTTGTTTACAAACAGTAAAAGCAGGAGAGAGTGAATGAAACCATTAGAAATGTGTTAAGAAAGTCAAGAGTGAGTTTGGACTACAACTGACATCCCAATTCTATAGTTTATAAGCATGTTTCACAACTGGGTCGCTTTTCGGGGTCACTCTCACAGAAAGGCAAACAAAACCTTTCTGCGACTTCAAGAAATTGATGTACATACTTAATAATTAGAAGGACTTCCCCATCCCCCACAAATGTCTGAGTTTGCAACATATATGTACTATATGTGACAAATCTCATTCTACTCGTTCTAAAAATCAGGCATCTTTAACAAAACCGTACTTCATTCATAAAATCCAGAGTGGAGAGTAAGAGTAAAGCGTCACCATTGGTGTACTGCTTTAATTATTAAAGCTGACCAGTGTGGGACACCGTGCTCTGAAACAGAGACAAACCAAGGAGGTGGTGCATTGTTTCAGAGAAGCACTGAAGGCAATACTCCGGTTTCCTCGACCTGCAAAAACATGCTGGTCAGGTTGACCCACAACAGCGGCGCACTCAGTCGCTGCGGCTCAGGACTAACACAACATCTGGTCCATGCAATTTTGTTGTTAAAAAAAAAACAAATAAAGCACTTACTTACTTAGTGCTTTAGTGGACCGCCATGCAAAATAAAATCAGAATTTTTGTCATTGTATTTTGTGTATTTGGTTGAGACAGCGCATGTTGATGGACTTATGCAAGATTTCTGGTCAATCGCACTCACAAACACACCCTCGTTCATACACAAGTGTACACACTGAAGGCAAGGCAAGTGAAGTGAAGTGTCGTCCTAGGATATAATCGGACAGGGATTGAACTGCCAACCTTTGGATCAATGGGGGAGCCCTGCTATTCAAATACAGACAGCTCGGCAGGCCCAATCTTGCTTAGCCTCCAAGACAAGTCAAGATTGGGAACTAAAATAAATAATGTGCATTGTGTATCATACTTACTGTATCTAGCTTTATGTAGGTTCTATATCAGATGCCCTTCCTAACAAGCCCTCTTCTTAAACCCATGGCTTGGATTCTCTCAGAACATGCACACTGACCATTAAACCAAGGCACTAATTTGAATTCCTTCCACCTGCATAGTGTCAGAGCTGCCGCACACACAAACAGTGAAAATGCCATAGCTTGGTTTTATGCCCTCCCCTGTGAGCAGAATAAGCTCTCCCGGGCTCACGCAGGTACAGCCACCTCCCTCCCACTCTCATAATCATGTACACGCAGTCTGGCACTATAGAAAAATAATGATGTGCCGTCCTGTTGGCTCATTTATCAGCATGTTTTACAACAGGCGCCGGGTGGAAGTAATTAAACTCTGCCATCAGTACAATGAGCCAGGCCCCCCTCTTAATAGACACCCAATGAGGCACTAGAGGCCTGCCTGGTAATTGTAGCTCCAACTATCTCTATCTCCCCCCCATGCCTGTGTATGTGTGAGTGTGCATGTCTGTGAGCGGCCCCCTGATTCATATGTGATTTTAATTAGCCAAAGAAACAGCGCTGATAAGCCATTGAGAAATACAATGTACAAGCAAATTAAGGCGAGTGGGTTATGGCCGTGGCGGCGCGAGTGTCTGGATGACCTCTTCGTCTACCCCTGAACAGGTGGAATTAAACAGTTTAGAGGGATCTGGGGATTACAGGTTCATCACCGCTGTCTCTCAATATCACACGGGATTTTAATTAGGGTCTTAGCAGCCGACTGTATATGGGCGATTGTGAGAGTCGTTTGGTCACAGACAGAGTAATTGCAGATGTTGCCGAGTGTAAAATTTTATGGAAATACTGCAAAAAAAAACACTGCCGAGCAAGGCGGGACATTGAAAATCTGGCGCCCCAATAATCGCAATCGAATCAGAATGTGAGATGTGGTTGCTTTCGCCATATCGACTAGGACGGCAACTGCCTATTTCGCTCACTATTCCACAGCTGAACTCCAGACCTACCTCTCTTTACAGATGTTGCTAATACTGGCCCAAAAAAAACTGGCGCTCCTTCTTTGCACGATGAGGTTGTTAATGTGTTGGCCCCATTGGCGTCACACTACAAGCCTAACATTGCCCTAAAAAGTAGCATAAAGTAGCAAATTCTGCTTCTTTTGTTTCTACTATTATGCAACTGGTTTGTGAGTGTGGTTATTTGTTAGCATTACAATTCTCTCTGACCATGAGTGAAAAGAAATACTTCTGTATTGTAGAGATATAGATATATCCATGGAGTACCTTTGATTTATCTTGGTCCAAGAGGGCAGTCATGACAGGTGACTGCAACATTGACCTCTCGACTTTTGGATTTCACATTTGACATTTTCAAACCTTTTAGCAGAAATACAAATGTTGCATGCCACAGAGTTATGGCACTAATGAACAGTAATCATCTTTTCGGACAATGCTTTAGCTGTGTCTGATCAATATCTAGGGGTCAGCCGGTATTAATACTTAAGTGTTTCCAGATCAAAACGGCCAAAAAGGCATTTTTCTGTAATGTCTGGGTACATCTTGGTACGTGTTTTAGGCTCATTTGTCATGCTAAAACAATGATGATTGCTTTTCTCAAGGGTATCTCTGCTATTACAACCCCCTAATTGAAAATTTACATGGGTTCACTTGCGGTCTCGGTGTACATAGTAGTTCCTTTACCATACCTGTACCGTTTAGTATCACTTACAGACCTAATGGCGCAATTACCCTTCACCACCGCCGCTAATAGTGCTCGGAGAGGAACCTTTTGACGTTTGCCTGATGTTATGACCCCATAGCACGTACCCCTTTAAACCCCCATCTAGCTAGCCTCCCACTGTAATGTCTGCACTCAACCCCGAGCTCTCTAAATATCGATTAGGCCCCGGCAATCGCAAAGAGCCACTCCCCCCCCACACCCCCCACTCTCCAACACCAATCCCCTGCCTACTTATCTGGTTCTCTCCCCTTTCGCTAACCCTTCCCACCCACCCTAATCCCAGGATAATCAAATAGGGCCCAGGCTGGCTATCCCGCGCAGTACCAATTAGCCATCGGATGGGTCTGGGGGGCTTGTGATTGCGCGGTACCGGCAAGAGGTGGTGCATGCTTGTATCCAGGGAGCCAGTAAACATCCATTAGCGGCTAACCATCCCCACGCATTTTTCCCTTCCCAAAGCTGGCTCATTAGTGCAGCCAGGCCTGACAGGTAAACTGCGCTTAAGCGAATGGCCTATCAATAAACACCCCATGTGTTAACAGGAGGTGCTAGTTGGGGGACACAACGTACGAACTACGGGGAGAAGTAAAGAGGGGGACATGGAGTTCTCTGATCTAAACAGATAAAAGCGTGTAGTGGTGGGAGTTTCATGTTGTGGGTGCAAATTGTGGGTCTTGTTTCGACAACTTTTAACCCTTTTGGGGCAAAAGCAAGACGTAAAAATGTAAATTACACTTATTTGGCCTCATGAGAATTCTGTTCTCTGTATTTGACCCTGCCTTCATAAACGCTGAGACAATCAGTCAGGAGGAGGTGAGCACATGTAGAATCATCGTCGAATAATGAGCCCATGCAGCTTTATGGTTAGAAGTCATAGCATGACTGCATAATGGGGAAACGGAAGCACCAGGAAACACTGTGACAACTCCAGATAAGATGCACAATGTTCAAGAATGAACCCCCCTGCTGTGTGGTAGGATAGTGCTATCCTGTTTTCTGAGAGGACGCGTCATCTCATGATCACAAATGTTTAAAGGGCTTTGCGGGAGCCACAAAATGCATGAACCACTCTTTCACAATGTGAGCCCGATGAATCCTTGAATTCTCATCTTGGAATAAGCCCGTGCCATCAGTGAAAAAGAAAAAAAAAATATGGAAAAACCTGGTCTTTCAGGTCAGCTGATTCTTTGGGCACATAGTGTTGCTGAACTTAGACCTGACCAACTGCATCAACCCCAGATCAGAGGAGTTTGTTCAATCCAGGTGAGGTCAGGCAGTGTATAAAAGTATAGGTCAACTTTTCATCTATTTAAGGCATTGTGCCAAACACAGGTCTAGCACACATTTATTCAGACATAATTTGTTCATACAAGAGCAAGATAAACTTGAAAATTAGTTTGTGATATTGAACTTCCTGAGTTTGTTATTTTTGTTAAATAAACCAAAAGTTGTGCTTTCTAAATCTATTCCCTGCATTGTGGGTGTTGGAGCAGCTCACAAATGTCCTTTGCCCATATTCTAAATGTGAGCAGACAAATACTAAAGAAATGCAATAGGGCCGGAGTAAACGTACTTTTGATGAGCTCAGGCTCTATACTTCAAGGCCAGACCTCAGCTGTTTCCACAACTACTTTTATGCATCCCTTTGTGATAATACGTCGGCAATTCTCACATGAAAGCGCGAGGAAAGTAAAAGAAGGGAGCGGACAGGGACCGGGAAAAAAGACGAGAAAAGAAAGATGGAGGGTATAGACAGAAAGGCTGAGATGAGAGAGATGTTATTTATGTTTAGAGTAGGTTCAAGCAGAGTTCACCTTACCATGAGACGTCCCTTGGCGGTGACAATTGTAAAGCTACCAGTGTGTGTGTGGGTGTGCGCGCGCATGTGTGTGTGTGTGCGCTGCCTTTGTTATGTGGATTTTACATAAATACAAGGAAGGGGGTATAGACTGAGGGTCGGCCTTCATGGGAGCGGAGACAATACTGAGTGAACCACATCCGGGTGGATAATGTCATAATATATTACCCATATAACACTATTTAAGAGAAATATAGAGATCTCAGAATGTGTTTTTCTCCCCGGGGCACTGCATTGGTGCTGCCCTCCTTACAGCGGCATTGAAGGATGGATCAAATGCAGACGCCGAGTTTGTCCACAGGTATCAATAAAGTACACCTTAACCTTTTTCAGGGCATAGGGGAAAATGAAGCAACAATTAACCAAGTCCAGATCCAGTATTTATTTCCCCGACATTCCACCACTCCACGTGCTCTGTGCTCTTGTGTGTCCGGGCCACATTACTGAATCCGTGGAGCTCCTCATCAGCAGTTCCCGCGCAGTGGATAAAGCCAATGATACACGGATTACAGCTGCCCGCGTTCATCCACACACAGCCCCGCAGATAAAAGAGACAAGAGCGCGCGCGTGGGGCTGACTGCATATGGGCCACTTCCCCCTGACTGTACTATGGCCATGCTGGAGGAAATGTGCGTTCGTGTGTTTTGGGCTGAATGATCATCACTCACAAAACGGCTGGAGAGACGTGCAGATAAAGGCGCATAGAGCAGTCATGTATCTGGATCTTGTTTGAGTAAAGTCTGTCTGTAGCCCGGGGTGTTGTGGACTTAAAGCCAGCGCCAGCCCGCTCCAGTAAACACCTCCGTATCCTTGTCTAACTAAGCCTCCATATACCATTTCACATCAGTGTACGGCAAGCTATAGGCACAGTACAAATGTGCAGGAGGAAAAATAATGACTTACCAAAGAAGTGCTGATAGCAGAGGTACTCGGGGAATCTGGAAACACAAAGACACAAAAGTTATATGACCAAGGAATGTCAAATGATTTTTTTTTAAAGTTACAATGTCAACCATGTAAATAATGCATTTGTATGTGAACCAGACAGAAGTGTGAATCTTGCTCAGAACATGTTTCTTTAAGACCTAGACTTTATGGTATAGGGCAGGAGAGGGTGAAGAGTGGGTAAATATTCTGTAAATGGTCAGAGACTAGACTCTCATGAGCTGAAGCCTGTTAACGGGTGTAACAGTTCAGCTATTTCACGGTTCGGTTCATGGAGCAGGACCCACGGTGTTGTGCATCACAGTGCGATATAAATAATGAGTTGGTTTTGAAATAAAGCCTAAATGTTCATCATTAGGCAGTATTTATAATCTATAAAAATTGGGAATGCTTTCAAATAGTTCAAAGCTGCTTTATAATAAAATGTGCCGCTGGACTCACAATGAAAAAACAAAAATAGGGATGATCTTGGACAACATTATGCTTAGACTTTTTTTGGAAACAAAGTTTTGTCTGACTGGATTATGACCAAGATTGGATCTTAAGCATTTGTCTGTGCCTCTGGCAATGCACTGGATCAGGATGTACGTTTTGGAGGATGTAACTGCAGGTCAGTGTTTGCAGCCTTAAGTTTAGTGGTTAGTGATTATAAATGATTATAATATATGCGCATACATGCATGAAACGTGTCGCAGAGTTCATAAAACTTGCACTGTCACTTTAGTGCGATGCATATCGTCAGATTTTAGCACCACAGTTCATCATGGCATAGTGATTTGTTACACCCAAATCAAACAGTGCCTGGCCTTACCCAATCAAGGCTTTTGTGACACACGCCTTGCCCCAAACTTTATTTGTGTTATTGAGCAGGTCACTGTGAAGCCTAATCCAGTCACAACCTTGCTCTGGGAAGGACTTTCAGAGTAATTAATAAAAGGAAGACAAAAGAAAGTGAAATGCTTCAGAAATTGTGTCTTTTTCTTGTGATGTTTTCTATTTCTGAAGCCATTTACCAGCTATTATAGCCAATAGTTCACAGATTCATTTTTAAAATGCATGTTGACCAGCAAACAGTGCTGTTCTAGTGGAGTTAACTGTTTAGATAAAAAACATCCACTCTCAGGTCCAAGTCCAAGCCCACCAGCCTGGGACAGGGTCTGCATCAGCCCTCCCCCTCCTCCCCCTCTCCCCCTCTCTCCTCTGGTCTAATTACACAGGCTGACCTCCCACAGGTCGCCTGAGTAAAGGCCCTCCGGATCAATATTCATTCTTTTAGATCTGTCATCCGCTTTTGACACTATCGACCACGTTCTCTATCTGCGCTCCCCCCTTCCCTGCTTTATTCATCTATTTACCCCAGTCCACCCCCACATACCACTGCTGCTAGTTTTAATCTAACGTGAAATGAGACCACTTTAGATTGTAATCATTTACTATTGTTCTATTCACGGTCTAATTTGTTTTACATGTGTTCATTCTGAAAGGGGAAGCGCCCTTAACTTAAGCATAATGCTTACACTCGGAAAACATACAAGGAAAGGGCTGGAAACGTCACATAAAGTTAGCACTGAATAACTTAACATCGGACAAAGTTGGATGTGCTGTTCCCCATGATTAGGGCTGCATACTCTCATGGTACTGCTGTTGTATGGGGGAATATCTGGTGGGTCCCAGGAATGGGCTATAGAAAGTTTCACGGAAATTCCAGCACGAACAAGCGCTATACCTGGCAAATATTGAAAATATAGACAATTATAGGAACCAAAATATGTGGAGTACGATCAGCACAAAAAACAACAGATCTAAATCTGACCAATAACAACAGGAAGAACAATCTGAATGGTGGTTAGTGGTGGGAAGAGATTGACAGTCTTGTTATGCATGTAAAACCCGTCACCAAGCATGACAGGTCATTTACAATGAACTCTTCTTTTGCTAAACAATTAATCTGACTTTCATCTATTAAGTACATTAATGTACACTTGAATTCTCTTTTTATGCCTTGCTCTTGAGTGATAAAAAAACAAAACATTATCTATCAGCAAAGTTCATGTTTTCTGGGGTCTGCGTATAATCCAGTTGACAATCTGTCGATTACCAAATTAGCTGACTATAATTTAATTAATTGGTTAAATTTCCGCTCTAATGTTAGGGGGACCCGTATATGACCCGATCAAACATGCAATATAGAAATACAGAACAGAACAGTGCCAAGTTTTATTAGGCGTAGGTAATGTGTTTATCATTTTGGTTAAAAGTTGTGTCAGTCCAGACTTTCATCACAGACTCTGGTTTTAAAATGTCTCCCTCTAAACCTGCGTGTTAACCTGATAATTAGTTTGACTCTTGTCTTTTACGGGTGGATGTGCTTCGGAGGAGTTGTGGGGGGTCCGCTGGGGTAACGGGGTAAAAGCCAGTCTCACAGTTGCACCTGTAGTGATCATTGACTTCGGCCGGCCTCGCTGCCTCGGCTCCACTCAGCACTGTTATTGTAGATAAGCACCACGTGGCTAATGAACACGGAAAGGGCCGCTTGAAGGTCAGCCGCTTCATTTAGGGCCCTCCAGTGGGCTGGCCCTCTCTGCATGGATAAACGCATCATCAGAATAATGCCAAGGACCCACCGGTTTAAAACTCTGGCCTCCTTTTTTTTCTCTTCTTCTTCTTTTCTCGATGCCCAATATTGCCAAGCTCACTTTGCGTCTCCCCTTCATCTGAAATTATGTTGATTTTCCCGTTTCTTTCTGAAAGGCTTTTAAAGGTCTTGGCAATTATCCCTTTGTGGATGTGCTTAGAGAAGGCTGCTGTCCATCGGGTGTCTGCTGATGATAGGGAAACATGATTTAACACAATCAGAGATGCAAAGCGAGGCTGGAGCAGGGTGCTGATGTGACCGGGTGCCAAGGCCGCCCAAGGTCACGTTCATCTGCATGATTAAAGGCGATGAATGCTGCCCTGACCTCTGCGTAGTGCCAAGAGGAGGCAGCGCAGTATTGGGAGGACCACAAGAGCTCTGACCTTTCCTATTTGGTCTCACAACTTGAACTTACAATGTATCCTCAACTGCGCGCTGTTAAAAAGAATTGGGAAAATGAAATACTCCTGACTTTTCACACTTCAGCAGCAAATTTTGTTCACAACAGGGTTTACTTTTGAACATTTGCGTTAGTTAATAAAAACTTGTAAATGCTGATTTTGTATTCATGCACACATTAGCTGTACATTTCACTGCATTCATTCCCCTATACTTCTTCAGATGAGTGAAGAGAGAGTTGTGTCACCCCCTCCTGCTCCAGTGGACAGAGCAGAGGTGGGCCTACTCCTGCTCTCTACTGTCCCCTCCTGGAGGGACCGAGCAGTCGGGCACTATGAATAACTTATTTATTTTCCCCTGTAATGGCTGTTTTATACAAAAATACACTTTGTTTGGAGGTCTCAGTGGGGGAAGCCTTGCACTGAGAAATTGTAGTTTATTTGTGCATTAATAAAAAGTGGCAGGAGAACCTGGTGTGCTTAACTTTTATTGTTTTTTGATTATCAAACTGAAGTGAGATGTATGTTTGTTCGCGGTGTGCAATTTTAATCTCTCTGCTGCTAAATTGTCCTTCAAATAATGAAATGTGAGTAGCATGCGGCCTCTTTCCTTCGCTGAAAGCACTTGTTTATTAAATAAGTTGGTGTACACTCAGAGGCTGAGTGTTGCAGAGGAACACACGGCTCTGTAATGTACATTCTATTATAACAACACATGCAGGCTTTACAGTTAATGCGCTGCACTGTTACTGTAAGCCCACCCTCGGCGCTCTCTACCTGCTGCTCTTTCTGGAAGTGTCCGGGGCAGCTCTGGTCCAGTGTGCCAGCTGGCCCAGGGAACAGCCAGGAGGCGTTATACCCCCCAAGACATTCCCCCCATGAATACTAATGGGCCAGTGCGCTGAGGCCACGGACAAGGAGAGGAGCAGCAAGGTACGGAACAAGAGAGAGAGAGGTGGGACTGTGGGAGAGAGAGAGAGAGAGATAGGGAGCCTCTCTGGAGATTTCACATAGTTACACAATGCTACACAAGCACAGCACCCAAACCACCCAGTGTACCAGCATTTGCAGTTCACGTGCAAGCATCTGTTAAGGATAAAAAAAAAGCTTTGAATGAATATTTTATAACCATTTCATTATAAATCTGAATTAGGAGGACAGCGTGTAAGCGATCATATTTAGCTTTGGGGTATAGTTTTCCTGATAATAATTAATAACCAGAGATGAAATGTGAGATGATTGACGGAAAAAAAAACACCCAATATAGTTTTACTGAACTGTATTTTTGAATACGAGCCACAATGTTGGTACAAGATTTAATGATTAAGGAATGAATGGTTTAGGAAAACTCTTTTCTGATATTACAAACACAAAACAGGCAATTTGTGTTTTCTAGATAACATTCAGCTCACATTGCACATTTTAAAACACGTCCAAGAGCATTGGCATTTGTGCAAAGTCGAAAATAAATCGAAAATATGTTTGTTGAGATCGAAACAACATGTTTAGCAGGTTTAAAGAGAGTTTATATTACCCTAAATGTACCATAATTGCGACCATTCAAATCGCAAACTAGAGCCAGCATTACCCATCATTCAGACTCGTTTAAATGGCACAACATGAAGTGCAGCCCTGTCAAATGTAAAGAGTGTAGGATTTTTTTTTTCTAAAAGTGGAGTGGACAGGAGAAGTTGTGCCAATGCCCCCATGCACACTAGAGGGCTGGATACAGACACAGGGGCAGTGAGGTGGAGGCGCCGGGTACAAGAGCAACGATGAGGGGGGGGGGCCCATAGAGAGCAGAGGGCCAGCTGTCAATCACACACACATATCCGCGCGCACCTACAAGCGCACAGTACAGCGCAGCGCCAATATCTGGGGGAATTAGAAGCACACTGGCACCGAGCGAGGCAGGCAGGAGAGACAGAGCAGCGAGAGAGGGCGGGCGGCAGAGAGAAAGATGGGAATAGAAAAGGCGGCGGCCGAGCAAATGGGACAAAAGGGGGCTGTGCGCGGGGAGATGGGCCCCCGATGATGCAAAGGTCGGGGAGGGGGGTGGCAGGGGGGGCGGTTGGAAAAAAAAGGGGATTCAAAGAGCGCAAACTCGATTCACTGAAAGTCATTACCTGCCACAAATTACCTGGGCTACAAGCTTAAAATAAATAAATAAATCAGTTTGCATCAACAGCGGGGGAGCGGCGAAGAGGCTAAGGAGCGGACTGGAGGGAGGGAGGGAGGGAGGGAGGGAGGGAGGGAGGGAGGGAGGGAGGGAGGGAGGGAGGAAGGGGTGGAGGAGGAGGGCAGTGGCTGAAGAGGGATGAAAAATCGATGGACAAACAAGTGAGAGGGCGCTGGCGAGGGGAGAAAAAAAAAAAAAAAGGCCGCCAAAGGGGGAAAAAATTAAGCATTTAGAGAAATTCTGTTATGACGGCGCGCGGGAGGATGAGGGAGAAATGGAAGAGGGGTGTGGGAGGTGGGGGGGGGGGAGACACACAAAAGCGCCCCGATGGGGAGGGGAGGGGGTCAGAGGCGGACCACAATGCCCCGCAGCTCGATAGGGTTGAGTGACCACATCAGGTCCAGAGGCGAGCGTCCAGACATGGGCCCAGAAAAACCCGATGGCTTTAAGTCGGGAGGATTAGGTTCAGGGTCTGTCCTCTCCCCTGGTTCTTTAACCCCCTTTTTTCTCCTCCCGACGCTCTGCAACCCCCCCCCCCTTCCACTTCTCTCGTTTGTCCGTCAGCCGGGACGCCCCCCCCCCCGACCCCCCCAGTGCAGACCTTCCAATCAGTAAAGCGAAGGACCAAAGTATTACTAATAGTCTGGTTTTAATGTTTCAAGTGGTAAAGCAGAGAGCGGGCCCGTATGCTCGGCACCAAGGTAAACAGGTCAATAGTATTGATCCTGATTCTGACTCTCTCTCCCCTCTTTCTTTCACACACACACGCACACACGCACACACACACACACACACACACACACACACACACACACACACGCATACACACCGCAACGCACGTCTCGGCTCGGAAACATGGAATGCATTAGAAGTGTTCTGCATTGCTCTACACTTAAGAATCAGTCGAATGACGAAAACAAAAACAGATTCTCCTATTACTTACTGTATAGTCTCAAAATAACTATTAAATATACACATTTAGTCAATGACACGATCATCTTTGTGGATATGCGAGTTCGTAGGTTCTCCTCGTGTCTGCATGATTAAGATCTCTGGTTTCTCCCACCACAAAAACACATGCTCAACTGGGGCCAGCGCTTCCCCATAAGAGTGAGGGACCAAAATCTCGGTGGATTATCGTGGACAACTTAACGCGTTTAGGAAAATATTCTCCAAATAATCTTCATTGATTAACATTAATTGAAACGGTTTTGTGAAAGATAACTTAGGAAAAGTACAGTATCTGTGTCCCTGTTTTGATTCAATGACTGAAAATAGTAAGTAACTGTATTGTCTTTTTTTTGGTAACAATTTATTTATTTATTTATTTAAGATGGGACAGTGCATATTAATTAACATGAGTCCTCAAAGTCCTCATGTAAATATGCCAGAGTTAGCCACAATGGCTAATTTTCATCTGTAGTCCCAGGGCAGGTTGCTGTTCTCAGAACAACAAGCACAACAGACATGAACAAAAGACAAGATAAAATGGTTAGTAAAAAGACATTATAAACAAAACAACAAAGACAAATAAGAGATTTTAAACACTATTGGTAAACAGCCTACATGTTCACACTGTGACTGCAGGTTTGATTGTCCAGGAGCCAAAGTTTTACTGATCTAGTGAAGGTTCTCAGTGTTGGGATGTTCCTGATGTGAGTTGGAACAGTGTTCCAGGTGTGAGCCGCCCTCACTGAAAAGCTCAACTGACCAAAAGATGTTTTCCTGAAAGGAACAGCACAATGTCCTCTGCTTTGGGCTCGTGTGCCCACACTGTCTGTTAGGTGGATGAACAATGGCTTACACTTGTATTGTACTTTACAAGCCTCTATTACCAAGTTTCTCAAAGTGCTAGTAATTATTAATTCACGCCAAACTCATGGTGGCAAGCCACTATAGTAGCCACAACTGCCCTGGGGTAGACTGATGGAAGCGAGGCAACCAGTCTGTGCCATCGGCTCCTCCGACCACCACCATCCTCTCACTCACACACTACATTCATTCTGGCCTATTGTACATGGTTATAGTGGTAGAGGAAACCGGAGTACCCAGAGGAAACCTACATGGACACAGGGAGAACATTCAAACTCCACACAGAAAGGCCCCCCTCTGTCCAGGGATCAAACCCGGGACCTATAGCTGTGAAGCACAAGCACTAACTGCTGTCCTGCCGTGCCGTCAAAATGCATTATTCAGCTGATGCATCTTTCGCCAATAACATTTTTTTAATATGAAAAGTAACAAGCTATAAATGCTATATTATTTCATTCAATCAGACATTGCACATTGTCCCAGTCCAAATATTGTCCTTGTATTGCCTCAGCAGCCTCTCTTTTTATTGTACTGATGTATTCTAAAAGCAGAAGAACCTCACAAATACAGGGCAGAGCTAGTCATTTGAATACAGATTCCTATTGTCCTTCTTATGTCAATAAAACTCTGCAGTGTGTGGGGGGAACGTGCGTGGTCAGCAACATTACAGCACCAATTAGCATTTTCCTCTTTCTTCTGCTGGTTGATCTGTTTAAACAAGCCTGGGGGGTCCGCGGTACTTACTGTAATTAAAGCAAAATGAGCCACTCACAGCCTGAGAACAGTGCGCCCAAAGGTTTCCACACTAGGGGGACCACGGAGTTTCCCAGAGCGCCTTTTGTGCATAGAAATAAAAGATGGATGCACAATAGGTAAAGTTAGGTGCGACCGCTCTTTACCTGGGGGCATGTGAGGTTTGATCCTCGATGCACCTATGCAGTTCCTGTGGAAACATCCTGGAATCCTAGCTTTTTAACCCCTAAACTAAAAACTTGCTGAAGCTGCAGCCCATTTGAAGCAAAAGAGTCTCCCTCCTGGGCATTGAATAGATATTATCAAAAATGGTAATGAAAAGAAAAGAATACGCAGCGTGATTTGCGCAGGAGAGGCGACGTCTTGCTTGCTTGCATTTCCGAGAAAGGAGGTCGGCTGATAAAATGTGGCCCAAAAGTTCGCTTATTGGCTTATGGACGATATTAAACAAGTGGAGCGTCCCCCCCCCCGAGTCGCTGTTTGGCTGAGGGCCATGTCGAGGTGATCGCTGAAGCATTAACAGCGCGCCGATGACACCAGTGTATTACCGCCACTCAGCGCCGGATTATGACACTTAGCATGAATTGGATAACCCTTATTATGGCGTTCATTTAAGCTAACATGCGGCAAATTATAGGGCTGTCATGCCGCTGATACAGGGCTGTTTAGACAAGAGCTGACACTAGAGAAGCGACGGAGCTGTGATTCTGTGATCAGGAACAAGTCCTCTAATGGGAAGTATCTGGGATCTAAAGCATGTGATTATTTCATAAATGCATGATTATTTCTAAAAGGCGTTACTTCTGAGTGAATGGCTTATTGGGTGTTTTTGCATAATTTCAGGATTAGCTGAATGGGCTTCAAAAACACCCAGCAGGTGTGAGAAATTGCAATGGCTCAATGCATTGTGCTCCTTTAGAAGTACAACTTATTTTCTAAAATGCTTCCATGGAACAGGACCAGAATATCAGACTGACATGTTGGTCCCACACAACCCCTGCAGAAGACTGAGGTCAGAGGGGAGCGGTTTGCTGCAAGTGCCTGGAGTTGGGATCAGGCTGGGCGAGAGTGCATTCAGCTTCAAACTTTCTCAGACAACTTCATCTTTTACAGGTAGCTAGCTTTGCTGAAGTCCTCAAATGAGATATAATCTTATGCATTCTCTGTTGGGTTTTATGTGTGAGGAAAGCGGGTGGGGTGAGTGCTTATATTGTGAAGCACATTGAGCAGCCTTGTGTGTGAAATGTTCACCACAAATAAAATGATCTTGCCTATCAATAAGTTTACATAAAGATCAATGCTTGTATAGAATACACATTTTGAGATGCGTAATATGGATTTGTAACCAACCTTCATGTCCTCGTGCTGCTGCGATAATGAACTGCACTGTTTTAGTATTGATACAACATACTTTTGTCACAAAAATATAAAAACAAAACGTGGACAAACACAAGCAACAAATAAGAACAGAGGCGGTAAAATAAATCTGCTGTTCTAATTCTTTATCATCCTCATCCACCGGCAGGAGATGGTAAAAAATCAGGTTTTCAGGTTTGTAATTGGGGAATGTTACGTTCTCCTGCTCGCAAAACCAGATCTTTTCTGTGGAGAAATGGATCTTGTTAACATCAACTAATCTGCTTTATTTTTATCTCTCTTCTCTCCGATTGTAATAATAAGCGACTTAATATGGGTCTAAACACTGTTGTAAGATATGGGAGGGCATATGCAACATGATCGCTTTGGCACGCTGTCATCGACAAGCAAACCCTTCAACCTATTATTCTCCTGCAGGCACTAGAGTTAGCTAACTACATCCCAGACAAGATATGTTGTGTTTTCATGACTCCACTCAAAAACTCATAATTGTTGGCAGTAATTTAGTTTATAGTCATCTGATGTTAATGCTCCAGTATCTCATTATGAACTCATTCCTGTAAAGAACAGAATGAGATTTGGACCACTTTACAGACGTTTATTGATTGCATATTGAAAATACATAAATAAATACATCGGGTACAGGGCCTTTATTTGAGTAAAAGATTTAAAGAATATTACATGTCAAAATTGATTGCATTGCATTAGTTTAAGCAATTCCTAGTTCTTTTTTTGTTTGTGTGGTGTTTTTTTTTAAGAAATCATAATATAGATTTTTTTTCTTCTTTTCTCTCCCAGAATCATTTAACCTTTGTAGGAGGTCTTAAGAATGAAAAAAAAAACTCCACAGTCAAGTATTTTTTATTCTTTTTATTTTTTATTCCGTCCCATAAGTAATGCAACATAAAACAACAACGTTACTGTAAAGGACGCAGTTTTGAAGATTTGGTTTAATCCTGAGCTTTTTCTTCTTTTTTTTCGTTTTCATTTAATTTAATTATTTCATTATTTCATTTATTCTTTATTTATGCAAATAGTCTCCTGAGTCAATGTGTCATTAGTAAGAGAGACCTATATAAGTATTGCACTTACCTTCATCAAGGGATTAACATCTGCATCAGAAAGAAAGCAAATAGACAAGTAATCCATTAACACAATAGTACACAGACATTATTACATTAAATGCTTTATTTACATTATATACCTCTGGACAAAAAGCCCTAAAATCCGGGAAGATATAATAAGATCCTAGTTCATGGATCTGTCAGATATCCAGGAAGTATCCTGGCAAATCCAGGAGGATCTGATCTGTCACAGATCCTGACATATGCATATAATTATCTTTCTGAATCTGAGAATTTAAAATGTCAGTATTTTTTATTATTTGGCAATATTTCATTAAATAATCTTTATGTATGTACGGGCAGTATTTTGGAGATATTTAGACAACATAAAGCCTCACTTTATGAGCTTGTTAATGTTACTGTACAGATCCAGTGGTGGATCTGTGAGATATGACTATCCGCGACAAATACGGAAAAACATCCATACTGGATTCTCGCAAGTTCAATCTTGGTACATGTTCAATCATATTTGTAGACATGAGGGTGACATGGCCTAAAACTTTAAACAGGAGTTGGGTGGTGGGGTGGAGGAGGGGCCACATACAGTCTATGGGGCACATGCACGCGCACTGTCCACTGTGCCATTGAGACCTTGACGCGCAAGTGATTCTTGATGTAAAGCGCTTTTAGTGCTTCAAAAGAAAGGCACTGTATGAATGTGACCATTTAGGATAGTAAGTTCAATCATGAACTTGACTTTCTCTGTGAACCATGGCCTGGTGAAGGAACATTTGTGTGAGTTGTGAACTGTTTGCTAGGAGATTAGTTTTGATGCTTTACCTTTTGTTAAAGCCTTGTTTCTGCATAGCTACTCATTCAGACATGAGGGCGAAAACACTGAGGGGAAATGTGGCAAGAAATCATATCCATACAGGGTGGACCAAAGACCAAAAGTGAGTATCTGCTTACTTTGAACTTAAGATAATATTGCTTTGCTTTAATGATATATCTGACCTCTACAAAACTAATTGATTCCTTTTAATCAGTTTTTCAAAATAAACACTTAGGTTTGATCCATCAATACTAGGTTTGACCTACAGTCTGTATTCATCTAACTGCTTATTTTATCATTCGCTTTTAAGCACTCCGTAGTGACATTGCCTTGCTTTTCTTTTCAGGAACATGCAACCCTTATGAGTGCAATAGACCATATTTCAAGGCCATCTTCATGCCAAGACAAACAGGTAAGTTAAACCCATTTCAAATTAAGTAAGCAAACAAAAGCTATCCTTACATGCATGTAGGGCTTTGTGCAAAAAGTATTTGATGCTGATTTACTGTATAGAAACAAAACATATTTATGTTTTTTGTTTTTTGTTTTTTTCTTAAAGCACCTGAATCCTGTGAAAGTGGCTGGCTGATGGGGCTCCTCTGCTTGCTGTTTTTCTGAAGAGGACACCAGTGAAACCCAAAGAGACACCCAGCCTCACAACTGTGTAATGTCATGAAACAGTCGGACAGGGCGGACGGTCCAGCCTGTGTGGTCATGATATTGCGACTTCCCCCACAGAACACAGCTACCTTTTTAATAAGCTCTGGCGATGGATACAATTTGTTATCAGCTATTGATCACATAGCTTTCTTTCTATTTTTCCTTGGCGAATGAAAAAATATTTTTAGCCCCCGGGTCGCATAGGGTTACACAGTTAATTGTTTTCAAATCAAATTGGAAATGACTGCAATTCTTAGGTAATTACAAACAAAATCTGTCTCCATGTTCTGAAATGCATGTGTGAAGTTTTTACTCTAGTGATTAAGCTCTTATGTGTAAAATGTGACGTCAAAATGAGTCTCAACTGAATCTTGAATCTTAAAAATTGATAACAACACAAGTCTAAAAGAATGTTATTGATATTAATACACAATTGTGCCGCCCGAATCGAGAACTATAACTAACCCATTGATGTGTTTTTTTTTTTGCCTTGTCAATTTATTGTGGTCTCATTGTTGAAAAGGGCAGAAGAAGTTACACATTTTGCTGTGTGCCTGGTGTCCGTACTAGTTTTGTACTGTTTCAACTAGGGCAGGGCGATATGGCCAAAAATTGATATCACGGCATGAAAATGAAATATATTGGTAACGATATATTTGTCGATATAATTTACACCTGGCAAAATACATAAAAATCAAAGCCTTTAGCCGATGGGGAAAATTCATTTACAGCTATTTTATTGTCTTTATTCATCTAAATTCATCTACATCTCTACCTCCATCTGGACAAACACAAAAGATAAGATCAAATAATATTGCTACAATTATTTGCATTATTTTTTCTGTTGTTGTTAGCGGCAGAAAGTTAGCTAGCGAGCTAGGTGATGCTACAACTCACCGGAGTTCATCCAAGGCGCAAATCCTGAGCCCTTTCCTCGCAAATATGAGCGACAAAAGCAACAAACTAAATTCATATCATTAATGAAAGTTTGTCCAAAATCTATACCGGTACTACCGTGCACAGTATGATATGGACCAACCCTAGTTTCAATTCTTGGTTCAGTCTTGGTACAGTTTAAGATTAATGGGATATTTCAGGATTTTTGACATAGGGTCTCATTTCCTAGTTATCCAGAGTGTTGCTGGTACCTGGAGATATTGTTTTTGTAATTCATGCAGTTCTTATGTTTGAAGAGTTTCGTGGCGCTAGGCTAATGCAAGGCTAGCGCATTTCTATGGTATCAGCTAGCCTGCATTTAAAACAGTCTTACACACTCCACAGAGCACCTGAGGCATAAGCGTAAGACTGTTTTTAATGCAGGCTAGCTGACATCGTAGAAATGCGCTAGCCTAGCATTAGCCTAGCGAAACTCTTCAAACATAAGAACTGCATGAATTACAAAAAAATATCTCCAGGCATCAGCAACACTCTGAATAACTAGGAAATGAGGCCCTATGTCAAAAATCCCCAAAAGGTGCTTTATTTGTCATTATACATCAACTATACAACGAAAAGTGTCCTTGGCATTTGACCCATCCTTTGACGCTGCTGGGACAACCCGCAAGGAGCAGTGAGTGACGGCAGTACCGCCCCCAGGGACCAATCTCCAGATGTGGATCCAAGTCTGGCTGGAGGATTCACCTATTGTACATGTTTTTACCATCTGTCACTAGTCCAAGATTAAATCTAGTTTAGTTGTGGCACTTCCACACTGCTTCAAGTCATATCCCTTCTCTCCAAACAGGACAGTTTGAAAGGTTATGGGAACTAAACGTGTTTTTTATGGTTCTTATGTGAAAAGATCCATTGATTATCTGATAACAATTTGGAGAGAGAATGTGCTTTGCAGACAATTGTATCATGTAAAAGCAAGCTTTTTTTTTTCAATATGTTTTGAATGTTTGACATTTCCAAAATGTGACATGGTTAATAAATTAGAGATTCCTGAAATATGGTATCTTAACTTAAGTATACTGTACCTACAGGTCGCCCCATGCGACACTGAGGATGGGTCAAATGCAGAGAACTAATTTCTCTACAGAGGTTTCTCTATAGAGATTAATACAGTATAACTTACTTACTTACTTACTTACTTACTTACTTACTTACTTACTTACTTACTTACTTACTTACTTACTTACTGATATTCTCCGGATCTTAGACATATACTGTGTTAAATCTTCCCGGATTTTAGGGCTTTTTGTCCAGTGTACATAGAGCAGCGCAGCAGAAATGTTTTTTCCAGATGCTCAAAATCCATGCTTAGGGTGTTTTATGTGGGCGACACGGTGGTGCAGCGGCCACGCTCGCACTTCGCAGCGAGACGGTCCCGGGTTCGATCCCTGGACCGGACGGGGCCTTTCTGTGTGGAGTTTGTGTCTTCTCCCCATGTCTGCGTAGGTTTCCTCCAGGTGCTCCAGTTTCCCCAACTACCAAAAACATTATAGGGTCAGTCTACCCCGGACCAGCTGTGACCTCTAATGTAGCTCACCACCAGCAAGTCGAAAAATGATCATAATGACTGACAATTGTAATGTGCTTTTCAAAGCCTGTGTTACCAAGTTTATCAAAGCGCTACACTGTCGCCATTATTCATTCTCATACTGAAAGGGAGAAAGCTACTATGGAAGCCACCACCGCCCGGGGTAGACGGAAGTGAGGCTGCCAATATTGGCCCCTCTGACCTACATGTTTTTAGCGGTGGAGGAAACCGAAGTACCCAGAGGAAACCTGTGCAGACACAGGGAGAACATGCAAACTCCACACAGAAAGGCCCCGTCCGGCCTGGGGATCAAACCCGGGAGCATCTGGATGTGAAGAGTGGGTGCTAACCGCTGCACCACTGAGCCACCCACGAAAAAAAATGGATTAAAAAAGATGGATTTTGAGCATCTGGAAGCATTATATAAGTGGCTGGGTGCTCTGCCACTGTGCCACTGCCGCTCCAGGTGAGTCTACTCTCCCATGACTCTCTGGTAGAACAGGACGTATGCTGTACTTTGCCTGTTCTTGCAGACGGCTCTCCCGGTTGTCTCCTGTACCCTGGAGTCATCAAAATTCAGCCACCTATCGGCCGGCTCATTGGGACTGTCCGCTGGAGACCGTCCGTCATAAATGTAGTGTCCTAGAAGAAAAGACAAACATCAAAATGAAGCAAATTTAAAAGGCAGGATTAATTGTGTTTCATGATGAAGGTTTACTTACCACAATTAGAAGTCTGTCCTATGTGAGAAATGACTCCCATCAAGCTGAAACAGCCAGCATCCTATACAAAGCACAAATACAAGGGTTACTGGGACAATTCAAAGCTTTGCTTTACATCAATTTGTAGACATTTTACTTACTCCACTTGAAGACACAACAAGATCTCTGTTCAGATGCACGGCCTCAGTGGCTTTCTCCAGCCTGTAATCAGGGGTAAATCTGAACCGCTTCAGGTGAAGAATCAAGACTCTGCAAGAGAAAAATGTGAAAATTAATAAAAATAATAATAATAATAATAATAATAGTATTTATTTGACCTTTTTTAACCAGGAAAGTTCCTATGAGATTAAGAATCTCTTTTTCAGGGGATAATAATAATAATGTATTAAACATTTTGTTTCCACTTACTTTGGCAGTGATGAGAACAATGATTTCATAGAGGACGCTTGGCCACCACAATTACATCTGAACTCCAGGTCTGCTTCCTGTGAAAGTCAAGGATATTGTTAGACGTATAGAAGAGTACACCTCATCAAAATAAAAACAAAATCGATTATCTTACTTTCAAATAGTCTTGTAGGAGGAGGTCAATGGTGGCATGGGAATGCAGGTTGAGTGAGATGTTTGTGACAACCTCTTGCCGAGAAGAACCAAGTCCACATCTGTAAAAAAAGACAATGAAAACAAAATTATAGACAGCTGTGAGCAGAAGAGACATGGAATGTGCGACAGTCTTTACCGGTGGCAGGTCCTTGTCCAGTTCATGCTGAAGCGCATCAGATCCTGTACTGGGCAGTGGTACGTCAGGCCCAGACTGGAGGCAGACATTCTCAGCGGTGGTGCCAAGCTTTGAATCTGCTCTATGAGGGCTGTTAGGAACTCATGAGCATCCTGAAACACAATGACAAAAAACCATTAAGATAAATATTCATATTGTACAATGCTATGCTGAAGGAACAAGTCAGTCACCTTCTGTTGACCCCCATGAAACTCTGGCGCTTTCAAAGCAATGGTGTGTTTGAATGAGTCTAAACATCTGGCCTGGGCGAAGAAGTCTTTGGGAACGTGAGGCTTCTTCATATCAGCAATGCCCTGAAGATGCCTGAAACACAAATAAAACATGTTGTTATTTCACAGACTCCAATCTTTTACATCTGAAGACTAGTTAGTGGTTTTGAAAGGTGGTCAGACGCTTCCATACCTCAGCAGCTCGGCATTCCTGTTGTTTGTCCAGATGTTCTCCTGTGAGCTGACTCTGTCCATAAAAGGGGCGATGTTCATGATGCTCTGGACACTTGCATTAAGGTAGCAAGAGTTTCCAATGTTGGGGAGTCTGGAAATGGAAACACAACATTAATAAAAATGACCAGTAGTTGAAAATATAAACAGGATGTAATGGATTGGACGACACTCACCCAAAGCGTGAAAGATTCAATGTCGTCTTTGTTTCGACAGACTTTGGCGTTTGGAGGCTGCTGAAAGACAGATATAAAAGTCAACTCACATAAACAGAATAGATGCTAGATATTTCATAAAATGTCATAACAAGTTGTTGACAATATAAACAAGATGTAACACTCACCCAAAGCATGAAGGGTCCAATGTCTTCTTGGTTTCAACTGGCGCTGGCTTTTGGGCACTGCGGAAACACAGATATAAAAGTAAACGTTAATAAAGTATGAAGCCAGATATTTAATCCTGTAGTTCGAAACCTCACCTTGTCCAGGCCTCAATCACTTGACGCGTTGCTCCGGCCATGAGTCCAGGTTTTTGCTCAGACTCAACGAACGGTGCAGGAGCGACTTGGTTTCTCTTTATCTTCGGTTTGGATGGAGCCGTGGCCTTGTCCTGGGGGGAAAACACAGAAATGTTAAACATTATCTTAGTAAATAATGTATTGTTACAGTATAATGGTAAACATAAGTGCATGTCGTTGGTGGAGACGGTCAGACTTACCCAAAGGCGTTTGGCAAAGCGCTTCACGGAGAAACGGCGTCCAACACTTTCTGCCTGCTCCTTGCATCCGCTGTAGGTAAAAACAAGACAGAAAACATGTTATATTTCTTTACGTAAGTGCCAAGATGTAACAATTCATGACAATGGGTTTATTTTCTTCATATTAGCTCAAAATGTGCGAAACGTACCTCTGAGGCGGGCAAGGGCTGCTGTCTTCATCATCTGGCCGGTCCTCCGGCCTTGGAGATGAGCGAACGCCCTGAAAAATAGCAGAAATTGACATGATTAATGCAATTATCAACATTTTGCTGGTTAAGATTGTCACCTGAAGATAAACGCTAAGCACGTCGACCTCTAAACTGTAACTAAACTTCATGATTTACATCAAATAAAACCCGCTAAATGCAGTGGTTAACTAAAGATTACTTACCATACAACAGAAGAGGCGTCGGAACATTTTGACGGTGATCAAATATATCTGGAAGAGCTGAAAGGAAATGTCGGCTTTGTACAAATGCAGTCTGCAAATGAAGGACTTTGCAAACTAACCTCTGAGCTTAACTGTGGAATTCTACAACAGAACCAAGACCTCATCGCCCTGACAACGTACAGTTTCCAGGATAGAATGCTACGAATATGTTACCATGGAAATCGGCAATTTTCAGGAGAGCTAGCAAACATTAGCATTAGCCGCTAGCATTAGCTGAAAACAATATAAAAAGTTAACGGGGCAATGGGAGAAACTGTGAGCTGACGGCATCTCTGGAATTGCCCGTATATGGTCATGTTTGAAAACAGTTAAGGGGGAAAAAACAATTTGGAGAAAAATCAAAACTCTTTAATTATTCAAAAACTACTTTAACAAACGTTGAATTTTGTTTCTACTAAATAAAGATAAAAAGACATGGGGAGGAGCAAAGTGGTTCAACAGCCCATAATTACATAAATAACAGAGTATGCTAACATGATGCTTCATTGTGCTAATGCTGACACTAGCTAGCGCTAGCTATGACTGCCGTTTTTTCACTTCTACTGAACAATCTGCTATAAATAAACATCCATATAGATTGATTTGGACTTGACTTAATTTAAATGTGATAAATAAGTTTATATTGCGCCAGAAATGGCTAAAAAGAGTGGAAAATTGTGTTTCCCAAAAGTTTCTGTTTTCCTCCTTGGCGAAGCCACGCCCTCCTCTATGACGCGATGGTGGGGTGGGTCAGGGTTGCCAGGTATAGGCAGCCAAACCCGCCCAAAAATATCTGAAAACCGTGGAAAACCTGCGGACATACGGCGCAGCTAGAATTTTCAATATTGTTTACTAGTTAACAGAGCCCATGTGCTCCTACGATGATGAGAAACCGCCCCTACTCCCCTCCCTTATTGAAAAAGCAGCTTACAGAGCCTTGGATTTGCCCTCGAAATAGTGATTTTGATCAAGTCAACATTGCAGCAAGGCAAAAAAACGCGGACAGTTTTTTTCACCCGCGGAATGGCTTTAAAAACCGCCCAATTTGCGGACCTGGCAACCCAGGGTGTGGAATCTGTGGACGCGTGCCTCGGATGGAGTTACATTTTGGTTCTGCGCAGCCACAGTGCGCTGCTGTGGGAGCTGCAGTGAAGCAACGTAGACCACCTAAGCCACCGAAATAAGGTAATATACTTCATTAATATCCAACAAAATGACATGTCTGACTTCCGTTTGCAGGTAGTTTGACCCAGGAGAATTGTTTATGCTTCAGACTGTACTGTTAGTCGATAAAGCTTAGCGTCTGACCTTTCCCGCTCATTTTTTAAAACGGGACGTGACGCACATCCGCCCGAGTCTTACAAGAAAAATCCTCACAAATTACCGCGAGGACCTAATTAAATATGCACACAATTAGCCTCTGTAAAGTGCAAGTAAAGTTAATATCGCTGTTTTCAGCATTGTCTCCATAAATCCTAAACGCTGTCTGCCCCTCAACGTAACACCAGCACCGAGACGCTCCGCCCGCCCCTGCCCCCCTCCGTCTGTGCATAGTCGCAGCAGAGGCACAAACAGGCAAAGTTTTCAGAATTTAACTCCGTGATACTTCTTAGGGCTTAAGCAAGAAATGATTCTAAAATTATCTTTGAGTAAAAGTGCTGATCCAAAATAAACAGTATAAAACTGCTTTGTATGGGCCTTAAAGGATGGAATATAGACGAGGTACAATGGTCCCTTTTTAAGATAATGTAGAATCAAATCGATTCTGAGATCACATCTGTTTGTTGTGTTTCGGGGTTTCTTTTGCCTCTTTTTCCTGCTTACACTGGATCTTGAGCCAGCTAGCTAACGCGCTTCTCCAATTCACACACAAACGTGTAGATTGTTCGCAGGAGAAACATGTAATCTGGAGAACATGCCGACCCATCCCACCATACTTAATTGTCAAATATTGCACTCATCCTGTGTCAAATCAGGAAAAACGCTTAATTATTTTAATTACAGGTAACAGAAGTGATAAAGTTTGTTCTGAATGCGATGTGATTTGAGAGTCTTCTTTTACAAACTGGCGTCTCTGATTGGATCGATTTATAAAATGTGTTGAATGATTGGCTGTGAGAAAAGTCCCAGATACTCTTGTCTTTGAGCAGAAAGCAAGAGCAGCTGGTTGACCAGGCCATCCCTGTGCATTACATTTATCTGTTTAATTTAATCTGAGAATTCTATTGGAATTAATTTAAGAAAAAGGAGAGTTTCTTTTGGTGTTTGACATAAAACTGTCACAAATGGGAATGAGGCTAATTCTTTACTCTCTCCTTCTTACCTAGATGACCCCAGCTCCCACAGGTACATGCTGCTGTTGTGCCCTTGGGCAAGACACCTCCCCCACATTGTCTCCAGGGTCTACACAACTGGAGAATCATCTCTAGCAACAACATCTTACTACATTGGAATTCAGTGATATGCACAAAGAAGAAGATAAAGTGACTTTTGCAATAGTTGTGGGAAGTTTAAGTGTCCTCACCTCAGTATCCTGTTTGTCCATTTTACAAATACCAGAGAAGGTACTGTGATCTAAAGGCCTGTGAGGATGAAGACATGAAGGCTTTCCAGTATCCACCAGTGTGTTGAAGAATGCAGGGAAATGAAGCACACACTTTGACAAAGACTCAGTCCGAATGTAAGTAGATTTGAGTAAGGTTTAATTTGTTTGCCTCTCATCTATGACTTAAGTATTTACACATGTGCATGTTGTTAAAAGTTTTGTTACAGTAGACCTGAGGCCGCTCGTGCACTGACATTAGAAGCGCCGTGTAAATTAGGACCATTTTCCATGTGAGGATGAGAAGCATTCCCTGAAAGATTCTCAGCTCTTCACTTTAAAAGTGAGTAAATGTAATGCACTTGCTAAAGCTGTTTGTTATTTTAATTTCACTGAAGCATTTATCTGGCTCTAGACAAACTTATTTGGGGGTTATTTTCTTTCATGTGGTCGCATTTACATGGACTAAGGCACACGTGTATACAAATTGGATCCTAATAATTTGTGAGTGTGTGACACAGATGGACTAAATGTATTGTAGGAAGCACAAACTGTTGCCTAAAGCAGCGGTTCCTAACCTGGAGCTTTGCATTGCCATAGTTCAGGTGTGCACACGTTAGGAACACTCTCCTTATAGTTCACAGAAGATACATTTACGTAATGAGTTACAGTTACGTAATGAAGCAGGATTAAATGTGATCAATTGCGATTACAATTGCAAGACCCCCCAACACACACACACACACACACAGACACACACACACACACACACACACACACACATACACACAAAATCCACTAAACAGAAATAAATTTGATAATCTCAGCCATAGATAAAAATAGTCTATTTATTTATGTGAACTTCATTACAAGTTTAAAATATAGAAACCTTTGCAACTAAAATTACATCTTCCACTTACATTTTTTAGGTCCTGCTTCAAAGAAGAGGCACACCGATGGGTCAAAACAAATGTAAGTGATATTGCTATCCACCTGCTGTTAGAACAGAATAATGTTCAACAAGCAATTACTTTATAAACATTATGTATTGCAGAGGTAACCTTCACCTGTATCTACCCCGCCAGTGTGAGGACAACTGACGACTGAATGAAGTTCTAAAGTCCACAGTCCATTCGGTGGAATCGCAGGCTCCTCTCCTTGGCTACCAAAGAAAATAAGAAGCCTCAGAACCAGAAGAAGAATTGCTGTTTTTTGTTGTTGACCAGGCTTATGGACACGCAGGCAGGATCTTGAGAACACGTTGTTCAGAGACTCCTGTTGAAAACTTAACCTTAGTGTTAATTAGGCCCGAGCAACGGACACGCAGTGTCCCGCGAGGGACTAATTAAAACCGTTAACGGGGGACGAAAACGCAAGAATTCACGTAGCAAACGTGAACCGATTCGCAAGTAACAGGGGTCAAAACGTAGTGCTCCGCAAGCTCTAATTTTGGTTGGGGTTCGCGAGAGAAAATAATAAAAGATGGCTCAGTGGCGCCCCCTCAAGCAGGCAGTTTACATTGACCCAATGGAGGAGTGGTCGCAAAAAAAATCATCGTACAAAAGCGACATTGGCCAGGGACATAGACCACTTCAGGACATGTCAAAAATGATATTATGACCCCGCCCTAAATGCTACAGGAAGTCGGCCATCTTGGCCCGAACCTCAAACCTTCAAAATCGTACCTCTTGAACTTCTGGCCCCTGATCCCAGAGTTTTCAATGGAAAGCCTCCAATTTTGGCCAACATGTCCCAAACCCATGTGGCTTTCAAAATCATCACTTCAAATTTTGTTCCATTATTGGGCGTGGTCATGACATGGCCACAACTGAGAGGCCATTTTCAGCAAATTTCAAAGCCTCATATCTTTCACAGACTTGGCCGGATTGGAACGGACCCAATCCGGCGCGCGTGCACATTCCACACCTGGACCTAATGGTGTGCACACGCAGCCGCTAGCGCCAAAAATGACCCACTGGCGCCCCCTCAAAGTTTTGACTTTAAAAATTCGTATTAAAAAAACGGGATGGTGTGCAGGTGTGGAAAAAATCATACAGACCTTGTCTGTGATGGGGAACAACATATCAAAGCCACGTCACTCTGAGTAATGTCTTTGTGGGAGAGAAATAATGGCCGAAAAATCGTTTCCATTATTATTATTATTTTGGTGCGCCTTTGACCCCAATTTTGACCCCCTGAATATTAACGAAAACTCAATTTTATTTGACTAAATGATCAAAGTTGGTGAAAAATTCATGATTTTGAAGTCTGCGAAACAACACTGTGCAAAATGCCTCAGTGGCGCCCCCTCAAGCATGACCCCTATTCAAATGAGCCATGAATTTTTGGCCTAAACCTATGTCATTCGGTACAGTGATAGAACACATCAAGACAAACCTAAAACATCATTATAGCTACTTCCTCTGACAAACAGGAAGTCGGCCATATTGGATTGAAAATTGTAACCTGAATTTCTTCACCTGATATTTTGTCAAGTCACTCCCAGGGTTTTGGACCAAATGACATCCAACTTGGTGAGTGTGATCTAGAGGCGTAGAGCTACAATAATCAAGCTCTTTTGTTTGGATATCTGTTACGGTTTGTCTCTACCGCTCTGCTAAAAAACATTGCTTTTTTCCCCGTCCGCCTCTTTGATGGCACCTCACAAGGGCATGCAAGTTCCAATGGCACTCATATTTGGATCACATAAGCCCCTCGATGGGTCGTGCTGACTAACTTGTATATTTGCGCAATTTTCACAAAAATAGCGCCCCCTACCTATACCTTCAAAATTAAACTTGCACGAAAGTGAAAACAAAAGAGATATCCTGATTCGGCATGTCACACTGATCAAAAAAGTCTATTACAACATGCCTCTATCTCGCTTTATTTTCTGTATAATTAGGCCCGAGCAACGGACACGCAGTGTCCCGCGAGGGACTAATTAAAACCGTTAACGGGGGACGAAAACGCAAGAATTCACGTAGCAAACGTGAACCGATTCGCAAGTAACAGGGGTCAAAACGTAGTGCTCCGCAAGCTCTAATTTTGGTTGGGGTTCGCGAGAGAAAATAATAAAAGATGGCTCAGTGGCGCCCCCTCAAGCAGGCAGTTTACATTGACCCAATGGAGGAGTGGTCGCAAAAAAAATCATCGTACAAAAGCGACATTGGCCAGGGACATAGACCACTTCAGGACATGTCAAAAATGATATTATGACCCCGCCCTAAATGCTACAGGAAGTCGGCCATCTTGGCCCGAACCTCAAACCTTCAAAATCGTACCTCTTGAACTTCTGGCCCCTGATCCCAGAGTTTTCAATGGAAAGCCTCCAATTTTGGCCAACATGTCCCAAACCCATGTGGCTTTCAAAATCATCACTTCAAATTTTGTTCCATTATTGGGCGTGGTCATGACATGGCCACAACTGAGAGGCCATTTTCAGCAAATTTCAAAGCCTCATATCTTTCACAGACTTGGCCGGATTGGAACGGACCCAATCCGGCGCGCGTGCACATTCCACACCTGGACCTAATGGTGTGCACACGCAGCCGCTAGCGCCAAAAATGACCCACTGGCGCCCCCTCAAAGTTTTGACTTTAAAAATTCGTATTAAAAAAACGGGATGGTGTGCAGGTGTGGAAAAAATCATACAGACCTTGTCTGTGATGGGGAACAACATATCAAAGCCACGTCACTCTGAGTAATGTCTTTGTGGGAGAGAAATAATGGCCGAAAAATCGTTTCCATTATTATTATTATTTTGGTGCGCCTTTGACCCCAATTTTGACCCCCTGAATATTAACGAAAACTCAATTTTATTTGACTAAATGATCAAAGTTGGTGAAAAATTCATGATTTTGAAGTCTGCGAAACAACACTGTGCAAAATGCCTCAGTGGCGCCCCCTCAAGCATGACCCCTATTCAAATGAGCCATGAATTTTTGGCCTAAACCTATGTCATTCGGTACAGTGATAGAACACATCAAGACAAACCTAAAACATCATTATAGCTACTTCCTCTGACAAACAGGAAGTCGGCCATATTGGATTGAAAATTGTAACCTGAATTTCTTCACCTGATATTTTGTCAAGTCACTCCCAGGGTTTTGGACCAAATGACATCCAACTTGGTGAGTGTGATCTAGAGGCGTAGAGCTACAATAATCAAGCTCTTTTGTTTGGATATCTGTTACGGTTTGTCTCTACCGCTCTGCTAAAAAACATTGCTTTTTTCCCCGTCCGCCTCTTTGATGGCACCTCACAAGGGCATGCAAGTTCCAATGGCACTCATATTTGGATCACATAAGCCCCTCGATGGGTCGTGCTGACTAACTTGTATATTTGCGCAATTTTCACAAAAATAGCGCCCCCTACCTATACCTTCAAAATTAAACTTGCACGAAAGTGAAAACAAAAGAGATATCCTGATTCGGCATGTCACACTGATCAAAAAAGTCTATTACAACATGCCTCTATCTCGCTTTATTTTCTGTATAATTAGGCCCGAGCAACGGACACGCAGTGTCCCGCGAGGGACTAATTAAAACCGTTAACGGGGGACGAAAACGCAAGAATTCACGTAGCAAACGTGAACCGATTCGCAAGTAACAGGGGTCAAAACGTAGTGCTCCGCAAGCTCTAATTTTGGTTGGGGTTCGCGAGAGAAAATAATAAAAGATGGCTCAGTGGCGCCCCCTCAAGCAGGCAGTTTACATTGACCCAATGGAGGAGTGGTCGCAAAAAAAATCATCGTACAAAAGCGACATTGGCCAGGGACATAGACCACTTCAGGACATGTCAAAAATGATATTATGACCCCGCCCTAAATGCTACAGGAAGTCGGCCATCTTGGCCCGAACCTCAAACCTTCAAAATCGTACCTCTTGAACTTCTGGCCCCTGATCCCAGAGTTTTCAATGGAAAGCCTCCAATTTTGGCCAACATGTCCCAAACCCATGTGGCTTTCAAAATCATCACTTCAAATTTTGTTCCATTATTGGGCGTGGTCATGACATGGCCACAACTGAGAGGCCATTTTCAGCAAATTTCAAAGCCTCATATCTTTCACAGACTTGGCCGGATTGGAACGGACCCAATCCGGCGCGCGTGCACATTCCACACCTGGACCTAATGGTGTGCACACGCAGCCGCTAGCGCCAAAAATGACCCACTGGCGCCCCCTCAAAGTTTTGACTTTAAAAATTCGTATTAAAAAAACGGGATGGTGTGCAGGTGTGGAAAAAATCATACAGACCTTGTCTGTGATGGGGAACAACATATCAAAGCCACGTCACTCTGAGTAATGTCTTTGTGGGAGAGAAATAATGGCCGAAAAATCGTTTCCATTATTATTATTATTTTGGTGCGCCTTTGACCCCAATTTTGACCCCCTGAATATTAACGAAAACTCAATTTTATTTGACTAAATGATCAAAGTTGGTGAAAAATTCATGATTTTGAAGTCTGCGAAACAACACTGTGCAAAATGCCTCAGTGGCGCCCCCTCAAGCATGACCCCTATTCAAATGAGCCATGAATTTTTGGCCTAAACCTATGTCATTCGGTACAGTGATAGAACACATCAAGACAAACCTAAAACATCATTATAGCTACTTCCTCTGACAAACAGGAAGTCGGCCATATTGGATTGAAAATTGTAACCTGAATTTCTTCACCTGATATTTTGTCAAGTCACTCCCAGGGTTTTGGACCAAATGACATCCAACTTGGTGAGTGTGATCTAGAGGCGTAGAGCTACAATAATCAAGCTCTTTTGTTTGGATATCTGTTACGGTTTGTCTCTACCGCTCTGCTAAAAAACATTGCTTTTTTCCCCGTCCGCCTCTTTGATGGCACCTCACAAGGGCATGCAAGTTCCAATGGCACTCATATTTGGATCACATAAGCCCCTCGATGGGTCGTGCTGACTAACTTGTATATTTGCGCAATTTTCACAAAAATAGCGCCCCCTACCTATACCTTCAAAATTAAACTTGCACGAAAGTGAAAACAAAAGAGATATCCTGATTCGGCATGTCACACTGATCAAAAAAGTCTATTACAACATGCCTCTATCTCGCTTTATTTTCTGTATAATTAGGCCCGAGCAACGGACACGCAGTGTCCCGCGAGGGACTAATTAAAACCGTTAACGGGGGACGAAAACGCAAGAATTCACGTAGCAAACGTGAACCGATTCGCAAGTAACAGGGGTCAAAACGTAGTGCTCCGCAAGCTCTAATTTTGGTTGGGGTTCGCGAGAGAAAATAATAAAAGATGGCTCAGTGGCGCCCCCTCAAGCAGGCAGTTTACATTGACCCAATGGAGGAGTGGTCGCAAAAAAAATCATCGTACAAAAGCGACATTGGCCAGGGACATAGACCACTTCAGGACATGTCAAAAATGATATTATGACCCCGCCCTAAATGCTACAGGAAGTCGGCCATCTTGGCCCGAACCTCAAACCTTCAAAATCGTACCTCTTGAACTTCTGGCCCCTGATCCCAGAGTTTTCAATGGAAAGCCTCCAATTTTGGCCAACATGTCCCAAACCCATGTGGCTTTCAAAATCATCACTTCAAATTTTGTTCCATTATTGGGCGTGGTCATGACATGGCCACAACTGAGAGGCCATTTTCAGCAAATTTCAAAGCCTCATATCTTTCACAGACTTGGCCGGATTGGAACGGACCCAATCCGGCGCGCGTGCACATTCCACACCTGGACCTAATGGTGTGCACACGCAGCCGCTAGCGCCAAAAATGCCTTTAAATGGCTTTTAAGTGGCTTGTAAGTGGCCCGCCCATCCTCCGTGAGGATCGCCAGAGGTCTTAGCCTGGCAGCATGCTGGCCTCTGTCAGAGGTTTCTCCTGAAATTCGCCAGTTTTCCACATTTCCCCCTTTCTTCACAAAAACTACACTTTTGGACTCGTATATACTTATATTAACCCTCGGTCACAGACAGAAGCTTTAATTTGGACGTTTTTGCCTCCAAATTCACGTTTTTCTCAACTGTACAATCACAGGAAGTTCAATTTGACTGTTTCCTGTCCGTCTCTCTGTGTGTTCCTCATACTATATGGGTCTCACCAAATAATTGCTTCAATATCGAGGGTGCTGCAGGGCTGAAACCCCCTCTCAACGTTTCTTTGGGCAGCCAGGAATTTACCCCAATTACAAAATGATACAATATATTATTTTCTAAACTGTTAATACGTTTCCTGCAAACACACAAGTGCGGAGTCTCTCATGACATTTATTTCACATCCGCTGTTTTTTTCTCATCCTAAGTAGCTCCATTGGTAGAGAGCTGGGTTATTGTACAAGAGGTTGCTGGATCAAATCCCGACCTTGACTCTTTTTCATTTCTTTTTCTTTTGAACTCATCACTTTCTGGGAAGAACATGCATCGTCACCGATGGTTCCACACTAATTAAAAACAGGGAAATGACCCCTCAAGTGTGTTGCTGGGATCAAATTTCAGCTTGTGAATTTAGCAAACCCAAGCAGTCATCAGGCCCATGTTTGCTTGGAATTACAGTTCAGTTATAGCATGGTTGTCTCAAGTGAAGGAGGTTGCCAGTCCAAACACAACCTTGACACTTTAATATTGCCTTCACCTTTTCCATTGCCCGCTGCACACATTGTCACAGCCTACAACACATGATTGCGGGACGTTTCCTAGAAGTTCCTGTGCCTGTGTGACGTCGTAGCTTGAGTGTTGGATTCCCAACCATTATGTTGCTGGATCAAATCTGACTTTAACTTTTTTTTTTTTTTTTTTTTACTGCGCTTATGGTCCCACCCTCATGAAAAACGCTGTCAAAATATGCGTCACTAAAGAGAAAGAAATGTGGGGATAGTAGGGAGACAATTGAGGCAACACTGGGGAAAATGTCCAAAACAATCGGGGGGGGACATGACATGAAGAATTCTAAACTGTAAATCCGTTTCTTGCAAGCACTCAAGTACGGGATCTCTCATGACATTAATTTTACATCTGCTGATTCATTCACTCAACCTGAGTAGCTTCATTGGTAGAGTGCTGAGCTAGTGTGCAAGAGGATGCTGGATCAATTCCCAACCTAAACTGTTTTTTATTTCCTTTTTCTTTTGGACTCAGCACCTTCTGGTAAGAACATGAATCATTGCCTATGGTCCCACACTCATTAAAAACGGAGAAAAAACCTCTCCTCCAGTGTGTTGCTGGTACAAAATTGCAGCCTGGGAATTTAAATAAGCCAAGCTGTCATCAGGCCCATGTTTCAAGTGAAGGAGGTTGCTAGTCCAAACACAGCCTTGACACTTTTCTATTGCTTTCACCTTTTACATGGGCCACTGCGCACATTGTCACATGAGTACAGCACGTTTCATAAGATTTGCTGTGCCCGTGTAGCGTTATTGCTTGTGCATTGGGTTTCCAACCATGAGACTGCTGGGTCAATTTTGACCTTTGCTCTTTTTTTTAATTGCACCTACAGTCCCAATCTCATGAAAAACGCTTTCATATGCGTCACTAAAGAGCTAGAAATGGGGGGATCGTAGGAAAACAATTGAGGCAACACTAGGGAAAATGTCGAAAACAATCGAGGAAATGTATGGGGGGGCCTGACTTGAAGCTACCTCTCTCCTCCAGTGGGATGCTGGGAACTAACTTCTGCTCGATAACTTAGACAAAAGTAGCCCACATCACAGTCCAACTACCATGGAGTTGCAGCTCAGTGATAGTGTGCTTGTCTCTGGTGTAGGAGGTTGCTGGTTCAAATATGGCTGTGACACTTTTCTAATGCTTTCTCTTTTCTTGCCGGCATTTTAATAGGATTATGATACAGTGAAGTCTGTCTGTGATTTTAACAGTTTATACAGTTTTAAGAGTTTCTGCAATTTCAACAGTTCTTACAGTTTCTGCAACAAAATAGGGATTTTTGCAATTACAACACAATTATGCCACTACATAGGGATTTTCACAATAGCACTATAATGCAATTAAAGGGACTTTCGCATATAATGCACTGTAATGCAACTTAAAGTGACTTTCGCATATAATGTACTGTAATGCAACTTAAAGGGACTTTCGCATATAATGCACTGCAATGCAACTTAAAGGGACTTTCGCATATAATGCACTGTAATGCAACTTAAAGGGACTTTCGCATATAATCCACTGTAATGCAACTTAAAGGCACTTTCGCATATAATGCACTGTAATGAAACTTAAAGGCACTTTCGCATATAATGCACTGTAATGCAACTTAAAGTGACTTTCGCATATAATGCACTGTAATGCAACTTAAAGGGACTTTCGCGTCAAAATGAGCGAGTTCAATCATGGAGCTCGCAAGGACCTAGTGTGATGAAGAGTGGTCGCAAGGGACGAGAGCGAGCGGGGTGGTCACAAGAGACGAGAGCAGGCGGGGAGTGCGCCAGGGGCGAGGGCCTTTATCGCCGCGCGCGGCTTTAATTGCCCGTTATTTCTGGCTAAATACAGGTGTTGCAACTGGTAAGTCTTCGGACTTGCCACCTTTGTCTCGCTTTAGAATATGGCCCCTGAGTTCTGTTAAAGGGATTTTTCAGGATTTTTGACATAGGGCTTAATTTCCTAATTTTCCAGAGTGCTGTTGATTTTAGCCCAGCACTAGCCTAGCACCACAAAACTCTTGAAAATATAAGGACTGCTTGAATTAAAAAGTAAATATATCTCCAGAAATCAACAACACTCTGGATAACTAGGAGATGAGGCCCTATGTCAAAAATCCTGAAATGTCCCTGGTAATTACAAGTGATGTAGCTGGTAAGTCTTGGTAGTTACCAGCTTTGTCTCGCTTTAGAATACGGCCCGTGAGTTGTGTTAATTACCTGGTAATTACTGTGTAAATACAAGTGTTGTAGCTGGTTAGTTTGTGGGTTACCATATTAATTACTGGTTAACTACCGTCATTTTTACATTTCATATAAAAGTCCAGGGATGTAAATACAGATTATTTGCCTGTATGGGCAAACCTGTTGAGGAGAATGTGTACTAAAATGTAATAAATGTATAAATGTTTTTCTTGCTTTCTCTGTGTTTTCATCAAAATAAAGAGACAAATGTGTTATTAAAATTATTATGTTTTGTTTATTCACAAAGTCATCATAATCATAAGCAACTATCATATCAGTACCAGCTTCATAACCCACATAAGCCCATTCTTACTACACTGCGTTCCAAATTATTATGTAAATTGGATTTTTGTGTCAAAAAGGTAAAAAAAAAAGCAATAATAATGAAACTCATGGATGGTATCGTGTCTTGGGGCTCTATGAATCACTGACATTAATCTCAGAGACCTGGGATGATTAGTTGTCGGGTTAAGCCCAGTTAAGGGAAAAACTACTGAAAAGGGTGTTCCACTTTATTATGCAGATCATCATTTTCAAGCAATATGGTAAAGAAAAAGGGACTTTCTGCTGATGAAAAGCGTGAAATAGTTGAATGCCTTGGTCTAAGTATGAAAACCTTCGATATTTCATGAAAGACTAAGTGTAATCATCATACTGATAAGAGATTTGTGGATGATTCAGAGCACACTCCGTTTTGTGCCGATAAAGGCACAATGTGGACGGTTTCTGCCAGACAAACACATCAGATTAGGAGAACAGATGCCACAAAGCAGCATACAGGTATTTGAAGCTGCTGGTGCCTCTGGAGTCCCCCAAACCTCAAGGTGTAGGACCCTCCAGAGGCTGCAGTTGTGCATAAACCTTCTATCCGGGCCTCCCCTAAACTGGTAATTGAATGCTGATGAACAGAAACGACTGCAGTGGCTCAGAAATACATGAGGACTCATTTTCAAACAGTCTTGTTCACTGATGAGGCCGTGTGACCCTGGATGGTCAAATCAATGGAGTAGTGGATGGTTGGTGAATGACCACAATGTCCCAACAAGTCTGTGACGTCAGTAAAGAGGTGGCGGAGTCATGTTTTGGGCCAGAATCATGGGGAAAGAGCTGGTCGGCCCCTTTAGGCCCTTTTAGGCTCCCTGAAGGTGTGAAAATGACCTTTGAAAAATATGTGGAGTTTCTGACTGACCACTGTCTGCTATGCTACAAAAAGAAGAGCCGTTCTTTCCCGAACAAAATCCTCTTCATGCATGACAACGCACCATGTCATGCTGTAAAGAATACCTCTGCATCACTGGCTGCTATGGGCATAAAAGGAGAGAAACTCATGATGTGGACCCCCTCTTTTCCTGGCCTAAACCCTGTTGAGAACCTTTGGAGCATCAACAAAAAAAACTTCTATGAGGGTGGGAGGCAGTTTCATCCAAGCAGCAGCTCTGGGAGGCTATTCTGACATCCTGCAAAGAAATCCAAGCAGAAACTGTCCAAAAACTTACAATTTTAATGGATTTAAGAATTTTGAAGCTGCTATCACACAAGGGCTCCTATGTTAAAGTATAACTTGACCTGTTAATATTTTTTTGATTGAAATAGCTTTTGATTTCAGTAAATATGACCTCCCGATGCTGCAAAGTCAACAAATGACCATTTTCAGTTAATTACGAGCTTTAAAATGTATTGAAACGATGAGTTGCATAATAACTTGGAACAGTGGATTTTGAGGTTTTTACTATATTTATTTTTGAAAAAAATACTGTTGTCACTAGGAAATTTTTTCCACCACATTTAAATGATCCTCTACCAGTTAAAGACTTAAAAATTATGCTGACTCTCATTTGAGTTGACAATTTAGAAAATCTTAGAAAAATGTCATTTGCATAATAATTTGGAACGCAGTGTATATATCACTGATGGTCTAGGTCTTATCACTAAAAGTACTTAGTCAGTACCACTTAAGTTACCTAAACACACCTCTGTAAGTACCAAGGCTGTACCTCTGTAAGTACCAGAGATATACCACCGTAACTACCTAGTAATTAGCTCTGTAAGTACCAGGGATGTACCACCATAACTACCTAGTAATTACCGGGCCGTATTCTAAAGCGTTACCATCTTTTCTGTTTACATCAACTAATCTGCTTTATCTCTCTCTTCTCTCCAATTGTAATAATAAGTGACGTAATATGGGTCTAAACATTGTTGTAAGATATGGGAGGGCATATGCAACAGTCACTACGGGCGACACACATATGCACGGACACGCACATGATCGCTTTGGCACGCTGTCATCGACAAGCAAACCCTTCAACCTGTTATTCTCCTGCAGGCATTAGAGGTGTGAGCTAACTACATCCCAGACAAGATATGAACACATGCATTGGCGGGAGTTGTGTTTTCATGACTCCAATCAAAAACTAATTGTTGGCAGTAATTTAGTTTATAATCATCTGATGTTAATGCTCCAGTATCTCATTATGAACTCATTCCTGTAAAGAACAGAATGAGATTTGGACCACTTTACAGACGTTTATTGATTGCATATTGAAAATACATAAATCGGGTAGAGGGCCTTTATTTGAGTAAAAGATTTAAAGAATCAGGGTCATGATGAATGATCTGACATCCTCCACTGTCCCTCTGACCACTGGTGTACCTCAAGGCTCCATCCTTGGTCCACTGTTGTTTTCACTGTATATGCTGCCACTGAGCGCTGTCATTTTAAAACACAACTTGTCGTTTCATTTTTATGCGGACAATATACAGGTCTATCTACCCATCTTGCCAAACAGCACAGCAGCGCTACAGTCCATCCACAATGCCCTGGCTGACATCAAGGAATGGCTCACACAGAACTTTTTACATCTTAACGAGAGTAAAAGTGAGTGCATTTTGTTTGGACCCAAATTTATGGACTCTGTGTTGGACCTGGGAACCCTTGCCCCTTTCTCTCAAACAGTGGTGAGACATTTAGGGGTTCAGTTCGACGACCAACTGAAATTCGACAAACAGATGGACACTGTTGTTCGGACAAGCTTTTTTCAGCTTCGTCTCCTGGCCAAGGTTAAACCTTTCCTCGGTCAGGATGACTTAGAGAAGGCTATGCACGCTTTTATTAGCTCCCGTATTGACTATTGCAAAGCACTTTATGTGGGTGTGAACAAGTGCACTTTAAACCGGCTGCAATTGGTGCAAAACGCTGCAGCTCGGCTGCTCACAAACACTCGCCGGTGCAGTCACACCACTCCAGTGCTGCACTCCTTACACTGGCTCCCAGTACATGCGAGGGTTAATTTTAAACTGTTAATGTTTGTTTTTAAATCACTGTATGGACTTGCACCTTCCTATTTATGTGACCTGCTTGTTGCACATCAGCCTAGTAGAGCACTGCGATCTGCAGGACAACACCTGCTGGAGGTCCCCAGGACCAAAAGTAAGCAGTGGGGCGATCGTTCCTTCTCAGTGGCTGGTCCGAGGCTCTGGAACTCTCTGCCTGTTGAGTTACGAGCCATCACTGACCTGACACTGTTTAAAGCGAGGCTGAAAACATACTTGTTTAAAGCCGCTTTTGACTGCTAATTGCACATGTGTAATGTATATGTACTTTCTTAAATATTTTGTGTGCTAAAATTGTTTTTATTATATTGCACTTATGAAAAGCACTTTGGTTCAGCGGGTGCTGTTGTAAAGCGCTATACAAATAAAGGTTGATTGATTGATTGATTGATTGATTGATTGATTGATTGATTGATTGATTGATTGAATATTACAAGTCAAAAATTGTGATGTATTAATTTGTGCAATTCCTAGTTCTTTTTCTGTTTTTTATAAATCATATATAGAGTTTTTTTTTCTTTTCTCTCCCAGAATCATTCAACCTTTGTAGGAGGTCTTAAGAATGAAAAAAAGCTCCACAACCAAGTATTTTTTATCATTTTTATTGTTTTTTTCAGTCCCATAAGTAATGCAAGATAAAACAACAATGTTACTGTTAAAGAAATAGGCCACCGTTTTTACATACTGAGATATGTTCTTACCTTAGCTTTGACGAGTTCTTTAGGACCTGTCTGATCTTCCCCCGTGCCTTCAGTCACGTAAACACAGCGCAGACGGCGTTAGCATTTAGCCTCTCCTTTACTGTGCGGATGCCAAACTACTCCTGGTATTATTACGCCTTACAATATAGTTCCACCTTTTATCCGCTTAGAAAATCCACATTGTTTAATTTTGTGTAATTATACTTTGTAGTGGAACACTTCACTTAACCATATTTAAATAGGGAAAACGTGGAAGAGCTTGGTAGCTTCTATCTTGACCTGTTTAGGAGCTATAGAGGAGAGAGGGAGAGGCTAAATGCTAACGCCGTCTGCGTTGTGTTTACGTGACTGAAGGCACGGGTGAAGATCAGACAGGTCCTAAAGAACTCGTCAAAGCTAAGGTAAGAACATATCTCAGTATGTAAAAACAGTGGCCTATTCCTTTAAGGCCGCAGTTTTGAAGATTTGGTTTAATTAATTATTTTTGTTTTTTTTAATTTAATTTAATTATTTAATTTATTCTTTATTTATACAAATAGTCTCCTGAGTCAATGTGTCATTAGTTAGAGAGACCTATATAAGTATTGCACTTACCTTCATCAAGGGATTAACATCTGCATCAGAAAGAAAGCAAATAGTCAAGTAAAACTATTGTTTACATTAAAACAATAGTAATAGGTTGGGTGTGAGGCAGAGGCTAGAGCAGGTTTGGGTTAGAAAGAGTGGGGACGGTCGCAAGGGGCAGCGCGCCAGGGGCGAGGGCCTTTATCGCCGCGCGCAGCTTTAATTTACATTATTTACATAGAGCAGCGCAGCGGCACGACAGAGCAGCCATCCATTCGTTTTAAATGTTTTTTCCAGATGCTCAAAATCCATGCTTAGGATGTTTTACGTGGGTGACACGGTGGTGCAGCGGCCACGCTCGCACTTCGCAGCGAGACGGTCCAGGGTTCGATCCCCGGACCGGACGGGGCCTTTCTGTGTGGAGTTTGTGTCTTCTCCCTATGTCTGCGTAGGTTTCCTCCAGGTGCTCCAGTTTCCCCAACTACCAAAAACATTATAGGGTCAGTCTACCCCGGACCAGCTGTGACCTCTAATGTAGCTCACCACCAGCAAGTACGAAAAATGATCATAATGACTGACAATTGTAATGTGCTTTTCAAAGCCTGTGTTACCAAGTTTATCAAAGCGCTACACTGTCGCCATTATTCATTCTCATACTGAAAGGGAGAAAGCTACTATGGAAGCCACCACCGCCCGGGGTAGACGGAAGTGAGGCTGCCAATATTGGCCCCTCTGACCTACATGTTTTTAGCGGTGGAGGAAACCGAAGTACCCAGAGGAAACCTGTGCAGACACAGGGAGAACATGCAAACTCCACACAGAAAGGCCCCGTCCGGCCTGGGGATCAAACCCGGGAGCATCTGGATGTGAAGAGTGGGTGCTAACCGCTGCACCACTGAGCCACCCACGAAAAAAAGATGGATTTTGAGCATCTGGAAGCATTATATAAGTGGATGGGTGCTCTGCCACTGTGCCACTGCCGCTCCAGGTGAGTCTACTCTCCCATGACTCTCTGGTAGAACAGGATGTATGCTGTACTTTGCCTGTTCTTGCAGACGGCTCTCCCGGTTGTCTCCTGTACCCTGGAGTCATCAAAATTCAGCCACCTATCGGCCGGCTCATTGGGACTGTCCGCTGGAGACCGTCCGTCATAAATGTAGTGTCCTAGAAGAAAAGACAAACATCAAAATGAAGCAAATATAAAAAGCAGGATTAATTGTGTTTCATGATGAAGGTTTACTTACCACAATTAGAAGTCTGTCCTATGTGAGAAATGACTCCCATCAAGCTGAAACAGCCAGCATCCTATACAAAGCACAAATACAAGGGTTACTGGGACAATTCAAAGCTTTGCTTTACATCAATTTGTAGACATTTTACTTACTCCACTTGAAGACACAACAAGATCTCTGTTCAGGTGCACGGCCTCAGTGGCTTTCTCCAGCCTGTAATCAGGGGTAAATCTGAACCGCTTCAGGTGAAGAATCAAGACTCTGCAAGAGAAAAATGTGAAAATTAATAAAAATAATAATAATAATTGTATTTATTTGACCTTTTTTAACCAGGAAAGTTCCTATGAGATTAAGAATCTCTTTTTCAGGGGATAATAATAATAATAATGTATTAAAGCATTTTGTTTCCACTTACTTTGGCAGTGATGAGAACAATGATTTCATAGAGGACGCTTGGCCACCACAATTACATCTGAACTCCAGGTCTGCTTCCTGTGAAAGTCAAGGATATTGTTAGACGTATAGAAGAGTACACCTCATCAAAATAAAAACAAAATCGATTATCTTACTTTCAAGTAGTCTTGTAGGAGGAGGTCAATGGTGGCATTGGAACGCAGGTTGAGTGAGATGTTTGTGACAACCTCTTGCCGAGAAGAACCAAGTCCACAACTGTAAAAAAAGACAATGAAAACAAAATTATAGACAGCTGTGAGCAGAAGAGACATGGAATGTGCGACAGTCTTTACCGGTGGCAGGTCCTTGTCCAGTTCATGCTGAAGCGCATCAGATCCTGTACTGGGCAGTGGTACGTCAGGCCCAGACTGGAGGCAGACATTCTCAGCGGTGGTGCCAAGCTTTGAATCTGCTCTATGAGGGCTGTTAGGAACTCATGAGCATCCTGAAACACAATGACAAAAAACCATTAAGATAAATATTCATATTGTACAATGCTATGCTGAAGGAACAAGTCAGTCACCTTCTGTTGACCCCCATGAAACTCTGGCGCTTTCAAAGCAATGGTGTGTTTGAATGAGTCTAAACATCTGGCCTGGGCGAAGAAGTCTTTGGGAACGTGAGGCTTCTTCATATCAGCAATGCCCTGAAGATGCCTGAAACACAAAGAAAACATGTTGTTAGTTCACAGACTCCAATCTTTTACATCTGAAGACTAGTTAGTGGTTTTGAAAGGTGGTCAGACGCTTCCATACCTCAGCAGCTCGGCATTCCTGTTGTTTGTCCAGATGTTCTCCTGTGAGCTGACTCTGTCCATAAAAGGGGCGATGTTCATGATGCTCTGGACACTTGCATTAAGGTAGCAAGAGTTTCCAATGTTGGGGAGTCTGGAAATTGAAACACAACATTAATAAAAATGACCAGTAGTTGAAAATATAAACAGGATGTAATGGATTGGACGACACTCACCCAAAGCGTGAAAGATTCAATGTCGTCTTTGTTTCGACAGGCTTTGGCGTTTGGAGGCTGCTGAAAGACAGATATAAAAGTCAACTCACATAAACAGAATAGATGCTAGATATTTCATAAAATGTATTAACAAGTTGTTGACAATATAAACAAGATGTAACACTCACCCAAAGCATGAAGGGTCCAATGTCTTCTTGGTTTCAACTGGCGCTGGCTTTTGGGCACTGCGTAAAGACAGATATAAAACGTAAACGTTAATAAAGTATGAAGCTAGATATTTAATCCTCTTAAAATCGGCAGTTCGAAACCTCACCTTGTCCAGGCCTCAGTCACTTGACGCGTTGCTCCGGCCATGAGTCCAGGTTTTTGCTCAGACTCGACGAACGGTGCAGGAGCGACTTGGTTTCTCTTTATTTTCGGTTTGGATGGAGCCGTGGCCTTGTCCTGGGGGGAAAACACAGAAATGTTAAACATTATCTTAGTAAATAATGTATTGTTATAGTATAATGGTAAACATAAGTGCATGTCGTTGTTGGAGACGGTCAGACTTACCCAAAGGCGTTTGGCAAAGCGCTTCATGGAGAAACGGCGTCCAACACTTTCTGCCTGCTCCTTGCATCCGCTGTAGGTAAAAACAAGACAGAAAACATGTTATATTTCTTTACGTAAGTGCCAAGATGTAACAATTCATGACAATGGGTTTATTTTCTTCATATTAGCTCAAAATGTGCGAAACGTACCTCTGAGGCGGGCAAGGGCTGCTGTCTTCATCATCTGGCCGGTCCTCCGGCCTTGGAGATGAGCGAACGCCCTGAAAAATAGCAGAAATGGACATGATTAATGCAATTATCAACATTTTGCTGGTTAAGATTGTCACCTGAAGATAAACGCTAAGCACGTCGACCTCTAAACTGTAACTAAACTTCACGATTTACATCAAATAAAACCCGGTAAATGCAGTGGTTAACTAAAGATTACTTACCATACAACAGAAGAGGCGTCGGAACATTTTGACGGTGATCAAATATATCTGGAAGAGCTGAAAGGGAAATGTCGGCTTTGTACAAATGCAGTCTGCAAATGAAGGACTTTGCAAACTAACCTCTGAGCTTAACTGTGGAATTCTACAACAGAACCAAGACCTCATCGCCCTGACAACGTACAGTTTCCAGGATAGAATGCTACGAATATGTTACCATGGAAATCGGCAATTTTCAGGAGAGCTAGCAAACATTAGCATTAGCCGCTAGCATTAGCTGAAAACAATATAAAAAGTTAACGGAGCAATGGGAGAAACTGTGAGCTGACGGCATCTCTGGAAGTGCCCGTATATGGTCATGTTTGAAAACAGTTAAGGGGGGGAAAAACTATTTGGAGAAAAATCTAAACTCTTTAATAATTCAAAAACTACTTTAACAAATGCTGAATTATGTTTTTCTACTAAACATAAAAAGACATGGGGAGGAGCAAGTGGTTCAACAGCCCATAATTACATAAATAACAGAGTATGCTAACATGATGCTTCATTGTGCTAATGCTGACACTAGCTAGCGCTAGCTATGACTGCCGTTTTTTCACTTCTACTGAACAATCTGCTATAAATAAACATCCACGTGGACCCGATTTGGACTTGACTTAATTTTAATGTGATAAATAAGTTTATATTTCGCCAGAAATGGCTAAAAAGAGTGGAAAATTGTGTTTCCCAAAAGTTTCTGTTTTCCCCCTCGGCGAGGCCGCGCCCTCTTCTATGACGTGATGTCATCTGTATCTATTGTAAATGAGCAATGTTTTTTCATGTGAGTGATCATTTGAGAATTTTATATTTTTTTACATCTTCATTGGAGAGAGTGTACCACTATTCCTAGAAAAATGCTAATAAATGTTATAAATATTGACCCCCATATATAGTGAGATTGTCTAAATATAACTGTCTTGTAAATCTTGATATTAGGCACATTGTATTGGAGTTTGAGACATCTAAATTTAAATGGACTATGCATCAAAAACTAAATACGTTTTAATTTAGTTAAAGAGTGAACCGACATTTTCAAATTATGTAGCTATTCAGTGTCATTTTCTGCTTGTTAATGAAGAAAGGGTAACACGGACACTGCTAGCAAAACTATAATATTAATTTTGGCAAAACTATAAATGACATTAGGTATAAATAACAAATAACAAAACATGAAAACAACCCACCTCGGCTCACCGTTTATTGGGAAGATTCAATATCACTGACTCATGACAACAAAGTTCTTCTTCAGTGCTATTTTTGCAAAGCAGACAGGTCCGGTGATAAGAAATATTGAGAGAGACAGTATTAACGATGTTGTGAATTCTGCAGCCGCCATGTATAGCTGTGTTTGTTTTCCTATACATCCTGGCACAGGCAGTGGTCTATTATTAGGAGGTGTCTTCCCATTTGGTGGTGCCAGTACAGCTGCATGCACCGGTCCGTGGAGTCCAGGCTGAATGTAAACAATGCAGTGCAGTGTGTGTTTACAACATGTTTGATGACATGTAGAAGTCCTCCATGCCCGCGCCTCTATGTGTGTGTGTGTGTGTGTGTGTGTGTGTGCGTGTGAATATGGCCCGGGGGGAAAGCATTGTCTTAAGTTGTGTGTGACAGCCAGCCATCGCGCCAGATCAAGCCCTGTCAGTCTCACAGCCCCAGCTCCTCTCTCCTCTCTCCTCTCTCCCTCTCCATCTGATCTGTCCATCCGCACTGCAGCCTTAAACAAGCAGCAGCACTTATCAGGCTGAAAAATAATTGGGAGGTCTGCCGCCTCCAATCGCCCGTCCTCTCTTCTGTCCATCCGGGTGGCGTCAGCAGTGTCAGCCCCCATTACAGACGAGGCCGGCTGCCACAGCTGGAACTGATAACTAATACGGGATATTTACATGCTTTTTCTTATTTGTGTCAGCATAAACAATACATGCTACTGATTCAAAGTACAACAAGCAATCCTAGACTTCTAAAATGAGTCTAAATATTGCTAAACAAAACACTTAAAGCTGTCTAGTAGTATCAGGATGCTGTGCTAATGTTATCCTTCATCCTTCCTTCAAGTAGTGGATGCACTACTTAATACAGATGTAGTCATGCTGCTTGTACAATAGATGTACAACTCTAAAAAACTTTCAGTAATCTTTATTAGCTTGTGACAATATACGTTTGATGTGGAATGTAGCTACAAGCTCTCACCATGTCAAATGCTCCAAAATTGTACGGTTACTGATTACATGGTTGAAATTGTAATTGTAATGGGAAAATGTAGGTGGTTGTGTGAGCCTTGGTATGAAAATAGTACTTGAACTTTGCATATGGTAACTTTATCAATGTAGTGTAAATTGTTCCCAATACAAATGTGAAATGCACGAGTACTGAGAGTATTGAATATAGGGGTAGGTGCACAAGAGCTTTAGCTTCAGCCTACTCCTTTTGAGTTACCATTACTATGCTCCTGAAGAAAGCAGCTTTTTGAAGGTAAACAAACTGCTAGCTTATCAGCTAAACCCATTTGAGATCTACAAACATCTTCTTCTGAGACACTGAACAGTGAAGAGGCACCAAGAGCCCCCACACCTGCAGCACGGAGGAGGCGTCACAAGAGGAGCTACAGGAAACAACAAAAGGGACCAACGAGGAGATGGTGATAGACTGTGGAGGGAGCTGTGCAGGAGGAAGAGGAAGGACGAGGTGGATCTGACCAGTGCAGGACACCACGCTCTGAGACGGGGACAAGCCCAGGAGGCGGTGCACCGTTTCAGATGATCAGAGGAGACAGAGGGCAGCTACAGTTTCTCCATCCTCCAAGGTCATGCGGGTGGAGTGGCTGAAGGACAACGAGATCATCGACCCGGCCGAGGACAGGAACTTCTACATCACCGTGGACCATCCTGATCATCAAGCAGGCGCGTCTGTCCGACACGGCCAACTACACCTGTGTGGCCAAGAACATCGTGGCCAAGCGCAAGAGCTCCACCGCCGTGGTCATCGTCTAGGGATTTCCCATCAACCAGTGCTCCTCCTGTGACCAAAACAGTGAAGATGGCGGCCGCAACACAACGATCTTTCACCAAAGAAAAAAAAAAGAGTGGTGCGCACTGAATGGGTGCTGCTGCCGGATGCTCTCTCATCGAATGCAATTTCTCCATCTGTGAGATCAATAAAGTACCATCTTATCTTATCTTATCTTATGTGATAATGTGACTTCTGTAACTAACATGAATGTAAACAGCTCAAAAAACTAAACTCCACTGAACTGAACTAAATAGCACGTGAAAGTTGGTTGTATACTTACCTGGTGCAGGAAAAGTGTCCACTTTTACAGACAAACTCAAAACGTTTACAACAGTAAATAGAAGAAAAGATATAATAGAAGAAATGTGTTTTTTAAAGTGATATTGTTGTTGACTATCCAGGCACTTTCAGAGGATACAGTAGTACAGGACCATGAAGTCTGTGGCTAACAAAATCGGAATTCATTGCAGTAGTAAAATGGTTTGGGGCAACAGTGGTAGGATGATAGAGCAGGTGGATGGTGCCTGTTGTTATGTCCTTGGGCAGGACACTTCCTTGTCTGTGTATGAATGCAGTGTATGAGGGAGTGGATGGTGTTCAGAAAATTGCTGTATTCTGTAAAACGCATTATTATTACAAACATATCTAACAGGTAAATGTTAGGGCCAGGAATTGTAAAACATACGTTTAGAAACAGGAAAACAATTAACAAGGTTAGGAAAATGGATTAGGGTTAGGCTAAAGTTTATTTAGAAATAATGAATTTAATGGTGTGACAATATTAAATCAAGTTTATCTGAAAAGTAATAATTTATCTTATCCCTCAAACCAATACTAAGAGCATGGGGCATAAGGGTTCGATAAACACTGCCTTAATATTATTATAAAAAAAGATCATATCATATCGAAACACCACAGGAAAATGAAATAAAAATGTACACCCTGGTTTCTGTGCCTTTGTGGATCCTTTCCATTGCCAGTGTTGGGGAGAATACTTTGAAATTGGATTTAGTTTCAGAACACTGAATACTTGCCTTTAAATGCATTTTGTATCACACTCTGTTCCTATGTCTAATGAGAATACTGTATTCTTAATACTTTTAAAATATTTTCACATTGATTATCATTATATTTAAGTATAAATACTGCGTATAATTAGCCTGCCCTCAAATCATTTCAAACTGCACAGCAGCCTGGGGACCATGGCCGAAATCTTCGCATGGATTTAGGGACCAGTTACAGAACGAGGAGGGACGGCAAGACGTTGACGCACTATTGATATACGGAAGCTTGTAGTTTGTTTATGGATAAAAGAAAAAACAAAGTTTATTTACGGAACCAACATGACAGCAGTAGACACAACGCCATTTTTCAATCAAGCTTTAGACCGTGTTCTAAATAGTTTAGCTCGAAAGTTTACAGCGGGTACGTCATACGTCATCGGATGCGATGATACGATTGGCTGTGGCTACTGCAGATACATGATAGACATTCGTAGCGTCCAGTGCTTAATTTGTAAATGAGTATTTTCAGGAACACTTTTGGTCTGATGTGATGGATTGGGGGAACAGGCCAAAACATTTGCCGGAATACTCTCATTAGACACCATTATATCAGATACATCTTTTGCCGGATCCTCCAAAATATTTCCCGGATCCTTTACCCTGAAAAAAATTGAATTGGGGGAATGCGTTCCCCCAAACGGGGATCAAATTAAGCACTGGTAGCGCCCAATAAACGGCTATGGACGATCGTAAACCACGCCTCTCCTACTAGAAAATGAATTGGTGGTCCCCAGACTAAACATATATATGTGATATTTTGTCTAGCGATAGCCAGGCTAGATTATAATTACAAAAATAAAGATTACGTTTGTTGGAACCACTTACCATTAACTAGGAACTCAAAAACTCTCTATGCAAATGGGGCAACAGATCACAACACATTATGTGACACACATGTGTAGTGTTTGTATGAATTGTGGCATAAGGCGCTTTAAATCTTTATTTTATTTTATTTTAGGAGGAAAAACAGGCCATTATTAAAAGTTCTTCTTAATAATGTTGTGCAATATGGAGCTAAAATTGAATGAAATAGTACTGGAAAGTAACTATTCTAAATACTCTACTACTACTACTACCATAGTACAGTTGCTCAAAATGAGTACAACAATGTCCGATGTAAGGAGGAGAGAGTGGAGTTTAAGTTGGTTGGTTAGCTGCTGCTCTAACTTTTTGCATGATTTGGGCTTGTTTGTTTTTTTCCCCAAGTAAATGGCGGGAAAATGAAATGTACAACAAAAAAAGAGGTAATTTGACTGTTCACATGTCATAGTCTGGGACATCGACTCAGGGAATGGCGACATAAAACTATTAAATCGGCATGATTGGATTTAATATTTTTATGTCGCCAGTTCTGACTTCAGCGTTTCCTTCTCACGCTGTAGGACCAGTGAGGAAACGACTTTGTGTGAATCATGAGCAGTGCATACATACAGTATACACACAGCCGTCTCTCCGTGGGCGTGATAGAAGTGATAGTGGAGAAGACACAGCCTCCCTCTCTCTCCCTCTCTGTCTCTGGAGCTGTGCAGAACAGGGTGAAGTGGCCAGCATCAGTATGTTGTCACTGTCATGTCACAGGGCGTCTGAACTGCTCGCGAGGGGGCAGCCGGGCAGTGAGCGGCGGGGGGTCCGGACAGATCCGCGGGTCCGTCGGGGGCCCATGTTGCTGTTGTAGCGGATGTGTACTGGCATGTGTGTGTTGTTTGTTTGTGTATTCACGCGCATGTGTCTCTGCGCTGAGGAGCCATGACAGCGACAGTGGTTCAGCTGTCATTCCGGGGCGCTGCCATGCGATTGGCCGGGGCTGACAGGTCACAAGGGGGGAGCAGTGTGAGACAGAGGGGGCCAGCAGCGTGTACAGAGAGGGGAGACAGGGGTATTACCTCCTAAACGTCACAACCACTGAGCTGTGTCTCTGCAGCGCTCTGCCTAACTCTGACACTCTGTGACCCCGGCCGGCCTGCTGCTATCTGCTCTAATAGGCCTTTATTGGTACACAGGGGAGGGTCACAGCCAGCGCGCCAACAAGACTAACGCAACACTCGCTTTGAGAATGGAGTAAAACATGTCAAACCATGGTTATGACAGACCATCAGTAATTTACAGACATTTGGACTCATGCATGTAAACAAACTATCATCAACATACATATTAAATCAGTCCGAGCCTATTGGTGACAATGTTATCAAACAGTGTGTAATGCACTGGTGGACTTTCTGAGCTGAGGAAGCTAATACCGCCTTATTGTGGAAAAAAGTTTAAAGCCATCTTCAGGGACGTTTTAACTCTCATGTGAAAGGCTTCCTCAATTGATGATGTAACATTTGAAGGCACCAATCACGGTGAAACGAAAGCAGAGTGGGTTTGAATTCCTACCGCACGATAAGAAGGTCCAACGTTCCTCCGCTGGGCGTGGCCTCTCTCTGTGGCGTTTTCTTGTTCTCATCATCGGAGTCTGGGTGAGTTTGATTCTGGTTCTTCTAACTTCTCCCATCAGCGTTAGGCCTAAGACATGCACAATAGGTTAATTCTCCATTTTGGTACTTCTGATATCACGGGCCTAGCTTTGGAGTTGGGTACCCTGCTAGCAGCATTGAAGGATGAGGAAATAAAATGTACTGTAACCATATCATTAAGAAAGTAGACGCTATATACTTCAATACATTTTTAGTGCAATTAAGGACAACATTCATACACATTGCACCAGTCCATTTTATTTAAACACTTCCTGTAGAGACAGCAGTAATGCTTTGGTCTTTCAGCCCTGGCTGTGATGATGTGGAGCTCTTTTTGAAGCAGAGGTGATACGCAGAGCTGACAGGGGCAGAGGACCTGTCAGTACTCCGCTTTGACATGATAAACTGCACTTTTTAGAAAGTCCTTCTATTGTAGCCCGTCCAAAGCTTTCATATTTCTGTGTCGAGCATACAGGCTGCTCTTATAGACTCAAATCAGGTCTATTTACCTATGATACCCCGGGGCACTGACTGTATTAGGCCCAGCGCAGTAGCTCCGCAGAAAGCCTTTAGGCGCTGTGAACTGTGACCCTCTATTAATACTTTTACTAGCCCGCCTCTCGATCGTGTCCTCCAGGACCTCTTAGATGGTCATTCGTGGTCACAGTAAACCCTACACAGTTGACTCTTGCATAAGCGGGGGCACTTACCAAAGGCCCCACCTGATTCTGAATACATTACACACCTAACTACAACTCCCACGCACGTGTCCCCCAACGCCCACATGCCACTCTGCCCTTGAGCCACTTCCCAGGTCCGAGCCGTAGCAAACGCCTGCCACAATGCGCGGGGTGACATTGAGAAGGCCCCCACCCCCTCCTCTTGCCCGAGCCTCTGCGGATTTGGGGTATCCATCCGGCTGCCCGCGCACAAATAAATAATGCAATGGCCGGCTAATGCAGTGGGCCCTGACGCAGTGGCTGACGTTGCCTGCAGCTACCTTTGGGCTGGAAAATAATTACCATGCAAAAGAGGGGGGAAAAAGGCCCCCATACATAGTGTAATGGGCAAAAATGGGGTGATACAATGCAGCTGCCCTCTATGCTCGGCTAGCTCTCCCTACCGCTCTGTCTGTTTTCTCCATTTCTGTCACTCTTTTCGCCGCCGAACGCTGGCCACCACTGAGGGCCCCCGCTATTGTCCGTTCCTCGGAGGTGTTCGGAGGAGATGAGAGGCTGTCAGTGACAACAGGCTAATGCCCACTGACACTAAGTTCACCTGACAGTCTCACACTTGTTATTGGTGCTTCTTACTCGCTATGTCCCAGCTGGCAATTTGTCAGCACTCGGAGAAGAGAGCGGCAGAGGCATACCAAGGAAAGGGTACTCTCAAAGCATGTATATTGAATATTTAAAATTAAACGGTCCTACATTTTTTATATTCTCACTGATGACTAATTAATCACCAGATCCTGATGTGTACAAACAATACCGTAATAGGGCTGGATGATATGGCAATATGCAATATGAATAAGTACAGCTACAATGGTGAAAATGTTGTCTGTATTGCAACATGTTTGGCGTTAAAAGCAAAAGACAAAAAAAAAAAAGCTCCTTGTTTCCACGCAGCCGAGCCTTAACCAACCGCATTCGGTTTTCCAATTAGACGTTGGCATTGACTTTGGCCTCCACCATTTACAGTGGAGCAAACAGATGGGTGGGTTTGTTGACTAATCCAGTGCCGCAGAGACGTGCTGATCATGAATAGAGGCTGATCAATGTAGCCGTGTGTGCTCGGGCCTAACAGTGTTGACTAAGGCACAGTTAAACACCGCTCTCCTGCCCCACATCCATCACCGCAACTGCCGGATCAAATATCACACATCTACTGGACACTGCTTATAATGATGAACGCATACGGACTGGGGTAGGAGATGCACGGGCGCATTTGCTTTCGATAACTGACTGAAGCTTTCTGAAAATGTAAAAATATATATACTTTATACTTTAACAATAAAAGTGGTGCTTCAAGCTGTTTCAGAGGAAAAATCAACAATTCACCAAGTACATGCAAATATATAGACACACTAAAGGCTGGTCGGTCAAACATTCAATCAATCAATCATATTTCCTCAACATATTTCCTCAACTTTTTAGTTTTTTATTTGTCTTTGATATTCTGATATTAATATATGATATCAAATCCTTTCTGGGGCAGTAATCGTTCATTGAACAAAACATTTTTCAAAATAGCTTCTAAGTTTTCTCTTGAATAATTGCTTTTGCTCTGGAAAAAAAACGTAAAGACACATTCTGTGACATTTCACAAGCCTTTATTTCTTTACAGATGTTTTATTGGTGAGAAATTCCTCTTGTCTTTACTGTAACTTCGTTAACGTAACTTTGCAGGGACACTGGGGATGTTTGACTACAGGTAGTTAAAGGTACACTGCGCAACATTTTGGCCTATACTGTTTCTGGCAAAACAAAACAATCTCCTACAACCAGCTCAGCACAGAAAATGCTATTACTGCAGTGTATAATAAATAAATGGATTTGGATGAGAACCTAACCTGTAAACCTAACCTTAAATCTGAAATTCTACTGCCTTTCGTCACATCTCCATGAAGATGAGCTGGAGACGTGCCCACTTCCGGTAAAGTTTACATATCATATCTTAGGAAGGGTGAGGTTCATGAATGTTTGTTTATACATTTACGAGGTATTTTTCAATGATGAAAATATCTGTCACAAAATAAATGCTGGTATTTAAATTTTATTTATTGGTAAAATTCTACGTGGTATGGCTTTAAACATGAGGTTTAAATGGCATCCTCTTCCATACCCTGTCTGTAATGTTTGGCATCACCAACATGTTTGTTTACATTTTGAGTCTAGTTGCTCTCGTTCAATCCTGGCATGACTTCATACTGAGTGAGTAATTGTTTAGTTTCCGCACTCTTTTACATTTTCTCTGTCCTTCATACTAGTTCAAGGACAGGGACTATTAGCCCAGCTATCATCTTAAGAGTAATCTTGACTTGTGACTGCATAGGGAGCGCTCACTGTGGAGAACATGGGCCACCTTGGGATAAAAGCATGCCTTCTGCAGCTATAGGTCCCCTCCACTCTAGGGGTCTGTCCGTCAAAGCCTGAAAACTTCCCTTTGAAGCTCCCTAAACCCTCTGGAGTGTCCTACTGTCCCGGCACCTTCCCTCCAGACTCCACACCTCTACCCTTCTACTACTGCTCTGTCCCACTGCAGCCTCTTCCCCCGGTGACGCCCTCCCTCTCCCTCCCTCTCTCTGCAGTCCACCGTCCTCCCAAAAACCATCCCCATATTCCCCCCTTATCTTTGTCTCAAGCTATGCCATCCAAAAATTGAACTTGGAAAGAGCTTAGTTTCACTTTTGCAAACCAAATAAGGTTTAAAATGGTAAGGCGTCATGAGAGAGTAGGTCTTAAGCTCCGAGACAGACACGCCGGGTGAATCCTTCTGACTCGCCTGCTCCAATTGTGAGTGACACTGGCGAATTTCTGGAGTGGATTCCCCTTTGCCAGAAAGAAAAAAAAAATAGAAAAAGTGAAGCCACAATTATCATCTTGACACGTGCCACTTGATAATTGCTGATCACGACGTAACTTGTGGTAGCAGCTGGTTGGGTTTTCTGTTGTTGGTTTAAGAAAAGGGAATGATAAAATGTGGCTCCTCAGCAGCCTTGCCTATAGATTGGGGCGAGGCTCGGCGTGGAGCTGCGGATGTGCTAAGTGCTGATGTTTAGGAAAATGCTTTGAAGGCACATGTATCATATAGCGTGGCCCACCACAGCGGAGCATTAGACTTGCTGATGGCTTGTTTAAGAAGTGATGAAATGCCTATTAGATTTGGTGCGACTCAACAGCTGTGTTGTTCACACCTCGCGATGCTGCTGCTGCTACTGGTGCTACTAGTGGCGGCTTTCAGCAGGAGTTCTGGTTAGCAACAAATGGGATGGGACAAAAAAATGTGGTGTCAGTGTGTTTGCAGTGGTTGAGATGCAGCATGTCTTCTATGTGCTTCTCAAATTTTGCGGGGGGTTTAGTACTGTACAATATGTCTTTCATTACTCTGATATGAACAACACAATGAAATATTTTAAAGCTCGCTTGTCTGGTTTACTCCACAGGCCATAAATTGGGGAATTTCAACCGATACAATAACTCCTTGTTGGTTCTAGTGGTGAGCAATTCAGCAAAATTTAATACAAATTTCAAAAATCGTCAGGTTTACAGCCGTTTCACCTAGTTTGGACGAGACAAAGGAAGATTTTTGTGTTAAACGAAACTGGAGGAAAGCATTACTTTTTGTTTGAGCTGAATCGAAAATCGATATGTCCCCATCTTGCCCGTCCCTTGTTGGTTCAGTGTTGTGAAGAGTTGAAGATGGTAATAATGTGAAGATGGAAATTCATGTTTCTTAGTCCTCAATTGTTTTTGTTCTAACCTCAGTATGTGATTTCAATGTGAGAATTCATTGAATGTGTATAGGAAACGCGGCACAGTGACTGAGCTGTTTGTTTTCCTCCATGAACCCAAGACACGCCAGCTACATCCTGCAGTTGCCCACTACTCTTTACAAGGTAACCAGCAGCACTGAAGGACGGAACAAATGCAAAGGGCAATTTTCCCTACAGGGATAATACAGCATCACTGGAAGGCATAATATTTCCCATGCAGAGTTGTGATCTCCGTGTAATTCTTTTGATTGTCACTACAGCGACATGTGCACGCGAATGAAGGAAACCAAGTTTATAGTGCATGCTCCGTTTAAGAATTAATTGAAAAAGCCAGGCCGATAGCTGAAGCCCAGGGCTGCTGAATATGAAGTCTGAGGCTTAGAGAGAGTCAGGAGGGACAGAGATAAAGGTGGGAGACTCAACACTTTTTCTCTGCTAGGAGAAACCTTGGATCCTGTTTGAGCGCAGGCCAGGTGTTGTTATCTATTACCTCCCCTGCCAAAGACTGACCAATTCGCCGATGCTAGCTGCTAATTAGCCCGGTTTTAATTAGCACCTGGGGCATAACCAGTGGCATCCCTGCTTCTCTGCAAACATCTACTCGCGCAAGGACCTTCAGCGCGCGGTGCACCCACCTCTCCGGCACGCACATGTCCTCTGATGTCACCAGGGTAATCAATAATTTGGAGTGGACACATAGGTCAGGGCTAAATCAGAAATGTCCATAAAAGCCCATAGGGAATGAATGTGACAGTGAAGAGTTGACAGTTAGGTGTTTATAAATGTTAGATTTGACACTAACAGATGAATTACACAAGATGTATCACAATTTAGGCCCAAAGTAGTTGGTGACACAAGCCTAAAGCATTCAAAGTCACATAATAATCTGTTGCTAATAAAATACTAGAGACTACCAGGCCTTTCCCCACCCGGAGGTGATACTTCCAGGCCCCTAGAGCTAAGTGCGGATGTTGACGCTGGTGACACGCAAATGTTTACGTTCGTTCAGGCCATTGTCCTCGTGCAAGACAAATAACTATGACAAGACTGTGCATTCTGTGTTTTGTGCAAGTTTATAGACTCTTTCGAAGCTTGTCTGACCTCTTCCCTGCGCACATGTCCAGCTACGTAATCAATAATCTCTGGACATGAGCGCCATTATAGAGATGACAAGCATCCGTCAACGCGATGAATCTCGGGCGGCGGGATGTCACCCCGAACTGTACAAAAGGCATTGCACGTTTGACCCCGGGAGCCCATCTGAAGACACCGGCGGCGACCGCGGCTCGCTCCTCGGTGGCACGCAGACGCGCGGCTCGGTCCGGGGGCCCCCTCGCTTCACGGCAACGGGGTCCCGCCGCTTTGAATAACGCCGGGTTAAGACATAATCATCTTCAGCCCGCAGAAGATTCGCTCTGACCCCGTCACCTCCCTCCGCTCCGTTCGCCATCCCTGAGAGAGGCGATGGAAGAGCGGGGAGAGAGAAAGACAGACAAAGAGATAGCGATAGAGCAAATTACAGTGCGCACCCAGAGGCCAAAGGCAGACACGGGGAGCGATTGAGGGTGAGGATAGTTAGTTCGCGCCTTTGATGCTTAACTCTTGTCGACAGTGCAAAGAATGAAAATCATAGTAGGGGAAAGAGGGGGGGAAAAAAAACTCTCCGTGGGTTGCCATGCTCCAACCCTTAGGCTGCACGATCATTCTCACATGTTAATAGGCTGCCATTTGGTTGCTAAATCTACTGAGGGCAGGACACAGAAGTGAGCGGCGAATATTACAAATAGCCTGTTCATTACGGGAAGGCACAAAAGTCACAATGCTTGGAATTGATATGCGTGTGAAAGAGAGATGATTTTGAAGTCTGGGGAAAAAAAAGGGAAAAAAAGCACATTCATAAAAAAGGCCTTCCGCGGTACATGTGTCATGAAGGGGTGCGCAGTGGGGAGCACCGGTTGAGATTGATGACGGGGATTTTTTTTTGTTTTTTTCTACTCATGAAGCACGTCCCAGTTTTTTTTTTTGTTTCTTTTTTTTTTTTTTGGACTTCCTCACTTCCTCTCTCTCTGGTCCACTAACCCAGTTTAGAAGCGAGCAGCCAGACACCTCCTCCTGCAGTGTGTCTGGGACGGCAGACTGAGCGCTCCTAATGAAAACATCCTGACAAGTGTGTACGAGTGATCTCATGACCGCTGTGAACTTCAGCCACTATAGCCAACATGTCGCGGTGTAAACGCCAAAGCTCCGACTTTCACAAGAGGCGACACATTCGATTTAGTAGCAAGTCACACTGCGCGCACAAATACATAACCGTAGACTCCACCATTTGCATATCGGTCATTTACCTACTCACCAATATGTTTTTGGAGGCCGGAGTACCTGGAGAGAAACAAAGCATCAACAAGCGAGACTGACTTGTTAGTGAGGCTTATATTCTCCACAAAGAAGTCGATCTGAATTCTTTCCCAGTTCTGATGAGCGAGACTGACACTCCGAGTGATTAATCAGAGAAGTGACAGAGAGCTAATTGGGGAATACTGAATTCAAGACGAAGAAAAAGCTAAGTTAAAGCAAGATGGACGCAGCGCATAAAACCCATAAATTCATGTATTAAAGTCGCCATATGATGTCTTTTTACATGCTTTTGGGCATAAAACAATTACTACAAATCAAAGGACTGACTTAACTTAATGCACAGCTTCTGTTGCAGTGGGAATAAGTCATTGTAGCACAAGCTTTCTTCCCTAGCCATTTTTGGCACGCTAACAAATCCATGGAACTGTGATAAATGCATTTTGAGTGCAGAACTGCTCAGAACAAGTCTGATGATGTATGGGCTTTAAAAATGCAGGAGACCTCCGTGTTGTTACTTGTTGCATAACAATTGGCAAAAAAAAAGGTGCAATTTCTATGCCTAAAATATAGATCTGTTCAAAGAAATATGAACAACGCAAAATTCATTTACTGCATTTATATAAGTCTTAAAGTTTATATTGCTTACAGATATTAGATCATGCGTAGGGTTAGGCTAAATAAGTTTAACTTCAGCCTAAAGACCATAATACTGTTGGCTTATCGTGTCTTGTATTTGTTGGACCGAAAAAATTAACTACTATAACTAAAATGACACATCCATATGTGATCCTTATACAAATAAAAACATAAAATTGATATATCCAAAACCTAATTCAATCAGAAATGCACAAGGGCAGTAAATGCACTTATTGTCTTAGTCTCCCAGACCAATTGGACCTCCCCAACATCAATAATCTCACTTAGGTGAATTGGCTTGGCATTTGGGTTTTAAATGCCTTCAAGCTGGAGACCAAGCCTTTTCCTGGCTGTAGGTGAATGATAAATGATATGAAAGGGACTCATTCAAGTGTGGTTAGCCACTGATGAGGGACAATTTTTGTTAATTGATTTTCTTCTCTTCCATTCTCGCCGTCTCCCGGTCGTCCTCCCGGCTTCATCAGCAGCCTGTCAATAGGCTTCCTGGCCGCGCTCGATCCCTTATCGCCACGCAAATGCCTCAATCACATTCCAATCACTCACTCATGGCGCTCATCAGTATCCAAATCTGTGCGCGACACAGATACTCATGATAAATGCGAACGCAAACAGGCTCGTGCGCTCGCTGTCACCACTGATGCCGTCATATCTGCAGATCTCAATCACACATGAAGTGATGATTACTTACTCCTTACGCCCGATTACAGTAATACACTTATTCGCACGTAAAGTGTGAATCGAATGAGAGATCATTCTGCAATCTACTGAGCGATGTTGCAAGCAAATCTAGGCTGCGATTATTGAGGTATCCATTGCAAATAACGAAGAACCTAAACTCCATAAGGCTTAATTGCCTGTAAAACCTGCTGACTCTGCACTTTAGGATTGTATAAAACCTGAATTGATTGTTCTAGTAGTTAGGAAGTTCATGGTTCTATCTATTTATAAATAGTGCAAGCATGTAACTTAGAAAAGTACTGCATGACTCCCCTTGATAAGCTACGTTTGCACCATCATAACAAACCGCCTGTGTCACTGCTCCAGCCTTCTTCTAGTGCAGAAAATGATCCACAGCGAAGGAAAATATGTAAATCCATTAAGAATCTCCCCGTTTAAATAACGCAGAATTAGAGCTCCCCATCAACTCTCCTCTGACATGAGGCATCACAAGCACCATCATGCTTGACATGTTTTATTTAAATACTTTTTTAATATCCGTCAATGTAACATGAACCACTGTGTATAATTCACAAGGTCAATCAATACTTTATTTCCAGCGAACATGCATAAAAATGTGTGGGCCACTTAATGTTGTATGGCATATGAAATGATACTTACACCACCTCAACATTCATCTTATAACATCTCCATGCTCCCTTTTAAGACATGTTTAATCATTGAGTTGGTCCAAACTTTAATTCATTTGATTTTCTTTATTTTATCAGGCAAATCATTAAGAACAAATTCACATTATTTACAATGCTAGCCTGAAAACAAGGTTAAAAAGTTAATTATCCAAGAAGATATAGGGTTTTATTTATTTCTCCACTTTGATTTGGTTTTTGCTTCAATGTAATGATAATGGACATCATTTACATTCAATCTCTATTTGAACATTTTCAATAATAGTTATGTTGCAAGCAAACACATATTTCAGTGTGACAGAGTTCGAAAAGTACATTTGAGTTTATAGTTACACAGTTATACAATTTAATGATTAAAATGAGTAGTTTTCCAATCACAATGTTGTTTACATGTATCCCACAAAGACAGTCCTCCAGCAGTGCATCCCTCTTGCCCCACCCACAGTATCCTCCTCTCTCTGGGCGTGTGGCAGACACAGCCCCACCCATGTCCGGTCCACACCAGCAGCACCCACCCGCTCTGTTTTGTCATCATTAAAGCTTCCCTGCTTGGCCTGCTTTCTTTAATATATGTCATCTACCTGGTGCTGCGGTGCCAGCGGTGGAGGGGTTAACTCGATTTTGTCCGGGCCCCTGTGGCTGGTGTGTGAGTGAACTAGTGCGCAGCATGTACATGTCCACATGTCCGTGCATGCTGTTTGTTCACTTGTATATGTGTCCATGCAGGACCAGGGTCTGCCCGCTGCGTGCGTGCATGTGTGTGTGTATGTAAAGGAGAAATTTGCCTGTCCTTGCCTAAGTGAATGGCTAGGATTAAGCTGACAGCCCACCTTAGTGATGGCGAAATAATTGGTTGTTCAGCTCTGTCCTTGTCAGAGCGCTGACAGTTCTGCAGATGTCCTGTGCGGTTCTCCAAAGGTTAGGCTCAGCTGGGGCCGCCATTCATTAATCATTCCGCTCTGACAGTGCACCGAGCAGGCTGCAGCTGCCACCCCGTCCCCCTCAATTTCTGTCACCGCCTTGCACCACCACTACTAGCACCAACACCCGCGCGCACACTCCCCTGCGAGGTCTCCCTCCACACCCCAGCCACCCCGGCGTACACACAAACAAGTAAGCTTAAACACAAATTTGCATGAAAAGTCAAGGGATGTATACAAGCAACAGCGTGGCCCGTGCATGAGCAGTGTGAACTGGACAAGCGCTAAGGTAAGGATGTAAACAAAACACACAAGGCAGGAGGAATCCGCTAATGATCTGAGCAGCTCCGTACAACGGTACCACACACAACTCAGAGCTAAATGACCAACTGGACAAGGAACATGGAACACATCCTGTTTGTTGTGTCTTGGAACAGACACGAGCATTGATCAGCACTGCCCTGAACTTTTCTCTTGTGGACATCCAGACTATACTCATTATTGCTTAGAAATTCAGTTGTTTACCTATGTATGAACACGTTCCATTACTGAATTAATGTAATCCCACTCCCATAGTGAATTAAATGTTCAAAGTAGCAGAATTAAATCCAATGTGTTTCAGGCAAAGTAATACTACACCTAAGAGAAAGCTCAAATGAGTGTGGGTTCAACATATTTGGTGAAATTGCTTCTCATGTGCATTAACAGATCTGACCATGTCAGCAACATTGTTCTGACCCCTTTCTCTTGCTCACTATCTAACGACCCATTCTACCTATTTGGTCGGTGCTCCAGCCCATTCCCCTCAGCCTGCACAGCTCTCTCAGGAGTGGGGTTTCCATCAGCAGCTACTGACGGGGCAGAGAACATGGGGAGGAGTCTAAGGGAGCTAAAGAAAGGAGCATACAGATGTGTCTATTGTGAGGTAAGTATTGTTTATTGTGAATTAAATGAAAAATCATATACTACCACAACACACCGGTCACCCCTTTGCCACCAGTCTGGCATAGATGTGGATTACATTTGTTTTAAGTTCAAGAATAAATTACAGGCTTTTACTGTTTGTATCACAATGCATGAGCAGTTTTTGTCTATCCTGTTATTGTTGGTAGCCTATATAATCGCTGTTTGAATCCTCAAAAGCTACATTTACACCAACATTACAAACTACTCTACTTCTGTGTGATTATGTGACGCATTATGAGGGACCAACATCCTCCATAATTAAGCGTTATTAAAACTATAGATAGTGTCAGAAGAAACTTCACTTTAGGGGCAGTAGCACACTGTAAACAAACATATTAGGCTCATGCTAACCTATGCCTCAGCAGCTGATATCAATGCGAGTGCAGTCAGTGCAATACTGGCATGTAAGTTTACATCATGCACTATCAGTTGTAGACTGGCTATCTGCTAGAAAACTTTTTTTTTTTTTTTTACATTTTTTTTTAGATGCTTGCCAACTCCAGAAGTACATACTATGGAATAAACCATACATTTTGAGGGAACAGCGATCACACTACATTGCTTCAGACAGTGCAGGAAGAGAAAAGAAATGTTTTACTCACACAGCAGCTGTATGTAGTTTGTATGTCATTTTTATTTTTGGTCACGACGGCCTCTATGATGCTCCAGGATCAACTATTTTCAGGGTTTCTGGTAGGTTTACTCTGCTGATGGAACCATCTCCATGATTGTGCATACATCCACTAGAAACACTAAAAACAATTAATCCTGGAGCTAACAGAGGGACCGTGATGAAATGCAAAGGTGCCATGCTGACCACTCACACAGCAGTATTATAAGTATTATAAGGTGTGCAAGTGTTTTTGATCTCCAAGAATGTTACTTTAGTTCCAATTGAACCAAAAGCAACACTGCCAAATATCTCGTTGAATAATGCACAAACGCACAGCATACACGCAGAACAGAATTTGATTTCCAAAGTTTTTAATTAACATTTGTGCGACGTGACAAAGAAGCTAAAGGTGTGAGTTTCTCAAGGAAATGCAGAGGTATTTTGCTAGGTGGAAGCAGAAGGTCAGATCAATAAATGAAAAAAGCAGGTGCTTACAGAAATTCTCCCAGCTTTTTATGGCTGCTTGAAGGTAAGAGCAACAACAGATACACAGAGAGAACAAAGCGTGAATGTATGTGCTCCGTCCCACAACAAAGGACGTGTTTTGGTCAACACACGGACTCTTGACATCAATATTGGGTACAAATTAAGGCAAACATAGGTAAAAGAGGAAAAAACGACCAAATGAAACAAGTTTTTTTGTGGAGATTGAAGCGGAGTTAGAAATATGCTGCATTTGCTGCCGCAGGAAACAACGATTAGAGCTGCAGCACATGTGCAGAATGAATGCTTTAACAGTTAAATGTTTCCCTGCTATACAGTCTTGTCAATAAATCCAAACAAGACAAAAGATCAAAATGAATACGTCTAACTATGCAATGTAAGACAGAGTACAGTATTTAGTTATTTATTTAAAAAATAAACTTCCTTCGGCCTTTTCCTAAAAATTTGAAAAAGGTCCAACATCAAGATAAGTGCTATCTGATAATATATTACAAGAACCCATTGTTTTCTTGTTACAAATCAAATAGACATGGATATATATTGACCTTCCACCTACTCATACATCTACTCTGAATAGCAATTGTTGTCCCCGAACTGTGGTGGGCTATGTGCTGACATCAGCGAGTGAAGGAGCGGGCCCATTGCTCTAGAAGGGGGGTGAGGGGTGCCATGTTGTGCAACTCCAAGGAAATTCCCTCACTCCTCTTCTTCGTCCGTCAAAACACTCTCTCCCCGGAGACATACAGCACAATGCAATGCCCAGGAAAACAGATGTGCCTCTAAATGCCTGTCACGGGAGACAATGCCTTTATTGCCTCCATCGAAAATGTTCCTTCTTTCATTAATATGCAGGAGGGCGACGGAATGACCAACATCATTCTGCAGCCCTCCTGAATGCGAGATGAATGGCGATTTATGGTATTAATATTCAATATATTATGACCATGCCATTGGGTAATATTCTGGCAATTACACTAATGAACTCTCCGCATACAGTGGCCCATGTTAACATGAGGGCTGGAGGCTGGACATTCTTTAAGCTCTAATCTACCCCGGTGTACAGGCCACATCCATTCATATCAGTCAGTGTGGTACACTTAAGTAACCCCAGCCAGGTGCAAGGACATCTAAAACTGGAAGACATATCACCTCGGCCAATAATGGGCATGCAAAAATGACGGATTCCTGTGGAATTCAAAGAGAAACACAGCAAGGAATATCTCTGATTTGCCCCTCGGAGATTATACCTATGTATCATAAGTGTATGTAGATCATCCCTACCACCCCCTTCCTGGTGTGACTGGAGCGGTGCAAAGGGGAGGCACATACAGTAGATGACGAGCCGCAGTCACATGGTAAAGCCCACGGAGGATCTCATCAGCCTCTATGTAGATGTGTATGCTGAGTGAGTGATTGCCCATGGCTGGAAATTGGTGTAGAGGGCTTCACCGGGGAATTGGAGGGACCAGTTTTCTCTCTCAATCTCTCTCTCCTCCGCTCTGTGTCACACACATGTGCACACTGTGGCAAAAACACACACCGGGGTACAGGAATATACACACTGGTTGGACAACACCAGAGCTAAGACATGCACGCAGAAGCACACACAAATCTGCCTATATGCACATGCACGCTGAGCCGGGATGATTAAGGTCCTACGCAGCCAGATCCTGAGCGCTGCTGCCTGTTTTCCCAGCTGAATACAAGCCACTAGCTCGGAATTCTCACATGGGGAGCAAACCCGTCATCACAAATGCAAGATCAGGGGTAATTACGTTCTAATATACCACTTGAAATATTTCTTTGGTGTCGAAATGGGATTCCCTTTGCTTCAAATTTAGCGAACACAGAACTCGCACTCTTGGAACTCGGCTGATATCTTTGCTGCATGTATTTAAATTTGCCCCTGGTATTTTCAGCCCCACAGATGTGTGCGCTCCTCATTTGTGACTGTTCAAACCGGTCCGGTGTCACAGTCTGCCAATCCAGCTGGCAGAAAGATCCATTCTACTACGGTATCGATCGCTGCTTCTGATCAGGTGAGATTATAGGTATTGCCGAGATATCAATGCGATGATGGATGATTGATAATGCAGCCACGCCGATCGATGGGCGGGATATTGCTGATAAGACCGCGCTGGCTTTGCATTTGCATTCGCCGCAGCAGGTTTACCTTCTAATATTTATGTACAGTGCGAGCCAAATTAATACTGCAAAACAAAGGCCTGTAGCCAGACAGCCAAAGACTCCATACAAAGCCAGATAATAAAAGGCTTGGGAGAGACCATTATCAACTATCAATTTTATTTCAAATCCCAGATGAGCCGGCGCCTTTGATTTGTCATACCCATGTAGCGTACCTCTGCGGCCCCGTAGTATTGTGACCAGTGGTCCATCAAGTCCCCCCCTTTGGTGGATTAGGGCACGCCGGGTGATTTGTTACCCATTTGGGAAGCTGTCTTGGCCGCTCATTTCCCCCTGCTACATATTCTGCCCCTCTGCTGCCGACACCCACGCCACCGCCACCCCCACCCCCTTCCCCCCTCCCACCATCAACTCCATTTTGATGAATAGCTCGGCCGCATGGAGAGGGAGCAGCTGATCTCAACCACCAAGGTTACCGTAACCCGGGCCCGGCATCTGGGGGGCTACCTACCTACCTACCTGCCTCCAATTAGCACCGGAGGGAGGCAGTCCGGGGGAAGTGGAGGTCCGTGCTGCAGGAGGAGCAGTCCAAGGATTCCTCTTTTATAGGCTTTAAATCTGCATGGCAATTTGCAGAGAGTGCGCTGGATGGGATTGTGATTACTCCTCCCCCAGCGCCGCTCCTGCACCAGGTTGATGTCTCCGCGGCGAGCTTTTGTCACTGATCAGCCAGCCCCTATACGCCCTGATTACTGGCTGAGCAGCATTATGGATTGCTCTGAAGGACAGCAGGGACTTGTCCCAATGAATCTTTCTACCCTTTTAGCATGTGCAGGAGACTGGACGGGAGCGAGAATATGAATGGATTTATGCACGTGTTGATTGGACGGACGCGAGATTGGTTCATGTGACCAATTTTGGCCATGGCGAGGGGATGCACCAGAAAGTGGGCACAGCAATTAGTGTGGGCAGAAGAGTGAAGTTGAGATAAACAATGGTTCACAGCATAATAAGCAAAGGACAAAGCACATGCAAGAAAATAATAGATAGTAGTGATGATGTAGTCCAGTCACGATTTTTCAAATCCATGTCACGCCCAAGTCCCCATATTCGAGGAAATTAGGATTAGTCCAAGTCGTATCTTCCATTTGCGCGTCCAAGCCATTCAAATAAAGTCCGAGTTCGAGACCAAGTCAAGTCACCAACACCTAAAACTGACACAAAGTCAGAGTCAGAAATTCAGCCCAAGAGTTTTCAAACTAATTTTCTTGCACTCAATTAACCCTCCAATGGATTCTGTCTGACTAACTACCTTTGAACAACTATCATTTCAAAGCTTATTTATAAAGATATTCAGAGGCTGGCAATAGCAAGGACGTGAGAAGTAAATCAGTCGAGGGCAGGTTGAGCCCAAGTCTGCGTCCTATAACCTGATCTAGTCTCTAATACACTAATTGTAAGGACACACTGCTTCGACTCTCAGCAAGATACTTCTACAACTGTCTAGTATTATTTTCTAAATCAGTTACTGGGGCACCAGATCCCACACTGTCAAGCCCATTACGTGAATCACTGTAATTGTCACATTTCTCATGCCCTTCAGTGGCCAGCTCCAGCAGCAACATTGTGAACTTATTGCCTTTTTTTTACACCACCCCTGCCTCCTCCAGTATAACCCACAGTCTGCAAGCTCACTTTCTCACAGCCCCTATCCTAACAAGTGGCCAACACGTAACAGCCGTAATAAAAACTATAATCCATATCTAGCGCCAGAGAGTGAAAACATTCTAACTCTGACACTATCTCAGGCTCCCGCTTTTGTCCGCCTTTATATTTGCACACAAAGCCTGAACGCAGCAGTTTTCCTTTCCCTTTGTGCGCATGTGGGGTTTTCATCGGCGTCCAGCACCACTACACTGAGGACGCCGTCTCTGCCAAGCGATTAGAGCCCGAAGCACAAGAGGGCCACTTCACCTCCGAGATTAGAATGAAACAAAAAGACTGCGGTGGTGAGTGGAGGGCTGACAGACAGGAGAGGAGCCGCACCCCGAGGTGACTGGCCGAACTTGTTCCATAGAAGAGTTCAGTTGGAGAGTTTACATTTGTTTTCTTTTAAATTGTTGTGTTATGTAAATCATTTTTGCCTGATTTACTATTTCATTTTATTATATTCGTTTATTTAAACTATTTGCACCAGATTTAGCATGAGCTAGTTTCCATCTGTAGTCCCTGAGCAGGTCAGTTACAAAATGTACAATAGGAAAAATATATTTCACATAAAATCATGCTAAAATTACTACAATAAAACATCACTAAATTTCATATTTACATCCACTGTCATCAGTGCTGACACGACTGGTTGCACTTTCGTTGTATTGCAAGAGAAATCCTTCAGGTCTAAGAAAAATTTCAGACTCTGTGGGAGTTTGTTCCATTCTTTGATGCCTTTGAATGAGAAGGACGTCTGTGCAAAGGCTGAGTTACATTTAGGCAGTCTACAGTCATTGCGACTCGTGGACCTGGAGCTCCTGGTCGTCTGTTCAGAACAGAGCTGGACAAATGTTTTCAGTGGTGGAGGCGCAGTATTATTAATAATTTTAAAAACTAATCGCATATTGGCGTACACAATTAAATTATCAAAGTTTAACATGCTGCATTTTCCATGGCTTAGACAATGAGGGTATCTAAGTGGCTTTATGTCTAGTACTTTAACTGCTTGATTATATAGAGATTTTAGAGGGTTTATTGTTGTCTTACTTGTCTGTGACCAACAAGAAATACAGTAATTAATATGAGGAATTATCATTGCCTCCAAGTACATTTTTGCAGCATCATGAGTCAGTGTATTCCTAATATGTAGTTTACATAAATGCATGGGGAAGGATGACTTCAGTTTTTGAGTTTTGGTAAAATACATCACTGCGGTTTTATTTACATTCAGTGTAAGCGAGGTAGAGGAAAGCCAGTTTGAGATGCTTCCCATGACATTGGTAAGTTTATCTGCTACACTGGTCGCATCACTTCCATGCACGTAAACTACAGTATCGTCCGCATTCATCTGTATGTCCACCTCTCCGCACACCGACGGGAGATCATTTATGTAAAGTGTAAACAACAATGGCCCAAGAACAGAGCCTTGTGGGACACCCATGTCATTAGCCTTAGATGTTGATAGCTTACTTTTGACTCTTACGCACTGGACACGGTCACTGAGATATGATTCTACCCACTGTAGTGCTCTTGGAGACAGAAATGTAGTTGCTCAGCTTCCTCAGTAGCACAGAGTGGTTGACCGTGTCAAACGCCTTGCGTAGGTCCAAAAACAAGGCGCCCACGACCCCGCCCTTGTCCAGCTTTGCCTTCACCACCTCAATAAAATAACAACATGCAGTTTCGGTGGAATGGTGTTTTATATATCCAAATTGCATGAGATGTAGCATGTCATTTTTGTTTAGGTGTTCTTTTAATTGCTCCGCAATTACTTTCTCTGTAATCTTTGAGACAACAGGAAGTATGCTAATCGGCCTGTAATTGCAGACCTCAAGTTTGTCCCCAAGCCTCCTAAAATCCCTAAGTCATACAGTATTTAAAGGTTTTTGGGAAAGTGTAGGGGGAGGGATGATTCTGGCAGCAGCAGAGCAGAGTTTTCTCCTTTACACATCAGATTTGGGGCCCTAAAACTGCAGTACATGTTCACAAATAGCTATATGCTATTTTCAAGCTGGCATTTGCTATTTAGCACCTGTCTTGATAAATGACCCCCTATGAGTTTATGTGTCTTGTGTCTCAATAAGTGAAGACAGAGGCCTTTATTTGGCCTCTATTTTTACTGAGAGGCCAAATAAAGATTGCACACCCTATGGCTGCACATCTAGAGAACCTTTCCATCTGTTTAACCTAACCTTTAATATAAGATTCTTCAGATGCATTTATGAACCCAAAGACACACAGCCAGACTCTCAGACATCGGGGTTAAGAAAATTGTACTACTCTGCCCTGTCCAGAGCTTGTGTGGACTATGAGAGTATCTGCGCACCGTGTCAGGTGTAAGTGGAGCATACAGATCAGAGAGCTAGCACCTCTGGCCTTTGTTAGCTTCCACCAGTATTGTGGATTCAAAGCACTCCGAGTGGCTGGGGGTCAAGGCCTGGCTGTGTGGAGAGGTGAAGGCAACACGACCCGCCTCTCCCTATTCCACTGCTGTCGGCCCGCCTCCGCCCGCCCGCTCTCCCACTTGTTCTTGAACGTTTGCAAGTGCATGAGCGCGTTAGCGTGTCCGTGCCTCTTTCTCGCTCAGTCAACAGGCCCTTGGCTGCCCACCACTGGTTGCTAATTGCTGCTGACATTGTTTGGCCTCTCGCTGCTTAGTTTAGGACAAACCCCTCATTCATGTACGGCGGACAGCTCGTTAGGGCCGCCCCCCACCTCCGCCTCGCGCTCCCTCTTTCACTGACCTCCTTAATTAACTGCTAAGGCGCTGCTGGGAAATTTGCACACAAAGGCCTGGTGTCTAGCCTGTTAGCCTCCCACTGCCCAAACAGCCCCTCCAGCCCCGCCTCTTCCTTCCATCCTCGTCCCGCTACTGTCTTCAGCCCCGCTCTAAACGGGGGTCATTGTACAGTGGCTTTAAAAAGAAAGATGAAGTGACGCAGGGCACTCGGCGTTGGCGCACACTGGCCATTCGTCCTCGCTCCTCCCGCTTCCCGTCCTGCTCCGTTTCTGTACTAATGGCAGACCTCATTAGAAAGGCTTGTTTGGAAGTGGTTCACTGGCGACGCACTGTTGTTAAGGTGCATGTGTGTTTGCTTCCTTTCTCCATTTAGTTTTATTGCCATTATTCTCTCTGTGTCTTGCCTATTCGTCATGCCCTGGCCTCCGCTCCCTCCCTCCTCTCTCTCCAGGAAGGTCTCGGAGGCTTCTGCTGTTTTTGTGGTCTCCGTGGAGGGCTGCCCGAGAGCCTTTAGCTGGCTGTCGGGTATGAGGGCTCTCTAAAGGGGCCAGTTCAAGAATGCTAGGGGCAAAGAAGTGTAAACAGGTGGAGCTACTCCATTACATGAGACCCCTGCATCCACACTCTGCACTGCCACTGGCCCCTACACATCAGGGCTTTCTAATTTTTCCAGATTTGGCAACCTAAAACCATAACAAAGCAGATTTACAAGCTTGACAAGCGACAAACATTCATTTGTGTGTGAGTAAAATGAGGAACAGACACAAGTTTTAGCAAAAACTACTCTGTATCAGTAATTATGACACAGAGTAGTATTATGTGTGTTCTTCTGTCTTGTCTTTTGTTTTTGCCTTTAATCTATGAAGCAGCTTGTGTGAAAGATATATAAATACCCTTAAACAGGCATGATGTGCCAAGTGCTTTGGAAAGAAAACATTTATTTTCTTGTTTTCTCAAATCTCTTGTGTCTCAATATCAACAAAGTATTTTAGATCATTTATACTGCGCAAAAGTAGTTCATTTAAATATTTCATTTGGGAAAAGTCATGATTCCTCATGTTTTAGATCATAGAGCATTTGCTCATGTGCTCATGTGTGCACACGCGTGTATGTGTAATGCACAGTGAAATTAGCCTGTAACAAAGCGCTCATGATGGAAGTCTTTACTGCGGCCGAGGTGCAGTAAGAGAAAGGAGAATAACTAACTTCTGTTCGCCTGGGGACTGCTCTGCAGCCCATCTGTTGAAATTGCTCCACATATTGTGACCTACATAGAGCATAAAAAACTTCGCTCTTATAGGTAGCGCTGCCTTCCACTGTGTTTGACACTTGTCTATTCATTTTATTGGTCTAGTTGTCTTAAAATAGCGTTTTTGCATAATTTTCACCTTTACATATATATGATTTCAATAAATTTGTTCATGGACACAAATTAAATCAAAATAAAAAGTGTTTCTCTCGACTGCTACCTACAAAGTTTACAAGAAGCTTTAAAGTGACCTGTATTTTACGGATATGAATAGTTAGGACGGCCCTATAGTCGCGTCTGGCTTTTCTAGATTGCATTGTTAGCTCTCTTCATAACAAAATGTACTTCTTTCAACTTTTTTTTGTCAGTCCACTCTTTCAGGCACCCACGCTTTTGTCCAACGAAGATTCCCAGTTTTTGTTACAGAAGGGGCATGGAGAGGCAGGGGAAAAGGTTAAAAGAGATATCCTTCGTTTGAAGGAGGAGTGAAAATTGACTGAGAGCGCGTCTTTGAAAAAGTCCAGGTTGACCTTGGAGGCAGACTGAGGAGAGGGGCCGAGGCTCTAGTATATGGACCATTGAAGGCTGGTAGGTTAAGTGGACCTTTGGAACAGCCACAGACACATACAGCGAGCGCATAGTCTGGAAGGAAGCACAAGACAGCGCTGGTGAGAGTCCCATTGTTCGCCTTTGACAATATTATGTTTGGCCAAGAAGAACATTAATTTGCCGTCTTTGAAGGGAAGTGCACTTCTCGGCCATCTTCAGGCCACTTCAGTTAGATTTAGAGTGGAGCCCCCCTCCATTTTCTCCTCAATCTGTCCCACTGCCACCCACCCACTCGATTGTCTCTAAGGCTTTCCCAAAACAAGGGCCCTGGATCTTGAGCACTTGTGGTCATTTGTGTGAGATTTTAGATATGGTAGACAAAATTCACAGGCACAGGTAAAACATGCTTGTTAGATTAGTGTCTTATCTTTTTTATATTTATCCTTCCTGTCGCAACCAGCCACATATAGAGCTCGAGATTGTGCCGTCAAAACTGCAAAGTGCTCCAGTCATAGCCTTAATTCCATAATAACTGAACATTTGGACGCTAGACAATGAGATGTATTTAGAAATAGTTACATTTGCTTGTTACGCGGCTCTTTTCTCTACTTTTTCATACTGTTTATAGCTGTTTTCCCTATGGGCGATGGTCCTTCCCCTTATGACCGGAGAAGGTAAAGTGGGTAAAGTCAAGTTTCTCTGAGGCTTGAACCACAAACTCTTAATGTTTGCACACTTTTTTGTAAATCTCCATAAAATCACCCAAGAATTACATACCTAAATCAAAAAGTCGACACCAATAACACAGAACCAAAACCAAAAAGTTCTAAATGATATTACGGTGATGTCATTCCCTTTGACTGGGATGTGGCAGGAAAAAAAGACATTTCCATCCTTTGTGTTATTCCTCACTCAAAGTTAAACTCACTCATCTATTTAGATAGCACAACCAGTTGGTGTTTCTTTTTTTTTTTTTAAGTTAAACAGGTTGGGGAATTATATGTGTATTCCAAAGGCAATATGAAAGTGAAAGCAATATAGTTTACTTTGAAAAACTCCACTCGAGACTTAAAATCAATACAAAGCCTGTCAGATAAATTGAAGGAAATGAAAAAGGACTTTTATTTAATCTGTCAATTGAGGCAAACTTCATATGACTGTGGTTCTAGTCAGCTAATTGTAACGTCTCCGATCAGAGAGCTCCCCCTGAGGCCACACACTCTGTAGGAGCCGCGTCAGGCTGCGAGTACATCGGTCCTGGTCATAATGGCAGTGCCCCACACAGCCTTCTCTTTGTCAGCCGCCACGTTCCGACATTAAATTTTAAGTGTGAATGTGATTATCGCATGGCATTCATTTTTAATGGGCTTTGCCTCTATGTGTTTTAGCATGCAGCAAGGCCCGGCGAACGGCTGACTCAGAGCCTTTTGTGCTGATGCCGCAGATATTTTCGCATATATACACGCACTGCTTATTCCTACTTCTCACCAAGCCCTTCTCCGTGTGCCTCCTCCTCCATCTCCCTGCCCTTATCGTTCTGGAGGGGCTGCCCAGCGCCCTATGAGCTTAGCCTGTCAACCAGTGCGGGGCAAAAACTCCACACGTGAAGCAAGGCGGCTCTGAGGGCATCTCTGTGGATGAATGATGAATTTATAGAAGTCCGGAGGAGCAGAGGTCTCCGACTGACGGACTCTGAGCAAAGTCTGGACCTCAGTCTCCGACATGATGCTCAGCCAATATTTTTAACCATTATTTTGTTGGCCAGTTTTTCCAAATGTCTGGTCTATAATCCTGTAAAAACAAATACTTTAATGTATTATTTTAGGTCACATGTGTCAAGGTCAAGGCCCGCGAGCCCACAAGATGATTTAATATGACCATTTGAGGAATTCCAGAGCATGTAAAAAAAAAAGTAGGTCTCTAGCCCATTCCTGTGCGGAGTTATGGATTTTTAACGAAATAACCAGTTTGCTCACTCCGGCCACTAGGGAGCAGCTTAAATTAAAAAAAGGAAAGAATTCCACATAGGGCTGGGCGATATGACGATATTGGACCGTCTTACGATCTCCAGAGCTGATTTTTGTGAGATCGTTTCATCACGGTTTTGAGCACTTCTGCACAGTTGACTCTTTTCACTGTCAGTGCACTTTCTGCTACGCAATGTCAGACGCTAGTGCGAGCATTTAGCAGCGAGCCGCTACTCTACAGTGCGTGTTTACACCCAGGCTCTTCAATCTAGAGCTTTAAACCCAGTGTTCTGTCTCTGTTTCAGCAGTATTTATGTCTGTGTCTTTGCCCCAACACCGCTGTGCTTATTATTTACCTGGCACATGTGTGAAGAAGCACGTGTGTCCTTCATCCTTTCAGTTCTGTCAGGCGCTGTATTGTCTGAAATTATAAGACTTGTCCAACTTTGGTGAATTACTTGGTCAAGTAATAACTAATGGTAACAAACTGCTTCCGGTTAGCCTTTTACACAATAAAAGTCACTGCATGTTAGCGCTTTACAAAGACTCTTATTGTGAAAGGGTCAGAGTCAGTCAGTGACAGAGCGTCACGTCACAGCAGATTGACGTCATGAGATAAACCGCTCAGTAGTTAGAACAGTTTACTGTTCTAAGTCTATTTTTGTTGATTACCACAAAGTTGAATAAATTAGTATATATATTTTTTTTCTTCTTCAGTGTGTAACTTAAGTTATTTTAGTTACTATAAAAAAATCCTGATAAAAACGAAATCGGAAGTTTATAATTCAAAAATCATGATATCATCATATCGCCATATCGCCCACCCCTAATTCCACACGTGTCCAGCAGAGGGCACTAACATAATAAGAGCTCAGGATATGAAGAGCATATCATAGCCACGTGGTAAATGGTCAGTCTGCCCCAGGGCAGCTGTGGCTACAATAGTAACTTACTACCATCAAGTGTGGAGTGAATGAATGACTTTATGTAGCACTTTGAGAAACATGTGACACAGGCTGATAATGCGCAATAAGTGAAGTGTAACAGGTTCTCTTTTGCCAGTGAGGCAAATTAAAATATTATGCTGTGCATTACGTGTTCCTAGGGTCCTTGTACTATGTACTTTGAAATAATTGTTACGGCACATAATAAAATAAAACCAACTCCATCTCTAAATGACTTACATGAATCTGTAATATCAGTCGGTGTTTTTCCTCATCTGTGACTAAAAAGACATTGCTTTGTGTTTGTTTAGTCGCAGTCCAATTCCGAGTGTAATTTGTCACCGTGGAAATCTAAACCAAACCTATCGCGCCATTGATCAGCGCTGTCAAACGGGAGATGAATGCCGACTTCGGGGGGGAAGATCGGGCCAGTAACGAGCGTCCCTACCTCATATAAAGGTAACAAGTCGGACTAAAAATGTTAGCTCCGCATAGACACGGACTTAATAATGCCTGTAGGAGAAAAGGAGAGAAAAAAAAAAAGAAATAAAGCAGAGTTCACAGTGGGTGCGATAGGGCCTTGAAATTAAAACGGATATATATAAGCAGTCCGGTATGGAAATCAGTAACATATTATTAACCGAGGGGCCACCCGGAGAGATAGGTGAGCCTTAAATGCATATATATTCATAATAACAATATTGAGAGATATTCTAAATAAAAAGGAAAAGGGGAGCAAATACCAAGCTGGCTTTTATTAGCTGCCAGTCTTCAGTTCAGACCAATATGTGCCGCGACTCCGCTGTCCGAAAAGGTAACTGTGCCACGCCTGATCATATTAGAAAGACTGACAGCTAATAAGACATTTGCGAAGTAAAACGTGATTTGCAAAAAGCGCTTCTTTAAATACAGGTGTCAGAAGGGGGGGCACAGGGAGGGGCACAGAGCTCCTCATAAAGTTTTATTAAAGCGGGGTAGGGTTTGGTACATCCTCAGTTCTCCCCCTTTTTTCCCAGTGCTTGTGGTTGCTTCTATAGATTGTGATAAGCCTTGACAATGACACTGGCATCCCAAGGACATGCAAACAGCTCACACAGTCACAAGCTCGCTTCCTTTGTGTGCTCTGTCCACAATAACAGCTGTACAGGCAGGGCAGGCGTGCACAAAAATCCTCATTGTTTCAGCATTTTAGAGACGATAAAACTACCAAACTCAGGATTCATTTGGTTGTGACAATGAATTCAGGGAAAAATTGGGAAGCTTGGGAAAGCTTGGGATTGTGTCGTGAAAAACGCTTATACGCTGCGTTCCAAATTATTATGCAAATTGGATTTTTGTGTCAAAAAGGTAAAAAAAAAAGCAATAATAATGAAACTCATGGATGGTATCGTGTCTTGGGGCTCTATGAATCACTGACATAAATCTCAGAGACCTGGGATGATTAGTTGTCAGGTTAAGCCCAGTTAAGGGAAAAACTACTGAAAAAGGGTGTTCCACTTTATTATGCAGATCATCATTTTCAAGCAATATGGTAAAGAAAAAGGGACTTTCTGCTGATGAAAAGCGTGAAATAGTTGAATGCCTTGGTCTAAGTATGAAAACCTTCGATATTTCATGAAAGACTAAGTGTAATCATTGTGCTGATAAGAGATTTGTGGATGATTCAGAGCACACTCCGTTTTGTGCCGATAAAGGCACAATATGGACGGTTTCTGCCAGACAAACACATCAGATTATTAGAACAGAGCATACAGGTATTTGAAGCTGCTGGTGCCTCTGGAGTCTCCTGAACATGAAGCTGTAGGACCCTCCAGAGGCTGCAGTTGTGCATAAACCTTCTATCCGGGCCTCCCCTAAACTGGTAATTGAATGCTGATGAACAGAAACGACTGCAGTGGCTCAGAAATACATGAGGACTCATTTTCAAACAGTCTTGTTCACTTATGAGCGCCGTGTAACCCTGGATGGTCAACTCAATGGAGTAGTGAATGGTTGGTGAATGACCACAATGTCCCAACAAGTCTGTGACATCAGTAAAGAGGTGGCGGAGTCATGTTTTGGGCCAGAATCATGGTGAGAGAGCTGGTCGGCCCCTTTAGGCCCTTTTAGGCTCCCTGAAGGTGTGAAAATGACCTTTGAAAAATATGTGGAGTTTCTGACTGACCACTGTCTTCTATGCTACAAAAAGAAGAGCCGTTCTTTCCTTAACAAAATCCTCTTCATGCATGACAACACACCATGTCATACTGTAAAGAATACCTCTGCATCACTGGCTGCTATGGACATAAAAGGAGAGAAACTCATGATGTGGACCCCCTCCTCCCCTGAACTCAGCCCTATTGAGAACCTTTGGAGCATCAACAAAAAAAACTTCTATGAGGGTGGGAGGCAGGTTTCATCCAAACAGCAACTCTGGGAGGCTATTCTGACATCCTGCAAAGAAATTCAAGCAGAAACTGTCCAAAAACTCACAATTTTAATGGATTTAAGAATTTTGAAGCTGCTATCACACAAGGGCTCCTATGTTAAAGTATAACTTGACCTGTTAATATTTTTTTTTATTGAAATAGCTTTTGATTTCAGTAAATATGACCTCCCAATGCTGCAAAGTCAACAAATGACCATTTTCAGTTAATTACAAGCTTTAAAATGTATTGAAACGATGAGTTGCATAATAACTTGGAACAGTGGATTTTGAGGTTTTTACTATATTTTTTTTTTTTTTAAATACTGTTATCACTAGGAAATTGTTTCCACCACATTTAAATGATCCTCTACCAGTTAAAGACTTAAAAATTATGCTGACTCTCATTTGAGTTGACAATTTAGAAAATCTTAGAAAAATGTCATTTGCATAATAATTTGGAACGCAGTGTAGTTACACAAACCATGATAATAAACCAAAGGAGATTTTAGATGTAAAATACAAAAGTGTAGTGATGTCACGATACTGAAATTTTAAACTCAGTTTACGAGAGGAATAATCTTAGATCAGCTTTATAGGTCGTAGGCATGACACTGGCCTATAGGCTGAAAGCTCCAATCAAGAAGCTTTCAGATTTGGATAAAGCTGAACTGGTTAAGCCTGGGGTTAAGAGGTTAAGTCAAAACATAGTCAAATTGCACTAAAATTAGCCTCTAAACACATCTGAACACACATCAACAGAACCAGTGAGAGGCTTCCAGTATGAGCTATGGCTAATTCCATATGAAGACTTGCTTATGCTTTCAGAAACTTTCTTTGTGAGCACGAAGCCAGCTTAGTAAATGTGTGCGTCCACATGGGTCGACTCAGGTCTGTGAAAACAGCGTGATTCATCTGCCAGGCCTGTGTGAGGCGCTGTGACGCTAACACAGATAATAGAAGAAGTTGTACAGGGCGCATGCGCAGTAAACGTTTGTGGAATGTAAACAGTGAAAATGAAACTGATTCGAGACAAGGAGGCGAGTTTATTCTTCAGACGGGACTAAAGCAGAAAAACCTGTCAGTGACCAGACTTTTACTGTCAGTCCAAAAACACTGACTCGGCCGTGTTTTTCTACTCCATCCAAAGAGGAGCAAAACCATTATAAGGTCAGTAGATTATGGATAACAGACACCACATGGTAACAACAGCACCACTTAAACGGCATTTTGAGATCTTTCCATTCTGGGACCTAGTTTGGAAAATGTTTGTTTACAGACCCCCAAAAGGCCGGGCTCGTATGGACGATACACTGGATTGATAAAATATCTTTGCGTTTGGTCCTCAGCTTGAGTTCGTATGGACAGGGCCTAAATGTTCTGTTATACTTACAGCAAAAAATGCCTGACAGGTGATCCCACACTAATAACACTAATAATGCTGAGGTTTTACTGTACATAGCGCTTTTTTGGAAACTCAAAGACTCTTTATATTGCATTATTTATTCAACTCTTACTATTGAAGCCACAGTTGCCCTGGGGTAGACTGACGGATCCAAGGCTGATATTACAAATATTAAATTCTATCCCCGCTATTTTCTTCTGAACATCACGCAGACAACTCACTCATTGAAACCCAAAACTTCCATATTGTCATGACATCGACATAATTTGGACTTTGAAGCGACACTGCATTTTAGTCTCTTGTCCTCCCACCTGATGTGGCCTCCCTTTCCTGTCCCAATCTGACTTTTAGCATTGGGCCACACATGGAGCACTGTGCACCTTTCAATTGAGAGGAACGACAAAGCTGCTCCACGCCCCACAATCGAGTCTGCGTCTGTCAGTAGCCGCGCTGTTTGTTTTCAACTGAATGGCTGTGGAAACTTGGTGGCCTTTAGCCCAGCGCATCTACCGGCCCATTGCTACATTCTACTATACATCCCAGCAGGCCCGTCTCTCCCATTCTCTGTGATGCCCTCTTCCTCTCCCTGTGTTTCTGACTGGCTCTTTGAAACAAGCAATGGGGCCCAGTCCCATTGTGGAGCCTGCCTTCTTCCTTCCCAAGTTTTGTCTGTGTGTTCTTCAGTCCCATTGAGAGCTGCGTGGCCCTATTCCAGAGTACAGCTCCTTTGTAGCCTCCAGAAAGGCCTTCATCTCACTCTTGTTCTCTGCAAGGCCCAACTTACCCCCTCTCCTGCACAGCGCTGCCTCCTCCTCTCCGTCTCTCCACAAAAAGCAGGAAGTGAATGCAGATGTCGGCCCACCTGAGCTCATTGGCCACTCTCTCTTTTTTTCTGGTTGCTGTGTTTTCATTTTTTTCGTCGGACCCCCTCGGCGAGAGCGGTTGCTACATCACACGCTCAGCACATTGACATACTGAACCTCACAGTGGAAGCTGTCCATCACAATAGCTTCATGCTTGTTTGTTGTCTCTCTCAGTTACCTGGCTGTCTGAACCTGTATTTGTCTGTGATGCTCCAAAACACAGCCAGCTAAACTCTACACTGTCTGTCTCAGGGAGAACATCAATCCTGTTTCTTTGGCAGCGCAACTTTTGTCTGACATTTTATTGACTATTCTTTCCTTAAAATTATGCACTGTGTAAACCTACATTTATATACCTAAATATTACTAGTAAATTTCAAGCAATAATACAGTGATATTTGTTTGAGCTCAGAGTTACTGTATCATAAGAGACTTACTGAGAGCCATTAGAAAAGGATTCTAAATGCAGATGCGACTGCTCTGTTGGCAGCGCAGTGCCCCCACGGGCCCCTCTGTGTGGAGATCCCACAGATCTAGGGTGGGGGCCAGAGCCTGGCAGTGCCCTCAGTGCTTGGCATGTTTGTGGGCAGTGGACAGGACTGTGCTGTGTACGCTGCCCCAGGGACAGGGCAATAGGGCAGGCTGCCTGCTGCAGACACATGATGTGTGTCTGGCCCCTGTCTGTGCCCACAGCTCACAGGACCAACTTGGGGGAGCTCCCTGGCACAGGCCACTGGCAACTGCTGAAGTTGGCACAGGAACCACATAGCATTCTTTCACATGCCATTGTGGCATTCAGACAGGGCACATTTTTGGCAGAAACCCCTGCTCCTGCTTCTGTTGTCATTTCAGCCAGTCCCCAATTCCCCAAACTGCAAATGAGCCTGGAATTCATTGCGCTGTCTTTCAGCGATGTTGGTAATGGAGGCCAGGACAGAAGGGTCAACAAGACTTTTGTATTACACAGCTTTAATTGAAGGACAAAGTCAACAGAATTCACTGCTAATTGCCCTCTTTGTGCCCCTCTGCACCATGGCTTCCAAAGAGGCCTGGAGCACAACTATGTGAGCTCACAGTAGGACACAGGACCAGCTCTGATGGTCTAAGAGCAAATACAGGACATGTGCACCAGCTGCAGAGCAAAACCAGAGGAATAAGTCGTTTAATACAAGGCCATTACACAATATTCCGAACAGAGTGAACCGCGATAGTCAAGTGAGTAAGGCTGCAGCACATGTGCAGGATACCGTTAATAACATTGAGAAATCTGAATGTCTTTACCCGCTCTTACTCCGCTTTTACACAATACTGCCTTATCTAACAAAGCCTACAGGCCAAACAAAAATTAAAAATGGGCTTGGCGCATGCTCATTTGTTCATCATCACCTAAACTTATATTCTAGTGTTTGTTCATGGGGCAAACGCAGTAAAACGTGCATGTTTCAATCAATTGGAAACTGATTTATATTCTTAGGGGCAGTGTTTAACAGAAAGCACAGCATGTGTAGCCGCTTTAGAGCAGGCCAGTACGGTTGTGTGTGTGTATGTGTGTGCGCAGCGGTACAGAGATGGATCACCAGCGCTTGTATCTTCTCCGCGGCCATGCCTAGCAGCACGTCAGCGGCAGCCTCCATTTACATTAGGGAGATTTAAGCTGTCTCAGGCAATGGTGACAAGTCAAGGTGTTTCACTTTAATTACACTGGGCAAGGTCACCCCCTCGCCGGCTCGCCCTGCCTCGCACACCAGGACCAGAAGAGGTACAAGCAAGAAAAAAGGTGAGGGAGAAAGGGGGGGGGGAGACTCACGCTCCTATTTACATTCTCATTTTCACCACTAACCCCCCCTCGCCCCCCATGCAGCATCCTTTAATACAGCACTGACACAGGTGCGCGGCATATGCTCAGGCACCAGGCGACTATAGATTTCATGAGAGAGCATTACATAAATCAGGGCATTCTGTATACAAACAATAAATGACGCACACGCAGCCACACACTGTGCAGCCTGTCTGTTTGTTCCCAATAATCCCGAGTGACAAAATAAATGCTACAGTGAGGGGCGTTAGAGCTGTAATGGGCCATAGGCCATAGAGGTGACACAGTGGATTACACAGGGCTAATATGACACTATAGCCCGTTTTAGCCAGGTTTCACACTGCTTTTCTCTCCTTACCTCTCCATTGGGCCTGTCTGTCCCGGGGCCATGGTGTTGTACAGTGGAGCTGACAGGAGCGGACTTCCTCCATGGAGCGTCCGGAGAGCCCCACAGAGACAGTCTGAAAGAGAGGCAGAGGGGAGGTCAGTCAGGTGGAATCGGGATGTTTTTGGTATTCCCGGGGAAATACATGAACAGTGCACTTAATAAATGCATACACTTTCATTCAACTAAGTTTTAAGATTAAATGCTCTTTCTTGACAAAACATTTCATTTTATCTCAGGAAAGAACTAAACTGACCTTTGCAGCTGAATCCTCATCTATTCTCAATAGTAAAAGTCATATTTCTTCTTGTTGGATTACAATATGAACACTGAAAAGCCTGCAGAACACAGGTTTAGTGTTTGCTCATGGTCCAACTGAATATTGAATTTAGTGTTAGTAGTACCTATGTAGTACCCTATGTAGTACCCATGTAGAACCTATGTGGGACTCACAGTCCCCAGGTAAACAAAAGAAAACCATGCAATTCCATAAAAGAAGATACAAAAAACATTCTCCCCATTTTATATATACATATATTTTTTTTCCTCAGATGGGTACAATCACTGTAATTGGTGTCAACACACTCGAATGAAAGCATTTTTCAATAAAAGCCTTGACATCCTTCATCATGGTCTTCACCTGTTCCCCTGAACCATGAGAGGGTTCTCCACTGAGATTTGACATCAGGCTGTCAGTAAAAAGCCGTCTTACCTTTCTTATCAGCATCACAGCTTTAGCCGTGAAAACTGAAGTCATTTATAAAGAAGAGAGAGGTGCAGGAGGGTGGGAGTGAATGAGAGAAAGGGGAACAGAACAGAGAGGAGGGAGCGCTGAGGAGAGAAAGAAGGAAGTGCCTTGAGGGGAAGTTATTAAAGAAGGTGCAAGCTGCTGGCTTGGCAGCAGTTCAAAGGGGGTGGATCCCCGTGCCTCTCTGCACCCAAATGGCAGTTGCTGGCACCACCGCTAAACACACAATGCCTTGTGGCAAAACTGTGTCTTTCATTGACAGATGAGTGGGGAAAGCAAGGAAAAGGAGGGAGGGCCAACACAAAACGCAGCGATTCGCTCTTTTTGAGGTGAAAAAAACCGACTTAACCTGAAAGAGGTGTTAGCCCCTAACCAGAAGTGAAAGGAGGAGCTCCGCAGCACACACAAAGAAAGTGGCTCCAACCTTTGGAGGAAGCACAAGCGTGGGAAGATGTATTAGGAGAGCCGGTTCTGCCATGATTATAGCCAGGGGTCTAAAGAATACCACGTAATTGTCATTTTAAAACAAGGTTGTGCAGTAATACTGACATTTATGTTAACACTCTTAGATTAGTGTAAAAATCTGTTTTGTTTTGTTGGTTTGTAAGCTATGAGTCTTTAAAGATAAACATGATTTGTAAATATTTATTTATTTTAAATCTATGAAAGTCAAGGGGCATTGATAATTTACTTCACCAACTGACTCCACCTGAATATGTGTGCAGAAGTATAAAGCCTCGGACTGTTTCACAGATAGATTTATGCGTGCATATATAATAAAGTACTTCTGTATGGTGCCCCTGGCCCTGCAGGTCTGGAGCAAGGTCAGAGACATATGTGAAAAGTCTTAACTCTGAGGCATCAATAACAGCCTGTCCCATCACAGCAGCAGCAGCAGCAGCAGCACAGAGCGCAACACTCAGACACCAGTGTATGGACAGCACTGGACAAACAGCCTTCACCTCTGACTGAGAGATATGTCAGCTCAGGTAAAGTCACTTTATACTTCTCAATTTAGTGACAAATCACCAAAACTATTCAAACAATGGGGCAGTGCATAAATCACCAATTCTGAGCTAAATAAATAATTAATTAAATACAAATATTAAATGTGCTTATCTTACCTTCAAACACATTATTATGACTATGATAAAAAGGCTTGGTGTGTGAGTCAAGAGACTGAAGTACTATGACCATATCATCAATATTAAAATAATAAAAGCTACTACTTTAGTTAAACACTAACAATAAACACATTGGACCTGTTCAGTTGAGAATATTCACATTTGTGAACAGTGAAAAGGTTGCATTTTTATTGAATCTTCTGTCATCTTAAAAGGAAAAATGTCTGCAATACAATGACACACAGAAAAATCAGCATCTGTCACTTCTGTACACACATTGACATTCACATTGAACGGCAAGAGAAAAATATAGTCACTGCCACAAATATCAGGCACAACAGCACTATAGGCAACGTAAAGCACCCACTATTCAGCTACATTGTACTGAAACCACCAAAGGACAGGCCGTTGTGATCCATTTTATTCACCGTCAACAGATAACATCTTAAGTTCTTGTTTGTGAGGAAAAAACTAGGACAAATAGCGCGATGAGAGAGCGAGCGCTGCGCATATTCTCAATAAAAAGCCAGACAGTTGTCAAGCCGTGGCCCGCTCAGTCACGCTGCAGGAGAGCCCGACAATGACCTGAATGTAATGGCAGATGACACATAGGGCACACGGATGAGGCACAGGACAGGCCCAAACCCCATCTGTTACCGCGCCACATTACAGGGGGGCATCCCGTGCAAGAGGACGAGGCCTGCAGAGCTCAACACACTTTTACGAGTGAATATGAAAATATGATCTGCTTGAGTAGCTACTGTTAAACAATGGTATGTGAATTTCTACATATACTTGATGACTCCCATTTTTAAGTTTTCTTTTTGTTCTGAACATTTTAAGTTCCTAATTGAATTCGCACAAGTGTCCACGAAGCATAGTAGCTCTCTGACGTTTTTGGTGAGTAAAAGTTTTGAGTTTGTGTTTTTAAATGGCGCGGAAGTATGACCCCAGAATTTCAAATACTATGTCTGCATAATGTTCTGAAAGCGATAAATAAACTGCATCCATCATCAAGAACTGTTGCTACTGTGCGGTGAGGAACAATCTGAATAAATCGTGTTCTTGTGCTTATTCTCTCAGTAAAAAGACTTAAAGCAAAACTAAGTAACTCATGCCCCTAGAGGCCATAAGCATCACTGCAGGTGTCGTAGCATGTTGCGTTTTTTTACTCATTAATTGTCTGTCAGAGTAAATACTACGCTGACAGAAAAGACAAAGGGAGAGAGGGATATTGTACATCCAATTACATAATGGTGATATTTTTTTCACTCAAACTTGGCTGTAAATACTGTTTAAGTGGCGCTAGCCTGTGGTTAGCTTTGCCCGTTAGCCTGTTAGCTTCTTCTTCGTGATTCTATTAGTGTGTATTGGTGACTCTGACACGGTGCAGGGAAGTTACAAGCATGGTTTTCTGGGCAGAGACACCAGTGGGAGATGAAAGACCCAAATCATCCCATCAACACTTGCATTATGAAAAGGATTTATTAAGTTAAGTTACTTAGGTCTTCTTTAAACCTTTGAATTCATAAAAATGTAAGCTTTTAACCTTTTAAGCCACAAAAAAGTCACAAAAACTCAATAATATGGTGACAAAAAAAGGGATGGAAAGGTGATAAATAAGTGACAAGAAAAGAGCGACCAAAAAGCTACAAAGAAAACAACAAAAACCTGATGAAAGAAAACGCAACAAAAGAGACGAAAAAGCGAGTGATGAAAAAAGAAGTCCAAAAAAAGGTACGGTAACACAGCAACAACGCGAGGAAAATGATCAGTTTAGATCAGTTAATAAAGAAACAAAAGATCCGCACAACTGTGTAGCTCCCAAGCTTTTTTAATGCTCACCGAAAAGCCTGGGAGCTACACAGTTGTGCTTTTATTTCTGTATTATTCCTCATTCTTTGATCCTGCACACTGACTTAGACCTTTGGATGTGCGTGTTTTTACCCACAAACAGTTCAGATCACTTGTGTAGCTTTCAAATGAGGCCTATAGGCTGTGAGCTCCAGTCGAGAAGCTTTTAGATTTGGGGTAAAGCTGAACTGGAGAAACTGCGCCCAGTTAAAGTGGGGGGCAAGAGGTTAAATAAGAATGACAGAAACCCTAAATGTTTCTGTGATCGCTGACATGAATTCCTGAATTCCTATGTCGGCGAATAAATTGACTGGTCTAAATGTGATAGCTTTTCTTATTTTGATACAACATACATCATACACACGCACCTCTGCCAACCAACCAGCAGGGGCTTGATTAGAAAAAGCCTAAATGACAGAAAGTCTCAAAAAAAAAAAAAAAAAAAGAAGAATCCCGTGAAGCTAATATTAGAAAAACCCAACCAACAACAAACTTTCCCTTGGACACTTTGCTTGTTCCAACAGAATACATTTGGATATGCAGTCGCGCCCTGTCATGAGTGAGGGGTTTTAGCCAAATCAGCCGAGATGAGAAGCTTTTCGGTGTGAGCAGCGCTTCCGTGCATAAGGCGGGAGGGCAGTTAACAGAGCTTGTTTTAAATGTATTTCGTACCACGCTCTTCTCAATTAACGGCGCCTTTTTCCACATAGCACTCTGCTAATAACATAATGGCGAGGAGAATGTCATTGAGTGGTGTAATGTACCTAAATACCGCCCCAACATTTTAATGCTTTCTTAATTGGAGCCCACTTTGGAACATAGCGGCACATAGGAGACAGCGGCGGAAAGAGGCAACGAGAAATGATTTGTAAAAATGTCCACGGTGGAAATAATAACTAGCCTTGGTGCTAATGCAGGGCTCTTTGCGAAGGGAGGGAAAAACATGTTGCTAATTGAGTTTGCCTGGAAAAAAGGGCATTTAAAACTCATCATTTCATTTTACAGGCCTTTTTGTGGAACAATGTTTAGAGAGAGGACGGGAACACTGGCGGCGCTTCACATCCATTTACAGGTTAATGGTCAAGTTTCAGGCTTTTAACTGTTCGAAAACTACACTGAAAGGATTTACTCTCTCATTAATTACAAAGTGGGATTTTTTTTTTTCTTTTTTCCAATACTTGTGAACTTTGGCCACACAAAACAAACCTACCAAAGTCACTCTACCTATGCTGGATAAATACAGGTTTGGCTACTTTCATTGGAACAATTTAACATCCACGGATAGGGACTTTTCAAAGACGGCTGAGTGAACTGTGGCTAAACTGACCAGCTTTGGATTCATGTGACTCATGACAAATTTTTCTGCAAAATCAGTATAGTCAAAATGAGAAAGAAACAGGACCTGATTACTTGCTATTGTGAGGAATACTTCTCAAAACTTCCAACGAAATAAGGGTCTTTACTAGCCACATGTAATGGAGACTTTCCATTCAGTGTAGGGGAGCGCAACTGCACACATCTGTGCCGATGGTCCCTCTGACCACCACCATTTCTTCACACGCACACATTATTCATTTTATTATTTTTAGTGTCAGGGGAAGCCGGAGTACCTGGAGGAAACCTACGCAGACATGGGAAGAACATGCAAACTCCACACAGAAAGGCCCCGTCCAGGGATCGAACCCCTCTAGCTATGAAGCACGAGCGCTAACCGCTGCACCCAATTTGTTTACTTTTCATTTCATTCTTTGACCGTGATTTGTATGACTGAGGTGAGTAGAGTCAAAATATTTACTCAAGTATGGTATTATGACTTTGACATAATTTCACTCATGTAGAAAAAGCAAAATCGTAGCACTATGAATAAAAAAATAAAAATAAAATGCAGCTCCCCGTCATGTTTTTGGTTTCGCGTTCCTTAAAGCAGTACTAAGTAACGTGTTTACCTTAATAAATCCTTTTCGTAGTCCCTGTGAGGGTAATACAAGTGTTTATGGGATGATTGGAGGGTCTTTCATTTTCCCCTGGTGTCTCTGGCCAGACCGGAGAAACCAATACACACTAATAGAATCACAAAGAAGAAGCTAACAGGCTAACGGGCAAAGCTAACTGCGGGCTAGCGTCACTTTAAACAGTATTTACAGCCAAGTTAGAGTGAAAAAAAATATTTCCATTGCCTAATTGGATGTACAATATCCCTCTCTCCCTTTGCCTTTTCTGTCAGCGTAGTATTTACTCTCCAAGACAATTAATATGTTAAAAAATCGCAATTTGCTACGACACCTGCAGTTGCGCTTATGGCCTCTAGGGGCAAGAGTTACTTAGTACTGCTTTAAACAGCAGTTACAACACGCACAGGACAGCTTTTAGGCCTCATGTTTGTAGTGTTTCTGGACTACGTTATGCTTGTACTTTTTTGGAAAACAAAGCTTTGGAATACTGGATTATGACCAAGATTGGATCTTATGCATTTGTCTGTGCCTCAGCCAAAGCGCAGAGTACAGTACAGTATGTATAACTACAGAAGATAAATCCATAAGTTTACTGTGACTAGGCCTTTGCATTTAGTGCCTGTATCTACCAACAAAGTGGTAGGACACACATTACGTAGGTTTCCACACAGAATGGATAAAATACCTAATTATACCTTTCTTGTCAACTTAGCCGCATTACAAGATTTATTGTAAATTGCTCGATACTGATTTGTGAGTCCACTATGAGCCAATACATTCCCTTTCACCTCAATGACCCCTGGCCCTTTCCAAACTGCTTTAATGACTTGTGCTTGCGGGACACACTCTTTGGCTATAGGCTCCAACAGGCTGTGGCCGGGGCAAGAAAAGGACACTAGGAGACAGGATTGAGTGGGCTCCACACAAACATTAGTACCCTTGCTTCTGGCTTGTATTGCATCAATGTCAATGGGTAAAAACATGTCCTCCATCTTCAGAACCACACCCTGAGGGACACAGGGAAGCACCCACGGACCCCTTATCTATCAAAAGATAATGGCCAAAGTCAAATCACTCTTCCTCTGAAAGCACTCAGCTGTTGCACTACAGTGAGATGTGGCGAGTTGTACAAATTAGCCAGGGCCCCCTTAGATAAGCTATTGTCCCAAAACAGCACTACATCCTTTGGAGACATCCCAAAAAAATGAAAGGTTAGCGGCTAAATATCCCTCCTGTAAAATGAAACAAGTAAAAGGGGGCTCGGGGTGAGAGAGCCCAGACATCATTTACAGCGAGTGATAAAGTGTCTCTTTCCTCGGGCAACAAACAACTTAACAGGTGCCGCGAGAGAGGAACTAGTCCTATAATCGTAAGAGCTTTTTTGGTCACTTAACCTGCACGTACAATCAATCAGGCTAAGGAAGTACATGCTACAGTGCACATGTACACAAGGACTGGAACACACAATCGAGACTTCATGTAATAGCAGAGTTTTTAAAAAAAATGTGTAAATCGTACAAAATATGTGGATAGAGTTTCTGCTGAATGTCTATTGGTCCATAATATTTATATTTTCAAGGAATTTATGACAAAAAAGCTGAAGAAATGTTACATTCAAATAAATGCAGAATGCTGGAAACAAATTCAATGCCTTTCAGTGACATTTAAAGTGGACATATGCTGCATTCAGAACTCAAATATAGACATTTTGGGTTCCTCACCATTGATCTTTTATAATTTTAAATCATCTTTGTAAGACAAAAAAATTAAATACAGGCACCAGAGCTAGTGACTTTGAGTGGGGCTCCTCCTACTGGCTGTTGTAGGAATAACTTATTAAAAACTAGTTTCGAGTCACAGCGTGGTTTACAGCTTCAGCGCGGCCTGATGAACACACTTTGAGCACAGAACAGGATCAGTACCGATATGATGTTGGATTATGGGCTTAAGAAACGTAGACAGTTTTGGGTTTTAATAATGACAAAAGGTATAGAATGAAGCATCGAAACTGCAGAAGAAGAAACAGCCAATTCAACAGGAATAACCGAGGATTACTTAAAACTGTGTGACTGTAATGAGTCATTTGTATATTTTTTTTTCTCAAGCTGCATTCTCTCTCATTTACACCAGTGCTACATACCCACATACATTTCATTTTTCAGCTTGCACACGCTATTTAGTACCTGTCTTGATAAACGACCTCCCTTGATATGTTTTTGACAAGGAAACAACATTATAGCAGGGTTTAAAGCTCTAAATTTCGCATGATATGTCCACTTTAACACTCTAATTTTGGCTGATTTAATGGATTTTATTGTTTTTAAATGCTTTGTGGTTCATTCAATCAAAGCATGCATTGCGCGGGTTCTGTAAGACTTTTTTTTGCCGGTACAAAAATTCCGTCCACGAACCAAAATCACTGCAGATTCAAAAATGTAATGAATATGATGTCATATTATCAATAACACATCAATAACACAGCTATTTCTAATGAAAGAACTCCGACGTGAGAAAGATGCAACAACAGCTTCTAATCCAAACATAAAGTTGTGCACGTGGAGACGATGGAGAGCAGAAGGCATCACACGGACGTACCACACTCATCTGCACAATCACTCAGACAGGTGACAAACCTGATCGCTGTCCTCACCCAGCTCTGACCGAGGAATTGGGCTGTAGGATGCCCTTCCGCAGCTGTAACGTGGCTTCAGGTGCAAAATAAGCGATTCATTCTCACTGCTGAAATACTATGGAAGTATAGAGCAACTTAAATGTATCAAAAGACAGTCTAGAGCGATTCACCACACCCCCAGCGCTGCCACACTCAAGAGCAGCTCCAAACACTGGTAAATTCCTGAGGCAGTCTGCACAGACAAGCCGGGGAAGGGCCAATCTCCGCTGTGCAGGCGTGTCAGTTTGTTTGCAGAATAATATAATAAAATTCATTAGCTCTTGAGTTCTTAACACACTTTTATAAAAGTAAATGTAGGCCACCGTTGACGACGCAGAGAGAAGTTCAAAACTTTTTTTGAAATATTGACCCTTTGCCTATTTCTATTTTTCTCTCCATATTTTTTCTTGTCGGCCGATGGATATTATTTTTACCGGACATATCACTGAAAAAAGAAAAAGCCCAGGCCTGTGTGGCCAGTGGGGGGAGGCCAGAGAACCTAGTCCTTCCCATCCTAACACAAGAGGGGCACATGCAGTGTATTAGCCATGCAGACCTACATAGTCACCACAGCAGTGTGTGTAACCTTTTCACAGCCCCGTCATCAGTTTAATCAAGTTTTCTATGCTTGGTTTACGCTTGGACAAAGAGTGTCGCACTTTGATTAAACACACATCGTGGGAGGAGAAGTTGTGGCACTTTTTGACAGATGAGCCTGATGGCACAGAACCTCACCAGCTGGTAGTGGACCGCGCGCCAACTGCCCGTCCGTCCTGGCAGCTTGCTCTAACATGCCAGTGGAGACCTGTGCCGCGCGCCTCACGACCAGTGGAACGCCGGAGGGGATCAGCTGCCAAACCTTCGCGGCCGCCTCTCAGATGGAGCAACTCAGCCATTCGACCTAATGAGGGGGAAGTAACGTGAATTCAGACTTCTGCAGTAAACAATTGATTTTACAACCCCCCCCCCCCAAAATATGAATTGTGTTGTCTTATGTGTGATCGGCAAAGGGTGATACCAACAAATAAAGGGGGATCATTCACTTCCAAGCTCAATACTGTAGTGAGGTATTAGCTGATCATGCCCATACATTTCACATTAAAACTTGGAAGCTGGACAATTTTGGTCTCGGAAACCATGAAAATAAAAAGAGAGCAAGCTAAACAATGCTTTGTCACATCATCATATTTCAGGTGGGAAAAAATGACTACAACAACAAAGCAGAGACATTACCAGCGCTTGAATAGCGGCAAATCCTTGGTTGAATCCAATCTGCCATCTCATATGCTGCGCCTCTACACAAAAAGGCAGAAATTAGACATAGATTCAGGGTAAAAGATGGTAATATGTGAGGATGACTCATGAGGATAAGCTCTACGATGTGGGATCTTATGCTTAAAAAATGGCACGAGTAAACGTTGACGCACTTCTTTTTTTTTTTTTTTTGTAATGAGAAACGTTAATATCTTGCGACATGTGAACTAGATTTGCGAGATTCTCTGACTTGTGCCGTGTGCGCACAAGGCAGACTCACACTGACACGCACTGGCAGAGATTCCAACTGAACTCTAGCTGCGCACGGGGAGAGACAGACAGATCAAGAATACTGAAGGGGTGGAGAAGCGCTGCGAAAAACACAGACATGAGTAGAGAAAGAGAATGGGAGATCCAGAGTGTTGTCAGTCATGCCGATGAACTCTGACAAGCCAACTCTGTGGATAATGTTTCTGTCACTGAGCCCTCTAATCGCAGTGTTCTTAGTCAAAACCAATCCCCTCGCATCTGAACATTTCCAAAGTGCTGTGTTTGTGGCAAAGAAAGAAAGCTGAAAGAAAGCATTGAGGGAGATATTGTCAAAGCAGGCACGTTTTTTACAATAGTCGATCTGCTATGTGTAGTGTGAAGAAGAGTAAAAAAAAAAAAAAGTGCCAGTGCAAGATATTCCAGGGGCAAAGAGGAGCAAAAAGGGGGTGATAAACACACCCAAGCAGGTAGTGGCTGTCAGAACACATTGCCATCCTCTAATTGGGTCATTTCTGATACCCCGTGCCGCGCGGTGCCAGCCTATTGATGGGGGGTATCAGGGTGCCAACAGCCTGCGAGGCCTCACTGGCACCAAATCAAAGCAGGCACAAACGCTGCCCGCAGACAATCTGGCAGGAGCAAGCTCTCGCAGGCGCTGGAACATCCAAAAACATGGCCCCACAGCGCCCGCCCGAACCACCGGGGCGTAATTGGTACATGGGCATTTCGGAGCGTTTTCAAAGGATGGAACTTAATCCACATATGTAGTATGAAATTGGCTATTTTGTACCCCGCTTCCCCCTTCCATGTCCCCCAGTCTGCAACCCCAGCACAAAATTAGAACTAAGATACATCTTGTTTTTCAAGCCGTCAACTCACTCAATCTTCCGCACTCAAAACGCCCCAGGTTTGACCGAGACATCTTGCGCTCTGAAGGCGGACAAGGCTTAATCTTTACTCGGTGCTCAGCTTGACAAGATTTTACTTGTTGAAGTTTATGTTTGCTTCTATATTTCTATGTGTGTGAGCGGATGTGTCTCTCTGTACAGTAAGTATGCAGCCTTAAACAAATCGAATTTGTTCGTCTTGTGCTTGCACATAAAGCCGTGCTGTTGACTTTAAGGGTGTGGGCTGTGATTTGACGCTTCCACTGGGATGTGGGTGAGCCAAAGCGAGCACATCCTACTCCTCTTCTTAAAACTCTCAATCTTTACATCTCTGAATAGTCCCAAACAGTCTCCTGTGAAGCGTTTGAGCGTTCCTCCGTCATCTCCCCCTTTGTGTGCTGGAGTGTGCCTCGAAGCCAGCCTGGCACTGACTGGCACACCGAGTAAAGCGACTCCAGCTGCTTTCTGACCGAGGGGAACTTGTTTAATTAAGCACGCTTTGGTTCCAATGAAAGAGTTGGTTTAGCCCCCAGCTGTTGACCAGTGCGTGGCTCCCTGAAGGAGGCTGGCATATCACCCTGGTCCGGTCCGATCCATGCTTTTTCTTCTTTTTTTTTCTCAGACAAAGATGGACTCTGCCTGTCATGCCAGGATGTATCACGCCTGAGCCCTCCTTCATAAATTAAACATGAGATCTGGAGGAGTTCTTTTAAAAAAGGAAAAAGACCCAGAGGATGTTTCTCTGCTCAGATTCACCCACGCTGTTTTCTCTCCATTTTTTTTTTTTTTTTTTTCTGGGACTCGGACTCACTCAGACATGGAAAAAAGGGAAGAACGGGGAGAAGGTATAAACAGGTGCAGAGGTGAATTAGAAAACAGTGCCCTCAAAGACTCGCTCAAGTGCTGGTTTGTGAGTATGTGGGTGTGGGCAATCGGCGGTGGCCTGAGAGAGCATTTCAAAGAGATTTCTGACAGTCGTCTGGACCTTTCTTTTGGGGGGTGCACTCATACGTATGAAATGAGCCGCGCTTTCAACTATTACTCATTCTCTCACGGAGGAATACGGCTTTGGCGCACACCGTTCCATCAAGGACAATGTCTGCGTTTTTTTGTTTACTTTAAAATCCCACAGAAAAGTCACCAGTGAAGTTACTCCTATGATATTTCAAAGCATTTTTATGAGTTTAAGTCCTGACTTGATAATGATCTTAGCCTGATGGTACTTTAAAGGTCCAATAATCTATGTTTGTGTAAGAGTCATATTATAGGTCAACTTTTGGTCGACAAAAACATCTTCTGTCCAAGTCATTTCTATGAGGACTTTGAAGGATAACTGTTTAAAAGAATGTTTAAAAGAATGAAACTGTTTAAAAGTTAATGTCTATCTCCCCTTGTGCAAAGAAATGGCCATCAAACACTGTCCACTGCTGCCCAAAAGTGGGAGAAAGAGTTATTTGTGTGATCCAGTATCAACCGTATGCTTTCATGCTAAACAAACCCGCGCCTGCAAAGAAAAAACTCAACACCACAGTGACATTCTTTAAGGTAATGTCATCACCCAGTCTCGGTCTAACTCTGGCGTGAGCCGGTGTGTGTCACCCGTGGAGCTTATTTCGCCAACATCTGGGTGACAGGTCCCAACCATCACGGCGCACAATTGTCACCTTTACAAGTTGTCATGCATCTCGTGTCCTTGATGCCTTGATAATGCGGCGTCGAGGGAGTGACATGTCATCACCTGCAGCCCCTAACAAATCACGTGTGAACCCGGCGCAACGGCACCCAAGAACAATAGATCTCTCTGCTGTGTGACGCGATCAAATACAGGAAGTAGAGACCATTTTCACATTTTAATAAGTAGTTAGTTGCGTAGTTAATAATGAGAGAGTTCAGGAATGGACATTGACATTACAAAAGTAGAGAAAAGAGCCACTACTAACTCTCTGTAGTGTTCGAATGCTTGAATGTGAACAATAACTACAGTATTTTAGATTTGACAATTCTATATTCCAAAAATCTTGGCTCTCCTGACACATTCATGGGCTCTATATGACAAATTATTTAAACCTGGTAATGAACACTACGCTGTACTGATATTGATTGTTTTTGCTCAAGTTGATGAAAATACCTACACTTCCAACTCTAAATCCTATAAAGACTGACTCTTTATATGCCACCAATAGGTCTACATTTTTACTTTTCTCACTTCTCCCCAGATAAAATGTTCTTTTTTTTTTTTTTTTTTACAGATCTTCAACAAGCTCTGCTCCTCAGCTCTACTCTTGCTCCTCAGCTCTGGCCTATTGCTCAAGTCTTGCATTCCCAACCCTCATCCCCAATCCACATCTCCTTGTCATTTTTTTCTCCGCCGTGAGTCCATGGCAGAGTCCACGGGAGCCCCATTTGCCATGACATATGGGGAACAAGGCAGGCAGTGCGAGCAAGTGGCCCTGTCTGGAGCTGTGACTTAGTGTCGTCCCTCAGTGCCTCTGGCAGCACAGGGACACAGGGATGAAGGGGATGGAGCGGGGGGGTCCAGGGGTGCTAGGGTGGGAGTGCAGGGGGATTCAGGCTGGAGTTTTCGCCCCGGAGACACACTGGCAGTCCTAAGATTAGAGGGGTAATCAATCTCGGTGTGGAACCGGCCAATCCCACCGCCCCACGGCCTGGCAACCTGGCCTCCCCGAGTGGGGCCAGTGGGGGGGTGGTTACAGGGGACCGCTGACACCGGGGGCAGGGAGACAGAGAGACGAAGAGAAGGCAGAGAATATGCTTTATTAAGAGTCATTTGTCCTTTAACAAGCCTTGGTAGTGGACAGGTGATGAAGCATAACACAGCAAACACGTCTGATTACTGTCAGCGTTGTTTACAGGCCGAGCTGCCTCTGTCACCTCACTAGGGAGACCTTGTTTGGGTGCTCCTAGTGCAGTCACACATGCCCCGAGCTGTGCAGCACCGCTCTCCTGGGCGGTTGCATCACTTCTCCACAAAATCACAATCTAACCAGGCTCTCACAAAATACAGGGGGGAAAGGCAGTGTGAGATAACAGTGTGGGTCATGATTGTAGAAAGTCACAAAACAGTAAATGGACATCAAGGGTGGTTTATATCAGATGGACAATTATTGGTCAACACAAAACAAACTAAACAACTCCCTTGAGATTGAATGCTTATGGAAAATGTCTCTGCTCGTTTAAGCATATATAAGTTGCTAGGAGTAAACTTTGCCACAGGCCACAATTATTAGCCAACAGATCAATGGCATTGTGATAAAATCAATCTGTTCGCAGCTAGGTATGGTGATGGTTTGTGGACTTTGCAGACGACTCATCCAGACTTCATCTATTGTGCAACAAAATCCAGGAAATCCAGGTTGGAGCACCTCAGAAACTACCGCTTTGGGTGTCTTGGAAAGCACCATATAAATCCAAGAGATTATTATCATTATGATGATGAGTCGCCTTTAAAGTGCACATGACAGGTTTTAATGCTTTTGAAAAGATGACTTGCTTAGACGGATAACATCTGTTGTAAGCAATTATTATTATTTTATTCAGCAATTTAATGAAGAAATGTTGGACAGAAAGTTATTTGATTTGAATTTTTAAGCTGACAGGAAGTGACGTCGATAGAGGTAAAGTTCAATAGCATTTCATTTCCCATTGAAACATCACAAAAAATGGTCAAACTAAAGAAAGCTGAGCAACATTTAGTTTCGAAATCTTAATTGTATCAACTATGTTTTAGCAAAAAATGTGTCTACTATGTCATATGCGCTTTAAGCCTCATTCAGATATTTGGTTTTTGAGCCGCTTGTCAAAAAATAAAACGAGACATTAACATCGAGTCATTATCAATGTCTAAAGTTATGGGTAAAGCTAAAATGTTTACACAAACATGAAAAAAGAATGAATAAGGGAATACGTGTGGGAATGCAGTAAGCAAATCCAATCCCACTTAAACACACATGATAGCATTAAAAAAGGCAGCAGCGGTAACAATGGAGTTCGGCAGCTAAATGTCACAATGTCAACACGGTGTCAGCGAGAGGGGATTGTTTAACATGAAGAAATTCTAAATGACAGAGAGTCAAGAGCGCCATAAAAGTGTTTATGAGGTGGAAACAGCGCTCTTCGATTTTATCACCACGGAGACATACAGCACTTGCGCTCTATGTGCATGCAGCGATAATTGTCAAGTTTTATAAGCAACAAAGGACAAGTTGAAAGTGTGTCAAAGCAATGCTGTAAATGTAGTAACGAGCGAGAGTCTTATGTTCAAAGTTTCTGTGATATTTGTCATTTTACTGGAGCGCGCACATTGATGTCGCCCTTAGTGCTATTACTATCGAGACAAAGGCCTTTCATATCCTTCTAACAAGGCCTAACTGATGCCTTAGTCTATGTTCGCTTTATTAAACTACTGAAAGTGTAACAAACGGTGGGCTCCAACTGCAGTGTTTTACAATGTGTGATTAAGAGCAGGTCGGCCCGTGTTCCAACTGGTGGCTTTAGCGGAGGTCTTCGGAGCTTTGCCGCGGCTAATGAGCCACCGAGGACTGTGCACGAGTTTAAATTACTGGCAGTCACCTTTAGTAATTACCATCAACGTCTGGTAATCCGCTGAACCAAGCCAATTATTGTCCCCCCATATCTCTTGCGCAGTGAAGATTAAGCACAGAAAGAGATGTAATATCATGCAATAAAGGCGGCGGCTGGTAAAGGTGTGCGTAAAAGAGAAGAAAGGCACATCCTCGCGAGGCCTTTTACAGATAAATGAAATAATTAGAGCCAACTCCCCAGTGGCCCTTATCTTTTTATTTTATTTCCTGGGAAATAATTAGACTTTCTCTCTCTCTCTCTTTCTCTCTCTCTCTTTTCATGAAGCTTCAGTGTTTTTCCATCTTTAATCTTTAATCAGTGTGGAACATTTCCCTTTGGGCAACAAGGTGCTTTATGTTGCCACGTAATGCGCTGTGGTAATTCCGAATTGCTTTGCATCATGGGGACTGGTATCACGTTTCAACTGGCGCTTCCGTGGCTGCGGCTCTCTTTATCAAATGAGCGCCACTGTATTCGCAGGGAGAAGGTAAGTGAGGTAGCAAAGCTCCCTTTAATTGGGCCAAGAGGTCTGAAGTGCAGTCCCATCTGTGCCGTGTTCGGGACTTAATTATAAGCAAACATGGCCGCCTATCGATACAGCACAAAAGCGGAGCAAAGAAGAGGGTTAAGAATAATCTTGACGCCCTGCGGGTCATCGCACACTGTAAACAACATGGATTTATCCAAAAAACAAGAAAGCGGAGAAACACAACATAACAAGTTGTGCGCAATCAATAGCGGCGAAGCAAGAATCAAAGCCGGAATAAAGGAAATCAGGCTAAATTGGACTTTCTGTTGTGCTTGGTCAAATTTAGATGAACCCGCTGGAGAGGAGTCAATGCCCAGGAAGAAGAGCGCGGGGCCCATATCTCACCCTCACACCTTCTTACGGCGGGACAGAATGGACCAAGTCATAGATCTGAGGTCCGTCTCGTGAGCCCCTAAAGCTCTCTGTAAAGCGGAGACAGCCAGGACAGCTAAGCCCGGGGATAGACAGACGAGACTCAATGCCGAGCCGTTATTTGCCCTGGCGCTGTTGGTCCTCGAGACGCTATATGGCTGTAGCCGCTCGGGCTCATCTGTGATCCACGCTCCCAGGCACTTGCATTAATTGAGCCGGTAATTGAATAGTTGTCTTCATTAGTTCCAGTCCCGTGCCTGCGAGTGTCTGCTACAGATTACAGCAGGAACCTTTGTGGAACATCTTCGCAAAAGGAGGATGTGCTGCTGGTCCGGCACGCTGCGCAATGGAAAGACAAAGTAGACCCAACAGGAAGACAATACAGCAACAAAAAAATGGTCAAGGAGAACTCCAGCTAAATGCAATGTATGTACAAAATACACAAAATGATCTTATTACTTCATAAAGAGCAGTATCAGGGTCATTGTGGCAGTCCAAGTAAGTAATTGGCTTGTGTTAGTTACTGGCCCAGCATATTTTTCAGCAAACACAAGGAAAGCATTGTTTGTGTGTGAATTCTTCAACCATTTAACTTCGTCCCCAGGCTTACTTATCTGTTTTAAGCACTTAATAATCTTCCCGAATTATGATGTAAAATCCACCCAAACATATGCTGTTCCCTCGGCTTAGTGAGCTCTGAAAGATGATCTAAATAACTTGGATCCAGATGCCAAGTTCTCCCAGAAGGATTGTGCGTTTGATTGCGAGGGAAAAGCAGGTACACAGAAAGCTGTGTGCGCACAGACCAGAGCGCTGCCATGTGCTTGGGGTCGTGCAGCTTGGTGGAGAAGATAAAGGGAAATTAAAGGAAAGGTCCCTGACCCTCTTCGATAGCTCTAAATGCTTTGCAATTTTCCACAAGAGACGAAAATCCTCCTCCACAAATGAAGGGCTGAGTCTGACCTCTTCCTGGAGCGCAGGAAGTTTAAGAGAGGTTGACACACACACAAAAAACACAGCAAGACTCACAGAGGCAAAATGCTAATTTGACTTTGCAACAGACATTTCTAACCTCTTTAAGGCGCTTTTTAATAAATTTCAAGCAATTTGCAACCTCTCCGTGCTTCGCCAATTACTATGGCACGCGTCAAATTGAAGCAACATCTATAGAAAGTCTGACACTGTCAAACGGGCGAACAGAAGGGAGCCGAAAAAGTGGCGTCACACCAAGCCTTCCCCTCTTTTCACGCAAAGACTCAGTCAGGAGACAGTCGTTCCCCTCATTAGAGCATCATTTGGCAATAATTATCTCTAAGTGCTTTAGAACATCTTGGAGAGGTGAAACAAACTGTGCCGAGCCCCGAGTTAAATGATGACAGGTAAGCAGAAAGACTAACAAAAGGCGGCACTGTCAGGGCACATCGGCCGACACGAGTGACACTTTCGGCAATTTGATCAAATGAAATTTCCGCCGTGGTTCGGAGGAGTTGGGCTGCTGATCAACACAGACACCCCACATATGTCTTACCTTGGAGCGCAGACACCTTTCTGCTCTCACCCAAAACTGATTCACCGGCTCCTGGTAGCTCACAGCTTCACAAATAGGAAGTGATTGTGGCGCGCGGGAACACACAGCGCCCGAAAGCATCAAAAATTGATCTTATATGAATATTCAACAAGGGAGTACAAGAAAAGTGAATTCCTCATTTTCACCTTCCTTCCTTTTTCCACCATTGCAGCTTTTTTCTCTAACTGCATAATTAATGTGTGAACAGCAACGTGTGAATTTGTTTGTGTTGCAAGAGGAAGAATGGAAAGAATTCATAGAAGCGGCGACAACTCCACTTCTTTGTACTCTTTAAAGAAACGTTACACAATCCGATAAAAACGCAATTCAGTGACTGCGATCCGCTTGTATTACTTCTACTTTACATATTCCTTTATTAGGTGCATTTGAAAAGGTAAATGTAAAGATAAAAGCTATGGGAAGCTGCGATGTCTTGCTGTTTCAAGAGCATTGTGTCATGTTCCCAAGTGGAAATCGACACAATGTATAATTTGCTCACATTAATTACATCGTACTGTGTTTTGACCTTTGCTGATCAGACATTATTTAGTAAACGCAGTTACACTAGTTTTAATATTAATCCCATATGATATTTTTGAGGGATGTGTAAAGAGTTCACAAGGGACTAAACAGTTTGCTGAAAGTAATAGATGAACAGACACAATGAATGAATAGATTAACTCAGCAACACTCAGTTGTCACAATGTAACAGAGAGGTTTTTTGGAGATTAATCGGGTCAGTCTGGTGCATTTGTAATTGGTGCCCGTGTGTGGCGAGTTTGCAGCAGAGGGAGGCTGGGCTCAGGGAGTTAGTATGCTGAGGGTAAGTCAGTGGGCCGGCAGGTGAGGAGGAGACTGAGCAGAGTAATCAGGCTGCCCACAGCCCATGGCACAGAATCTCTCTCTCACGCAGCCCTCCAATCGTTCATTTTCCTAATGATGCGCCGAGCAGCAGGAGGCAGGAAGCACTGTTGACTGGTGCACCTCTGCCTTACCCTCACTCAGACCAGCATAGATAATGAGAATGTCAGTCTTTGCTCCATGTAAAAGACTCACTTTTTCAAACAAAGGGAAATCATTCAGCTGAGGAAGAATGCTGACTTTGTGCTACACATCACATAAAAATGCTAAATCTAGATATTTTTTCTTGAACAAAATATTAATTTTGTGGGTTTTGTAACATGTGTGAGCCCCTGAAAAAGTCAAATGAAGCTTGTCGTGTGTTAAGTTGAGCTGTATTTTTATTTGATGGATAAACAGCGACATCTTGATCTGACTATAGGCAGTGTAGTTTCCAGGCAGGCATATCATCTCGTTAGCATAAAACTGTCATTTGACAAGTGACAAATTCAGAATCTCAATGATGGGAGAAAAAAAGCAAAACTGACCTTATATAACATTATTATGACTTCATCAGAACCAAAGTTAAGATTCTACATTATATTCACGCTGTCACCTAAGATCATGTACAGTATCGACTGCAATCATTTTCTACGTTCTTCTTGGGTTACACCAATTTGTGCAGACCACAATGTCTCCTCATGAACATTTTTGGGAGACGGAGTGAAAAAGCCTTTTTCACTGTGCGTTTAGGCAAATATCAGGATGGGCGCGGAGGCGAGGTGGCCCTGGGTGGCCATTAGGATGCAGCGTGTAGCGTTTCCATGCAGACACCATCTCCACATGGAAAGGTCACCTCCCTCCCTTTGCGGGTAAATACGCAGACGTATACAAATGTGGCTGCGCACTGAAATGGCTCACCTTAAGAAGGCATTAGGCTCTTTTTCCACTGAACTTTACATCACTCACCTCCATTATCTTAACCAATGGCATTTCAGCCTTTTGCAAAGTAGAGGAATGCTCCCCGAATGACACCGAACTATTAAGGCTGCATCTTCAACAACAGGGGCGGATTCTCATTAGGCTGGACGCAAAAGTCAGAACAGTCACAGTGCCATAATTTGCATTTACATTTGTATGTTGAATATAGGACATAACATAACACCTTACATAACAGCAGCGTCATACACCAGGCCTCCACAGTTCTCAAAGGAAAAGGCATGTGTTCACCCTGCATCTATGGAAAACCCTTAAGCTAATGGCATATCTTAAGACTATTTCTGCAATGACAATATACTAAATCATATACTGACAATATACTGGTTAGATGACTTATATCCTTGGAAATTGACTAGTTATTTTAAGTTAATGTTAAGTTAATTTGAGTCTCATTCTAACAATAACAGAAGAAATGTGATCTTTCTCCACAAGATTGTCCACCTAGCTTTCTTTTCCTGTCAGGAGCAAACAGCGGCTCAATGGAGAGTGGCACTGATTGACCAGCAGCTCATTGGCCGTGACTTGAGATGTGACTCAAAGCTTTTTTAGTCTGCGAGCCCTGTGCGCTCCAGGATGAGAGTGAAGGCCCGAACGCCGAATGTGCCTGTTGGGCCATGTAAAGCTCTTCCTCTGTCAGGTCGAATTCAAACCAGGAGACTAACCCATGCTGGCAGTGCCCCGCATCCACGAGCCGCACACCTGAGCTGGGGCACACCTTCTACCACTGCCCAGAGCGCAGACGGGCCGGTGAGCACTACTGACGGATGAGCCGAGGAGAACAGTTGCGTCGTCGCTAGCAGTGTTTGTCCCCATTTTCAAAAGCCGAATGCCTCAACTTGACTCTTTACCCGTAACAAATGTTGTGCTGTTTTATAGGAGTTTTGATTTGTTGGTCAAAAATACAGCAATTATACTACTTTTTGCTATGCATTTCTTTGCCATGCTCAGTTAAGATCGTTTTGGGTTTTGTATGTCAAAGAGATTTTGCTAAATTCTTGAGCCACTTTTTTCCTTCTCCTCGTCTCATTGTCAACCCTCTTTTGCTCCTTTTGTTGCCCGTCTCTCCCTTTGTCCCTTTTGTTATCTCTATCTCCCCATCTATGCCAGTCCCGAGGGATGGCGGCGTTACCCCTGGCACCCCATCCCAGAGGATTCACAGAAACTTTGCCAACGCAGTATTAGCAGCTCGGCGGTTAGCTTCATGTACCGCGCTGTGCTTCGCTCCCGTGGTGCTCCATCCCAAAGGGAATTCCCACCAGAGACAATGGGCAGCTTACCAAGGTAAACAAGAGCCTCTTCCATGCCAGCATGCCACAAAGGCACAGACAGCGAAGAGGGAAAAAGTGCAAATATACACAGTATTATACCGCACGGGAGCAGCAACAATGCAAGTCAGACATATCCCTTTTCCAATCAATGGCAACACAATCACATTCACAATATGTCATTTAGACTCCAGCTGCCTCTTTGATTTAGCCAAACAATAGCTTTAGTTTGCAAGAAAAATCTATAAGAACTAATTTTCAGTACCACCAATAGGAAGAAAGAAATCTCATCAAACAAGCCGTACGAATTATGGCGCAGTTGAGACCAAAGTGTAGTGAAAAAGTATGCCTGTCCGATGTCACGATTATGTCAAAGCACTTGTGAGAGGGGCTGATATAAAAGGATGGTTTGGTCTTGAAATTCATATCCACTTACTGCCAAGAGCCGGCCTGTATACCTCTCCAAGTAATGGCTGTTTACAAGATAAAAGAAGAGGAAAAATAGCCACTTTTCCCTTCTCAGACATGAAATCCTCTTATGAAATTAGGCTGATAAAAGGGCCTTGTGACGTCGGCCATTTTTCCCCACGTCAAGAAAACCTTGCCGGTGAGCATTATTAATGGCATCCATGTGGCATGTCATTTTTCTACATCTCCAAAGCGCTCCCAACAACAACAGCGGAGGGCCGGGCCTGCGAGGCACTTTGTCAGAACAGAGCCGGAGTCGCCATGCAGCCTGTCAAGTTCCCCCAAGCAGCGACGAGCCGCGAGGTGGGACAAAACACTGTTTGCCGTGCGCATATGAGCCAAGGGTTAATTTTTGTTGGTTCCTGGTCGCCTTTGGAGGGGTAAAGTGGAAAAATGAAGCGGGGTTGAAACAAATAGCAGCGTCGGGAGAGACGTGTGGCCTTCGCTTAAACAGAGCCATAAATCAGGGGCTGACGTGGGCAGAGGGAGGGAGGAGAGTGAAGGAGGGAGAGGGTGTACAAGTAAAAGTGAGACAACAACAGCATAACATTAGCACTGTTTAGCCCCTGCAACCTGAACCACTGTACAGTACTTGGTATTTCAGTGTTATTGTCCATGTATCTGTCTTGTTCTGTTGTTTCTTCATGATTCACAGTTCATTTCTCTTTAGATTGAGAAGTAATGATGATCTGGATTATGGAGCTAATAGCACAGCCTTATTCTGAAAAAATGTGACCATTTTAATGACAAACATCCACTGTGACAAACCATTATTCATTGATTCATCTTGTGCCAACACATGTACCTAATTCAACTGCTTTTGGCACCATAGAGCCACATTGTAAACACGGTATTAGCGAAAGAAAAACAGAGCCCGTCTCCTGTTGTGTGTCAAAATTAGTGGTCGACCAATATATTGAAAGTTGTGCATAAGTTCATAACCATAAGAGATACAGAGGGACGATAGAGAGCATCCTGACCAGCTCCATCACTGTGTGGCACGGCACCAGCGCTGCCTCCTGCCGAAGGAGCCTCCAGCGAATCGTGAGAGCGGTGGAGAAGATCTGCGGAGCCCCTCTCCCCTCCATCGCTAAAAATATAGGGCATTTTCGTCCAGTACTAAAGCAGAAGTCAGAGTAGATTAGCATGGTGTTAACTTGTTTCAACACTGTCTCACTATGAACTCCGGTAGCTACAGTACGTGCTTCTAATTAACTTAAGTGAACAATCAGGATGTGAGGAGGGTCTGTGAGAGCTAGAAACGCATTTGGGCAACAGCTGAGGGTTTGACACTGGAGAAATTCAGGTAGTGTAGCTTTAATTAACCAGAAAAGACCAACTATAATTTCAGAACCTCTTTTTTAGCCAAGTCCTGGACCTAGAGGAGACCTTACTACATGCTTTTCATGGTAGGGAAAACCAGAGCACTTGGAGGAAACCTACGAAGATGCAAACTTCAGACAGTATTGCCCCGCCAGGCCCAGGAATCGAACCCGGGACCCTTTTGCTGTCAGGCAGGAGCACAAACTGCTGCGCCTCAGACAACCAAGCAGCAGCTAGCATATTCAACTTCCAAGCAGCATGCATTAGGTATATCACTGCACTGGCCAGGATTAACAAGCGTCTTTGGAGGTGCCCCACAGAAGGGGGCGGAGATGCGTGTGGATAATATGTAGCGCGTATCATCGTGTGGTGATGCCTTTAATGAAGTCCTGTGTGTTTTAAAGCAGCGTGCGAGAGCAGAGCCCACGCGGCGCCCGCCTCAAACTTGCCGGGCCTTAAGTCTCGGAGAAAGCCCTAATACATTCTGGACTTGTCTGCGCTCCCAGGTAGGGGCCGAAATCGAGGAGATATCTCACGCGCGGCCCGCCGTGTTCCTACTGCGACCCACCTCTGTGTCACTCATTTTGTCCTGACTTGTGAGGGATTACTGCAGCGTGGGCTTGTGCTGAGCTGGCAAAACATTCCGGGATAAAAGCGGGGGAGAAAGCCATCGCGGTCGGCGTGTGCCCGGGTTTTACATACAGGCCGGGCCCTCAGGAAGCTTTGATAGCATCCGATGGAAGGCCCTATTAATATCTCTCATCTATTTCTATTTCTATTTCAGTGAATCGCAATACTATAGGGCACTTTATAGGAGCAACCGAGCGCAAATGTCGACGCAAAGCTGGATAAATCAGGCAAGAGCCACAAGTATTGCGTTTAAAGTCAGTCTAATAGAGGCTTTTCAAACGCTCCGACGGGGAACAGGAGATTTGGCGTGTTTGTGTTACGCGGCAAACAGCAATTGCCTCCCGGATTTTTACAGTTTAGGCTCAAAGTATATGTGCAAATTATTTCATTCACCTGACACCAAAGAACAGCGGTCGCCTGGCACTTTGAGAGAAAATTAAATTAAGCGCCGAGGAAACGGTGGAGGAAAACTTGGAGGATACAGAATGGATTTATGGCTTTAAATCTGATGGAGCTTGATACTAATGCGGTATAAATCCTGGCCTTTCATTATAGCATTATATGAAATGCATTGGTATGGAGCGACGGATCCTATTTGACATTCCGTTACCGGAGCAGTTGTGCACAGCTTCACACTTAAGCCCTTTAAAGCTAATACATAAATGTAACATTACATATAGCTACAGTGCTCAACAACCATTTCTTGCAGTCTGAATCAGCAAACAGCGGAGACGACGCTCCCAAATGGTTTAATTACTCAAACAGATTGAGGAGCTTAATGATGTTTTGCGTCTCCAATGGCAACAATGCAGATAATCGGCTCAGCTATTATTCAAACAATGACTATGAATCATAATGTGCTTGTTTGTGGCTTTTACAATGTGTTGTGGGGAATGTACAACAACAATGGCTCACAAAGATGAAACTAAGACGGGACTTTTGCTGGGACTGGATCAAAATCTGTGCGTACCTCAAGACTGGACAATGGTGGATAAAGAAATGTATAATTGTCGAAACATGTTCACATTTTCACCACATACTGTGACGTATCATTTCTTTCCATGTTTTTTTATAGGTTGGTATTTTCTCTTTGATGCAATCCAGCCATCCTTAAATGCCCTACACTTTTATGTTTTGTAGGAGTGTAATTAAATTTGTTTTGTCCTTCAGCATTTGTAGAACCAGACATTTTACTGAAAATACTTTTGTGCACTTAGCATTTTAGTGCTCTAGCCCTGTAGTTACCGGTAGTTATTTTTGTTCACATTACTCCGGTTTAATACAAAGTTTTGTGAGCTGATTAAGGACAATGCTGATGTGCTCAATACTAAAATCACATTGGTTTTGCTCAATCGGGTACATTTTTTTACCTCTCGGACAAGTTTTGCTGAAGGGTATTGTCTTTATAACGTCTTCCGTCCTGGTGCCTGTCTGGCCACAATTAGGGGGAGACTGGGGCTGGTTGAAGCATCATTTGCATTTGTGCTCATATTTTGGTAGATGTATAAGTGACCCAGTGTTATTAAAGCAATATTATGTACTAGAAAGGTTTGTGTGAGGAGGGACCACAACTAACTATTAGAATTGCTCATCCTTGTTTGTAACAACAACAAAAAAACAAAGGATTTTCAATCTTTTTTTGGTGCTGAATTAAAACAATCTGTAACAATTTCTGATGAGCCAAATGTCAGTGTACGCAGACCAAGGTTTTGTACAGCTCTATGCATTAAAACCACCTTGAAGAATTCCTTTTTAGACCCTCGATCTTTGGTAGAAAAAAACCATGAGCAGCCGCAGATGCAGAGATCTCATTAATGGACCCCAATCAGCGCCAAATGGGCCGCTGACAAAGCCGGGACCCTGGGCTGGCAGTACTGCAGGTGGTGGGTGTTTGATGGGGTCCATTTTGTCATGTGGCGAGGAAGGGAGAGGGGGGGGGGTTGGGGTGCAGATGCATTGTGCCCCTTGGCGTGGCTGCGGAGACGACACGTATGGGCGCCATTGTGTTGCGATTATGTAGGATGAGCACGCCGCTTGCTAATCCGCCTGTGGGAGGGTGCATGCCTGTGAATTATTGCACTTTGGAAACGCAAAAAAAAATGGTAGGAAGGAATAAGAGGGAGAGGAGAGAGGGAGAGAGAGGGAGGAGGAGGAGGAGACACAGAGACAGAGAAGCCCCCTTTGGCTGTGATTATGAAATGGTCTGTCACAGATTAGGGCTACTGGGATGCAGGCAGAGATGAGCCTCCCACAGACACACACCGGCTAGTCAGTCAGTGAGCTTACCTGAGGTGATACACGCCTCGCACCCGACCGCGCACACACACACACACACACATATATGTATAAAGAAGGGAGGAGGGGATTGGGAGCGTGAAAACAAACACGCTCCAAATAGGCTTGAGAGAGAAGGGAAGAAAGAGGAAAAAAGGGAGAGAGAACGCTGCCCAAGGAAAAACAACAAAATCAAACGGCGGAGAGGGAGCCGCGGTGGAAGAGAAGGCTGGCAGTGACTAAAATAAGACCTGTGTGGCTATTGTGTGTTTCCAGGAGGGCTGTGGTGATAAAAAGCCCACGCTATTTGTCTTTCTCCTCGAGAGCATAGATACCTGGAGATGTTTGTTCGACCGCAGATAGAGTAAGTCGGTGTGGTACGCTTAAGTCGCTGGTTTGGTACAACGCAGTTTTCAACAGTCCTCGGCTTGTGTGAGATGAGCAAGTCGAGTTGTGATATAAGGTCATGACGTAAATGATGACATCGCCAGTGCATGGAAAATTGTTTTAAGGAATTTTTTTTTAAGATGCTGGATTTCAAATGCAATTGTCAGTGCCAAAAAGAGTCAATGGCAAATTGAATGTAGAAGGAACAATAACTGACTCAAAAACCCTATAGCTGACTTTTTCCCTTTTTGTAGCATTTTTTTTGCCCCATATAAGCATGTCTGGCAATGAAGTTTACATTGTATTAGGATTTGTGGATGTTGTGGGGTCAACCCAAACAGTCAATGGGCCAGATCTTGTGGCGGCGCACGGGGTGGCGCAGGCTCTTGGCGAATTATTTTCCGAGTGGCGATATGTGCCATTCGCCTCCGCCACCTGCGAGGGGGCGTCACAAGAGGAGGTGACTGCACTGATGGAAACACGGCTGACATTCACTTCCTCGTTTACATTGCGCTGGCTTGCGTTCTTTCTTAAGCCTTAGGCTCTCACAGGTCAAACTAAAAACTTTATTTACCCCATCGTGAGCTAAACCATGTTCACGTCACAAGAGAAAAAGAGCTACAGCGTCCGCTGTGGCGCGGATCGGCCGCGCTTGGCGTGAACGCGAAGCAAAACAAAAGCACATGTTCACCCCACACAACCACTCTCCTGGATCTGGTTGGAGGAAAATGTCCTAAGTCCGGAGTGGCAAGATCACAAAGTGTGCTCCGACTGAGCGCAAAATGTCACGCTATCGTCTCCGTTTTGATGCACAAGATCCGGCCCACTATGTGGCAAATAGGGGTTTCGGCACATTTTGACTAAAACAGTTAAAAGATAAGGTATAGTGCCTTTGACGAAGATCCCAAAAGCAGCAGAATGTGGGTTTGGGGACACAGCTTCAGCATTAGTTGGTTGATTGTCTGCCCACTTTCTATCCCTAATTAAGTCATTTACCCCATAATGTGCCGTTTCAGTGCGCTCTCACAAACTGAACTGGGCCTAAGCACTGAATGCACTAAAAGTCCAGCAATTCTGCTCACAGTAAAATGAAAAGGGAATATTACTTCTATACAGGTTTTACCAGACTCAACAGTTCAACAAGGGACAATTTTTCATTCACTCCATACTCAAAGATAATAAACTGCTTATATAGCCACATATGCCCTGCCCAGCTGCTGACGGACCAAAGCACAGCTGCCCCGATCACACACGCCTCACTAAAGTTAGCTGGAGTTCCCACACGGTCTCTCATCCAGATACTACCCAGGCCTGACCTGCTTAGCGTAAAAAAATTGACAGGATCGGGCATTCTTGACGTGTGATGTTTTTAAAAAACACACATTTATTTAGGCTCCTGACAATGATACTGGTCATTGATAGAAAACAGCAAAAGTGCAAATGACCATGTACCCAGTTGTGACAATAACAGAAGCCTTGGGTAAGTTGTGGGTGTCCTAAGTGTGGTATCAGGTGTCGTGTGCTGCCTCTGATAATTATACCCACTGTCTTTATCCTAAGTATCCATTATTTTCACGGCTGGCAGTCTGAGCCAAGAGCCGCGGTCAGAAATACTCAACTCTCTGCTGATTGACTGACAACTACAGGCAGCGGCGTTCTGTCCAATCACACGCTCCACTGTCAGGTTGATTCTTCCCTGCGCTTCAAGGTGCAGGGAAAAGCCGCCGGCCCATTTTGCTGCAGCAGAAACATCCGTGTCTGATTGGCAGGCTGGCCTTCTTTCAGGACAGACAGAGCCAATCAGTTTAATTAGCCCAATGGTATTTCCAGGTTTTGTATCTACAAGGCTGGGATTTGTGAGTGGGGGTTTAAAGTTAGCCTTTGTTTAAGGCTTCACTGGGGCTTGCCAGGGCCTTTTACTGTAAGTCAGAAAAAGAAATAGATATACATCGGACAAGCACCGGTAGTTTTGTACAGGTCGAGACAGGTGTTTTCACACTTTGCGCCGGATCTTGTATTGAAAAGGGTCAGAAATCCATTCTCATAACATCACCGAGTAAAGTTTGTGTTACAGTTGAAGAGGCTTGTGAGGTAGATTTTAAAATAGTTTGTTTTGGTTGATTATTTGGTTGGGAAACTGCATGTAATAAACATGAGAGACGCATATAAACATACCATACAAAAACACTCATTTGAACACTGGTGCACTGGGGGAAGGAGTGTCTTGCCTAACGACACAACAGCAGTAAATAGTGGTTGGAATTGGAATCAATGCCCTTGCATAGATATAGGGTAGAGAAAGCAATAGAAGCACTAAAATGATCAGAACAAGTCCGAGGATAGTGCTTTATAATGTGTTTAAACTTGGTATCTACGTCTATTACTCAAAAAGGTTTTGATTACGCCACAATTATAAGCCCAAGAAAAATGGCGTCACATTCTGCACAATGACTTACTCCAGTCTCATTGTTATAATACAAAATGATTGCGCTTTATTAAGACAATTGTTTTCTCTCCAGCATCAGATCGGCGTGTGGTCATATTTAGATAATTCTTCAGAAACGGTGAGTTATTACAAAGTCTTGGCCTGACAGCCCCCGTGACAGCCCGACCCGATGCCAGATAATTGCTCTCACGCTCGCCACTTAATGAACATAATTACAGCGTTCTCCGGCGCCCGCTCTGTGATTAATTGTTACAACATTTCTTTGTTGGGTTCCGACAAATTACCCCCTCGCACCACTACTGCCATTTTCACATCAGGCAATCATAAAGTGCGCAAGCAGCCACTCATAAAGCCAGCTCGCAGCCACTCCAGAGCCGTGTAGGGATTATTGGAGGAGGCGGAGGAAGTTAAGGGTTCGCCAATCAGTCAATTACAATCACGGGAGAAAGGTTTTTGAAGCTGTCAGTCCTGAAAGAGGAAGTGTGCGGATCTGGAGAGTGCTATATCTGGCAAACAGGTAGCGGCGCGCACATGCACATGCCCCGGCACTCAAGACGTGCACCTCTTTATGACACCGCATGCACAAATCATATTAAGGAGAGCGGTCTAAATAACTACAAATGCGGGCGCAATCATTCACGCGCGCGCACGGAGCCACAGCCGTGACACCTGCCAGCTCCAACAAAAACATGTCCGCACAAGTCAAAGGCAAAGAAGTTCTAATCCAATTCGAAAGCTCATGTTTGGGAGCAATTAGCCGGGGCATATTTCACAGACGACCTAATTGAGAAGCTGTCACCCAGTTAAGTAAGGCTAGGCTTAAGAGCATTTGCTTAATAAGCCATGGCCTAATGCAATAAGGTGCCTATTCCCAATCAGCCATGACTAAGTCTAATTTATGCCGGGCCAAATGAGGAAGTGGGAGAGAGTCCAGGCCCAGTAATGACCGCTGTTGTTTTTAATACTCATTATTTACACGAGAGGAAAGTTAGTCACGTTCACATTGATCGGAACCTTAAGAACTTAAGTTGCGCCCAGATCTCAACGAGAAAAGGCCATCCTCCTCTTTAGGACTCACAAGAAAAGTCTATATGGATTGTCTTTTGAACACGTGGTACTGGAGGCTTTAGAATACATTGAAAAGTACTTTTGAAGGGATTTGTTTATTGAGATTGCAACAGTTAGTGGCATAAAACACGCTCACTGCAGCTGTATAAACTGCAAAACCTTTGGTGTAAATTCATTTTAATGTTTGTCCATCAGTATCAACATTAACCATTTCCTCCAAATACTCAGGGCTTCTGTTCAAACATATGGCCTACAACATATTTCTGAATATTGAATTTCGAAACATATCTAATCCAAACTAGTCGGCAAATAGCATTGATCCACATCATAAGTTATATCCACTATGTCTTTCATAAAAAAAAACATCATTTTTTATTTATTTATTTGGGCAGTATACATTCTGCTCAAAAGGAGTGAGCTGAAGCAAGATGCTTATGAGCGCCTACCCCCAGATTCAGTGCAATAAAAAAAAAAAGTTAATATTTTATTAACTAATTTGATAGGGGTTTGTATGGTTTCTGTGAGGCCAATCCAAACTCGAGTCGAGATGTCACACATGGGGGTCACTGGCCCAACAGGTGCATTCCACATGACTACGACCTCCAAAAACAGCATTCACATGCAGCCCGTCATTTACTTAAGAAGGTCCTGGCCTTTCTGTGTGGAATTTGTATGTTCTCTGGTTTACCCCTACCACTCATAACACGTACAATAGTGATACTGATCATAAGCACTGCGGTCGCCCACTGCTCCTTACGGGTTTCCCCAGCGACGTCAATGGATGGGTCAAATGCAAAGGCCAACTTTTCCTACGGAGACAATGAAGTACACCTTACCTTACGTTTCTCTGAAACATTTTCTGAATTGACACTACGGGGACAGAAATATACTATAATAGCTTTTAACCATGTTCCCTATCTAAAACACATCTGAAGTAGTATTCCAGGTAAATAAACTAATCTGAGCTCATCTTAAACTATTCTACACTGCATTCATCACAACACCACTGATTAGTTCATTACCATGCCATCAGCTAAAAATGGTGGCTTAGAAAAGGTTTTGATCACCCTCCTCTGCTGCCAGAGGAGGGTGATCCAGGTAACTTACATTACATGAGATCTATCCAAGCACATTAATATAAAGTGTAGTATATAAAAGCTTTGTACCAATTGTAAACATCCACTTTCAAAAGATCAGCAAGCAATAACTTGTCAGCAGCACCTTAGTTTAATCTCAAACCCTATAAACGCGATTCCCATTTGAGAGGGGTCCTGACTAGCGCGCTAATTCCAATTTTCATGTTCAGACGCATATACAGTACCTGCAAACTGCTTCACTTGAGCTTGATTGATTTCGCGGAGCATCAGATCGCTCACCGTGACAAATCGCCAGCTGACAGGGGAACACAAAATCGCCCGCACCCTGACACCTCACCCGAGAGGGGGGCGGGGGTAGGGGAGGGGAGAGGAGAGGAGGTCGCCGCTAACCTGGCAACCCTCCAGACCCCTCATACTCGTCACACGGTTCGTTTGACTGTTCTTTCTTGCAACCGTTTTTAAACACACTTACTTTTTGGACCTCCTTTTACAGTACATCAGTATAAAGTATAAGGTTTTGTTCCCCCCACCACTGACGCCGCAACCTCCCCCCCTTTCTCTCTCTCTCTCTCTCTCTCTCTCTCTCTCGGGGAGTGATAGATTCCACCTCAGTTCATTTATCCTGGAAGCGGAGGAGACGGCGCTGTGATGTGATCCATCTCGGCCGGCGATGGAGGGAGCGCGGCGTCCCCGATCACAGAGCCTATCAATCTCACTCATATGGGCCGGATCAGCCGCACTGGCAGACAGCCGACACACACACACACACTCACACACTCACACACACACACACACACAGCCTGGCCACTTCCTACTGTACCTCATGCTCTGACACTCTCCCAGGGGCTGACTGGAGATGACACAGGCGCCGTGCTGCCCCGGGCTTCAGGTGAAGGAAAATATAGGATTCACACGCAACATGATACAATGTAATGGGAATTAGTTTGTATACATGACACTATTTTATTTTTGGAAACGTTTTAACACTGATCTTATTTAACCCAGAACAATTTGAGTCATAGAAATAAAAAGAAGAAGCGGCGTTCGTTCCTAACATGTGCAGACAGTTAGCAAGCCGGCAACTCCAGGGAATTTTCAGAGTCTGTTAGCCTGTTCAGTGTAATATTTTCTATAGCCGTTTAGCCTTTAGCCGCAAAACATCGCACATTGTGAAAAGTCCAGATGCTTTCAGCTGTTGTCAACACATCAACCACATTTATACGAGGTCAAAGCCTGGTTAGCAATCATTAATGAATGTACAGATCTTTTATGATTTTACTTCAGATAAGAATTAACCTGGCATAAAATTGGCCTCTGAGCTAAATCATATCCCGTGAAGTGTTTGCTTTTTGTTCATGATGGCGAAACCTCAGAAATGATACCATGAAACAGACATGCCATGGCTCGCCATACTTTAACATAGGGCCTGGCTTCACTATTCATTTGTATGGGGATAGAACGCTCAATTCAAACAGTTTCGGGATGTACAGATTTGCAGAAACAGGCCCAGGTAGCTAAAGGCTTTTCTATGATTTCTATGGTTCCAAGTTTGCATTTTTGAACGTGAACAAATAAAAGCAGAGTGAAAATGAAGGTGTAAACAGAGGCGATATCCGAGCCAGACCAGTGGTTAATCCACACAAGTCTCCTGTCTCTAGTCTCCTTTTCTCTAGAGGCTCTTTGGATATCAAGCTCTTCTCAGTGGGCTGTGTGAGACAGTTGTGTTGTGGCTCAACAATGACCTGGACAGTCGACCGGGTTTTGTGCGACGGAGCGGACAAGGTTATTTTATCTAAGTGGGAGATACCTCACAGCCATCTTACAGGCCTCTTCAGTCCTGCCATAGGGAGAAAACGGCAGGGTCTCAATCAGTGATAAGTCCAACTGCCTGAAAGACACATCCACCGAGCTGTTAGAAAGCTGAACTCTCTCTTTCCCCATTTGTGTACATGTATTTGCCATGATTTTTGCACAAGGGTTTGAGACCAACACAAATTGACAATAAAGTTCTTCAATCTATAAGATAAGGGTGTTTATGGCGATATAGATCCCTTTGAAATCAACTGTAAACCATGTAAATACAATGCTAAACCGTATCAAGAGAAGCTCTAAAGCCACAAAAAGTCTTTCTCTGATACAAAAACCATCCATCCTTTGACAAAACGCAGAAATGTCACTCTTCCTTTTCTCGAGAAGTGGCATTTCAATCATTGTCAGGACATATTTGCGAACACATGCCATATGCTCTATCAAAGTGCATCAAACTCTCCTTGACACGCCGAGTACACAGAATCACCCCGGCCAATGATGTGAAGCACCTTTTGCACACAGTTGGCCTCACACACTCCCGACACCCCTCAGACAACACTTCGGGGCCTGGCGTGGACCACTCCCGCACTCCCCTGCTCAGACACTTCATAACCTGACATGTACACACGCGCGCATCAAAAGCACTGGGCTGTAAAGCGCTGTCCCTATCCGCCCCAGACAGCGTCCACCAATCAAATTAGGCCTGATCAAAACATGCCATTCAAAGCCAGGACCGTGTTGGGAAAGGGGATGGGGTGGGGTATGTGTGAGGGCGCGGTGTTCAGGGGAGCTCAGCCAAACGCGCTGACCTTGGGAGCAATTAGCATGACCAGGGAGGGCGGGAGACATAGGCATAGACAGGAGAGTGAGAAAGCGGAGGAGGGGGCCTGAGCAGAATAAAGAAGGAGGTAATGCACCTCTGCTACATCTGCAAATAAGGGCCCAAGCCCCTCTGAGAGCCCACTCAGCAGCACACGGCCCGGACTCGCCCCCTCCTCCTCTGCCTCACCAGCCCGGTCCCCCGCCGCTCCCACTGCTCCCCGGTGCGAGCCCCCGGCCTGGGTCTGCCCCTCAGGAAGCCCCCAGCCTCATCTCAGGCTCTTCTTCACACCAGCTCTCATTAGACTCCGCGTGTCATTTTTGATTTTGTAGGTCATTAGGTTCCATAAGGTCGTGGCGTTTGAGGTACAATCAGAGAGCAAGAGCAGGAGTTTTCCATATTCCACATGCTCCTCTGCTCGTTTCTGATACTGGGTGAATTACCAAGACTTAGATCAATAATGACATTGAACTCCCAGGGCACATTGGTGCGCACACTCTCCTAACACTTGGATGTGTCCATTAATTATCTGCCAATTTATCACCATGCTCAAAAACAGCAAATGTTTAAGTCATTGCCAGATGTTCTACAAAAATATTTCACTCAACAAACTTACTAATTTACTTTAACCGTTATCATTCTTTACACATATTGCAGAAAATAACATTTATCGTGTAATTTGAGCTTTCTAGGCTTATTAATGGTGATTCAACTCTAATTTGTGGGGAAAGTACAGTATTTTACATCATGTATCGCCAGAGGTGGGTAGTACTCAGTGACACTTTTTGAAGTAATACTTCTTAGAATAGTTTTATCAAATGGTACTTTCTACTTTACTTGAGAAAAAAATTATAATGAAGTATCTGTACTCTGTAGTAAAAGAAAAGCTACTCATTGTAAGATGTACATCTGGTGGTAAGTGGTAAAAGCTTTATTTTCAAAATATAAAGTAGATGTACTTTGTTCTTCAGAAAAAGAAAACTCCTTTATATAATGCTTTGGTATTTTCCCACTATTATTTCTTATAATTTGTCACTACTGAAACATATACACGCCTTTTACGTCACATACTCAAGTAGCATTTTCCCAAAGTACTCTAATTTGAGTCATTATTTTGAGTAAAATTATTCTAAAGCAACATTACTCTTACTTGAGTACATTTTGTGGCTACTTTACCCAGCTCTGTGTACACCATTTTAAAATCTCACTAAGGTCACGGCTTGTCATCCAAAAAGGTGACAGATCTAAATTTCAAATTTATGGGCACCATGGCAAAAAGAAAAACAAAAGAAAAAGAAAGACGGTAAACATTCAAGTCTCTTTTGTAGCGAGAAGAATCATATGTTTACCAAAAAGAGAAAAAAATAAATGACTAGAAACAAATGTTCTTAGATGGTGGGTTATTTAACAGCTAAACCCTTTCCTATTACCGTGAGATGTTTGAACAACCTTGTATTAGCACCGGAGTGGTTTCCCCCCTTGAGCCCCCCTCCTCCAATCTACCTGTGAATCTAATTTCAATTGACTGTCAGGCGGCGTGGGCTTGAGGTTAGGCGCATACAGTAAAAAGGCTGGGCAGGGGGAGCGGGAGTGAGGGGCATGGTTCAAATTGTTTTCTATAAGTCACCTCTACGGGGGATTTGTGTTTATCCCCGGCCATTGATTTGTTGCCGAGGTTCGCTGGCTAAAAAGGAGACGAGCGGGGACGTAAACCAAAAGGGGGATCCGACGAGAGGCGCTTCGTCCTTGTCCGGCACAAGTGGACGGAGTGTGCGATACGGTTTGGATCATCCACAGGGTCAATGCAAAATGGTTATTGAGTATTACTTGATTTTCAATTAAATGCAGTTCAGAAAATGGCAGCTGACTTTTTCTTGACTTAGCTTCTTCCTTTAGCTTTCTTTAAGTTTTAAAGGACAGACGTTATGCTTTATTCAGGCTTTTACAAGTATTCAGTAACTCTGTGTAGTATCACTGAAAACATGTACCAAGGTAATATATAATATCCTTATGTTTGTACACCGGTGACTAGTGCAATATTGAAAAAAAAAAATACTTTTTAAAAGGTAATCCAGATATTGACCATGTGGAAGAGAGGACGGCCACTGACAGGATCAGAACAAGTTTGGGGAAGGTGTCTGGACCCTAAAGTGCACATGACAGGTTTTAATGCTTTTGAAATGGACTTATTTAGATGAATAACATCAGTCATCAGCTAGAACCGCCACCTTAACGTGGTGGAGGGGTTTGAGCACCCGAATGATCCTGGAGCTCTGTTGTCGGGGGCTTGGTGCCCCTGGTAGGGTCTCCCATGGCAAACAGGTCCTAAGTGACGGGTCAGACAAAGAGCAGTTCAGAAGCCCCTTATGAGAGACCAACAGGCCCGGTTTGAACCATGAGGCCGTACTTCTGTGGACCCACCACCTGCAGGAGGAGCCATAAGGGGCTGGTGCAATGTGATTTGGGAAGTTCCAACAGCCCTCACGACCTGGAAACGGACGGACGGACGGACGGATGGATGGACGGATGGGCATCAGTTGCAAGTTCATCATTTGCATTTTATTTCAGTGAAGCAGCAACTTTAATGAAATGTCGAGCAGAAATTGTATTTATTTTTTTGAATTTTTCTGCTGACAGGAAGTGACATAGATAAAGATAAAGTTCCAGTTGAACTCATTTCACATTGATATAACATGGTTGACACGGCAACCGTATAAAAATGTTTGCCTTCATCTATGTCACTTCCTGTCAGTGTCCAAAAGGGAAGTGAAACTATAAACATCACAAAAATGGCTAAACTAAAGAAAGCTTGATACAATCTTCTGCTAAAGATTGCTAAAGAATTGTCTTATCAGCCTACTCCTTTTGAGCTTCCATTGTAGCAGCTCAAATAAACTACACTAAACTATTTTATTCCTACTTATTGTGTGAAATGTTATGTGGCTTTAAAACCCTAAAAAGTGTGGGCTTTTTGAGTGCGGAAGAGGGAAACGGACGAGGATATAACTTTAAAACATGGTTATTATTTTTGTTTTTAAAAAAAAATGTTAAAACTGTTTAATTAAAACATCTTTGCATAAAAATAGGAGGACTACCGTATTTTCCGAACAATACGCTTTTTTCATAGTTTGGCAAGGTAAATATTTTTTTTCCCTTTTTTAAAAAGTTAAATATATAATTTCACATGCCGCTAGAGGACACTGCTGGCTAATCAAGCAGCAGAAAGAAAGCTCCATGGCCACAGCTAGAGGAACGAGATCGCAAATGAGAGCTTGAAAAACGTGCAGCCGGGAGAGGCTTGTCAGCGGTGCAGTTACGCCTCCGGGCCCAGGTAGTTGCCAAGGCGATTGTTCAGAAGTGACACCGAGGATGAAAATTTCAATGTATTTAGTGATTTGGAGTGAGATGGAGAGTTTGGTATGTTCTTCATGCTATAGTTTCCTGAACTGTTAATGTGACGTTAACCTTTATGCTCTCTGTAGCTGACCATCATTGTGTTACGTTAGCATACCGTACGCCTATTCAGCCTGATGTTTTTTTTCTTCATTAGGCATATTTTGGCTGGTGCGTCTTATACTCCGGAGCGACTTGTAGTCCGGAAAATACGGCAACTCTGAAAGAAGGGGTGTGTTCTAAAGTGATGTTTTTTGCTATAATGGAAACCGACATGGGCCTTGGATGAGTCCTGAATTAAAAGCTATAAGAGCCAGGGTTTTCTTCTATAAAACATTATACATTTTACATGCACTAGGCTTCTACAAGAGGGAACATTGGTGAAGACTGCGAAGTCTACAAATCGTGGCTAAATCTGGTCTTACTACAGTCAAAATTTAGTCAAAGTCCTCAATAAGGCCCATATTTAGTTTCCACACAGCAGTACCAATAAACATACAATGCACCAATCTTAATGAGCCTGGTCTGACAAAAGTGTTGCTCTGCTGTGACCTCGCCTACAAACCCTCAATAAACGCTCTGCACATACTTTTGACACATGAACCCGCTCTATGAATGGGATATTCCAACCACATAAGTTACGCAACACATCTCCAGCCCTGGTTCCCATATTGATACAAGCGTCATGTGTTATCTTAAACCACTTTGGCAGCATCTCCTTGTATCATAATCTCCCATTCTCTCTCCCTTGTCGTGGTTTACAATAGGATCTCTCTGATGGGAGGATTTCCATTTGCCTGCATTGTTCTAGCGGGCTCTTGTCATTCTGCCTGTTGTTCCCGCTTCATAATACCGGCGCGCTGCTCACCCCACGACTCGCCTGTTTCAGTTTCACTTAGTGGCTTAATTACCGCCGAGCGTCTTCAATGCAAACGATGAGAGACAAATGGAAAGCAAATACAATCAGCACACTGTCTTATTAACCAGGTTGTCTGATCCCCCCCCTCCTCCTCCAACACTTCTCCTTCACGACAATGCCAGCCCGCATGTGTGCTCTGTACACTGTGACGCGCTGATCAAGGGACTGCCAAGTGAGGGTAAATACCGCTTTACATATGCACACAATACAAGACGGCTTTCTAATTACAAATAGGTACGGAAGGGGAAACATGGGGCATTGTTCGCTATTGAGTCGACACTACAAAGACATCGAAACGGCAAGTGGATTTGTTGTGAAATTGTACACAAACACACGTCAAGCTCACCCGTGTGTAAGAAGAGGATGAGACAATGACTGAATATTATGAAATAAACTAGAAAGTGCTGCCTTATTTGTGAAACAGGTTGTGATATTAAACACAGAGAGAATTGAAACTGTATTACTCCTAAACCCTTGGTGCAAACTGAATGAAATCTCAACTTATGCACACAGTACAAACCTGGGGGGTTTGAGTTCAGTGTTTTTGAGGAGCTGGAGTGGACCAGTTTAGAAAGGCAGGTGGAAACAAAGGGAGGAGGGACAGGGAAGGGAGAGAGTGCAGCTTCCTGACAACCTGGTGAATGAAGTTGTTCTTCAGCCAGCTGGACCTGGCTGGTACAGGGTTCCTTCCTTTTTTTAATGATTTTTTCAAATAAATGTTTAAAACCTAAATACTATATGGCATATTTAATTCCATAAGATTTGTAAACATTCAATTGAACAGGGGAATGAGGGTGAATGACTTAAAGGCCCTATACCAGATTTTTTTTCGCAACAAACAATGAGGAAGAGGAAGCCACAAAATTAGAGTGCATTGTGGTCCAAACTCATTCCTGACATATTTCTAGCATCCCAATTCTTCACAAGTTTATCGGCACATTTCATAACTTTGCAGGGTCTCTTTTCAGGGTCACGTTCACAGAAATGCTAGAAATCTTGCCAGCAAGTTCATAAAATTGTTTCAAATGATTTATAATTATGTGTTTGTGTCATGTGTCTTTCAACACAAATGTCTGAGTTTACAATACACTAAAGTTCAAACAAAGAAAATGTTGTTCCATTCCTTGAAAAAAAAAAAACAGGTATAGTGCCTTTAATGCTTTTCAGTGCCCTGTGAAAATCCTGTTATAGAAGGCAGTAAACTGAAGAGCTTGTGATGGGTCTTGGAGTCACCTGCGATTCTGAAGGCTTTGCAGGTGAGACGGGTGGAGTAAAGGGAAACCAATGATCTCCTCAGCAGCCGTCACGATACGCTCTTATAAATGGCAATACATGGAATTAGTGTTGAAACGTGTGGAGCTAAAAGGTCAATGCTAAAGTCAATCATTAGTCAATATCTACGATAATTGTGCTGAAGCAGTGTAATATGCCATAATATCACTTTATTGATGTATTTTAACCAAGGCCTGATGCAGAAAACATGCTTTTTCATCAAATTCTGTTTTAACAGGACTATAAAAAATATTTTATCAAGACTAAAATGGAAGCAAATCAGAAAGGTCAGGCTTTAAACTGAACTTCATTGTGATTTTAGGTGTATAGACATGGCACAAAACCAAAGCACAGAGTATTCCTCATCTGCTTGATTGATACAAAGCACAGTACAGTTTGCTAAATCGGCGAGTTGAAAACCGTGTAGTAGGGAAAGGGTCTCGCTCTGGATAATAACCAAAATCCCTGTGATTGATCGCTGAATTGATCTGACAACATTTCTAAACCCGAAAGTTGCCGTGGTTCAGAGGTGCATTTAATTGTGCAACAGCTTTTGCCCTTCGACGAAACAAGGCTCCACATCAAAAACCTACCGCCCTTAAGAGACAAATATTCATCTCCCTTTTGCACGCTGCACATCCAGAGCCGCCATGCAAAAGTGTCATTCCGGTTTAGATCGACTTTACAATTCTGCGAGTAATTAGAATAGAGGCCCGAGAAGTAATTAGATAGTACTTGTAAAAAAGCACGGCGCGGACTATGGATCCATTACAAGTTATGTAAACAAAACGGAGACTCCCGACTGCTGTGAAGTTGTGGACGTGGGTGTTTTGGTGTATGCTTGATCACTCATGCATGTTGTGGATTTCATCAATGAGCTTGTGGGTGTGTGTGTGTGCGCCCGTGTGAGTGTGAGTGTGTGTGTGTGTTTGTTTAGTTCAGGGAGCCAGCCTCAGCTTGACAGTCATCTTGAGGGGCTTGCTTGCTCTCGCCATAAACAAGACGGGTCCAAATTAGCCGCTCAGAAAGCCTGTGGCCTTGAGTGGTGCTGTCCTACCCCCCAGCTACATTATTGAGCAATGCTAATGACGCGGGCCGCCCTCATTTACTCTCTCTTCAACACCGTTTCGCCGCCTCCTCGTTTTGGGTTTAGCCGGGCTGATTTCGCGCCGAGCTTTATCACTTCGGATTTGGACACCCCTCCTTTTTAGTTCCTTGAAAAAAAAAACAGACACGCACACACACATGTCCAGTGGGAGCGGTCTCCTCACTCTCGCTGACTTGGGCTCTGTATCTCTCAAGGTTTTGGTGCAGGCACTGCTGCTCCTCCTGATTTTAATAAGACAGTGTGTGGCTGTTTGTATGTGCCCGGGAGTCTTGAGCCGCGAGCCGGTAACAAGAAGACCGCGCCACTGTTTACTCTGGCAAATCCTGAATGAGGCCGCGGCGCTCCGGCTTTGCTCGTGTTAATTGATCATTAAAAGTAGTGGTTTGTGGGCCTCGCTAAATCTTTAAACAGGCCATGAAATAATAAAAGGGGGAGGTTTGTCACCGCTGTGGGCTCCCCAGAGCAGGCACACGGGGGAAGAGAGTGAGACAGAGAGAGAGATGGGAAAACGTGGAAGGAGGAAGGAGAAGCAGGACTCGGGCTTTTGATCATTATCTGTGGAATTAGCATGACTGATAATAATTGCGGCGTTCATTTGAGGGCTTGTAAACACGTGGTGGATGTGGGGCAGCGTGGCAATAGATGAAAGAGGGTGTCATTGATGTGTGAGGTGGGCTGGAGGGGAGGACTGTGGCAGTAATCATGATTAGTGAGAGAATAACTTGTTAGACACAGGTTCAGGCAACGGGAGCTTGTTGTTGCTAGCGCTAAACCTACAATGGCGTTCACAGGGGCACTTAATAGTGTGTGGGGGACTACAGCTGTAATCATCTGAGAGACAAGTTACAAATAATTAGCACACTGGTTTGAGATTATGGAAAAGTGTGTAAAAAGTGTTGTGCTTCAGAAACGGTATCAAGAGTAGAAATGGATATGCCTTGATCTACACACATCCCTGTTTAATACAAGTAGTACTCAAAATACATTACATTTTAAAAGAAAACTTTATGTAAACAGGCCTGTTTTGTCAAAGCTCTATCTCTATCTGAACAATGCAAGGGGCAATTGTAAAAACACCACATAATACAGATGGTTTGTTTTGTATTTGGGTGTTGCAAGTGGCAATGCAATACAATAAGCAAGGCAAACCAAACAACTTTTTTCTAAATTTAATGACATCAAATGTGGAAATATCACCAGCAAAATGTAAACAACAGGTGTCATACAAGCACACACTCACGTCTGGCTGTGCTTTGTGTTCCTCTAAGCCCTGTGAGAGTAATGATTCTGTTATACTTGCATGGCTTCTCATATATTGATTGGGACCAGGAGGAGGCCCCTCCCGCAGGGGCCCCATTCCTCGGCTCCCCACCCGGCTCCTATTGTGACTGCGCGTACATGTGTGCAAAATACCAGCAGTTGGTGTGTCAACACAGACTGGAGTTGGTGGGAGAGGCGCCCTGGACCTGTGTTCTCCTACATGTGCAGGAGGGCACGCAAAGACATGTATGCACATGGCACGCATGTGGACCAACAGGACGTCAACACAGGGTTTAAAACATGATGTGCCGCCATGAATGAGTCAGTAATGACATGGCAGAAGGATAAGGCTCTTAATGACAACTGCATATTTATGAAGGCAAGTTGACTTAGATTACTCGCTGTTACACTGGGATGTGTGTATCACTGGCACTGACAATACAAAGATGTTATTTTCAATTATTTAATAGCACTTAAAATAAACATGAATGTGAAAAATTATGAAAAAATACTTGCATTTAAACAATTGTACTATGTTTCATACACATTATCACTAAAAGATCTATAGTTTCTAATCTATAGAAACTGATTCATTAAACTACCTGGACTATTTACAGTAAGTAAGTAACCTATATTTATATAGCACCTTTCACAAAGAAAAAGCCACAAAGTGCTTTTCAGAAATTACAAACAAGGTATAAAAGGTCATGACGACACAAAATCATAGCAGGCCAAAAGTAGATAATTAAAAGCCACAACAAATAAATGAGTCAAGAACTGTGGTGAGTTTGACCATTTGAAATTGTGCACTTCTACCAACACTTTTGCACTGTTCTATGTTCGATAGATTAAATCTGACTTTTAAGTGTAATTCAATGAAGCCTAGTTTTAACACCTTCATGTTTTGTGCACTATTAAACTCACCCTGGCTTAATTTAGGATTTAACTAAGTCGGTCTAAAAACGGATATAAATTCTGTAAAGGACGACATGTGGAAGTAAAGACCTAGAGAAACTTATTCAAGTGAATATGCAGTATTTTGTTTTCTCGTTTCTGATAAATTGCACGTTTATGTTGAGCAGCTCCCACATACAACAGTGGTTATTGTAGCAGTATCGGTTCAAGCCGTCAATAATGGTGCAGTGGAGTGTGACGGGACAGCCATGACCCAGACTACCCACGGTGTCCGCACTAGTCTGATCGGCGACCTCTGACCTATCCCGCAGAATATAGGCCCCTTCTGTCTGCGTGGATCCTGGTTTGTGTGTGCGTGCGTGTGTGTGTCCCATGCTGGGCTTGGCCCCCCCCCTCCCTTCATTGGCCCCTCCCACTCCTCTCTTTGCACCCCTCCCACCCAAAAAAAAAAAAAAACGCCCCATTGTTTCTTGCGTGCTCCCCTCCATTGTCTCAGCTGGGAATGCGGGGATGATGCTGATGCAAGAAACTGTCGAGTGGAGGTTCGTCACAAATAAAAAATGGCTAGCTAATGCTTTTTGTCAACTTTTGCGAGACGGTAAGAGTCGGCAAAAAGACTGTCGGGGGGCACGAAAAATAAATTTAGTTTTTCAATTAAGGAGAAATTTATTGAGAATGATCCTTTGCTTTGTGACTATATGTCTGTGAAAGGCGCTATATAAATAAAGATCTTCTTCTTCTTCTTCTTCTTCTTTTTTTTTTTTTTTTTTGTGCAAAAAGTTCAAAATTAGCGTTATATGTACATACTTTTCACCACAATTTTCAAATTCAAATGTCTTTTTCCCATACAATATGAAACTTATCTTAAACATGCACAGTTTTTCAAGCTTTACAAAAGGGGGGGGGGATGTGGGAGGGGGGCAGGTATTACATGAGTCTGGCACGTTTGACCTATGAAGTAACATTCTTAAAAAACGGCCTGGCGACTGCGCGAGGCCTGCTAACTAGGTTTAGTCTGCCATCTTCAGGCCGCTCTGAGTATTACCAGCCCCAGTCCACAGATGCATGATTTACCAGCCCCGAAGCGAGACGTGGTGATTGTTCCTACACGAAATTAGACATCCCCACCCCTAATCTCCCCTTATTTCATTGAGGATTTGCAAAAGCCATAACCTCAGAGCCTTGCGTCATTACGTATGGCATTTGTTAACGGGAAACGATAGCGGGTATAGCAACATTCTCCACAGGTTTAAACGCGTCTTAATCATGTCGTCCTTAATGTGAATGGTTTATGTCTGGAAATAAACTAGCATAATTAGGCAAATATATGGTGCGCTGAAGACTAAATTATCATAATCATTTGGGCAATTGAGGAACATGCATACCTAGAATTCTATCGGCAATTTCTAAGCAACTTTTGACGGCCGATTTCACAAGGTTTACAGTAGAAAGAGCTCCAAACGTGTTTTTTTATGTTTAAATCTTTCCGGAGTATTGGATACAGTGTGGAGACGTGTGCTCCAAATCATGCTTCGCGCCCCCGGGGAGTTGCGGTATTAAATAAGACCTACCTTTGGAGCATTAGTGGAATTCAATATGTGCAATGTAATTATTCTGCTCAATAAGCCACTGGAGGAGGATATTCCATTTACTACACGCTCCAAAGCTGCTACTTCTGGGTGTTTTATGTTCAGGCAATATAAGCCAACATGGTGGCGGAGATGGGGAAATTTTAACATGTTTGCAAGATATTATTATGGCACTAGAATAACGAAAAGAAGAAAAAAAAACACTGACTTGGGAATAATACTGTAATGAATGTGAAGAAGCGAGTGCCGTGTGCTGTAAAGATTATCTGTAATTTGTACAATACCAATTGTAGTACTTTTTGTAAATGGGTTTTACACACGGTTCCAGGAGGAAAAAAGTGTTGTCACCCAAATGTGCTGTGAGTTACTGGTATTCAAATATCTAGTTTTCTAATCTAAATATTTTGCAGACTTTATTACCGTTCATCTTTACACATGATACAGGCCTTTGTGGGAGAATCCTCACAATAATCTTTTCCAAACCGCAGAAAACAGAGCTTTAAAAGTCCAAAAAGCTGTAAGTGGCAGTGACACCACAGACATGCATTACTGTGATGTTCTGTCTGCTCTATCACCAATTGAAAACATAAAGAGTACAGTTTTATTCGAGGCACAGAGCGGCGGTGGTGGTGGGGGGGTCGGGGATGCGTTTCATGCTGTCCCAGTTGCCTAAAGTGATTCTCTCAATAATGTATTAGAGCACTTGTTTATTATTTACTGTTTACACAGCTCGGCTCATGCTGCTTTTGTGGAGTGACATTCTCACCCGCGCCGTCTGCACAGAGCAGACAGGCAGACATGCGGGGCCCCCCCTCCCCAGCCAGAGCAGCCAACCAACCGGACTGGGTACACCCTGCTCCGCACCGCGCTCAGCTGATGCAAAGCCACTGGACTGAGAAATAAAAGACATCTCGCTTCATAGGAGCTGTTGTACATGCATCCGGAGGATGTCAAATACACACTCTCACCTTATCCGCACTGGGCTCAGTCCTCCAGGGGATCAGATATTAATATTTATGCAGCCATAACTGACCAGCCCACTCACCATTCAAATAGGCCTGGTCAAATCAACAGGGCTGCAGACAAAGTTTAGGTGACGACTACATTAAAACTTAAGTAGACATTTGTAAACATAAAAGGTCAAACTTCTTCAAATCGTAGTTTTTTTCCATTGAAAGAAGACAAAGTTATTGTGAGCAACTTTTTACTTGTTTTAGCACGTGAGGATACTTAAAAGACAAAAAAATATTTGGTCTGGTGATTTTATTTTGATAGCTCGTTTAATTAAGTAAACCTATTAATTGAAACAGAGAATTACACTATAAATTAAGTCTGTCTCTGGTTATAGCAGTTAATTACATCCTCCAGTGTCTACATTAAAGCCGTCCGCTCCCAGACCAATTTCTTTAAAAAAAAACATGGAGGTAGGCACTTCCACTGACACACGCACACACACACCACTGTACCCCAAAACATAAACAAGCGCCGCACCAGCACACAGGCAGCGTTTTCAAAGTCATAAAACGAGGGGACTTCAAATGCAGCTATTTGTTTGGGGCCTGTTGTCGTGGGAATAGGCAGCGCGACTGTGCCTGCTTCATTAGAATTCCTTTCAAGTTGTGGAGTGCGGCCTCCCTGTGTTCCTCTCCCCATATTCCCTGACCCCGGCGCATCTCCACGGGGCTGAGGTAGGGGCGGGCGCGGGGGAGAGGGGGCCAACCGGGCTGCCAAGGAAGGCACAATTACGCCGCTAACAACTTTCGCCGACGGTACGGGAAGCCAGGGCTTAACTTTTGTAACTTCACAGCAGGAAATCTTAACACTCTAAAAGTTGGTGAAGTGAGTCCAGTGTTGTAGCTACAAGGGCGGGACAATTTATCAGAATTTGAATGCAGTTAAAGTCTGCAATTATTTAGGTGGTATAAATTATTGTTGTTTTTTTTAAACCCTCAACCAACATGTTTGTAAATGCAAGTTCACAAAGTCAAAATGTGCAAATGCTCCTGGGCATGTTTAAAATCTGCACCGTGACCTAAATCTTGAAAAATGAAAAGGCGTGAATGAACAGCACCCAAATCTGTATTTGATTTTGGGGATTTTTCCAAAACTCACGCAGCCCTAGTAGTTGGGAAAACGCTTTTTCGGCCTCAATCCAGTTGAGAATCTGTAGTAACTTGTCTCTCTCTTATTGCTAAGTGTATTCATTCATAGCTATATTTTTTGCTTGCATTTGGCCCTTAAGCTTTATTGAACAATTTTGCGTGAAAGGGGGTAAACAGTGGAGAGAGACATTCAGCAAAACTTCTTGAGCCAGGGAGCGAACTCTCCACTCTGAGGCCGGCAAAGTGCCTGAACCCCTTGGCAGCACAACTTCACTCATTCCTGAAGGAAGAATGGTTAGCCTTATTGAAGTCGTGTCTCTCCAACACATCAGCCGTCTTAGTTTAGGTGAAGGCACTGGACCTGCAGGCACCATTACTGATATAAGAACACAAAGCTCAAGTCACTCTAACACTAGATCAGTCAAATATCCAGGGAAGAGAAGGAAAGTGAGCAGCACAGTCTCTTCATGCAAATAAACAGAGCGCCGTGTCTCCTCCCCATCGGTGTCACCTCGCCGCATCAGTCTCCGTGGGGCTCAGGGGGAGGTTCGCCGAGGCAGGTACAGCTCAGTGCTCGCTCACCGGAGACACTGCCATGTTGTTGTCTGCCACCAGAGAGGCAGCAACTGTTTGTGAAACAGAGCCTACCTGCAGCTTTCTCACACATTCATTATTACTTGCCTCATCTGCTGCAACAGCCCCCTCCGCATTGCCAGTCCTCGAAATTTAGACCGTCGATGAATAAGAGTGCGTTTTAGGCGAGGGAAAGAAATGTCTAACCTACATAATTGACGGTGACGCTGGCTGATATAGGTCCTTATCTGATACGAATACATTTACACTGACCTCGTCTTTGGTTTAATTACTGTCATGAATATTGGAATAAAATTACAGTAGTATTGTCACTCAACACAGAGTGATCCATTAAATTGAAACAAATATTGCACGCAGTCTGTTCTTTTCAGCAGATTGTGTCATTATTAGATGTCGACTGATATGGGTTATTCTAAGGCCAATGTTGATTATTTGGGATTTTTATTGACTGATATGCACGGGCGATATATCTGACCAGTATTTTTGGCTTATTTTACCAAATGTCTGGTCCATAATCCTGTAAAAACTCCAGCACTGGCCGATTTTATTGTATCACTTTAGGTGATTCAATCATGGTTTCTGTCCCAGCTTTGATTAGTTGCCGTTAGCATTACCTTACGGTTGCTAGCCACAGCAGTTTGCGTGGTGATCGAAAATACAATTGCAGAGGTTAAAATTAACTCAGCAATTGAACTGAAGTCAGCATATCCATATTGACTGAGGTTTAGTTGGTGTAACTTGTGTTTAACAAACTTGTAGCTAATCAATTTTCATTGTGATGTTTCTCTGTTCCCCTCTGTTGCCTAGGCTCATTGAGTTGCCTTGTGTACGAAATGCGCGGTATAAATAAAGTTGCCTTGCCTTGAGTAGGAAGTTGTGGGAGCACTCAAGCCCTGACTTCGCTGTTTCCAATGCAAAAAACGGGAAGTCTCTATCGCTTTCGGTCTTGGAGATATCGGCTATTATCGGCGCTAGACCGGCCAATATATTGGTCGACCTCATAATGAGACTTAAAGAATACAAAATCTAAAATTGAATTAGATTGAAATAATCACCAAAACCTTTGCAGATTTTTTAACCCCTTAACTCACATTACTGGTGCACTTTCTTTCTCCAGTTCGGCATTACCCAAATCCAGAAAGTCAAAATAGCGACGAAAACGAGACGTAAGCGAGGATGAAAATGCAACACAAAAGCATACAAAAAAAGTGAGGAGAAACCAACATAAAGGCAACAAAAACGCAGCTTAAAACGTGACTAGAAAGTGACGAAAAAGCGCCAAAAATCTCGTAGGTCTTAGATTTCAAATGAGGCATTACGCACTGGCTTATAGGCTGTGAACTCTCCAGTCAGGAAGCTTTTAGATTTGGGTAATGCCGAACTGGACAAAATGTGCTCAGTTAAGGCGGGGGTAAGAGTTCCTATGTCATTTTTGCTTTAGGCTGCTACCAAAAACTCTATAAATCGTTGAAAGACCTCTGTGATATTGCTCGTCGTTGTGCCGCCGCTCTGTTTGCGAGGCGCTCTCTTCCTCTTTCCTCTCCAGTTGAGCCGAGGTCACTTTGGCAGCGCGGCCTCTCCCGGACGAGCCCCCAGCGGGTGCCAGACTGCGGGGAGAGGGACGCAGAGCTGCTGCCCGTCACAGCCCACTGGTCACCTGACGGGCCCCGGGGCCTGCCAGACTGACACCACCCCCGGCCAGGCAGGAGGCAGCAGGGGCAGGAGGAGGAGGGGGGGGAGAGAGTGGGCGCACGGGCAGAGCTGCGCCGAGGTGGAGGTTGGCATAGGGGACAATCACCGTCCAATGCATTTCTCTGTTTCAGTGGCGTAGCTCCGAGACTCGCTTTCAATCTATCGTGACCCACACACACACAAAAAAAGTATCAATTTAAACCTCGTAATAAAAACAATTTCTAGTTTGACCCCGTTGTAGAATAAAATATCAAAAGAAGCATAAATCGAGGCTGGCAAGCAAGACTGTGTGAACTAAAGGCTGTACAATCTCTCGCCAAAGTATAGTTATCACAGTCCTGATTTTGTGTTTTGCTTTCTTGACACTGAAAAGGATTCCACCATCAACTTATACAGGTCCCGATCCATTAATTGAGAACCTTTGCTCTATTTCGTCTGGTTCTGTGGAGGTCTGTTGGCAGCAGGGGTAGTTTCAAGTGCAATAGAGCAGCAAACAACTATAGCAGCACAAGTAAAGGCCCAGTAACAGTCCCTTTGAATCCAAGAAGAGTTCATAAAAAAGATAATAATAATAATCTCTGCAATATGAATGGTGGGTCGGGAGTGAGGGAGGGTGAAGGAGACTGAAAAAGTACTTGTCCCAGCATGTGTTTGAGGCGGCGGTGGTGGAGGAGGGAGAGAGAGAGAGAGAGAGGGCAGCACTCAGAGAAGCTCTCAGGCGTGTCCGGAGCATGAGCCAAGCACCTCTTCTACAGATGCACACAGACACTCCTCCATATCTGCTGTCTGCGCTGACTGCCGACAAGGCCCGCACATTTCATGCAATGCTTTCACTACAGTGTTTTCTGTCAGCCGCAGTTGGCAAAACACTACGACTCAAGTTATAAAAAAAAAAGTTCAATCTAGAAACATAAATAAATGGAAATCAACAGCAACGTTTTTGGGAAAGAACTTCTCACGGCAGTCACTTCTTGCGTTAGCTAAAATGGTACAGGAATTATGATAGACTGTGCAAAATCAAGAATTTTTAACACGCTGCTTCGTTCTGAACTATGTGCCTAAATGCTTTCTCTCCTTCTTCCACTACCCTTCAGTTCCTCCTCACCTCCGACAAAGTCTCTTCAGCAGCTGAAACACACAGAGAGCGCTCCATTGTGTGCTGTGTATCAATGCAGTGTCTTCTCAAGCTGCTCGACGCCTCTGTAAACATGACACTTTTGCATTCAGAGAAGTGCTTATCCTTCAACACTGAATCAAGTTTCCAGTGCTCACGGCTTCTAATATACAGTACAATAGTCAGAGGATGCACAACATGTCTTTAAGGAATATGTGAGTCTCCCGACACGTGAACACCTTGAACATATTCACAAGTGAAAGATTCTTTTCCGCTGCTTCAAGTGCAGGTTACTGTGCGAACTAAAAGCTGGAGACATCCTTGCACATGAAATAAAGCGGGAGCCAATTGAATCTTGTCAGGGAGCAATTTGTGTTGTACAGAAGAGTGTACTCTGTAACTTTGCAATTAAAGCGTAAATGGATCAATATTTGTATATGTTTGTGTGTGCATGCGTGTGTTTGGGGGGCCTCATGGGCCCGTCCTAATGAGCTATCTGTGTGCATTTCTAACAAGAGCTCGGTGCAGCGCCCACGGCACTGTCATCCTGGGCCGTGGCTGACCTTGCTCGGCTGCGAGGCTGTGTCGTTTGCTATATTTATGGCAGCAGCACCTTGCTGTGTGTTTGAGCGTGTGCATTCACCAGTGTGTGCATGGGAGGAGGGCGGGAGAGCAGGGGGCTCACTCAGGAAGCAAATACTGTGTATATCAGCATAATGAATCAAGTGGCAGAGAGGGAGAGAGGGAGAGAAACACAGAGAGAGAGGACAAGGGATGGAGAAAGCCATTTTGCCTCTGCTGCTTTTTCCTCCTGGCAACCAACCCCTGTGGTGCCTATCCCATCCACCCTGCATGCTCAACTTCCCTTTAGTTCTTAGATTTCCTCCATTAATGCATTTATTTCTCTTGAAGACATAAGATCACCACAAGGTTTTCTGCAACAATGAGCTGCTGTAAAGGCTGGACACAAACAGACAGCACTCGCTCAATCTTATCCATATGAAGGCATAAAAGAGTCTTGTGCAAACGAGAGAAGGCAAAAATCTAATTCAAACATGTTTGAATTTGATTTTATTGTTCTTTCTTTCTGCTTAAGTTCTAAGGTCTTAAGGTCCGACAACAACTAAGAACCAAATGTACTGATCAAATAAATTATTTAATTGTCATTCAAGATGCACCAACTCAGCTTTTCAAAATGTAAAACCAATACTAACGGTGTGAGTGATGGAGTGTTTGGTAGATGGAGGGTTGCAGCCAAACTACCCCTATTAGTCTACCCCAGGGCAGCTGTGGCTACGCACATACATGTCCATCACAGAGTGTGAGAGTGAAGGAAAAATTGTCCATTTGTGAAGCACTTCAGGTGACTAAGAAGTAGCTAATGTGCGACAACAAGCTCTCTAACCTTCAGCAACACTCCCTCAGACCCACATTCACTAAGCCAAGGTGGGTCAAGTGTCTCACCCAATGGCAAGATGATTGAACTAATTGAGGAGAACAGGGTGCTTTTGGTGCTTAAAGCAGAACCTTTGGTGAAGTAGGGATGTTTGTGTAAGCTCTCAGGCGTCCAGGTATTTTCCATTGTAGCAAATCTGTTCAGATGACCATGAGGACGCCTGAGAAAAGGCAAAACATCTTCAACTCAAACAGCCCATGAAGACTGGACTACTACAAGAGTGCAGTACTGAGTTTCAGAGTTGCAATTTTTTCGATGATTATTAGAAAATAATTGTCTTGTGTGAACATAATGGAAGACACTAAATTGAAAATGCCCTCTTTCGTTTAAGCACTGAGCATGCATGTGCGCTGCTGTATGACTTTGGCTCCAGCTAAGCCAGCTGGATCACCAGTGGAATCATAATAATGCATGTGCATGAAAGCCACTGGACCCCTGTTCGTTTGAGCACACACACGTGCACGGCCTCAATATGCAAAGCTCCCTGCGCCGGGTTAAGGGAGAGGGGCGTGCTGCTGTGAATACTCATGTGAGGCTGGCAGAGGAGGCTGTGTGTATCCCCCCATAACCCCGGGGCGAGGGGCAGGCGGCACAAACACAAATGAAAAGCCACACACGGCTGCAGACAGACACAGACATACATGGGCGTTCACAGTCACACATGATAGGCAAAGGAGCGCCACGAGGAGGGGGCGCCGTGACCAAAAGTAAAGTTTTAATTCGGTCCTTGGGGACACTGCTTACTCATCCAACTCCCCCAAGGACCCACTTCCTCTGAAATCTATTCAAATCACATCTCTCCTCCGCCTTTTATTGCATTTCTCATATCCCCCCATCACAAAGTGACAAATCACCACACACTCCGCAGAACCAACAGCACTTCCTCTCCATTTTAGGGGACAGACCCATTTGGGGGGATTTCTACTTTTAACATGATTAGAGAAACTCACTTCCCACTGGTTTCAGCGCATTTTCATACAACACGATATGTTTGGAGAAATAGCTGTAGAAACACGCACCTCAGTTATTTCCAGGAGAAACTTTAACTTATGTGACACATTTGTAACTGAAACTCACAACTAAGTCTACAAACTGTAAGTCAACTACTCCCACTACTGTCAAAGAAGCTCAGACACTTTCAGTCTCTCTCTCAGCAGTATGCGCATTGGACACTAATTTCATTGCATGCTCCCTCTCAAACATGCAAACACACACCTCGCCGCTCGAGCCCCACGCTTTCTGCCGGTGTTCTCCCATCCATTCTCAATAAAGCAGGTGATGAGAGTGTGGAGGTCTAATTAGTTTATGCAGACGTATGGAGCTGGTGGGACAGGCATTGTTATTATTTCGCTGCCAGCCTGTACACAGCGACTGGAGCGATGACACTTACAACAGCGCCTGCCTCAGCCCTGCTCCTCCAGGATGGCTCTGGGGGGGGCGAAGGGGTGGGGGGTAGGACGAGGGGAGTCAGAGAGAGAGCGTGAGGAGAGAGGGAGAGAAGCGGCACTTGATATATTCGTAATGTTCCTTAATATTTTCATTTTGATGTAATTTGTGGCCCCGGTTTTTTAAATATCCGCTCTGTAATAATGTTTAATTTCAAGGGTCAGTCTGCCAAGGAGTATATTAAAGCTGATAAAACTCATTTTCCACAGGCCCAATATCGAGCCCAGATCAGGTTAGGAGGCCAGCCTCCCTGAATATTTCATCTTTTATCATGCCGATAATGGGAAGATGACAGAGGCGCATTATTACAATGAGAGAATTGCTCATTTTCCTGACGGGGAGGGCCGCCTGGCTGCTCGACTGCCTGCTCCGGTGACTGCCTGCTTCAATGACTTGCTGGGCTGCCGAAAGGAGAAGCCTCCACAGAGTGTTTGTCGCAATAAAAGCAATTCTTCGCAGGGAAAGGAAAGGTGACGAGTGAGAGAAAAACAGCACAGGGAGGGCTGCGAGCGAGGGAGAGTTACCAATGAGAGGGAGAGAGTCAATGCAACTTTCTCCAAACACCTCACTTATTTGATTGTGATGAATAATAAATGTGTGGGCTTTAGGGGGAGCAGGCTACTGGCAGAAACACTTTCTGTAGAGCCGAGGTGATAATCAAACATTTTGTAGATGCGCACAGAATTAAGCACTTTAATTGAGCCATTAGGCAAGAACAAAGAGGGAGCTATGGAGCACAAGAAGGGTGCGAGCAGGGGCACCAGCCCATCAGCCACATTCCAAATTGAAGCTGCCCTGCTCCCAAATGACTAACTGGACCAGCTCTGGCGCCAGAGCGGCTTAATAAATGGACCCAATCAAGGGCGTTGTGGGGACCACCTGTGTCCCGTACAGGTCAGAACCATTAGACCCACATTAGAGGGCGCTGATAGACGCAGGCGCCACTCCAGCCACCCCAATAACCAGCATAATAAGACAAGCATAATGATGCATTTAGGCTGGCAAAGAGACTGCTGGAATATATGGGGCAGACCACGGAGGACGAAAAAACGAAAGATCAAAGAATAACGATCAACATGGACATTTTTATTTCCACTTTTTTTGTTGCTCCAGCACCGAAGTCAAATATCAATGAAACTGAATTCCCAGTGCACTATCCTTGTACTTTGAAGCACTGATAGAAGAAACCTGCTACACAGCAGGTGGGCCTATCTTGACATTTAATATGTTAATCTGCAATCAACCGCTTATTTAATACAGACAAACTGTCAAATGCTTTTCTTATTTTCCTTCCAAATTCTTCAGCACAAACAGTCATTATTAGTCACTCCAAGGTACGGTCCCAAACCTGACAGAAATGATGTGTTTGTCAAGGCTTGTTAACCCAATATTTTTAACACTGTAATCAAAACCAAGTAAAAGTTCAATAACATTTCAAAATCGATGACTGTCTTTCATTGTAAAGATTTAAAGAAGTTACAGTAAAAAGGTAAGTTCCCGACTCAAGCACTGTCCGGAAAGGTGCCAGACATTCGGGTGTGTCCCTGCGGGCAGAAGAGGAAGTGGAGGCGACCCCAAAGGGCAGCAGAGGTCACAGATGACCACGTCACTGCCAACTACCCCAGGAAAGACCAAGAGACTCAGTGTGTCTGGACCCCCACCCAATCCAGAAAAAAAAGGACTGGGAGGGGCAAGGGGAGGTGGGTGTACCGTCAGCGGGTGACAGTGGGTACCAGACTGGGGCACCTCAGGGGACTTTTGGGAGGAAGAGCCATGCTCCATGTCTCCTGCTACCAACCGTTGTTCCCTCATTTGATTGTGAACGCATGAATAATGCATAGCGGATGGGTCTGAAGAAGGGGGAGAAATGGAGGGATGGGGGACCTCAACCTTAAAGGGGCCCTGCCACAGTGGGAGTCATTACCGATGAACAAGCACTGATGAGCCACAGAAAGAGTGACTGTGGAGGAGAAAAACAAACATGGTACAAAAACAGAAGCAGCAAAAGCCGGGCTCCTCCAACAGTTCAAGCATGCCGCTTATTAAGTGTTTTCCATCACTCAGCCTGTTTTCTTCTTGTTTTCATCTGTTCACTCATCTATTCATAATTTAACTCCAGGAAATGATCTACATTCTTTCCTGTTTGCATTTGCCGCAGAGTTTATGAGTAACAACTTCAATTTTGTGCATTTCATTTATGAGCACAAGTGATACGTGCAAAGTCAAACACCTTAAAAACACAGAATCCTAAGTTACAGCTACAGCTAAGTAACTTAAATCATTATATTCACATGAAATATCTACTCCAATTAACATCAAATACATGTTTTTGACAGGGGAGAGTTTAAAATGGTAAATGTGTATAACATAACCTGATTTGTAGCTCCGGAGAGGTGCAGGGCAATGCAGTACTGCTGCTGCTCGCAGTGTGTGCATGTGAGTGCAGGTGTGTTATCTGCAGTGTATGAGCAGAGGAGCCTTCCTGCGGCAGCAGCTAAGGCGCTGTAGCTCGACTAGGTGTTATCACTCATTCTGATTCCATATTACAGCATGACGGATGGGCCCCCGCGGGCCGGCGAGCGTCGCCGCGTGCTTATTACCACAGCTCTTAAGTGGGAGTTGATTTAGCTTAAATAGGTTGTTTCATAAGGAGAAGACACCAGCGCTGTCACCACTGCTCTGCTTGTCGTTACACCAAAGCGCCACTCTAATTGAATAATACCTCCTCTACATACCTATTAGGGCTTAGGTACATAGTGTGCCCCAATAATTGCTTATACACCCTGGCTAATTTGGCCTTCACACCTTGCACACAGCTACAGCAACACACACACACAAACTGCTTCCAGTGTGTACGTCCAGTCGTGTTTAGTGCGTGAAATGTGTTGGCTCTAGTCAGGGGGCTATTTTAGACTACTTAATGGAAATGATCATTACAGATGCAGAAGGAAAAAAACTCTACAACAAAACACTGCACATTCCTTAACCTGAATCCAATTGCATCCTTGGATTCTGGATGCTGTTTAAGTGCAAATGGATCGGCATTATGAAGGATTAGTGTTTCATTAGCATATCACAAGCACATATTTGAGCATGCAAGTTCCAATAACCCCGCTGATGTGGTGCTTCAGCGTGGAGGTGGTTATGATGGGCGACGTTTGGATAAAGAGCATTTCCATTAACAAAACGTTGATCTGTTTTCATGTCTATGTTGGCTTCAGAGATTATTGCTGATGCAAGAGTGAGCTGGCATGTGAACGGAGCGCCTCTGTGGAGTGGAACCTGTGCCAGATCTCTGTAAGTGAACAAAGTGAGGTGGATTCTTGCCAGCAACAACAAACTCCCAGAGAAACCAGTGTTGGCCATCAATCATGAGCGTTCATGGAAAGGCATCAGACCCTACAACATTCTTCATCAGCTGCAGGTTTAGAACTCAAAATTAAAAATATTGGTGGCAATTAGCAATCAGAAAATACGTATGTAACTATTGAAGGTACGTCATTAACTACAAGAGCAATTTTCTCCATTTTACAAAAAATTCAAGCCTCCCAAAGTAAAGTGAGTCCACACTCGCCCATGGTACTCCTAACCCTGTGGGTGCTGAGTGCCACCCGCTCTCTCTCCCATGCGTGCTCTATGTGCCCTCTGGTTGCCAGTGATTGATGACAGCCATGGCAAGGCAAATCATTTGGGTGGCCCCATCTACAGAGGACGTAAATCAAATCAGCTTCACTAATGATTCTCAGATGCTCATCTGGCAGCTCTGGCCACAACCCGATGGATCTCACATCAAGAGACCGAAACACCAACAAGTCCCACGAAATCCCTGCTGGACCAACAGACTTTGTGGTTTCAGATAAGCACCAGCCAGTCATGATGTATACATTAAGAGTTAGGTTCACGTGGTTATTGGAGCTCAGTGCAGTGGAACATGATGCAAAGCTGTTGTAACATTGCTGAATAGGAAAATGTGGCTTGATTTGAATATTTGAAATGTGATTTCATGGTAAAATGGAAAACGCAGTAGATAGATCTCATCATTGGCCCGGTCCTGTTGCTCACACTGAGCTGATGGATAACTCTGACTGGCATGAGGTCCTCAGCCCTCAGGCCACCAGGGGGGGCAGCCATTACAACTTTCATTTAAACGTCTGTCCAATACGTCCCCTTCATTTGTTCATAATTTATGACGCCATTACAAGCTAATTAGTGCCAGGATCCATGTGCCTTTCTCGGCCTGCCAGGCCCTTGGCAGAAAGAAGAGGGCACATGCCGCTGGCTTTAGCTGCCCAGTAACAAGCTTAGGCCACACTACACTCTGAAAACCATGGGAATTGTGTAGGCTTCCACACAATTTGGCCACTTTTAGTACAGTTTATTACATTTTAAAATACTAATTTAAAAAAAAGTAAAACACGTAAAATGCTTGACAGAGTGCAACATAACAATACTAAGTGCCCATGAATTTGGGCGTTCTGCTATCCCAAAATTTCATCCACTGAGCAGTGCTGTGATCAAAAAATGACTCCATTCGTAGCCAAGCGCACTTCCTGTTGCTATCATACTGCATTCAGACCGGACGCAATGGAGACTTTTCTGTTCTGTTTTATTACCTTAATGCTTGGTGCAGCCCTGTGAGACAACTCCTGTTGTGATGTTGGGCTAAACAAAACCATTGATTGATTGATTGAGATGTCAGGGGTGATGTTAAATGTGTTCTGAAGCGTAGGAAGGAGCTCTTGACTGAAAAATAACTGCTGTTTTGGGGCTAACTCTAACCTCTTTGCTACTGTCATGTCCTATGGATCTTTAACTATAACTATACCCATGGTCTACGTGAGGATCTCTCTAGTATTGAAGCACACATCCAGCCCATATGTCCGAATAAAGGACGATTATTTGTGCCAGTGGACAATGATTATTCCAGGTTAGCCCCGTTATGGCTGATTTTTACTATAGTCTGCCTGGGACAGCTCAGACACCAGGGGCAGCGGTTAGCTATCCCGCCCGGCCTTCGAGGCTCCGAGCCAGGCGGGAGACCTTACAGTGGGGTAGTGTTAAGGGAGGAGGGGAGGTGCGAGCCCCAAATGTAGGGAGTTGGGACAGTCAAAATCTGCATCAAAAAATATCAGCTATAGAATTGTATTCCTTTTTTAAAAGAAGATGAAGCAGAGCGAACGAAAACGCTCCGGCAGACAGGACCAGAAGTTGCGAAGATAAATGTTACCCATAATGCAACTCAAAATTCAGTCACTCCCCCGCCCATCGGATGAAATTTTGGGAGAGCAGAACGCCCGACTTGTGATCATCAAAATCATGATCGAGCCTAAAATCACTTTACAAGCACTTGTAAAGTGATTGAAATGATTATCACTGGAATCATTTCAATTCAAGTGATAAAAAACTGAATAGAATTGATATCTTATCGTCAAAGAAACCCTCTTAATGGCCTTTTTAACAGAAACCTTTTAAACGATCATCAGCACCCTCGGAGCAGGAGTACTCGGGCTATAAATAGACTGGAACGATAGACAATAAATGAGGGGAACCCCTGCTATAGTCCACCAATGCATGAAAGTCATCCCACTGCTATGTGCTTTATTTATTCATTAATGACACACGCCTTACGGAAACACATGAAAGTTCCATTGAAAAAAGCCCGGCATTGAGAAAAGTCACCCCCGTAGCATAAAACTGGGTGCAGGGGGAGCGACTTCTTTTCATTTTGGTGTCCCTCAGGGGAAATCCAGCCTGTGAGCACGTAATTATGAGTCATCATTGATGCAAGATGGTGAGCGGTGGCCTTTTAGGTGGAACAAAAAATTAAGTGGATCGGAAAAAGAGGACAATGTTTTGAAATTGCACGCACTGATGTGTGACTCTGTGGTTGGGCTGAACCACAAATCCACAGAAACTGCCTCGGTGTCATCACTTTGTCGAACGTCTCTCCCTATTCTTTACCCCATTTCCTGTTGTACTCTGTGGCAATTAGCGCTGTGCAATTAATCAGAAACGTAATCTCAACATGGTCAATCTTAATTATAGTCAAGGGGATTTTTAATCATTGGGTTTTGGAACCAATTCTGTGGTTTGGAGTTTAAAGAGCAAAACCTATTTGTATGGTGTGGTAAATGGGTACATTTTCTGATTTTGTTTAAGCTGAGGTTTATCAATAAGGTCTGTGTTGACTATCTGACTAAAATGTTAAAAGCATTAGTGATAATAATTTATAAAAAAGGTACACTAAATAGAAAATCTGGGCTTCTGGAGAGACAAAACCATCGCCGTTATCTAATTATCGCCTGATTATGAATGGTAAGTGGAGGCAGATTAGGGTCAGCGCCCTTCGTTTCAGCAGAGACAATGATTGTTCACCTTTTTGGCAGTGATGGATAAAACTATTTCTCTCACTACAAGGGCAACCTGCATTCAGCTATTCAAATAAGGCCAAGAACACTTTCAAACAAACTTCTTCTTTTGGTGCATATTAGGGCTCTGATGTTTTCAATTATTGACCCTAATTGTCTTTCAGTGTGGACCATATCAATCAATCCTAAATCTTTCTATCTCATTGTGTCTCCTGCCATGTCCATTTGTGATCAATCTAATCCAGTCTGAAACACAAAAACTAATTTCCAATAACCAAATCTGATAACGATTTTTAATGTTGTTCTTTGTTGGCTGTCCAATTCCTATTTCACTCAAATCAAACTATTTCCCAAACTTGTAGAAAATAAACAACTTTGGAGTTTTAAAAGCTATTTCATTTTCATAACATAATATACAGTGGAAGCGCTCAATCCTCCAAGGATATATCTGCGGCGTTGCTCTTCCCCGGCGGCCCGTGAGGAGGGACGGGAGACTGAGGTAAGTGCGTTTTTCAATAACTTTTCTTTGGAGTCAGGTAAAACCAAATCCGTTTAGCTTGTAGATAACAGTCAATCTTATGAATGGCTTCCCTAAGTTAACCTGGGGTATGAATTTTAGGAAATCACTATTTGCAAATAACTTTCAATTCTTTCCTGGTCCAATCGAGTTTTTGTGAAGATTCTGTTTGCGGTATATTGCGTCTCGCTGCGGCGGCTCTCTTGTGGGCTTTTATATGGGGAAAGCTGGACCCCGGGGTCCCGTGTTGCCTGCGGCTCATATTGAGACAGACACTGAAGTGACGATTCGCCCCGATAGCCTGACTGCCTCACTCAGCGAATCCTCTAAGTGAGTTACCTGTCTGGGATGGAGCCTCAGATAGAATCAAACACTCACTTGTCACTTTTATTAACCCTCTTACACACCCCAAACCTGCCCTCGTCCTTTCACTCCACCGAGCCTTTCTTTTCCTTCCCTTACTCATATTAACCTACTCTTCTCCCCATCACAGGCCCTCAAGCTAAAATCATCTCCATTTTGCATAATGCCCAGTTGTAACTAATAGCATGAGCGGGAAAGAGGGGGGGGTACTTGGGAGTCACACGGTGGGGCTAACGCTTCTGTCCTCCCCCCTGCCTCTCGCTCCCTCCCCAGTCTCTGTCCCACTGGGGCTACGGTGACCCTTTGTCGCCGTTATTATCCACAAGGTTGCAGTTGGTCCCTCGTCCCATGAGTGGGACTCAACCCTTTCCTAATGTAGTCCCCCACAAGACCTGCTCCCTTCCACACGCACTCCCACACTCGCCTGCGCTTTAATTTATACGTGAACGCAAACATGAGGTGCATCTGGCACTGCTCGCTCACCTCTGATAGTTGGCCGTAATGCCAATCAAAGCACTGGAAAGAAAGTACTGAAGTATTTGCAGAGGAAAACACTTGTTCAGAGCAGAAAGTACAAAATCTGTTCAATTTTGCGGCTTCAAAAACGCCAAATTCCACAATTGTACGGCAACACGACAGGGACAAACCTTATTCCTTGACAATGGCATCTGACAGTAATACTCCACAGCGCCACCTACTGCTCATAGAGTGTCCATTACTAGGCTTTTAAAATTAACAGAAAACATGTACAAATGTACTTTTGACATTGGAGCCATTTTAGAAGTACAACGTATTATATTTATCTTTCAAATGTATGAGTAATAGTAATAGGTTCTCGACATTGCTAAACTCAAGTAAAGGACAGACCTAAAGCCTAACTCAAATGCATTACTAAAGCACAAGTGACCTGATTTGTAACTTGGGAGCTCACCTCCAAGGAAAACATGTTGTTGCATTTGCTTTGACAACAGGGAGCCAAACATGAGGGTTAAAGAAATGCAGTACGGCCTCTTTCAAAGGCTTTATTTTGACATTCACAACAACAAAAAAGCATCGTCAGTGGCTTTGGAGCCCATTAGTTATCACGGGAATGTTGTTTATGCTTGTAATCTCAGACTTTTGGTATACAAGAGTAAGATTTTGGTGATACATTGTGCAGATCTATTCAAAAGTCATTGTTCCACAGCAAAGTTTGTGTATTCAAAAGGGCAGGTGCCAGGAATGCCAGTGGTTCGAGCCTACACCCCACAGCCACCAATTTAGAATTTTCCATACGGGTCTTTACGGGGCAAATGGAAGTGAGTTCATGCCCTTCCATCCTCCTCTGCCTCCCCCTGAGGGCCAAAGGTGGTTAAAGTCAAGGAAATTCTGATTTCTCAGCACCGAACGACAAGGACAGGCAACGCTAACCAAACGGCTCCCCTCGCTGCCACGGCGTCGGCAAACCCGCGGTCCCTCCCTCCGAGAGCCGCGAGTATTCTAAATGGTAATTATTACACTCGCTTGGACACAAATATACAGGAGGCACAGAGTAGGTCGATTGTGAAGATGAAATGCAAAAGACGCAGAGGAGAAAAGAGACATTTGTAGAGATGAGGTGTATTAAAGAATGTGGGAAATTGTGGGGAAAATGTAAAAAAAAAAAAGAAAGAAAAAGTAGTGGGTATGTAAATGCAGAGTCAGAGAGTTCAGAAGGAGAGAGGACGTATAATGTGCTGGGCTGACCTGGGGGCCATGAGGCTGAGTGTCCAGGGGCCAGTGGGGGACGGTGGCCATCTCTCAGCGGTTATCATTATGTTGAGGGGGAGGTCTTCTCGCGCCTTCCGTCTCAGACTCCATTTCTCTCCGAGGGCAAAGGTGAGGCGGCCTGGGGAGCAGCACAAGGTGAAGGGTAAGAGCACGTGGCGAGCGGCGCGCCGCGGGTCAGCGGCTGTCGTTAGCCGCGCTGCCTGACCTGCTCACCTGCCACTGCAACTTTCACTCCCAACTTTCACCGCCGTCTCTTTACAATGCATGCTCTCATTCAGACAGACGGAGATGAAGTGTCTCCTCCTGAATTTCAAAACCTGCACTTTTATTCAAGGCGCTAGTGAGGCAGCTATCTTTCAGAAATGCCCTATAGATATTTCACTGTACGATGCAACAGCTGGGCAGCGGTAATTTTTGTCATTACAGGTTGTTCAAAAATGTAACACTAAAACCTGACTTTCATATAACGACTGTCTTTCAGCTTGGACCACGATTTCGATTTTGTCACAATTCACTTAAACATCTGCCTGTCCATCTCATACTGATGAGAAGAAGAGGGGAAAGTGGGAAAAAGTGTGAGCATAAAGTTCCATTAAAACTACATTACGCAACTTTTTATGTGGGGGGACAGTAGATATTTGTGTGTATTTCACTTTCCATCACAGTGGTCTCTACTAGGACGCTCCAGGACAAAATGTTTGGAAGGTTTTCTCTGCTGATGGACCCTCTCACCAGAAAACCTGCAAAACAATTGATCCTGTTGTAGAGACCACCGTGATGGAAAGTAAAGGTGTCATGCTGACCACTCATACAGCCACTGGATCACAACAAGGTCAAATATTTTAAAAAAAGCAGATCGTCATTGAAGCTCAAGGTTATGTCATATCACCGAGCCCTACTAAATAGAGTTGGTTTTAGTTTTTCGATTAACACTAGAGAAAGGCCTGTGTAATACATGGGTTGGCAGCACATCTTGGCTCAATTGTTTACGTTATGAAACAGATCAAATAGTCTTTAATAACCATTTTACTTCATAGCACTTGCTTTTACACTGAATGGCTCAATGGGGTTTGGAGACTGAAAAGAGTGGTTTATGTGGGAAGAAAGAATAAAAAAAGGCAGTTCAAGTGGGAGATGAGACGGGCCCTTTTACGACATATCCACAGGATCAAACGGGCTCACGTACGCGCCACGCTCTAAAACACACCGCACTTTGCGCACATTACAAATCATCTCCGTTTACAAAAGCTCCGCACCACAAAAGGTGTTCTTTTCATACACACATGCCCGATCGGCCACAGAGAAAAGCCCCGGGCCCTTTTGTTGTCACGCTCCTTCTTTCTTTCCTTTGCCGCCAACAACACTGCCTCTTTATCAGCGCAATTACAGCACAAACAGACTCATCATTGGACGCACTGCCCCATCCTATAGTCTCCATTTCCACAAGCAACCTAATTAGTCCTAAAGAGAAAAGCCGATGAGCGCGGAGTAGAGAGGCTGGCTATCATGTCCATTTGTGTGGGGTTGGAACAGCAATTCTGTGCGCTTGTGTGTCTGTGTGCCGAGCATTTTAGCCTCCGTGTTGTTTGCTTTTTGTTGTTGTCCACACTCTTTCTACCTCCTTTTTTTGCAGAGAAAGAAAGCCTTCAAAGGAGCGATTGTGCAGAGGGGCTGAAGTGGCCTGTTGGTAAGCGGACAGCAGAGCAACACAACAAACATGGCTGGCACTAATCAGGGCCCCGGCTAATGTAAACAATGTCATTTTTTGCCCTTAATGAGCCAATTTTCCGCAGATACGAGAGGGCTAACAATTGGGGCAGCGCCTTTGATGTGATTCATCTGAAGGTTTGTTTGTGATCGCTTGGCACTTTTTGTTGGAAGCCCTGCGCCCAGCTGCTTTCATCTGCCCCTGAAAAGGGAGCCGTGGCTCACTTGGGCATAGAGGGAGGAGGGAATAAAAATAATAATTTTCGTTTCTTTCCTGTTTTTAAAAGGCAACCACCCTCCCCCTTTTATGAGAAACTAGTCCTAATCAGCTGACCGGCCCCCTCCTTCCAGCTGCCCTCCCTTTTTAGCCACACACACTCGGTGAGCTCACACAGGCACACACGCACCAAGGAGCATCGTCCAGAAGGAATAGAAAAAGCACAGCTCATGCCGGGTGTCTATAGTGATCAAATAGCAATCTCATTAAAAGGCACCCCAGTGTGCGCGCGCTGGACACTGACAGGGCCTTCATTAACATGGTGCTGACAAAAGGTGAGGCAGACCAAAGAGCAGCCGGCGGGCCAGGTGTGTTCTGCTCCTCCTTTCAACATGGCACCAGAGCCAGAGGCAGGCGGCTGGCACGCTCACAGTTACGCACGGCACACTGAGGAGGAAGCACTTCTGAAATCTGTGTACATTCAAACAAATTGTGTTTTTAGTATAGTATAGAAGTTCTGATGTTCTGATGATGAATGTTTTTCGAATCTGTGAGATCAGCTGCGGTAGAAAACAGAATAACTAGATTAGACATCAGAAAGTCCACAAAACACAAAGGTACTAAGAGTCGGGAGAGCGAGAGAGAAAGAAAGGTATTGATGTAATGAAGGTAGTCAAAGGTAAAGACCAAAGGCAACACATCAGCCCATGTCCAGGCCTATTCCAATCAATCACAAGAGCAGAAGTGAAGTCAAACTCCAGGCTAGGCAGCCAGCCCCAGTCCTCCATCCACACACAACCTCTGAGCCTCTGTGGCCGTGAGTCAGGGGCCTCTGGGGCCAGCGCACACACTCTGCACCTGCTGGGCCCCGCAGTTACCAGCTGTCAGCGCCACGTGCTCCAGGCCGGCTGTTTACTGTGTGTGCCGTGTTGTGTTTGTTAAGAGTTGCAACAAAGTTCGAAGCCTCTGCAGGGTTAGGCAAGGAATCTTCAAGGACTTCAATTAATTCAATACAAGTGTAGTTCAGACTAACTCCAATATCTTTGAGGAAAATATCAAAATCCAAGTTTGTGTTTTTGGAATCAACCATTATGAATGCTGCTCAAAAGTTTGCAATACTAAACTGTTTTTTGAGCAAATTACAGCAAAAAACAACAACTATGCATTACTATGTCATGATGATAGTCAAACAATGGAAAGCTAAATGATAATGTTAAGATTTAATCATGACAATACCTCAGCATTTGAACGGCACAGAGCAATCTTTACAGGCCATGACCTTAACCCTAACACCAATGCTCGCGACAGAACGGAAGCCCGGCCATTTCAACAATAAACCCAGCCGTCTGTGTTTGGACTTGGGGGGGCAGGGATCAATAATGTGTTTGGATGTGAAGCTGATTCCCCACTGGATTTCACTACTTTCTGTACAGATCTATTGTATGCGAGACCCTTAGGTAAACATAGTACTTTGCTACCGAGTGTTGCAGAAGCCTTGGAGAGCGATGGGCCGATTAAGCCGTACTGAAGCACATTACCTCTGGTCCTGGCACGTCAAAGCCAATGAAACCATCCCAGAGAAGAGCAGAAGAGGGTGGTGCACCTGAGAATGGGTTTAACACTATGTCAAGTGTGAATGGAGCAAATTAATCTGCATTCTTGTTTGAAAGTCTAGGTTTACGTTCAGTGGGCTCAATTCAGATTTGTTTTTTTGTGTATAGGGAGGTGAGCCCGTTCAGAGAGAAGTCGCATTGTAAAAGAAAAGATGGATTTTGGAGAACATACTGTAAATATCAGATGCATTAACCTCGTAACCCCTGCCTTAACCGAGCACATTTTATCCAGTTAAGCTTTACCCATATCTAAAAGCTTCCTCCCCTTAGCGCTTACAACCTATAGGCCAGTGTAACGCCTCATTTGAAATCTTCGTATGGAGGGACGAGGAGGGAGTGACAATGACGCACTATTTGGCATACAGAAGCTTGTAGTTTGTTTATGGATAAAAATAAAGTTCCCACATGACAGCAGCAGACGCATCTCCATCTTTCGATCAAGCTTTAGACTATGTTCTAGATAGTTTAGCCCCGAAAGTTTACAGCGGGTACGTCATACGTCATCTGATACGATGATACGATTGGCTATGGCTCCGTACAGACGCATATGATAGACATTCATAACGGCCAATAAACGGCTATGGACAATCCTAAAGGTGGGGGTGTTTTGGTCACTTTTTCACTGCATTTACTTCACCCTTTTGAGGCCATTTCGTGGCTTTCTTGTTGATTTTTTGTTGATTTCTCACCACTCTTTAGTCATGTGTTTTTGTCGCTTTTTTTTGTGTTATTGTTGCTTTTCCAGCATGTTTTTGTTACTCCTTTGCCGTGTTTTTGTCACATTTTGAAAGTGGTTTTGTTGTGTTTTAACTTTTTTTTAATAACTTTTTCATGGCTTTCTTTAATAATTTTTTTGGGCATTTTCATCACGTTTTTGTTACTTTTTCATCATTCTTTAGTCGTGTGTTTTTGTCGCTCTTATGCCACTTTTTTGCTTTTAGATTTGGGTAATGCCAAACTGGAGAATATGTGCTTGGTTAAATCAGGAGTTAAGGGATTGAGGTAAAAATAAAGTCTTATTTTTTATCCCTGAAAGCCTGCAGTCTGATCGTCAGGTGTGTATCAACTTCATCACAATGGCAAAAAATTGTGTCCGACCACATTTAGGTAAAAGTTCTGGTGTTGGTATGGACTGAGGAACAGGGGGGACAGAAGAGCAGCATTGAGTGACAAATCCCTGGCTGATGGCTATTTACAGGCTATTCCTCCTCTACCACCGAAGCCCAGGCCTCAAACCCCTTTTCTAATTCCTTTATTTATCTCTCTGTCCTTCAGCGGGAAATTTGTCACTTTTGCATAATGGCGCTCTACAGTGCGGCCCGCGCGGTGGAAATGGGATGGCGAGATGTGATGGAGAAAAGTGGCGACGGTAATGGAGGAGAGGACAGAGGCGCGTGGATCGGCAGCCATTCCTTATTGAATCTCCAAGGCTGGGGAAAAAAAAAAAAAACACTCTGTCCATCTTTCTAACCCCCCCCCCTTCGTCCTGTCCCCCTTTGCCCCTGTCACCCACCTCTCCCCTCCGATCCTCCCCCCTATTCTCATTCGCTCTCCTGCGCGCCTTCCCCTCCGCCCCGTCTCTCCAGGAGGCAGTTGTCAATCACGCGCGTCTCCCACAATCCCTCTGGAGCTCATTGTGCCCGCGGTCGCCGGCGGAGGCAGGCGTTGGGGAGGCGGAGGAGAGCCGCAGATGGAGCGAGCGCTGTCAATCATTGTCACTAATTATTAATTTCTGTCACTCAGGCCCCCGTGGCAGCACCGGAGTGAGCGTATAGAGACGGGAGGGGGGGGTTGTGGCTGTACCTTCTCCTCCTGCTCCTCCTGCTCACAGTGCACAGAGCCAAGGCAGACCTCCATCCCAGCGTCCCAAGCTCTGGCCCTCCCTCCCCCCGTCCCTCGTTAAAGTCTCTACCCCCACTCCCCGCTCCTTTCCTCGGGCTGAGGTCACCTGTTGTTTCCCCTTCCTCCTTCCCAGTGACGCTCGCTCGCTCGTTCATTTGGTATGCCACCCTGGTCACAAAAAGTTCAACCTTTCATTATGTGGCGCACGTGCTTTGGCGACTCCCTCTCCGCCTCCTCCTCCTCAGCCATCAGTAGGTCAGTCCCCTTGACTCTGTGCCCCTTGCACCCCCCGCCCCGCACCCCCCTGCCGTTCCTCCCCGGTGCTCCCCGCGCTGCCGCTAATACAGAGCACGTCGGGCTCATTCGCGGAGAATACCGAGTGATTAAAGAATGTTTAAAAGCGCCCGGTCTCTGCTCGTGTTCTCATTTGAACTGACGTGAACTAAATGTTTTCAATTTGCACTCCCGAACTTTTGCCTGTGATGTCACTGTGATGGCAGCTAATGAGGGAGCAGCCGCTGACCTGTGTAGTGACTGAGCACACGAGCGGTTCTGATCCGCTGCCCCTCACCTCATTACAGAGGTGGGCCGGAGCAAACCAGGGAGGGAGATGGTTCTACTCTACTCACCGCCAGAGCCCCAGTCTGAGCCGCACAGCATCCATACGCACACAGGCCGCTATGGTCTGCACTGGTCAATTCAAAATCAGTGCACTGCATTTGAAACTCAAGTAGAAGAGCTTCAAAACTATACTTTGCACTCATGTCGAGGATTCTGCAAAGGCTGTGTCTATTTCACTGGTTCTTAAACTTTCATACTTTCATACCAAGAATCACTATGACCTTCCAAGTGCCACCAGACTTGTTTAAGTTTGAGAACCATTGATCTGTGTGGCAAATTAAAGATGTATGAAGTATCAATGTAAAACAATATATTTGATTATCAACATCAAAATGATAAAAAGAATTGATTTCAAACAAACCCAAATTTGCGTGATTTGAGCTCCTTTCCTTTTCCTTTTATTTTATTACCATGTAATTTGTAAATAATATCCCTTATGGTACGACCCTCTGACCAGACAGAGCTCTGGGCCCCCCGATGTGCCCCATCAGGTTGGGAACCGCAAGTATAAAGGGAAGGCAATATATGCATTAACTTTAACCTATACCTTTTTGGTCTTGAAATTATTTTGAAGAAGTATAAGTATATTACATTTCATTGTAAATAATATTCTATACTTTAGACCAATCTATTTACTAGATCTTCCCAAACTAATACACAGAGAGAAGTGAAAAACACTTTATAAAAATTACATTTTCCTCAATATCTTTGTACTGCCTTTCAAAGTTAACTAAAGTCATCAGCTTCTTATGAAAGTTGACAGTATCTAATATTAACTGGTTAAGTCCCTCTGTCTCCAACTCTCTAACATATAGACCATCACAGGTATCATACCACAATTCAATTTTAATTGTCAAATCGCACAGCCCAACACATGATGCCTTTGCTTTCTCTGGGCCAACAGCCGAACAAGCTGCACTTAAGGCCCTGGAAGAATTCTTTCCGGGTGGGAAAAGTTGAGATGCTTGTGTACACAGAAGCAGGCGGTCCCTCACATGAACCTCCAAGACACCATCTGTGCGTATATATGTTTGTAAAAGACTTCAGAGGGACAGTTAGGTTGCACCTCTCCACAGCCCCTTCCTCTTTTCCTGTGGCTCCTCTTCCATGTCAGCTGTCACTTATGGCTGTCTTCTTCTCCTTCTTTGTTTTTTGGGCTTCCATCGCTCTCTCATCTCGTCTCACCTGTCAACCCCCCCCCCCCTCCACACACACACACACTTCCTGCCTGATTGTCTCTTTACCTTCTCTCTACAGCCGTCCCTCCGTGAGCTCCGTGCAGGTCTGTCGCTGTGTGTCAGCATTCGGCACCCCAGTGGAGACAGGGTTTATTGGGGTAATGCATTTATCACTGCACCGGGCCAGGGCCTCACCTCCTCCTTTGAGCCTGTGAGTAATGAAAATGGGATCACTACTGACAACCATCTTCAGCACAACCTCGCAAACGCACACAAATGAACTCCCGGACACACCAAAAAACACATCCCGGCTTGTCACTCCAAAACGCAGGGATTTAGAGCCAATGCAATGCTAATGGACAAAAATAACAGCTCCTAAGTGATGATATAGGGACGCTGATTCATACATTTTACAGCTCGAAAAGTACACTTCAGATAACTGTACATAGCGACAGAAATCATTACTCACACAATAGTTTAAAACGGGGGAGAAATATGTCATGAATGAAGTAATGCTTATTGTGGATTAAAAGATAAGTTTGGTTTTGAAGGTTAGATGAGATTATATGAAGTAAAAAATGTCTAAATCCCTATCTGTTGGACAGGGACTTAAACAGCAGCATGCCAACGATATGGTATTTTTACATTTGATATCTAAGGAACTATAGAAGTAATATTTCCTAATACCTGGTGTTTTGTTTCGTTTGTAACCACTAACCAGCGAGAGAGAAAAAGCAGGTAAAGATCAAATGGTAATGGCCAGGGGTAACTGTCTAATCCCATTAGGTCTGCCAATGTCAGGAGGTGGGGGAGGTCTTCACCAGTTTAAAACGATACCGTCACCACAGGTATTCCAGGCTGCCTCTGATTGGCCTTGACAGAACAAAACATTGCCGCAGCAAATGACTTAAGCGCCTCCTACAACGCTCAAACTTGAGAGGACAAGGTCGTTCCGTCAACGTCCAAAAAGTTTCACCTCTGAACAACTTCTCCTCGCAGCCATGACACCCTATAGCTTACAATGAGGAAGCATTGATAATTCTCCAAAGTCCATTTGTAGAGAGTTCCTAAGTCAAAGGACTGCTGACTAATATGCGAAATAGCTGGAAATACTCTGTGGTATTGCAGATGGCAGAGGTATTTGTTATTCATATCGCCCTAAAGGTGCATCCACTAGGCTTGCGTTAAAGTGTGTGACTGCCGGTGCATGTGAGCCTATCTGTATGTAGGCTCAATTGTGTGTGTACGTGCGTGTGTGTGTGTGTGTGTGTGTGGGTGCGCGCACGCGTCTTGTGCTGCATCCGCACTGCTGAGGATGCCATTAATGCTAGCTGATCGCCCTCCCACATTTAAATAACAATAGTGCAGTCAGTGAAAGCATCGGTGTGGATCCAACCTGCAAAACAGCCAGGAGCCGCGGGCCCCACTCCAACTGTGCACATGTTGTATGTGTGAGTTAAGACTGCGCTCTACAATGACACGATGTGTGGGTGAGAAGAAAAAAAAGCTGAAGAGGGAAGAACGACAGTGAGGGGAGAAAGCTATGACTATATCTAGAAAGTGAGAAAGTGCACCTTCAAAGCGCTGGTCAATGAGCAAAGGCTGAGCAACCCAAGTGCATGCCCTTTTGTTATCTTAAAAAATGTCAATTGTCAATATTTCTCATCATTTTCTAATATCTAAACAAATAAACATTTCAAATTACACCATTACCATTTAAACACAAAAATGTTTCATTTTATGCCTCTTAGATAAAAGCTACACCAATAAATAAATATGGCTCCTGGCACTGAGGCAGCGTCTGCCATATTTGAAGGGCTGCTCACTCACCTTGTTGTTGTGAGTTCAAGTCCTGTCTCCAACTGGTGAGACCAAATGCCAGCAACTCCTTCCTGTGTCTTCCCTTCGCAATAAGTCTGCAAAACAAAATAAAAAATACATTACAGTGATTTGGTGTCAACATGCCCGTGGTATGCAGGTGATGTCATAGCCCATCATAACAGTGGTGCAATAGAATTCAAATGAGTGTCATAACATTATTTGTTTTTTACAAAAAGACATGTCACAACAGATATTTAACCTGTAAAAACAGTCTATTAAACTATTGGCATACAATAGAGCAAGTTATCATTTCTGTAAGGTGTATTTTGTGTGTTGTTTGTTAGATTTTGATGCACTCTGGTGTGTGCACACATGATGCTAATTGAAGCTAAAGCTAGCAACAAAGCTAATGATAACTTACTTAATATTAAAATGGCTTTGTGCAACAGTGTAATAGTTCACTTAGTTGTATTAGCTATAGGCCTATATGTGGGATAACATTATATAAAAACACATTTACTTACCTCAGGAGAGCACAAAACTTTTATAGAGGCAGACACGTGTGCACCGGTGTTGTGCCGAAAACTGCCTGTCCGCCGAAAAATGCACCCGTAAGCGCGCACAGTTCTTTCTTTCTTTCTTTCTTTCTTTCTTTCTTTCTTTCTTTCTTTCTTTCTTTCTTTCTTTCTTTCTTTCTTTCTTTCTTTCTTTCTTTCTTTCTTTCTTTCTTTCTTTCTTTCTTTCTTTCTTTCTTTCTTTCTTTCTTTCTTTCTTTCTTTCTTTGTGTGTTAATTAACTCATGCTTGCAGGCCAAATATTGAATTTTATTTATTTATTTATTTATTTATTTATTTATTTATTTATTTATTTATTTATTTATTCATTTCAGTCATGTTAGTTTATACATGATTGAAAAGGAGCACGATGAAGACAACGCTTATGCTAATACAAAAGGTAGACAAAAAAAACAACATAAATGGTCTGATTCGCAGGTATTATACTTTGAGCCATAAGCTAGAATAAACAACACAGGTACTACTGTTTTTAAAGTTAAAATGTAATATTTACATATTACATATTTACATACATATTTAGTGAGCTATTATTATAAAAAGATTTAACAATAAAAAAAAAATACATATAGATATAAATAAATCTCCCTTTCAAGTCCGGGTTGACTTGAAAACAGCCTGACTGCTATTGATTTTATTTTATTACTAACTGTTTAATAGTCTTTAGGAGCTCTGAACTCTGGTTTTAGGCAGCACTTGATGCAGTCGGTGTCCAATGTAACGCATCTTCCTGACCAACTTTACCGCACCCTTCTCTCTCATTCTCTGCAATGTGGGTCATTCAGGTGTGGCTCCTCTCGAGATGATCTTCAGAGCTCTGTTCCACCCACTCCAGCTGTTCAGCCTGACCCCACAAAGAGGACACTACCATACTCCAAGCATGCTCTCACTGGTGTGTACATGGTCAATTGGCCCCATTGTCAATTGGCCCCATGTCTTAGACAGTCAAGTGAAGGCGCTTTGAGGCTTTCCTCACCATTTGGTCAATATGTGAGGGCTGAGGCGAATTTGCTCTCCATTTTCAGCCAGGATGGTATTGAGGCGACAGATTCCAGAAAATGCATTCCCTGCTCGTTCAAAAAAGGGAAAAGCCTACCCTCTTCATATTCTCTGGGTAAAGCACAGATGATACATTTAAATATCATACAATAATATGTAGATGCTGTTTCAAACGGGATGTTGTGGAGTTGTCACCTGCCGAAAAATGTACCCCATTCTTATTTCAACAAGGTAAGACCTACACTCTTCGTACTTTACAGAAGCCCAGACACTTGAAAGAGTGGAGCCGACTATAGGGAAGCTGCAGGTAGGCTGCGGATGATGAGTTGAGAGACTTTTGGAAATACAAAAAAAAAAAGAACAAAAAAGTGAGAAAGTGTAATGAGATCCGAGACAGCGGCGTCTTTCTGAATACAGGGGCGCCAGCAGCTGGGGTGTATGTCGAACATCTCTGCACTTCACACGGCATCACTATCAGCAGAGCACAGTGCTGTAGTACTCTGCTGGAGTCTGCTGCCTCTCACACACATCCCCAGACCTGCCGGAGCGTGCGCGACTCGTACATGTGCATAGTGTGTGAATGTGCAAATAGCTTCATGTTGCTCATTCCTCAGGTAGACTGTAACGTACCATTCGCCTTCCTTGGTTATCATATAGGGCTCTGGTGTTCCCACTGTTGACTTACTGAAAAGGAAAGGACCAGCTGCAGCCTCACCTCAGCTCTGCATGCATTAGCCACCACACACATCGCGTTTCCAATCTAGACCTCAGCCACACTAGCACAGGTTCTCCCCAGAATCTATGCAAGTGTGTATATGCCGGAGAGAGAGAGAGAGAGGTTTAAAAATACCTATTCTGCTGTTCTGTGCTGATAAGTTGTGTTATGAGAAAGTGCGGGGCCAGACAGCGGGGTCATTAGCATTGGCTGCCAGACTGAGAGAGGGAGAGGGAGAAGGATGGGACCTGGGAAAGCGTGAAGGTGGGAAGGAGGCAGCGAAGTATATGAGAAAGTTACATTCACAACACTCGTCAGTCCGCAGTAAAGAAAACACTCATTTGGTTGTACCTCTGACACTTTCCATCATGTCAGGGACTGCTCAAGTTCGACATTTTGAACAACTTCATTACGAAAGAAGCAGTTGGACACAAAGTCAATTGATTATTTAACTGTAAATAAATAATGAGACGAATTATCAGAGAAAGCCTTTAGTTTAGCATCCATGTACTAAGCATAGGGAAGGATACTTGTATGATATCACTTAAAGAAAGGCAATGTTAGACACATCTTCTGATTGCATGATTGCACACAACAGAGATGTATAAAAAGTACAAAAAGTCCTGAAAATATTGCCAATTCCTATTACATTGTCAATATTTTCAACCCTAAATCCCTGTAAGGCGTATAATGAGCAGCTATGTGTGGATGATGGTGTTTGACTTAGGGCCCTGAAGAAAAAAACAAACAAACTTACCAACCCCTGATGTGATGGGACTGTTCACCTTCAGCATAACATTTTAAAACGTGTAGTCGCTTGGTCTGTTGAACTTTTAACAAAACAAAAGAGATACCTTATAGTGTCGTATACAATCCCCAAGCTATAGTGGGACATTTCAGTGTGGAGCATAGGTGCTCTACCCATGCTTGCAGAGGTTTCCTGTGGATGTGTTTCCTTTAAAACATGTACAACAGGGTCAGCATGATGAAATTCTGCTTGTGTGGCTGTGGGACAATGGGTGGAAATCAGCCCATGGCTACATTCGGGCCTGGCAGGTTTCAGTGTGTTCACAAACATGAACTGTCCCAAACCAAATAAACATTGACCCGCGCCCTGCAACGGGAGACAAAAGCTTTAAGCGTGTCAAAAGACAATTTAAATCTAAAATAACGAAAGTTGGAAGCGTCCTTATTAGACTGTAGTACAGACCGCTTCTCAGTTCAGAAAAGTTGGTTCAAAAAAATAAAACAACACTTCATTAAAATAAACCACAAAAAGAGGAAAAGGCAGAAAAAAAAAAAGGAACAACATTGTATAAGTCGTATAAGACACCACCAATCCAATTCATATGTATTTCCACCCCATAACTCTTTGTCCATTCTAATTGAGGCAGTCGTTGTGGACACTTACTATGACTAACCCCAGGATATCTCTTTCAAATGTGCCATTATCCGCAAATGCCCCCGGTCTCCACTCCATCATGTTTAAGTCCACTTGTGCACAAACATCCTCTCAGGCCGTTCTGACAGCTATTACAGCCTCAGCCCGGCATCCTACACCAAAATGCCTGTTTATTGTGCTAATAGCCGCTGCTTCTGTATTCTGCTGCAGTGGCCCTTAAAGACGATAAATCAAGGAAAATAAAAGTGGGTTGGCCAAAGGGCATGTTTGGACAACAAAGAGGGAATATAGAGGAGCCATACATTAAGGGAAAGGCTGCTCTGCTGCTTATGTGTCTTGAAGAAGTGCGAGAAGTATGTAAAAGTGCCATACAGCTGACTACTTTAACTATATCCACAAGGTAAGAAAATGTGGTTCCTTGTCATTTCACGACATGTTATTAATTCTGTTTTAACATTATGTTATATGACAAATCAAGTATCTATCTATCTATGTAGAAGAGAATGATAAAGTAAGGTTACTCTAGTATATTATATGTGTGTAAAGATAGAAAATTAAGTACAAAAACTAGAAGGCAGTTTACAATGGCTTCTACAATTTCTAATATGAGTACGCTTTTCTGCAAGTAGTTGTCCTACAATGGGACTCTTTGAAAGCATAGAGAATATTTCAATAATTATTTCAAGAAGGGGTACTTCATAAGTATTTGAAACCCTTTCATGTAAAGGACATACTTGAATTTGTCTGCTTGTTTACTTATTTCAAACTTAAAGGTGCATTATACAACATTTCATGCAGATTTTTTTTTACATTAGTGTGTGTTTGACCTTGTGGTGACCCGGCGGCTGTAAGAGTGGTCAGCATGACACCTTTACTTTCGACCACGGTGGTCTGTACAACGCTCCAGGGTCAATTGTTTTGTAGGTTTTCTGGTGAGAGGGTCCGTCGGCAGTGAAAACCTTACAAACAATTGATCCTAGAGACCACTGCGATGGAAAGTAAAGGTGCCATGCTGACCACTCATACAGCTGCTGGGTCACTGCGAGGTCAAGCACACACAAATATCAACTTTTTTTTACGCATTGTTGCATAATTCACCTTTAAATACAACAGCTTGTATGACAATCTACAACTGTCCTCGTTGTTGCAAATATATTGGCAATACTCTCGCTTCACAGGAAGAAGGTTGTGGGTTTGATTCCTGGGCTAGGTGTGGGCATGTGTAGAGTTTGTTTGGATAGCATTCCTTTCAAGCCCCCCCCCCCCAATCAACCCAAAACATGCACAACAGGCTAAAACTACCCACAAGGTAATGGAAGATTCTAGCTCAAGGTGTGGAAATGGGTCCCCTGGCTCTGCACTGCGCTCGTCCACTGCTCCGGACGGGCTGACCTCAGTAACGTCTAAATACAAATACATAATACACTGTGGCAATTACTGCAACTGCCACTACACCGAAAGTTTCTACCACTGTCAATACTTCCAACTTTTTCTACTTTTCATGACTGATTTACTCGCTTTAAAAACTTCTACAATGTAAAACTCCTGCCTGGAAGTGGCATTGTACAGAAACAGAAAAGCAGTTAAAGGTTGTGACGCCTGTGATTGCAAATTAATTAATTTCAAAAGCAAATCTGCCAAAAAGCGTGTTATTTATAAAGTTGAGTTGCCGCATAGACAGGCAGTGAGGCTGTAGTTTGCAGGCAGGTGGCAGCTCACCTCAGCCGTCACTGTCTGTCACCGTGGAGACTTGACGAGCTATTTTGGAGTTTTTGCCTGATCCTGTCCAACCTGGAACACCTTTCTCTGCAACCGCTGCAACCCTTTTCCAATTCTTGTACTATTTAAGTATCAATTGTGGGTGTTCCAAGTCCTTGACAATGCTTAAATGCATTAAAAGTTCGGTTTGCAAGGTTTGAAAGTTGTTGGGCTTGTGAGGCACTACTTGGTCAGGTTACTTTTTACTCCGAAGAAAAAAAGTTTTGAACGCTGCAACTTTGAATCATGCAATATAATGATGGAAGGTAAGGTATACTTTATTATAGAAGTATTGGCAACGTGTTAGTTAGCACATGTGGGAAGAAATAGCTAGAGAAATGGAGATCTAAGGCAGTGTTTCCCAACCAGGGGTACTTGAAACTATTTCAGATTGAAAAAAGGGAGAAATTGAAAACATTTTTTTAATAGGAAAAGCTATATTTTTCAGTAAAATGTGTTGCTTTGGGAGAATTGTCGGTGTATTTTGACCGCAACAAACTTACAAATACCATTTTTAAGTAACTACTTTCTAAATAAGCTGCCACACCCCTGAGGTCGGGGGTGCACGGACGCCCATTGAAAGGCCCAAGGGGTACACAAGACAATAAAGGCTGAGAACCACTGATCTAAGGCACCATATTCTACACGATTTGCCATCTCTCTCTTCAAAATAACTTTCTCTGCTGCCAATATCATATCAGGCTTAAGAAGAAATGTAAACCAGCCACAACTTCACACACCCTGGTTGCACATCAGGGCTACATCTTCAGACATTTAACCATTCCCCACAAAGTTGAGAAAATGGCGCACTCCATTTCCAAATCCAGCTGCTCTCTTTTTTGTGTGTGTGATCTTCAGCTAAATATCCCGTCTGATCTCAACAGAAAGGCCCCTCGTGCGGCCTGTGCAGAGCAGGACGCAACATCATCCCACGTCATAAGTGCCCGAGCGCGTTCTCTCTCCCCTAATGAGAGAGAGCGAGATGGAGAGCCCTGATTAGCCTGGCAGCATCAGTGTCAGACGCCCCAGCATGACTCCTCTTCCTGTCTGTGCCCGCGCATGTGTGTATATCTAACCATTTGTTCGCCTGCCACTTTCTGCTCTTAACCCATCGCTGCTTCTTTTTTTCTCCCCCCCCCCCTCCCTCTATATCCCACATTTCCTCTTTTTCACTAAGCTCTCGGTTTGCGTGTGCGTTGGCTCAGTCTGGCAAATGACAGTCACAGTCAATAACACTGTCCCATGTCACCGCGCTACACTGGCTAAAGCTCACTTTCCTTATCCGGCAGAAATGAGTGCTTAACAGCCCCCGTGCTCTCTGCTCTTTGCCAATCCGGATAAACGTGCACCCCATATGCGCCCCATCCCATTTCACCACATCCTGAGACTTTTTTTTTTGGGGTGGGGGGGGGGTCTGGGGAGGATCTTCAAATGACCAGAACATCCTGCATATTTATGGCCGTAGTGAAATTTTTACACAATACCCCCTTGAGTCTTCCCAAAAACCGAGTGATGGGTGACTGATCCCGGCGCCTCACTGGAACAAAACGGTCGGAGGCTATAGTCAAATGCGCACATTGCATATATAGTGCATGCATGAGGTGAAGCGTGGCTCAGACAAGTGTTGCCGAGGAAGTGAAAGGAAAAAAAAAGGTCTCTCCACGATAATCCACTGGCTCCTATCTGGTTGCGTTAGGCTCAGAGTGCACGAAGGGGCCTCCACACTGGCTGGCCCCCCTCGCACGTGCACAGTGCGCCCCTCAGTCACGGAGTGCGCTGTCTACACACGGGCCCTTCCTCTGTCCGTGTGTGGTTGGGATAATGGCATGTGTCGCTGCTCCTCTTTGTCAGCGCTGTCCCGGGATAGCTGGGCGCCGTTGGTCCCCATTAGCGGGCTGTTCCTGTTGCTGAGAGAGAGAGGCGGGACATGAGCTGGTGGCCTTCTTTGACTTACTCGTACATACAGTTTCACAACTCCAGTGCAAAAAGTTGAAAGTTAGGAAATGGAGATTCACTTTACTCTACATGTCAGTAATAGGATGGAAACACCATGGTATCTAAAAGTGTAGGGACATAGAAATGTATTGGTAATGACAAACTGGTAGCAAATCTAATTTATTTTGAAGGTAGTATGAGTAATCATGACTTAACTTTAAGCTATTGAAATCTGCAACAACATATCTGTGAATCATTGATGGGTAAACTCACAGAGTAGTGTGAGTATGCCCATATATGAGAAAAAAAAAGAAAAGAAAAAAGAAAATGATGCATATGAACTTATTTGCAAGCAATGTGAAATTTTGCCTGCTGCTGGACTCATGCGCTTCAAAAATATTTATCTTATATTTCTACTGTTTGTGTTCTCTGAATCCTGAAGCCCATAATAGTATCTTGAATATGGGGTAGGCACATATAAGCTTTCTTGCTTCGGCCTACTCCCTTTGAGTTATCATTTTTTCTTTGGCTTCATGTGACATGAATGTAAATATATTAATGTAAATAATGTAAATAATTGCTCAAATAAATCAAATCAAATCAAATCAACCTTCAACACTGTAAAGTAGAAACATGGTCAGTATTTCCTTGGCGATAATGTGGAAACCGGGCAGTAAAAATCTGTTATTATTCCCTTAAGTGTAGCTATTTCCATTCTTCCATGTTGTTACTGCCCTGTTAAGTAAAGTGCAACTGACTTCAGTGACAGCAAAACAACTGGGGTTACAAGGGGTATTTGAAAAAAACACGGAGTAAGCACTAAGCGATCTGTCTAACAATTGTCCAGACATTCCTCCGACAAGGGGTGCCGTTAAGAGGCAGTTGGTCTGTCGCAACCCGGGATTGGAAATCACTCCATAGACGTGGAACATCACACTTTGTCAGAGAGTCAGGGAACATCATCAGCTTTTAGCGTCTTCATGATTTCTACATTTATTGTGTTCTCTTTTTGAGTCATAACTGTGTCAAAGCCTGTATCACTCAGGTCATTACCAGAAGCATTTGTATTTAGTCATCGAGTTTTTAGGCAATCCAAGCATTTAGTTTTGGCCCTGCTCGGAGCAAAGACGATTCTGATTAGTGAAAGTGTAAACAAGTGCAGTTTGTCGGATGATGGCAGTCCTGACCATATACCTTTAACTTGTGTGTTAAAGGGACTATACAGAGTTTAAAAATTTTGAAATTGTGTATTTTCCTCCCCCTACATGTTCCAGCCATGTTCTAATGTCTAATAATCTAGACTAAGCCCAGACCTCACTAAAAAAGTTGTTAATTCGGGTCCGAAGTGCCGTCATGCACGAGCTTAATATAGAATCTGCAGTTACGCCTAAGACCTGAGGTGGCAGTAGTGAGTATAAAACTTGCATCTAGTCCCTTTAAACTCTGTCAACAAGAGCGAGAAGCTTCTTATTTAGCTTTCTTGTCAATACATGAACACAAATGAAGATGAACGCAATACATCCTCAGCTCAATCAACCCAGTCCATACATTTGAAAATCTCAACTATTGGCCACAGAAGTCCAAATAAGTAAATAACTCACTCACATTAACTTACCTAACTTTTGTTTTTTTTAATTACATGGATTCTATATTGAACAACAATGTCACTTTAAATATGTTGATCACACTTCATAGAGATGCTGTCTGGAAGCACAAACAACATTCCTTGGCAGTGTGCAGTTGCATTAATTACACTGGCGCATGAGATTGTAATAACCCCAGTGAATTCCGAGTTACATCTGTCACATGTTTGAGACGTCTCTCCGAGTAACGTCATTTGGGCCCTCGCCGCTCATAAGCGCGCCTAATGAAATGTAGAGATGGGAGATAATGCGCACCGAGTTTTATTAAGAACGTAATGGTTATATCTGTGTTGTATGGCGGGACACGGAGGATGAAGCGTAACTTCACAGGCCAAAACACTGTTTTTAGTTCATTACTTAAAGTCGTGCCACATTTTACTCAATAAACATTAAAGGGCAGGGATAATTTCATTGCTGTGCACTTTTAGTGGTAAAAACATTTATTCAACATATGTCTTTGCTGTGAGTGTGCTGGGCGCTTCTCAGACCTGACTTTAACTTTGCTGCTAACATCATGATGTGGCTGCTGCGCTTTGACTGGCCAATTGAGAGATTTCAATATATTTGGTCTCTTCCAGATGCTTCATTTCGACAACCCTTTGCAAGGAGAAAATAGCATTGTCATGTTTAACCAGTCCTCAGGAGCACGTGAGGCGGCGCTGGCATGTTTGTTTGGAATGTTTGGATGCTTAGAATGTTCCACATCGTGGCTTTACACGGATTTATAGGGTTTGTTGATGTGTTTTCTGAAGATATTTCACCTTAGTTTGAGTAATTCTGGCTGCCAAAGTAAAATTTTAATCTGCCAAGTGGAAGACTTTTTTTTTTCTTTTCCTGCAATACAATATTTTATCTTATTCTGGGTGAAAACATACTTTTTTTCCCACCACAATCGACTCAAATCAAGGTCAAACATTCTTATTTCAACAAAAATGATATTTTCATACTGAAGCGATGGTCAGGCAAAAATTATGGAAGAATTTGTCTTTACGTTTCAACCTGGGTTATGGCTAGAATCTCTGTAAATAATGGGCCTAACCACATTAAACAAAAACTGGCACAAAGTTCAAATCTTCTCATTCAGCAAAAATGAATATGAGGTGATTTTTTCCACCTTAATATAAAAGTAGTCACATTATTTAGTTTGTGGGTTGAAATTTGAGTGGGATACTTATATGAGCAGAAGATACTGAAATACTTTTGTGTCTCATCAAATATAAGTTCATTTGTCTCATCAAGGCTGCATTATGCAGTATTTTCTAGTAGCCGTTGATGATGTTCATGTTGTTGACACAGACTGTGGAGAAATGAGTCACAGCTCCATGAAGAACAAGAAATCAAACCGCAGTCAACAGCCCCATCTACAGACGGCGAGGAGTCATGACTTCATGCAAATTATTGGACAAACTAGGCTCCAGCTAAAGCTACATTTAAGCCTAATGAGCTTTCTAAAATTAGTATTATAATCTATGGGTTTATAAAGTCAAATTAGGACTGTTGACATAGCCCTTCATCATATAGATTGATTTTTTACCATTTAAGTTGCTAAAATAATCTCTCTTGTGACCTGATTCTTTGACCAGACAGGACTTCCCTTTATTAACTAAACAATCCTTAAGTTAAATTGTATGCTACCTGTGTAAAACATGTTACATTAGTCAGTCATCTTCTCAATGGTTGAGAGGATGCCTTGTAATGTAGCCTACATTTATACATGTGACTAATGTTTAGCTACCCCATGCCCTCAGAAGATGGGGCTATATATACATGATGGGGCTATATATATTTATGTGGCAAAAAATTTATGTGGCAAAAAAAAAAAAAAAGGTGATATTTGTGCATAGGTGACCTTGTAGTGACCAAGTGGCGGTATGAGTGGTCAGCATGGCACCTTTACTTTCAATCACGGTGGTCTCTAGGACGCTCCAGGATCAATTGTTTTGTAGGTTTTCAGGTGAGAGGGTTCGTCAGCAGGGAAAACCTTCCAAATAATTGATCCTGGAGTGTCCTAGAGTCCACTGTGATGGAAAGTAAAGGTGCCATGCTGACCACTCATACAGCCGCTGGGTCACTACAAGGTCACCTATGCACAAATATCAGATTTTTTTGCCACATAAAAAGTTGCATAATGCACCTTTAAGTGTATATATAGCCCCATCTTCTGAGGGCATGGGGTGGCTTAGCATTAGTCACATGTATAAATGTAGGCTACGTTACAAGGCAGGTACAGCACAGTTTGGGTTATAGATATCCTATACAGAAAGTCTACATGCCTGTAGAATAGTATAGTATAGTAGTAGAAATATAGAATAAATATAGTATAATATAGAAACATGTACATTTTAAGATTTATTATATTTGAAGGCAGGTCCGCAGGAGAGGAGGGAATTCCCAATGTTCATATGTATAAAGATTATTTCCGTACACTACCTAACTTAACCTCTTAACCCCGACCTGAACCGAGCACATTTTTTTCAGTTTGGCTTTACCCAAATCTAAAAGCTCATAGAAAAAACTTGCAACATTAATGAGACGAAAACAAGGATGAAAATGCAACCAAAAAAAAAAAAATGACGAAAAAGCAATGAGAAGAAATGTCCAAAAAAGTGAGTATGACGTGACAAAAACGCAGGGGTAAATATCCGTTTAAATGAGTAGGTTTTAGTTGTAGGTCTTTCAAATGAGGCATTACACTGGCCTACAGGCTGTAAGCTTTTAGATTTGGGTAAAGCTGAACCGGAGAAAATGCACTCAGTTAAGGCTAATAAGAGGTCAATAAAAGCAATGTTTCGCTCCAGAGAAATATGAAAAAGTTGCATATTCCAACTGAAACAAGCGCTGTCCTCCTCGAAAGTGACAATACAAGGCGTGGCTTTGTATTTTGGGCTGGCCTTTTACCCCTGACCGTCCTGCTAATGCTGCTTATTTGTCCAAACAAGCTGTGCTCTTGATCCACTGACCTTCAGCACATCATAGACACTGCTTTCTCTGAATATGAAGCGACTTCCCCATCAGTAAACAATGCCCCTGACAGGCCTAACCTATGTGCCATTAGCCCCATCGGAGATATCACACTTTGCTTTAATTCACCATCTTTCACTGTGTCACACTCTATATTCCCTGGCATGGCCGGGCTACATGCGGATGCATAATTTATCTCAAATTAGCGCCTATTTGAGTAAGCATCAAAGCAAGGCGGCTAAGGTTGGAGGAGAGCTTAAGGAACCGCAGGGAAACCATCGACAGGATTAATGCCGGAGATTTTTATAAGAAATTACTTGCTTAATGAAGTGGATAAAAAAGCTGTCAGTGTTTTATTGCATCTAAATTGTGTGGAAGTGGTGTTTAGCTGTCTCGCCTTCTCCCCCACATAATGGCTCGTGACAGTGGCTGTGAGGCTTATTTAACTTAACTGGTGAATAACTTGCATGGAGAAGCTATTCATCCACTTGTTTTTCACGCACAAAAACAATAAAGAGCCCCTTCCTCCTCCGCTTCCTCCCCCCCCCTTTCTGACTCATTAATGCCACATCCACAGCCGTCCGCTCCAGGAAAATGACAATTAACAGTCCTCCTGGTTTGAGGAAAAATACAGGAATTGTCTTTAAAGGGGACTGGGAAGCAAATTGGTAAGAGGTTATCGAGGCCACGGTTATGGTTTTGTATCCAGATGGAGACTTCTTTACAAATTACCCCTAACCTTAAGCCTATGTTTTATCGATACAGTGAAGATTGGATTTCTGCTAACCTATGCGCAGCTGGATGTCGGTGTTGTTGGCTTGGCATTTACTTAAAACATGCGGCATAATGTACCACAGAGGTGCAGCCTACACAAATCTACACAAATAACCCCATAATGTCAAGTTAAAACAATGACTAAAACTGTTTACACCCATCTTTAATGCACCCAGTAGAATGTTTGCATGCATTGTCCACTGATCATTTCATTTTTGCGTTTTCAGTTTGCTTCGAAGTCTAGACCTACTCTAGCTCTTTGATTTGATTTGATCTTGATCTAGGTCTGGCAGCACTTAGGAGGTCAAACATTTGGAACACTGGATTTCAGCTGATTCCCTCTCTCAAGCGGTCCAATGGCACCACCTTGTGTAGATTTCCTGCACAGTAACTTCGAGCCACGACGTGTGAGTGAGAAATGTCTTTTATTTCACACAGTAGAGCGTCACAAACACGTGAGATCAATCATTCATGTGCAGGTGTTTCTGTTACTTATCTGACTTTCACACGCGGACTGACAGACCTGCAATCCAAGCGGAGTAGTACTTGTAATCCCTGATATAAATTAAAAAAAAGAAGAAATGCATATAAAGATGTCAGCAAAGAATGGTTTCACTTTCATTCGGACTGACTTTGGAAACTACGCGAGCAGTGTCGTGGTCAGTACAAGCAGACACTTGCATGCTTGGAATGAATGGAAAGTCTCCTTTGTGTTCAGTGGTTCTCAACTGGTGCAGCTCCAGGACCCACCCTTTAACACGTTTTACAAGCGAATTCAGGACGCCTGGCTCGACTCGTACATCCAGCTGAGGACTTGAGACTTGACTGTGGATTGTGAGCTTGAGGGAAAGAGACTAAGACTTGATCGACTTCGCCCTCAAGCTCAAAGCGCGACAAACCTCTGTATTTAAAGGCACACTGCGTAACATTTAGGATGATAGCCGACTGTTGCCAGCAATACAAAACATGCTCCTAATGACCATCTAGATACAGAAAAGGAGTAATCAGTAAGCAAAGGATGGAGTTAAATGAGGACCTCGGTATTTAAGGGTCATATTTGACTGCGTTTGGACAACACCTCCATGGAGACGATCTGGAGACGTCCCCGCTCCCAGTAAAGGGTGGTGGTGTGGCCTTCAGCTTTTAAATGATGGTTTTAAGTTTTAGATAGTTAGATGCAATCAGAATAAGAGGGGAGTCCTTTGATTGGACACAACCAGCAATATATGAGAAAGCTCTTTTTAAGACCCGGACTTTTAGACGATACTGATTCGACTCGGACTCAAACTCTAAATTTATATTCATGATTCGGACTTGGACGTTCAGGGCGTGCACTTAGCCTCGGACGTGCAAATTGAAGAGCTGAACTTGGACTAAACTCCTAAAGTCCTAAGCGCAGTTTTGCCTTATTTTAGTATCACAATAATGTAGAGTTCTGTCCTAAGGTGTACCAATAAAAACGATCAAAACTACATATAAACATTGATTTAGGCAGAGTCCTTGACCCATTGAAAACTGTCCCGTGACCCACTAGTTGAGAAACACTGGTGTAAATGATTGGAGAGCATGCAAGTGAATTCTGCACATCACCTTGTTCTGTTCATTAAATTGTTAACATTGTAGTCATCTTCACAACATTTGGCAGTGCTTTTGCAAATCTCCACCCTTGTTTATTGCGAACAGAAAGCAGATTATAAGCGAATTTCAGTGTAAAAAGATAAATGATCAGCGGGGTGTGCCGGAAAGACAGAAAAGCAAATACTGTTTACAGTGAAGTCCTCCTTGAATAGACATTTTCTCACACTCTTTCACCCAGACAACAGTCACCTACACAGCTAGTCAAGTGGACCGCTCAATCCCTTTTCAGACTGCTCAACTTCCTTCCCTTGAGAGCAAAAAAATAATCATAAAAATAATAATAATAAGCTGGTGACGGGCAGCATTCGGGCAGGGTGAGGTGAGTGGTGGAGAGAGAAAAAAGCCGCCTGCGTTTCAGACGAGCTTCATCTGCATAAGGCCATCTCTGAACACTAAAGCGAGTTCCTCTGTATTATTCCTCCATCAGCACAGAAGTGGTCAGGGGTATCCCAGAATGACATCACAGCTTGTCCAGAATGAGACGTTACATCAGCAGCAGCAGCAAAGGAAAGTGTCCAAGTGTAGTTCTAGTCTTTGTAATGTTACCACACCTTGCGTTTCCTCAGTTTTCAGAGGACTGGAGCCTCTTTTGGTTGGTGTGTGCGTGTCCTGACCGCTCTGTGCTCCCGGGCTGGTGCTGTCTGGTTTGGGGTTCACCGTTGGCGCCCCGTTCCACAGAAGTCTGCTTCCTCCCTTCGGGCGCTCTGGCCCCTGGGGACGTCCTCTCTTTTCCTCATTGTTTGTAATAGTCTGTTGCATGGGTTGTTAGACAGTGTTGCGTGGTGTGCCATTGAGTGCCACAGCCTTGGTGCACGGCGAGCCCGCTGCCTGGGGACCTGCCGGCCACTGTGTGGAGACGCCCACCTCGAATACTTCGTGAATGGCCTTCCGGAAACAGTGGAAGTTGTAGTCTATCAAGCCTGAAAACACAGGACATACCAAGCATTGTCTCAAATTCATTATTCCGCACTTCAGTCTGAACTAGGGATGCAGGCTTTCACATTTCAAAAGCTAGTTTGAGTCCTTGGCGGTCAATAAATTGGTAACCATTTAATCTGTGCTCAGAAACGTAATCTTTTGTAAAATAATCATAAAAATAGTAATGACAATTAAAAAAATAATAATAATAAAAGCAAAAAAAATAAAAAAAATATAATAATAATAATAATAATAATAATAATAATAATGAATAAAAGTAAGGCGAGGGTGCACTTTATTGGCCTTTGAAGGGCAATTTGTCCTCAGTATTTGATCCATCCATCAATAAGGAGCAGAAATGTAAAGGCCTGATTTAATATTTAAATTGACTTATTTATATTTATTTGTTTGTCAGGACAATGCATGTTAATGACCATACATGGGACTCATGCATGTAAACACGCCACGCTAGATTCTGGCTATGGGCTGCTTTTAATCTGTCGTCCCCACTTGCACTCTCAAACACACTCTCCCTCAGCCAGGGCTATTGTACATCTTTTTAGAGAACTTGGATACCAGAGTACCCAGAGGAAACCTACGCAGACACAGGGAGAACATGCAAACTCCACACAGAAATAGGGATGGGTACCGAACACCAGTATCAAAACGGACCCGGGGTGTGCCGGTTGACACGCGGTGTAAAACATTCAACACTTGCTTATTCTCTGCTGCCGCTAACCCGCGGTAAAAAGCGAAACGTATCAACTTTGTATTGAACCGACCGACGAGCCACTCGCACTTTGTTTCTTTCACAAATTCTTGAAGAGTTTCGGGTGGAGTCTATTTGTCCACAAACAGCGCACACTGCAGCGTGAGGGTGCACGCTCACACGTGCACATCAGTGCGAGCCGGTGTCGTCTCACTGGACACAATCTGAGCGTCAGAAAACAGGCCTTGGCTCTAGTTCATTATTTTACTGCACTAAGTTTTCATTTGGACTCAGTCCCCAAAGCTACAGCCAAATCTAACAGCCTTGATTTACTAGATTATAATAAAACAGAAAAAAATGGTGAAGTAAGTGAAGTATTTTAACTCCCATATATTAAGTGTATGCACAAATTGGAAATAAATTAGGTCCAAATGTAGAGTAAAAATAAATAAATGTAGGCCAAGGATTAATGCCTATACAGTAGCCTCTATCTAACTTCTTTTATTTTTTATTTTTTTTCAAAGTACCGATAAGAGTACCGTTAAAGTACTAGATTGATAAGGAGTATCGATGCGAGTACCGTAATTTCCGGCCTATAAGCCGCTACTTTTTTTCCTCTTTTCCCCAGTAGTTTTGATTTTGAGCGGTAATTTTGCGCACATACACACCATCATGGAAAAGACGCAGAGAAATGCGTATGCGGTCTGAGCTGGAGATGTGTAACCCGTCTGCGTTGTGGCCACACGTCACATCCCAACACTTCCACATTGAGGTAGGCTACACTGGCCATTTCCGCGTACAAGGCCGCAAATTTAGCTGCCGTGTCTTATACTAAGGCGCACTCCATTGGCTGAAATAGTAGTATCGATAAATCCTTAACGATATCCCGACACAGAAAGTCCCCATCCAGCCAGGGATCGAGCCCGGAAGCTTCTAGCTTTGAAGCACGAGCGCTAACCACTTCGCCACCCTGGTATTTACTCACACACGCTCCACATTTCACTTCCAGAAAGCTCTAATGCTGAGATAAGTGCCATCACCTGTTTGTACAAAGACAACAGTCTGTACCGCGCGTTTGTAAATAACATTTTCTCTGGTTCACTTATCTGGTAGATCAGGGACAAATAGTGTTGAACGTTTATCACTGTGACTTCGAATGGTTCAGTTCAGTCCTCCATTAGCTTTATGTTTAGTGCACACAAGGGCCGTTTTCCTTGTGCTAATGATCAGACAACATCATCCAGTTTCATTCTTGCACTGCACAGGACTGAGTTGGACCCGACAGAGCCTCTGTGATCCTTCTTTGTTTGTTACGGATATGTCTCATCTATTTAGCTGCACACGGAGGTTACCAACTACAAACATTTCCATGAAATAAAGAAAAATAAATTGTAATCTCGTTATATTTCCTGTTACCATCTCCACAAAGTCAGAGGTGGTGATGGGATAGTGATTCCTCTTAGAGAAATAACAGTACACACTTACCTTTCCTCTCGAAGCTCTCCTCTCGCAGGATGCAGACGAGCGCCAGGAACTTGGTGACCTCTTTCAGGTACAGCACAGTGGTGTTGTTCAGCTTGATGATGGCCATGGACTCCTTATCGTAAGCACTGCCACTGCCATCCTCCTTCAGCCTGCGGCAAAAAACATGAGATAACAATTCAGGTGGCATAGAGTCAATCTAAAGAGCGCAGTTTTCACACAATCTTGGTGTTGTTGAAAAATCACAATGGCAACTTTACTTATGTGTAGGCGTTGTGTTGTGCGGCACAGTAACATGAGCTCACACAGGGTACCTCATGAAGAAACAGAAATGCTTTCATACTGGTCCAAAACAATACTACCCTGCAATTGATTTGGTTTGAGATTAGGTCACTGTAGATTTATTCATTTAATGTGTGTAAAAATACTTTAAATGTTAAATAGCAAACCAATTGCAGTCTCAGAAGGCTGTATGTAATAAATACCAAAGATGTCTGCGGTCACTGTGTGCACTGTGTACAGACATTTTACCAATGAGGTGCAAGTATTATAACTTGAAATAGAAAAATCAGGAAACAAGGGCGTCAGAAATACAATGCCTGAGAGGGAACATCTGCTATACTATCCAGAAAGTGTCAAAACATTTCTAAACAACGCAGTAAAATGATTCAAGGAACATGTTTGTAAAACATTGGGCCGCACTCACCCGTATATACAGGACACATCGATGACGACGTCGATCATATCACAGCACAGCTCGTAGGACTGCATGTCGACCGGGGAGCTGTCTGTGGCTATGTAGATTTTACTGACCACGTCAAACAGAAAGGCTTTTTCGATCCCTGAATTCTGAAAAACAGTAACAATATATTATTTTTCCTATATTCAGTGTTCTTATTCAATTTGATTCTTAGGTAAGAGTCTATGAGTGGCCAACAAGTCAGCCTACTTCAGGGAGCCTATTGTCCTGAAAAAGGCTGCTTTTCCTGCTTTCTTACGCGATAAATCAACACCAAGCACACAATGTTTTAAAGATTTTTTAAATAATTAGCATGTTTTTCTTTCTTAAAAATGGATCTTCATGAGTGGTATTTACTGAGTAGTATATAAGTTTTAGTAATTGATGCTCTGTATAGAATAGAATGAGGAGTTGAAAATGATTAGCTTGTTTTGCTTGTAAAACCCATGTAGGAACTGCGGAATGCTCTTGTCACTGAGTCACGTCAGACACACAGTCACACAAATCACACGCTCGATGACGGGCCGTAAAAGCATTTCTTCCTTACAGAAATGAAGATGTTGAGGAGGTTTTCCAGCGTGGGGAGCTGCGGGATCAGCTTCTGCACCACTTTGCTGAAGGCCTCGAAGATGGAGTGGTCGTAAATGCTCGTCAAGTAAAAGCTGAAAAAAAAAAATGAAAAAAAATGAACAGGAACTAAATCAGCAGTTGTCGCACTTCCTTTAAACTCAGTGGAGCAGGTGCACGGTCACAAGACCACACGAAGCTGCTAAAAACCGCAACAAAGTTAAAACAACTTCGCTAAGTGATGTCTAATCTCATTTGTTCTGAGTCTTCAAAACAACAATCAATTATGCTCATGTCAGACCAGAGTAGGATATTGTACTGTAATGATCCAAAAACACAAACAACATGAATCAAGCCTAAGGGTCATTAGCTAACAGCTGCAATGGCGTGGAGTCTTGTATATTATAAAGAAAAGGAAAAAACAGGCCACATCGTTAAAGAGCGCAACAATGTGAAGGGGTTATTCTCATTAGAAGACTGGAGAGGAATCTAGCAATATTGTGTGAAGGATTCCCGCAATGAGGCCATCTACTGTATGACCGCTCCAATATACGGGGGAGCCAAGACAGATTAGGCAAGTAAAGTTACACGCAAACTAGGCCGATGCAATCTCGACCATGCTATCATCACATGCACTCTGCGGCTCATGTTGCGCAACATTGGTGCCATAAATGACGGCCGAATGACACTAATGTGCAATTTCAGCTAAAGCACGTCCTGGGTGTATAAGACTGAAAAATGAACTGAAAATGTGGGGTAGGTGCTCATAAGCTTTCTTGCTTCAGCCTACTGCTTTTGAGCATCTATAACGATATGAAGTTTAATGTTTATTTAGAAAAGCAAACTGCTCAAATAAACTCAATTAAAAAATATTCTCAGTGAGGTCAAAGTATGGATTTGTGTTAGATTTGAGCACTATGAATCCTGACATTGCCATCTTGGATTATATTTGTCCCATCAAGGAAGAAAAATAATCAATTGATGGAATAACCTGGTCATTCAGTATATTCAGGTAGTCAGCTGACCTCTTTCTTTTGGTGCGTAATGTTGCTGAACCTACTTATGAACAACGGCAGCATCCAGAGATCATACAAATCCCTTACTTTTGGTCAGGCAGTGTGCATTTTAAGACGATATTGAGACAAAATACACACCGCACATACATATACATATTGAGTATCAAGAATCAAGAAAAGAAAGATCCCTAAACACTAAATATTTACCTGAGATGTAGCTTTTCTAAACTGGCGTCGGCCAGGTCGTCGTTAGCCCGCTGGTGAATGTCCCTCTGCGTCTCGATCTTGTGGTCGTCAGAAAGCCCGTCTACTTTGTGGATGAAGACCTCGAAGTTGATCTCGGGGTTGACGCGGTAGGCCCGGGAAACCGTGAGATGGAGCCGAGTCAGCGCTTCCACGTAATCGTCCTGCAACAGAGAGGTTTGATGCCTTTTTATTGAAGTACACAATCAAAAGTGGCTTCAAAATGAGCTTTTGGGCACTTTAGCATTGTTTTACACGTGAAATGTATCTGTGAACATGGGGTACCCTAAACTGGCAGAAGGGAGGTTTTTTGCCATCCCACATGTCGACATTTTAGACAATAGCTAACAACATGCTAACAAATCAACGGCACCGCAATGCAAGTGGTTCGGTTTCAAGAACAGCTCAGAACAGGTTCAGTGAAGTTTTATGAGCAGAGAAGAAGAGACGATTAAAGTAACAATATCATCCAAACCTGTGAATGAAGCAAAATTACTATTTCAAGACTTTTTAATTTATTTTCTTGACAAGGGAATAATGTTATAACATCGCTATAAGTAAAAAAAAGATAAAAGATATGTCCTCTTTAAACTGACACTGACAACGATCCGATAATGGCTGCATAAAACAGTCCATTAGCTACTGAGGGTAATAAGAGAGTACATTACTGGGATACCACGTGCATTGATCACTTAGTCGTTTATATTATTATATTATTAGACCTGTTCTATCCGTTGGACTTCAGCATCAGGTCTTTTAACACGGCAGCGCAGACGAGAAATCTTAATGAAAAGCAAACTACCAAAACTAACAATGTAAATAAACAGTGGTCAATGTGGAAATGCTGTATGATGAGAAACAGCCTTGAAAGTATAAAAAAGGTGTTAAGAACAAAGGCCTTCCATCCTTTATCCCCCAGTGATTGATTTATAATTACATTGGAGCTTTGAATTGTTAAAAATAAGAAACTACACATTGAAAGCCGAGCGTCACTGGGCCTGGGATCTGTTCAAGTGACAAAACAAAGTCACAAGTGGCCCTGAGCAAACAAGAGCTGCACACTGTCATCACTTTTAAAGAGGCTACAAGGAAATGTGCAGAGTACGGTGTAAGGAAGCGAGAATTCACTTACAGAGCACAAGTAAATGTTTTAATGTAAGTGGGTTAAGAAATAATCCATTTAAAGTATAGTCCGATATATAAACTCACCGTGAGTCTATAATAATGATGATGATATATGTCCAAGATATACTTGCATGTGCTTAAGGACCAACAGTATGTGGAAATATTCGGCATTCGGCTCCTCACCTGAGCATCGATGACAAATATCAAGGCCCCAGTTCCTCTGAAGATCATCTCGTAGTCAAACGTGGGGTCGAAGAAGTCCACCTGGCCGGGGAAGTCCCAGATTTGGAAATTTACAAAGGAGCTGCTGGAGATGTCGTCTTTGTAAATCTTGTTCGTGCTCTCCAGGAACAGCGTCTCATTGGGCGACATCTTGTGGAAAACGACCTGAAAAGACATCACAGGAGCGACATTTTTTTTTAGAAAGCACTTATGATGGCGGCACGTGAAAGATGTGAAGTTACAAATATAAAGGTAATGGCTGGTGCCTGGCAAGATTTTAGCCAAAATAAATAACACTAAATAAACACCAAGAGTGGATAAGCAAGTTATGAGAAAGAACAACTGTGCAAATGTTGTTAAACCTTCTCACCAGATGAAAAAAAGAAACAGTTAATTAAACAGTTAAACATTTAATGGACAATGTACAAGAAGCTCATGGAGACAGAGAAATGTTTAACCTTATATTGCTCTTTAAAGGTGCGTTACATAACTTTTTATGCTGAAAACAAGTTGTGCGTATTTGTCCTGGTCATTACCCAGTGGCTGTATGAGTGGTCAGCATGGCACCTTTACTTCTGATCACGTTGGTCTATACCAGGGATCTCCAACCAGTGGCTCGGGAGCTACCTGTAGCTCTCCAGCCCTTTCTACATTTCTTTACGCGCTTTATTTGTCATTTTAGAAGCATTTTGTATTTGTCCTGAATATTTTTAAACTGAATCTGCAAACCAATTAGGTAATTTCTTTCATTTTATTGAAATATATTGTCTGAATATACAAACTCTCCAAGGTGAACTCCTTTCCAAGGTGCATTATAGAACTTTATATCTGAAAAAAACAAACACCTTTTTATCAGTGCGAATTTTAGCTTTTAGTGACCTAGTGGTTAGCATTGATGCTCCAGGATCAATTGGTTTTAGAATTCTGATTTTTTTTTCACTGCTGACGGGCCCTTTCACCAGAAAACAAAACAATGGATCCTGGAGCGTTGTTGAGACCACCGTGATTGAAGGTGTGACCCAAACAGCCATTGGGTTACAAAAAGGTCAACTACGCACAACTAGAAAGTTACTTCGTTTCCATAAAAAAAGTTAAATAATGCACCTTTAAGTCACATAATTATACTAGTTCAAAGCTTAAGTAGCTCTCCGTAAAAGTAACTCACCGGGTGCAAAAGGTTGGAGACTCCTGGCCTAAACATTGCTCCAGGATCAATCGTTTTGTAGGTTTTCTGGTGAGAGGCTCCGTCAGCAGTGAAAACCCTCCAAACAACTGATCCTGGAGCGTCCTAGAGTCCACTGTGATGGAAAGTAAAGGCGCCATGCGGACCACTCACACGGCCACTGGCCCCAGGCGCACGATACAAATACAAACAATAATCAACTGTTTTTCTCGCATAAAAAGTGGCACAATGCACCTTTAAGGCTGTCGAATAACAACAAAACATAATTCAAATATCTGCACGAATGAATTATTCGGCTGTAAAGGTGTTATGAATGTTTAGGTCACAAGCCAAGTGTGGATTTGTGGCATTTCTATTCTGGTATTTACAGCTGCTCAGTGGTCTGCTGCTGGTCAGTGAGAGCAGAACTCTGGGAAAAGCCAAATCACATGTTAATTTATGTTCATGAGGGAGGCTTACAGTGACTAATAGCACTTGGCAGGTGGATTGGCTTAACCCATACTTTACAGAATTCATTAAATCTCAAGGAATGCTGTTATTATAGTCAGCACCTGATCTATCCTGTGAATGTATTCCTGTGAAACACTGAAATATGTCATGCTAATGCGCCACACACACATGCTTAATGCACTAGCAGCTCGATAACAGGTTCAGGACTGGTTTAAACTAGCGTCACGTGAGCACAGTTCAATAAAAGGAAATAAAAGCTAGCTGGATGAAGCCAGGACACTGATTTCAGACCAGAGCTGTGACTTGCAGACAGAAAGGTGTGGTCGCTGTCATGTGAGCGAGTGTATCAGACCTGCCCCTGAGCCTTCGGGATAGGTGGGGCTGGATAAAGATTGGGGCATGTTTGACTGGAGGATGCTAACCAAACAATCACGTGCTGAATACCCACTCTTCTCACACAGATGCACTTTAGCGTCTCCATCCACCTGGTTAATCATTCACAGTCTGCTAATAGTAGAAGCTAACAAGCAACATTAGCAAAGGTTATGATTCCCTCTGCTGCTACTTATTTGAGTCTTCTTAGCATTCGTGTAGATCTTATAACATGCTAAAGTGGCTGCTAGCGGTGTCTGCATGACTTGGGTGCGTTTTACGTAACTATTACGGGGTGGTCGTACCTTCTGAATGGAGGACTTCCCGCTCCTCCTCAGACCCATGAGGAGGATGCGTGGCTTGCTGTCGGACGGGGAAGGGTTGTCCTCGATGTCGGCCTCCTCTTCTCCCCCGTAGCCGAAATCTTTGGGGAACGAGTCCGCCACCCCGTAGCTGTCAGCCAGCTGCTCCACCTCGTACTGGATCGACATTTTGACCCTACGACCGAACCGCGGCTGCTGCCTACTACCCCCAGTTCCCCCCCGTCGCAGTTCAGGGCTCCACACACTCCTGCCTGTATAATGCGGGATAGGCGTGCGCCCCTTCGACTTAAGAAATGAAGATATGCTAAGTCAATATTGTCCGGTTACTTGGCCATGATCACCGCACATTTTCTAAGGATTTCCTCTCCCCCAGGAAAAAAAAGCTCTTCTTGCCCACCCACTCATGCTGATTGGCTGATGAGATTACAAACCGAAAGCTGATTGGTCAAAGGGAGCTGCCACTCAACTGAGGCTGGTCGCTGTCACCTGACTAGTACACAGACTTGTTTTGCGACCTATGACACGATTATAACAATTACGCTGTTGTTGGTCATTTTATTTTCATATTATTTTGTCACAGTTGTAAGTGGATCACGCCGTGCCAATTGTTGCGTATGTGGGCTAAAATGTTCAGTTTAAAATTTTAATACATTTAGCGAATCTAGAACTCTGGCGTTATACGGAACTGCCACTAGAGGGCGACATAAGCTCTATTACAATTAATTATGGCTTTGAATGACGTTTGGTATAATGGTTTGGATATGCATATTTGTATTTATATAAATACAAATACAAATATTCAATCAAAACGAAATTATAGGAATTATAGTTGTTCGTCGGTTGTTTTACAGCGTACAAGATTAATAAAATGTCAAAATGTAATTTGAAATGTAAATGTTGTTTCTACGGAGCTCCTCAAAGCAGTCATAGGAATGACCTGTCTCGTGAGGAGAGCGAAACGAAACTCGGCACCTCTGCTGTGGTAACTAACTGAAAATAAAGTCACATTTGAAGATACTGGCAAGTACTAATATGGCTTCATATCACAGAGTAAGTGTCATCTGTTTAATGTACAGCCTGTTTCATTACATGGATGTAAGGTTTAAACTGTAAGTAAACTTGTACTAACCTAGCTTAGCCGCATGGGCGGTTATTTCAGCCGTTTATTAAAGTTACTTAACGTGTAACTGCCACATGAAAGTGGTTTCTTTCAAACGCCCAAATATGCGAAGGCAGTCTCATTTACAAACAAGAGGTCGTTTTTATTCACTTGTCTTTATTGATTTCCCTTAAACAGACACCAAACTCCAAAAGGGAGACATTCCGCAGATACTTGGAGAAAGGCAGTGTGATTGAAAGTCTCACCAGTGGTAAATTGTTACTGATTCTCTTTCCATTATTGTTTTCCTGCTAAACAGTAACTCCACTTTACCAATATTAAAATAGCTACTCAAATCGGCCTGTGTTATTAACCAACGTATGTTTCCTTTGGTTTGTAGTTCTGGTAGTTCTTTATGACCTACAGGAAAAGCCGAGCAATCCTTTGGAGTATCCTTCCATACATGGCATGATTAAATCAACAGGGTCATGAACACAACATGCTCATACAAAGCACACAGGGGTGTGTGTCCTTATGAAGGTGATCCAGATTCATCAAGCAGCACCTGGGCGCTGCTGGCCACATCTCCACTGACTCTGAGGCTCTGCAGCAGGAAGTGACGGAGCTGAGACAGAAATGTGCTGCGCTCACTGAGGAGAACAAGGAGCTGAAAGAAAAGGTAATGCTCTGCACCTGTCCCAAGTTACTCAAGTCACTGTTTTAAATGAAATCCTTCATTTTCTCCTTTACAGCTGCTCCAATTTGAACCCCAGTCAGAGAATGATGTGTGAACTTAGGAAATGAGCATTTTTTAATCATACTTAATATTTAGTTGAGTTTATTATACTCTAACTTATTCTTTGCATTGCTGTGTAAGTTATTTTGCATTTGTACTGTCCACATACTTGAACCTGTGCACTATACAATAATTTTGGCACTTTGTTACCAGTTTAAAAAACAAACTTACTTCAGTTTGACTAATAATCTGAATTTATCACAAAATGACTATGTGATTAGGATACACTTCTTTGTTCGACAAATAAAGAAACCACACTGGTTTTGAATTCTTTCCTTTTCCTACAGTGGCTCCTTACTGATATTTACAACACTGCATTATTAAACAACTGAATTTATGAATCCAAATATCCTGCTCCAACTATCAACAACCTTTAGATAAAGACATAAAAGTATAAATGCAGTTAACATAGAAAAGATTAGACTTTCAGGTCAGGTGCTCGCCTGCTGCTTGACGTACTGGCTGTGGAGGCCTTACAGCTGGAGGAGGGGGGTCTGGGGAGGCGCCTGGAGCCTAAGCTGGAGTCGTCCTGGGATTCTGAGGTAGAATGCTGACTCAGGGTTTTCTCCTGTTGTTGTGTCGAGTGTATTTCAGGAGCTGTGTGGGCACTGCAGGACTTGACTGCACCATACGAGTCTGTGTCCGAGCTTTTCCCCTCCAACACTGTGGAGAATTTAAAGGAACTGTGCGCTCTGACCGGCCGCCTGATGTTGCTCACTGGCAGCGTGGGGAAAGAGGATGAATGAGGTAACTTCTCTGAAAGTTTAACTGCTTCAGGGCTCGTCCTCTCGCTGCTGCCATTATCCTGTCCATGGTGTAGAGAGCCCTCTCCCTCCTGTTTTTGAGTCACCAGAAAGTCGTAGCATTCAGAGCAGGGCTTGTTAACAGTGGCAGTGCACTCACTCTCCGGGGGGCTTTGAGCAGAACTTTTGGAGCCATCTTCCTTTTGTAGAGGCAGGAAAGCTGAAGGTACATGGAGGTTTGGATACATGACGCTGCCCTGGACCCTCTCCAGAAAGGTGTAGTCACATGGAGCTGAAGCACTCATTGACTTACGGGCTGAAGTGGGGAAAATTTGAATCACCGATTCTTTTTTGAGTTTGTTTGAAAAATAGTCCTCAGGTTCATACGAGTCATCTCTAAATCTCGGGTAGAAGTCTAAAATGACCCTCTTGATCTTTTTGTAAGCTAAATGCATTATCTCCAGGAGATTTAGTGAAAGTGATATTGCAGCAATGCTCTGCATGAAAACCATGAATACGCTTTTCTCTGTGGGTCTGGAGACATAGCAGTCGACCACATTGGGACATGGGTCCCGCTCACATTTGAACAGAGGGTAGAGGTGGAAACCATACAGGAGATACTGGCCTGTCATGAAGGCCACCTCCACAAAAGAGCGTGTGACGATGTGGGCCACATATGTGCGAAGCAGAGAGCCTCTCAGAGGAGCTTTGTTCAGCCTGCTCTGGTCCACCTGCTTCATCTCCCGCTCAATTTTCTTCCTGGTCTCCACTGACTCCACATCCACCAACTCCAGTTCTCTCTTCAGAAGTGCTTTTTTCTTCTGCCGCTCTTTCTCCAGCGCCCGCAGCCTGTACAGAGCATGGCCCATGTAAACCAATGAGGGGGAAGATACAAAAATGACTTGCAACACCCAGTAGCGGATGAGAGAGATGGGAAAGGCCTTGTCGTAGCACACGTTTCTGCACCCGGGCTGCTCAGTGTTGCATATAAAGTCAACCTGCTCGTCGTTCCACACATCCTCAGCTGCCACCCCCAGGACCAGCATACGGAAGATGAAAAGGATGGTGAGCCAAATCTTGCCCACCATCGTGGAATGGATATGCACCTCCTCCAAAATCCCCCCCAGGAAGTTCCAGTCTCCCATCTTCACTCGACCATTATGACTGAGGGGCACAATTTAAGAGGGAAATTAGCTGGACAGATATATTAACTGAGTAGACTAAAGAACTACAGCATCTCTGCTACATAAGAAAACACTTCAAATTGCATAAAGATTCAAGACTAATAAAAAACAAATCAGTGAATCCATTCTGTAAGCCAGTCAGTTACCTCGCAGCAGCAGCAGCAGCGTGGATGGACTGCCGATGGTGACTTGTATCTCCTCGGGTCATGCAGTCCTGACGAGCTCACCAAAAAGTTTGAAAAATCGTTAGGCTCCACATCAGTCCACTCACATCAGCCCAAACTTTGCCAGCCCCCACTCAACGCGCCCGGCTGCCAGAGACTAAAGTAGGACCAACTGAGCAGCAGAGAGTGAAAGATGCCAACTGTGCTGCGCTTTGACCAGGAAAAGTCAATACGTTCTATATGAGTTCATTTAGAGATCACTGCTGCATAGATGAAATGGTGTTGGAAAAATATATGGGATGGAGCTAATGAAATAAAAGTATGCACAATCTTTTGATAATTACGCGTTCAAATTTAAAAATGTTTTCTTATATATGGCTTAGATAGTGTTTTTGTACTCAATGACAGTAGCCTATGTTCAAAGTTGGTGGTTAATGTATCTTAATGCGCTTTAGTTGTACGTTGAGTGTGCATTAGTACGATTGATAGCCCTAAATTACCCATTTTTACAGAAGAAAAACATTGGGACAACAACAGCTGCCATAGATAAACATGGGGCTAATGAAGTCAATAGTTTGTTGGTATGGAAACAAATCAATGGCTCATCCTGTCCCATTTCATACTTCACTGCAATCTGATCACACCGCTTGTACCATAGGTCACGTTTACAGTGTAAAGCCAAGTGCTGTGACGATTATGGTTTGTCAATTACAAAAGACAAGATTTAATTATGTGCATTTCTTTGATCAAATGTTGCACGACGTAAAGGATGCAATAAAAAAAACAACTCCCAATCTTTCCATTTTCAATTAAAACCTGCTAGATTTATAGAATGTTTACAGTAATTGAATATTGAATGGGCGAGTTGTATTGATGGACAGTGTTGCAATGTTCCACACATTGGCAAAAGCAGCTGGTGTTTGGAGCCAAAAGCAACGGGGGAGACGGGTCACAATAACTTAAAGGTCCTGTACCCGATTTGGGGACTTTTCAAACAATGAAAGAGGGAGCGTGTACATTTTAAGTTGTTGTGTCCCATGCATTCCTAACTTTTGTAACACATTTCCAACAGAATTTTTCACAGGGAAGAGTTTCACAACTTTTAGAGAAATACCGTTTTGGTAATGTACTGTAAACCCACGACTAGATGCGTCAGTAAAAATGCTTGAGAATTCGATGCACAGTGCACAAAGATATTTTTTCACAAAGCTCTTGCTTGTACTTAAAATGGCTTCACTGAAGGACTTTATCAAGAGGGGACAAAAACATAAAACATGAAGTTATGTCCAGGACAGGAAGTGGCCATTCCAGTGCCCTATGACTTCAGGCATGTGTGTAAGGAAGAGTCAACGTTATATGCACACATAGTACACCAGGAACGTTTTTATTTGACAGTGCAGTATGTGCATCTTTTCAGAGGTGGGTCGAGTACCCAAAATATTAAAGAGAGAGTAACGTTGCCTAAAAAATACATTTACTCAAGAACTTGGTGTCAACAAGAGTTAATAAAAGTTTAAATTTATTAAACTTCAATTCATTTTCATCTGTCACATGAAGCTTTTTACCCCCGACAGATGTGGCAAGAGGAACAAAATGAGTACTGTTACTTCAAAAATAAAACGACTCGAGTAGAAGTAAAAATACTATGTGATAAACTACTCTAAGAAGTGCAGTTACTTCAAAAAGTTACTCAAATACAGTACATGTACCCAGCTAAATGTAACAGAGTACTATCCACCTCTGGACCTTTTAAAAAGGTCTGTAAAAACAGTAAAAAGCCAGTTCTCTGCAAACCATTTAAATCTTAAACACTAAGAACAGCAACTCAAAACAGGGCATTATATACAAAAACAGAAACCTGCGTTGGTTTTGAAATGGTTGTGCTCTTTCGTGCATTGTTTACAAAAGTGTTGCTCATCTGGTGGCCGGGACCCGAAAGTGGGTCACAAGACTTTCCCAGAGAACTTTTATCAAAATATTGTTCTCCTGAAAAAGAATGAAAGCCCATCTAGAGTAATTTTGCTTATGATTTCAGCTTTAAGCTTATTTACTGTTTAAATCAACAATCCATGGGGAAAATGTTGTATTTCACATTATGTATGACAGATTTCATTCTAGCAGCTTGTCCTCTTGTGATATGCCAGTTGAGAACAATCAGTATACAATAATATGTAATACAACACATGTACAGCAGGGGGCACTCATCTGATCTTGCAAATCATTCCAAGAGGTTTGGCTGATCGGCACCAACTCCCTATGGATGCCAGGCTTTCTGAAAACATTTACCCGTATGTGTGATTAAAGCTTTGGTGTTTGGCACTTGATAGAGTCTGCCATGTGAGGTTTCTATGGCGCGGAGGACAGGAAGATGTTGAAGAGGACGGCGAAAAGCAAAAATACCGCAAACCCCACGATACATATCCAAAAACGAGGGTCTTTGAGCAGCTTCTCGTTGTAATCGCTGAAGAAGACATAGCCGATGGTCATGCCCGCTGCAATCCCTCCGAAATGGGCCACAAAGGACACCTGTGGAAGAGAAGGAGGAGTTGCATTTGGTTAAAGATTAGCCTGCAGGCTCAAAGAGATTAGATAGCTAAATTGACCATGGTGACACGTGACCTCAGGTTAAAAACCTGAAACACTGGTTTACCACAAAAAAAGCAGATAGAGGGATTGGCTCTGGTGCATTCACAACCAAAGACAAACACATCTAAAAATGGAGGATGATGCCAGTGAGGAGTAAAACCACAGAGGCGTGTTGCATTGAGATCATGCAAGGACTTGTGTTTGTGAATGAATGCATGTCCATACGGATCTCTCTAAAACAGTTCATCCTCACCACTATGACGAGATGAGAATAGCCTATGTAAAAACAAGCCCACAATTTTGTTTAACTTGAGTGAATCGTGCTTCAGACAACTTCGGAACGTTAACCTGCTAGCCTTACAATCAAGCGTTACCATTGCTCACTATTATTTTAACAAGAAAGTCACATGAAAACAACCTGTGAATTTATTAACGTGAAGGACAAGTCTTACCCTCATTCCTTGTTCATCAGTGAAGAATCGTCTGTAGAAGGCAAATCCAAAATCCGTGCCCACTGCAAAGACAATGGAGCTCTGTTAAAAGTTGTCCAATGAATAAGATGGTGAGTTGGGACGAACACTTACCAATAAGTAGAATGGCGAGGATGCGAAACACACCAAGCACTGGAATCATCTCTCGAAAATTCTGTGGACAAAAAAAAAATGTTGGTAAAAATGTCACCAAAAAACATACTACAATGCAGTCTTAATGCCTTCATCCATCAAAACTTCACTTACCACCACTGCGTTCATGAAATAGCCTCCTATCAGAGCATACACTCCCCCAGAGGCCCCGACCAAGGCACTGAGAGGATCAAATATGGAGCTGGCCAAAGAACCTGAAGGCAACACACATGAGGCAGATGTAGGGACTAGCTTTGACACAAGAGACAATTCATTAACAAAAACAAATAGTTGATATTAGCAGCACTCACTAACCTGCCACTACACCAGCGAGGTACACCATTCCCACTTCAAATCCTTTATGGACCAGTTCCAGAGGGATTCCCAACAACAGCTGCATCAATAGGTTGCCCACTATGTGCTCCACTCTAGGAAAATACATGGGTTTACTTTTAATAATAATACGTTTTTGCGTATAGAAATCTGGATTGTGTCATCAAAACCTTTAAATGCTCTGGGAATAGGACACATTCCTCACCTTACGCTGCAAATTGGATTGCTGCATGATATGAATTTTCAATCTCACAAAACCCATCTTGAAAAGCTAAAACCGATACATTTGGGCTCAATTGTTGCTGGTTCTGACCAATCACATGGAATGTGGGTGGGCTTTACATCTTCCGACTTTTATTCATAGTAATTATTATTAGCTGCTAAACCCAAAAAAACTAGCAGTTTGGCACCACGATGCCAGCTCTGTCTCACTATAAATGTGACTTTTTAAAGTTTTAATTATGAAATTATTATGGAATTATTAAGATTGCAGTAAAAAGTACCATCTGTTCATGTGTGCCAATAAAACAAAAAAATAAAGAAGCCTGAGGGCCACCAAAATTGTATCAGAGGGCCGCAGTTGGCCCCCGGGCCGTACTTTGGTCATGCCTGCTTTAGAGCTTAGTTGTTTTGCTATGTTTTGAGACTTGCTTGTGATATTAGCTCAAATGAGTTGAGCTTCATTCAGTCAGCAGAAGAAATCCAGCTCACTGTCTGTACTCTTCAAGTCTTCAAGTCATTAGGGTTAAGGGTGAGATATTTTAGCTAGCTTGGTAAAATCCAGCTAAAATATCCAGCTGGCTTTTACCAAGTTAGTACAATAACATGATAGAAACCAATAAAGAGTTTTAAAATGTATAAGACTAGAGTTGCGGAGTTGATCAGCAGCTCTTCTCTCTCTTTTTTCATTGTTTTTTAGCTTATGTTAGACGATGGACAGTGTTTGCTAGTTTCCCCTAAGTGACGTGTGCTCATTATCTTCTTTCCGAGTGTGTATACATGCACTTAAGTATCCAGGCTATTAATGGGAATTTTGAGTTTCCTGGTTTTGTCTGGTTCATGTAAACACAGAATCCTGGTTTCAGTTTCCTGGATAAGACAATATCACGTCTGTCGCTGAAGCCGGGAAAGAACTCTACTGTTTTAAGTGTTTCCTTGGGTAGTCATTTTCCCTGTGCCAGACAAATGTCCGAAAAAGCCATGCGTTAGCAACATTGCTTAAGTATTTAGCTCCATACCATGTTTATCACTAGCTCCGCCCCTCTCTGGAGCCTAAATATCCTGGATAGTGCAGTTGCTCATGTAAACAGGGATGAGTGTCCTGGTTTCTCGGACGCATGTAAACATCATATCCAGAATATTGTCATAACCAGGTTATGCCAAAATAACCAGGTTACTTGAGTGCATGTACTCTCTGGTTTCTAATAACCTGGATATTGGCTTATCCAGAAAACTGAAACCAGGATTCTGTGTTTACATGAACCAGACAAAACCAGGAAACTTAAAATCCCCATTAATCACCTAGATACTCGAGTGCATGTAAACACACTCCATGAACAAGTTGGTGCTCGTGACTCTTTGTTGTATATTTGTATTTCCACACCAGTGTTGCAAGTAGTCAGCATTAAAATAATCCACGGAGCACAAGACAATTAGAACATGCTAAGTACTGCATGAGACGGCACACATGAGTCAGACCAGATTATAAATTCGACGATAGACCGGTGGTTACTGTGTGTGGGGCCTGTGGCGTCGCCTGATTTGTCCTGACCACTCTTTGATGAATCACTGATCCACAAACCGCTCTTACCCGGCGTGGACGAACATGTAGGAGACGAAGCGCCAGGCCTCCTCCCTGCGCTCGGGCTTGTACGTCAGAGGGCTCTCCCAGATGCCTTGATCCAGGGTCACCCACTGCTTCTGAGGCTTCCACACGGCGTAGTAGATGAACACCGCTAACTAAAAACACACACAGTGAAAATATTTGATAAATGAGTCTTTCTACGACTGTCTTCAGATAAAACACAGCCTTAGAATTGCTAGGTTCTATCAGACTTTTTTGTTGAATCATTGTTGTTTACATTCGGTGCATACACTGTACATTTCTTCTAGAGTGTGGTGCATTTGTGTAAAGAGAAGTGAAGTATTCTGACAGACCCCATGAAGCACAGTGGATGCTTTCAGAGACGCACCAGCTCAGTTAATCTTACGCAGCTTCTGTGTCTAAATGAAAAGCCTATCCAACTGTGTTCATTGACATTTAGTGCAATGTGAATAGGCCCCTCTCACTCATAAAGGAACGCTTGTTGTGTATGAATTGACAGTAAATGATTAAATCTATGACCCTGGTCTTAACTACGAAACTTACCGTTGTCGTAAATAAAATCAGTTCTAAACACATTTGATATATTGTAATCTTTGTGCTCTTTATTCAAAAAGGCGATCCACTCTTTTAACACAAATGACTTCTGAATTCTGACAATCGTGTGAAATTGAAAATACTTCAAGCATAGTGGATTGATCAAGACCAGCAACCCACACACATTGCATGAAATGACACAGCTGTAGCCAAAACCCAACCCCGTGTCACAATCCACCGTAAACCATCATTTCTGCTATTATAGCCCCCAAAAACGGTGAACTCTGCTGTAGTGTTTCAGCCCCTTTGCACAAGGCAAGCCTTGCGGTAACCTACTTTTCACATGACCACCTGCTGACTGCTCACATTCCTCAAAACGGGGATTGTTTTCTCAACCCAAATGTCTAAAACTGTGTTATGTTTGCAGAGCGGAGCAGCATCATCATACAGAGAAAGCCGATCACTGGCTGTTTGTCAAGTCATTCACTAAAAACAATGAAATTAGAGTCATTACTAATCTGGTGAGAGTCAAAACTTCACCAATAAAAAAGTCATGTAGTCAGTGACAGTCTGTATGTAGCCGTCTACCCTTGATTCTTGCTGAACAAATATCAAATGAGACTTTAAACAGTGAAATTATGTACGTCCAGTTGCTGATATTAATACAGTAATGTCAGGCAGCAGTCAGAAAGTGTTTGTTTGCCCTCAGACCAAAAGGAAGCTGCTGTTGATCTTATTCCAGAGCCGTGGGAAGATATTTTAGTTAGGGGGTGCTGTGGGACAAGATTTACCCCCAAAATATTTTTTCTGTGCATAAATCCTATTTATTAACCTCTTAACTCCCGCCTGAACCGAGAGCATTTTCTCCAGTTCAGCTTTACCCAAATCCTTGTTGGGCGGTCATCTCATTTTTGTCAAATTTTCGTGTTTTTTTTGTCACTTTTTTGTCAAATTATTCGCATTTTTTTTGTCAAATTCTTATCACTTTTTTGTCCGTTTTTTTCTAAATTTTTCGTCAATTTTTTCTCACTTTTCCATTTTTTCGACATTTTTTGTCACTTTTTCGTCAAATTATTCGCATTTTTTGTCAAATTCTCACTTTTTTGTCAAATTCTCACTTTTTTGTCCATTTTTGTCCATTTTTTGTCACTTTTTCACCAATGTTTTCTCACCTTTTTCACATTTTCATCCTTGTTTTCGTCTCAGTTTTGTTGCTATTTTCACACCTTTTTTCCAGAACCTTTTGGACTGGGGTAAAGCTGGAGAAAATGTGCTCATTTCAGGTGGGAGTTAAGGGGTTAATATTGCCTGCAGTTCACAAACTATCCACCAGGGGGTGCTGCAGCGCCCTCAGCACCCTGGGTTCCCACGGCCTTGTCTTGTTCTGATGTACTATCTGTCCGAGCTAAGAGACCTCGCCTATATTGCTGCAAAACTGTAAGACAACATTACAAATTAAACAATATTTCTGAAGAATGCATTTATTACCGTCAATGTTCTGTGTGCAGGTGTAGGTAAGTTTGCCAAGTGCTGGCTGATCTTTTACCCATACCTATCAAGTTTCGGGTTTGGAAAAATACGGGAAATTTTTCGGCCGCCCAGCGCGAGCCGTCCCACCAGCCCAGTCAAGCTCAAAGACGGGTCAGAATACGACAGTTTCCCGGCCAAAACGGGACACTTGACAGCTATGCTTCTGCAGGTGGCAGTTCTCACGAGGCTAATGATAGAGTTCAGTTCGGAGAGGCAGAGGAGCGCTTTTTAAATTATTTTATTATAATACAGGAAATTTACAGGATAAAAGCGGCAAGACGGCAGGAAAGAGGGACAAAATATGGCAAAACGGGACACTTGACAGCGTAATTTACCCATGTCAAATGATGGAGGGCCAAACCTCCCCGTGGTGGCCAAAGCCACAATTTCTCTTAATACTAGTTTTGAACACCAAATAGACTTTAATGGGGGAATCCAAAGGGAAAAAAATAATGAACATAATTTTACTACTTTCTGTGTATTCTAAAAAGGTGTTTGAGCACGAGTATAGTTCTAAAAATCATCTTGGGTGCCAGGGTGTTTATGCTTATGGACTGGATTTGTGGATAAGGCTGTTCCTGCTTCAGCAAAATGGCTTCGAGACAAGGCTACAATAATAATGTTAATGGCACAGAATAAGCTGTCAATTAAAAAGCCCTCTGCTGATAAAGGATTGAGACTGCTTATGAATTGCACTGCCCTAGTATTAATTTATTACCAGGGACAAAAAAATGGCACAGCCTATTTTAACCTCACCTAAATATCTGTCCCATTTAAAGCCTCCATAGTAAATCCATACAGTAATGAGTCAGTGTGTGCTGCCGTTACATAAACAGTCCATACAATCCATAGTGTTGTGATGTATCCAGGGCAGGTTGTCTCTCACCTCGGCTATACTGATGAGGATGATGAAGATGGGGGGCGGGCAGCAGTTGGCCCGTTCCAGATAGGAGACGCGGCTCTTTTCCGGAAGCATCCATCTGGACACGGTGCGCTGGAACTTCTCACAACATCCCAACTTCCTGCCGCCCCCGTCCGCCTCGGCCTCGTCATCCACGACCCTGAACCGTCTCCCGTCCCTGTCCACCGGAAACGGCTCATTGGACTCCGGGTCTTGGTCCATCCCCGCCGCTCGACTGGTGAAGCAATGTGAAAATCAATCAGTGAAAAACAACCTACACTTGATTTGTATAATATGAAGCATCTTTTTCTTTTACATTATGTGTTTTTTTTATAGTAAAGGGAACCCCCAATCCCCAATTTCACTGTATACATATCATCCCGCACATCGCAATTCTTCATGTGAATTCAGGTTTCCTGCGTGTGTGCAGCTCCATGAGATGGCAGAACAAAGCAGGGCGGCCCTCCATGGAAATAGTTCAGACTATAAAAATGACTCCTCTAAATCAGTTCTCCCAGCTTTAAGATGTGCGCCACTGCAGCTTAATAGGAAAAAATCAATCAATTCATAAACTTAAATGAAACTTTTGCTGGAGATGACTGGCATAAAGAAATGTATTGCATTTGAATTCATGTTTTTTGCCTTAATACGTAAAATGTACCTTTGTGGTGGCAAAATGAGCTAAATTTATGGATATGAATAGAAACCTTGACCTATTTAGTCTTTACTATACCAATAACTATTGGATTTTTTTTTTCTGTTCAAAGCTCAATGTATCAGGCTAGAAGTTATTGGAAAAACCTTTCAAAATATTAAGTTGAGATGTTGACACACAATTTCGCATTTAGATGATTATGGAAAAGCAAAAGTGTAAAAAAATAACCTTCTTGTGAATATTCTGCAGTTTGTTTCCATTAGAAAATGAATGTCCATTTAGTTTATTTTTTATTTGTATTTTTGGTCTCCACAGGCAAAAATGCACATTTTGTTATTGGCTAAACTGGACTACATGAGTTAAACATTAGGCTATTGGCATTAGACAACTAGTGCACGTGATAACTAGGCTTTTTGTTTGATCTATGAACCATCTCGGTCTTTGGACGACCTAATAAAGATTGTAGATTTCCTATCTTGCCAAAATGCCGCACAAGTGAATGTGAAAGCGCAGTAAACATAAAACAACAGCATGTGCTTTCCTGATGACAGGGCGTTTCTAATACATTTCCATAAGAAAAAACCAGGTTGCCACTTTTGATATAAACGAGTAAACTGCTGCTGCTCAAACAAACGCATTTCACACAGACAGAATAAACTAGGACTGATATTCTACTTCATTCGACTCATTGTCAGATGTGTTGCTGGGCTTATACTCACAGTCAGCAAACTCCAGGAAGGAAGGCAGAGAAGACAACCCCCAAAGCACGAGATCGTTTGGAAGAACCGGTTCCCAAATGTTTTTTCGGGAGAAGGTGAAGAAGAGTCTATTCCTCCATTTTAGCAGCAGAGCCTTTTCCACCTCCTTCCTCACAGTGTTCCGAAGCTCGATGGAAAACGCACGGGGAGATAATTATAGCCCTTCCATTGCTTTTTGTGTGTGTGTGAGGCAAACTTCCTTCCTCCGTCCAAATGACCCCGCGATGCTTGTCTTTGTCCTGTAAACACGATTGCAAACAGAACTCTCTCTGTCCTGACGCGCCACCCGAGCCGCAGCAGCCCGTACCTGCGTCCCAGTGCCACACCTGAGGGGTGACGTCACGCGGGGGCTTCTCAGGTAGACGATTTGCACAATAATGCGAACAGCTCTGCGCTCCTCCCCCTGCGCTCCGATGGAAAGCAGTGTTTAGGCATCATGGCGTTTATGTTTAATGCATAGGTTAAGTTTTTGTTTTAGTTTCAATCTTACAGTCTGTGGTTTCAACAGGTCTATTGTACTTTCATTCACCACTAGATGGCACCAGACCACACTAATGCTGGACCCATGGGTGAGGTTGTTGCAGATTCGCTACTCCATCAATGCAGACTGGACTGTCTTGGGAACTGGAGCTGACATTGTGGTTGTCATTTTTACATGCATATTTAGGATTATTGGACTATTTTTTAGAAAATCAATTTCAATGTCAATATAGACTTTTCATGTCAAACTGTCAATCACCTAAGAAAATATTGGCACTGTCAGAACACACTTCAAGACAGTGCCTCTAACTTCTAGTCCAGTGTTTTTCAACCTTTTTTGAGCCAAGGCACTTTTTTTAATTGAAAAAAATCACACACACCACCAGCAGAACATTTTTAAACATGTAACTCTGTAGCCTATGTTCACAATATAAAGTGGATCTCATCAAAGTGTCTGCAACAGGAACACCATGTGTTTTCTTGCTGGCCACAACGTCTCTGTCACCGCCACCTGTCACATCCGTGCATACCTTATTCTGTTGTCTCAAAGCTACCTGCGGCCACATAACATACTGATCTATGGAAGAGCTTTACATGGTTAGTCTGCTGATCACTAGGCAGCCCAGAGACACTACACAACGGCACACTATTTGCGGATAATAATTAATTTGTTTTCAAAAAATATGTTTTAGACCCACTGGGTGAAATTGGATAATTTCCCAAGGCACACCACACAACATCGCCAGGCACAGAGGTTGAAAAACACTGTTCTAGTCAAGACACTTTTCCCCACAATGGCTTTTAATGTAAAGTTGGGCAGTTTTCCTTTTCTTTCCTTTCTTTATTCCCCCATTGTGTCGTTTTATCACTTTGTTGTTTACTTGTTTGTCAATTTATGTTCAAGGTTGTTGTAAAGGAGCTTTATAAATAAAGTTGACCTTGACCTTCTGAGGTCCAAACAGCAATGACCAATTCCAGGTGGTAAAGTACGTAAACGAGATCTACAAATACATTAAACTTTGACTAAAATTGTTCTGAATGAGAACTAATTATGAAAGAGGATTAAACATGAATAAAATAATTTCTCAATCCAACAAGGTCAAGAAAAGGTTCTCAGACCTGAAGCAGCCCCTGTGCCACACTGGATAGACTGCAGGTCCGGTTGGTTTGTGTGTGTGCGCCTTTAGGAAACTTGATACACCCCATTGTTGACGACAGAGAAATTATTGCATTATCATCTTCAAAACCAAAGCATCACAAGCTTGGCAGAGGTGTTACATGATATGCCCACGTACATCAAAAGATAATGTTGAAACATGTATTTAAGCTATTCAACATATCACAGTTCAATGATATGAGATCCCCCCCCTTTTGGATATTGCTGCTGTTGTCATCAAAACTAAGACGAAAGCACACGACACAACTTTAATCACTGAAATTTTTAATTTTTCAAAATGGGAAAAAAAATAACGCACATTCTTAGGTAACGAGTTATGAGGAGCTCGGTCAAAGGAGCGGAACAGGAGTGAAGCAGGGGCCTTTAAGTGCAGCTGCTGGGAGGGTATACAGAATCATCATGAGCCATAAAAGCTTTTCTACAGCGTCAACAGAGTGACACGGACCTGCTATAGTTTCCAGAGAGCATATCATCAACAACAGGGCGAAGACAGCTGGGCTTTTTTTTACATTACGTTTTACTCTTATACCTTTTGGGGCCAGCAGCAATCACCATTTTTGAACATGTGGGTTTAAAAAACTGGAGAAACCATGGCACCTGAACAGTTTGAGGTGATAAAGGGGGTGAAAAGGAACATAAAATGTAAATCAGGAAGAAGAGGTGAGTAAAAGAGCAGCCATCTTGTGAGAGGAAGTTGGGATCTCGCCGACGTCAGCTCACGAGACATCTGAAACGCACAAGGGAGATAACACGAGTTAGCATTTCAAGATAAAACAAAATCATCTTATCTTTGTACTTTGTGAAACTTACAACTGGCTGGCCGCGCTCCGTATCTTCGCATTATCTGGTCTTGTGTGAATTTCACAAAAGATTCATATTGTTCTGGAAGAGAAAAGGCCAGGAGATGAGACTGTGCTTCAGATAAACAATTTGACATCCGTGTAGCGCTAAAATATACATTTAAATTATGTTAACCCTCAATCTCGAATTCAAATGTTCTCATTTATTATAGTCTAAATCAGGGGTCCCCAAATAAATCAGTCAACCTTTCTTTCATAACTGTGGACATATGTCCGGGGTCCAGACATATGCAGTCAGTGTTTGAAAATGTTAAAACATGGGCACAGGTTGTGCATTTACAAAGCAGAGCTGATTAATTAATCAATAATTTTGCCTTTTTATTTCAATGCTCCTCAACTTGTTCAGATAATTTTTAATTCAGCCATAGAAATTAAAGTATATTGAGAGGATGAAAAGCCTTTGGGGGTCCGGATCTGGATCCCTGGTATAAATAGTTCCTTCCGCCTTATTTTAAACACAAAAACAAAAGGATCCATTCTTTGGACCGATAGTTAAAGTGACAGGTTTTAATGCTTTTGAATAATATGACTTATTCAAATGGATAACATCTGTTGCAAGTATTAATTATCATTTCATTTCAGTGAAGCAGTAATTTAATGAAGAAATGTTGAGCAAAAAAGTATTTTTTATTTTTAAGCTACTGACAGGAAGTGACATAGATAGAGGTAAAGTTCCATAGCAGTTTGACACACTCATTTCCCGTTGGCATGGCGACAATTTAAAATAGTTTGCCTCTATGTCACTTCCTGTCAGTGTCCAGTAAGGAAGCAAAACTATAAACATCACAAAAAAATTCTAAAACAAAGGAATGCTAGGTAATTTTTTTTTTTCTTAAATATGTTACATATGTTTTAGTAAAAACAGTCTAATGTGTCAAATGCACTTCAAGCTTTAAGATAATATTGTGAAATAAAGAGAACAGCAAAAACATAATCTAACAGTCTTAAAACAAAAGCTGCATATCAAGAAATCAATGAAGAAAACAAGCTGAAATGTTCACGCTGAAATTAGGGTTGTTCCGATAAAACAGTCAGATAAAAAAATGACACTTGGGCTCTGGCAGGGAAGCGGTCAATGCCAAAATACAGTACTAGAATGTGAATGTGAATAAAAGAGAACAGGAAACCCAGAGACAAGATGCAAGGGCCAAAGCTACCATAAAGAGAGTCCATACGTGAGCGCGGTGGCCGTCTTCGCATCACAGTATTCCACAAGTTCTGCTTTCTCTCAAAACACTAAATAAATGAAGAGTATGAAGTAGTAACACAGACACTTTTTCCAATTGTAATTATTGCAGTTTCCAGTGTTCACAAAGCCTCCAAAATCCTCATTTAAGCTGCTTGTGGCGTTAGAATTAGCCGCAACTCAGTAAGCCGAAGCGACTCGTCTCTGTTCCTTCTCTTTAGAAAAACACAGACTGGTATCAGACTGTTAAATTCGTTTGGGTAATTACTGACACAAATGTCTTAAAATTGTGTCTTGTATCGGAACAACCCTAACCCCAGTTGAAAAAGTCAAACAGAAGCAAAGGAACATTAACCTGACCCAGTTAAGTTGAATGAGACGCGAGAGATTCTTTACCTGCAAGTTTTATATTAAGGATCTGTTCGTACTCCTCCCTGATCTTATCCTCGTGGTCTTTGAGGAGCCGCTCGCACAGGTAGCTTACTTGCCTCAGCGTAAAAGAGGGCTGGTCCTTCCTGGAGGCGCCTACATAAAAAAAAAAAAAAAAAAACAAGGTCAAAATAGTCAGTGCAAGACTGTAATGGAGCTCCCTCGATCTGCCCCGCGTCTGCCAAAAAGAACGGCATGCAAGAGTCATTTTTATAGTCCTTGTAGCGTGGCCTTCCCCAGGTGATTCATTACTCCTCAATGGTTTAAGACATCAGGGCTTACATTTCGTAAATCATGGACAACCGTGGGTACAGCCGCGGTGTCGGGAGTTGGAAATGGATGCCAACAGCGTGATCTATGACACAGATTCAGCGCATGTGGAAAGTAGTGCAGCCCCTGGAGCTATGCATTTAGATAACATCTTTTTTTCTTAACATTTAATCCTGTTGTTCCACTTTTAAAATAATACAAAAAAAAAAAAAGGCCATGAAGCTATAAACTGTGGCGATGTTTTATTATGGGGCCACATTAGCCTCATTTCCACAGGATGGTGTGGGAAGACATTGAGTCAAGACAATATAACATGAACCCAATTCCGATACAAGTTTTAAACATGTACTAGCGCTGGAGGTACGCACCTGGGGGAGAACTGGGGGCGGTGAGTGCTGAGCTGGGGCTGGGGACATCGGTGGAGCTGCAGGCCTCGCTCTGGTTGAAAGCTCCCTCCAGCTGTCGCCGCCTCTGGATCCGACTGTACTCCTGACGCAGGTTCTGGAAGATCTGCTCTGTGGGACCAACACGAGAGCCAGAGTTAGTTACATTCTGGCCACTTTCAACATCATGATGGCAACCACTGCTAGGGAAAAGTCACCGCTAGCCGTGCGCCGCGCTCCCCTTTCAGGGCCAGAACTACAGTAAGACAGACACGTTCAGTGCGGCTGCCACACAGCCCGGTGTTTTTCCAGCTCGAACAAACGCTGTAATCATATCACATTGTCAGCAATCATGACAAAGCTCGGGCGCTTCCTCTTGACGTCTCAACTGCTCCCGACTGCAGCAGCTTAAGAGACAGGAAGTTTGGTGTCAACTCAAAAAACAGCTGTGGCCATATGACAAACTACAACAGGCTGAAGAGAAAAGGATGATCCATTTTTCACTTTCACTTCTCCTCCATTTTAGCTGCTCATGTTTTTTTTTGTGTCAAAGAACAGCTGGGAAGATGCTTACGTGATGGGAGACTCGTCAGCTCATAAATAAGGGTCCGACTGTGGCTACAATAGAATCAGGAAAGCAATACCTCAAGAAAATCTGCAAATGATCCCAAATGATCAATGCGTTTGCTTCTTATAATCTTAGAAGCCGTTCGTAAACAAGCTGCTCCAGTGACAAATCCATCCAAAGGTCAAAAGACGATGTTAAAAACAACAAGCCTCAGTGCAAACAGCAGAGATAACCAAATATTCAGCTTGAACCTATATCTGGAAATGGGGCTCTTTCCTCTATCTGAGTGGACAGGCTGCATTTAATCTTGGGTGGAGAGAGCTGGGGGGGCCATGTTCACAGTCCAAACTCGTGTCCAGCTTATTTAGACGCACAAGAAAAAGCAGGATCTTTGCTTTTGGGGGGAGTAGTGTCCTCTGCCTCGGCGGCCGGTCAGGGTGCTGAATGACTGAGGCCCTCTTGTAGAATGCGTCTTTTGTAAACTCCCCGCATTAACAACACACAAGGCTAATCTGACAGGCTCAGTGGGCCACGGTGCTTTCACTCTTAATACAGCCATGTCAGGGAACAAAAACACCAGCCCTGCGCCTCACTGGGGCTGCAAAGAAGACCCGTGATCGATTGGGTGACGGGAAAGAAACTCGGCCCGGGTAATTAAGAGACACGAGAGGGGCGACCACTTCAGACTAAAGGACATAGAATAGGGTGTGGGCCCGTCAAAACCATCATTTCATGAAACTGTATTCATACTCATTTGCACACATTAAAATGAACAGTATGTGGGAAAAGTACATGAAGTAAATGTTAGGTGGCAGCTTGTAATGCATTAAATCATCAATAAATTACACACCATTTTAGAGCTGCTGATCCCAATGTCTCCTTTTCTTGAACTATATCAGAGGAAGGAAGTTCAATAAACAGTTAGCAGAAGCCCAAACTCATTTCTTCTTCTGCACATCCCAGTTCTCTTCCCATTTTCCAGGTAGAGAAGCAGAGTTTATTGTCACGGCACTGACATGAAGTCCCAGCACATTAACGTGCTCGGCAAGATGCAGACAGCACAGTCTCATTTTTACATTATGTTGCTGCTTTTACAACAAACTCTATGGAGGAAGAAAGGAAAACCAAAATGTTCAACACAGCCTGTGACATGGTGCCTCAAAACTGATGCCATAAAAAGATTGGCATGCAAAGCAGTTCCATATAGCTTGTGTCAGAAAGGAAACAGGAAGTTTATGACAAAAAAAATAAATAGTGAAAAGTGAAGATCGTTTTACTACAAAAATAGTTTGGTTGCTGTACAGCTGAAATAGATGAAAGGGAAAACCTAGTTGACATACAGAATGTGTAAAGGAGACTGGCAAGTACAGCACCCTTCGCCGCTGGTGCTCCTTTGTACTGCTGCCAACCAGAGCTGGCCTAAACGTGGGCGTTGCTTGGCAACACTGACCGTGCCAAAGTCGAGCCAAGTCATCAATCTGAGACTTCCGGGATTTGGGGAAACTCCAGGGAGAGTTTTGTGATACAGGCGAACCGTAATACAATAACAGACTGGACAGTAGAGGAAGCTGACTCACTCATTCACTTTCATTAACAAGCACATGCTGTGTGTAATGTTCCCAAGTTTAATAATGACTGCAAGAATTTATGAGACACAGGGATTAGAGCAGGCATCCCAAGGAAAGATTGTCTTCATTTTTAGGGTTGCACATAATGAGCTTAACAGATTCATTGTTTACTATGGTGGTTGGATTGCAACAACATTTAACCACCACAATAATCAGAACCTTCCACAACTACATTACTTTCCCACGTAACTCAACTCCTGCAACCAGAAGAATATATTCAGAAAGCCAAAGGCAAACTATCAAGTCTGTGTTTATACCATCAGGGTAGCAGTGGCATGACTTTAGAATACCTGCCTAAATACCTGTGCCACTATAAACAGTTCAGACACATTCACATTGGAGAGACAACGATATGAACTGCCAAACTAATGCAATATTCAAAACATGTTTGTCGTTGTCTAAACTACAGTGTCAGTAGATTTAATACATACACAATGATCACTTAAGTTATTGCAGCCTCTGCCACAATTAAAATTGCCCTTTTGATTTGATAGCGATTCATTGTTCCTAACTACAACCACAACCTGAAATAATAAGCAGCAGACACTGTATAATCTCCATGGTCCCTCACTGGCCTCCAGCTGTCTGTCGTCAGCTCACCTGCATGGCTGGAAAACTCCTGGGCAGAGTAGGGCAAGAGCCTGGGAGAACTGACAGCTGACCTTTCACCAAACACAACACTGCTTCCACTTGGCACAGCGCGGCACAAGGGCAGATCCCACACACAGGGCCCCATTTCTGGGAGAAGGTGAGTACAAGACCTGCTATCAGAGGCTTGTGTCCAATGTGCAGCAACACATGACTTCAGTGAAATGGCAGCTGCTGCACAGTAACTCAACTGGCACTGTGCTTTCTTTCAGGGAGCATGTGTTTACAGCCAAACAGTGGAGGGTTTTGACAAGGCAAAAAGTGAGGGGCGAGTCATTATGAGCCACAGTTCCTCTTAAAGGAATCTTAAGTACATAACTCTTTCAACGGCAGACCCATTAAATACATATATTCTTTGGAAAACACCATTTCTGATGACTTGTGTCAGTGCATTTTAGTCTGGGAGAAGCCTGAACCACAAACTATAATATCTGCTATACGATTATGTATTAGTGTTATATATAATATAATACTAACACATAATGGTGGTTCTCGGACTATTATGTGCACACACTGGTCATACTTGAGCTCCTTCAGGTGGTACTCGGGGTGACTTTAATTAGAGATCATTGCAACTATGCTTTTGTGATGTATTTATGTTAGGTATATTCTTGTTTAGGCATGATTTACAGTGCCTCAGACATTTTAGATCGATTTTAAACGGTTTAGTTCTGATCTAGACTTCATGGTTCATGAGGTGGTACTTGGTGTGAAAAGTTTTGAGAACCACTGCTTTACATAATGTAGATTTACAGCCAATAAGACATTAAATACTCAGACGTCAGTAAAGGTGTAGGTTTTGCAGTCCATCAGGCATGGGTTTTGTGCAGTGACGTGATGACCAGGGACAGCATAATAAGCCTTCTAGAGACATTCCCGTGACTGTTTTTGACAGTGCACCCCGCATGAGCTCAGTGCTCATTGTGGAATTGCATTCCAGGTCAAAGAGAAAAAAGCCTAACAATGCCTTAAGGGGTTAAAGAGGAAAAGCAGTGGTGTGGTGGACAGCTCTCCCCCACCTCACGCCGTGATGATAGAGTGCAGTTTGGACAGGAAACATTAGCCGGCAGCTCCTAATGAACACCATTCCAAGATGGGTCTGCTGCCATTTGTCTTTTAAAGTCACTAAAAAGTACCAGCCAGGAGCAGGAGAGACAGGCCCGGGTCTTTGTCTGTAGCCGATGTGGTCACACTTGCACAAAGCCGTCTTGAAGGGTAAATGGTATCTTTGGACAGTCTGTTTGTCCCATTTCTAAGAAGCTCCAGAGCAAAGCTAGCAAAGGAGGAGCAATCTGCTCGAGCTACACTGTCAACACATGAAGAGCACATGATTCTTCAGGAGCATTCAGAAATGATTGAATAAACAGGGCACATTCAATGAAAAATAGTGACTTTACGTTAGCTAACGTTCATATGTGAATCCGTTGGCGAACATTTGCTAAGCTAACGATTAGCCTCCAACCCCCATCTGATTCTCACTCCACCCAAACCCCCTCCCCCATGACACCCATCAGCAAACGTAGAAAAAAGTAATTTTCCATTTAGTTTTCTTACCTGGGGTAAGACGACTTTCGGCCCCAATTACAGGTGAAGACATCGAGTGCGTGGGGCTGTCGACAGGCGGACGGAGGGTGCATCTTTGCGGTGACGGAGTGCTGGGAGTCCCCGGTAGAGGGTTGCACCTTCTCCGCTTGGGAGACTGAGGACTGAGCAGGGCCTCAAACTCCATCGACCGCTTTAACGTAGCTCCACAAGCCATGTTAGCTTGACGAAAGCGAAATACAGAGTGCAGAAAGAAACCCGCAAATATTGGGGTTAAAACCGCCCTGATTACAGCGATGACGCTCCGTGTTTAGCTGAGCCTTTCTTCCTCCACAACAACGGGTTTTCTCTGAGTTGAGCCTCGGTCCAACTGAAGCTGCTGAATTTTTAAAACGTCACAATGGTGGGCCGTACCATGTGCGGCAGGAGGGGGGGACTACAGCTCAACTACATGTTTTACACGTTTGGTTGAGGAGGAAACGCATTATACAGGCATTTGTCTACATAGTATGCTATTTACACCATATATTTGGATCGGTAATGCGTAAGATAATGTTCATACGCTTTTAATTTTGTATTTTGTGGTCATTAGACCCCTATATTGAAAGTCAAAAGGTCTCGGGATGAACTCTAACTAAAAGGTTCACGAGACGTCTGGTGGTGGGAAAACAGGTGAAGATACACGGGGGGAAATGATCTAGATCAACTATTTTGCAGCCCTTTTGCTCGGTTTATGAATAGCTATTGTATGTATGAACCCCAAGGTCTGTGCACCACATCAGATCAATTCATGATAATAAAGGACAATGTGATTTTGCTTTTGACATTTAATAGCCATTGTGAACACACAGAAAACAACCATAAAAGTGCATTAGAAAAGCAAACAACCCTGATGCACAGTTAGGATAAATAAACTAAGTTCAATTTATTCATTAAACATTTCCAACATGTTATTATTTTGTAGTTTGACCCTGTTTTCTGACCAATACCATGAGAGAACAAAGACTGCAAAACTAAGAAAGGCCTTCAACAAATTCACAACTAGTATTCAAACCTATTGAAAGGCAAGCAGTTTGAGCCTGTGTGCCTAAGTGCTTTGTATATGTGTGTGTATTGTAGCTGCCAGTTGTTCCACTGTTGGCTGCCATTCATCTTTCATTTTCCTCTGCCGCACACTGCTTCAATGCACATAAGAGCACATGGAAAATCACCATGGACCAGGCCTTTGTGGTGTCCTGGCATTCATGTGCAGATAGCATAGGCATTAGGCACCCCACAAGTCTGCCTAATGGGAACAAAATAAGAAAACAAAACCAACAAACCTAATTCTGCTGAAAAGGCTTTTTATGCTGAAAAGTGTTTATTATCTAATTATTATATCTGCTTATCCTAAAGATACTATGTCTAATCAAGATAGCCTACCGACAACAAACAATATGGTGGGCCATGTGCTTTTAAACTTGATGCTGATTAGAGCGCTTTTTTCCACAAACAATTGTGTAAAGACAAGTGGCAGTTAGTTTTAGTGCAATATCAGACACAGCTTGCTAAACTTGATGTTGTGCCCACTGTGGATAAATCCCTACGTGAGGTCAGTGTTTGTTCACTGCTGCAGACACAGAGGTGATGTGTGTGGCTCTGGTGTTGAGGCCCTCGCTCTCCGAAAGGGCCGTACAGCTCATGTCTTGTTCATCATGTGATTCTGGGGAGAAGCGCTCAGTGGGTTTTTTACACTTGCCCATTTCACACAGTCTGTAAGTGAGCTGCAGTAAAGCCTCCCGAAGCTCCCGGCAGCGCAGGGCATAGAGAAGTGGGTTGACGGCAGAGTTTACCAAGCACAGTGTGCTACAGAAGGCAAAAGCCCTCTGCTGAGTGAAGCTTAAGACCACTGACACATCGGCGATCATGAATGACAGTGCAGGGAGCCAGCAGCCCACAAGAATAAGCAGAATGAGGCCAAATGTTCGAGCTAGACGAATGTCCATCCTCATGCGGGCCTGTCCCGACACCGCAGCTCCCTGCAGGCTGGTCATAGAGGCTTCATGGCGGTGGGCTTTCCATAAGATGAGAGCATAAGCCCCTAAGATCAGAGCCAACAGAACCAGAATGAAGCTGGTCCAGCAGGCCAGGTAGGCGGAGCTGATGTAGGGAAAGAGGTGTGAGCAGGGGGGAATCAGACCTGTGGGGCACCTCCAGCCCATCAGAGGCAGCAGGGAGATGATGGTGGTGGCACTCCACAGGGTGAGCAGGCTCAGGAGGGCCCTGTGCCGTGTCACCAGCACTTTGTACGAGGACGCCTGGTGGATGCACAGGTAACGGTCCAGTGCGGTGAGCAGCAGGCTGCCCACAGAGCTGGTGAAGGCCATGGTGACTCCTCCTAACTTGAACAGGTAGGCTGTGGGCCCGTCGGTGTGCTGGAACAGGTGGAAGTCCAGGAAGCTGGTGGTGAAGAAGCAGCTGGCAAAGACATCAGCCAGAGCCAGGCTCCCGATGAACAGGTACGAAGGCCTTTGCCTCAGAGCCGCAGTGAACAGGATCACTAACAACACCACGCTGTTCTCCAAGAAGGTGAATGGACCAGCCAGGAAACAGATGGAGCCAATGGCTTTCTTCTCTGCTTCACTCAGGACCATGTAGCACGCCAAGTCCACACATGACTTGTTTCCTGAAAGCAGAATACATTAAATATTTTCATCAAAACAGTTCAAAAATATGAATGATCACAGTCTTACCTATTGTTGTAGAGTCATTTTTAGCTTCTCTGGACTCTTGAGAACCAGGGATCGTCCAGGCGTCCATTTCAGCAGCAGTAAGGTAGTCAGCTGCAAAATAAGACAGAAAATGATCTTGTTAATCATTATTAATTGCATCAACTTAATTGTTTGAGCATAACTTCCTGTCGATAAAAGTATAAAATGAAATTATTTTTTGTCTCAGTCAATATTGAACTTGGAGTTGAAGGAGAACATTAACATTTGTGAGGCGCAATGGAAAGTCATTTAGAGGTCAAGGCAAACAGACGATCATCATTACAGCGTCCATTTAAGGCAAGAGCCAGCCAGGCCATAAAATGTCCATATGAAATATCGTAAGAGATTCCAAATGAAAAACACGAAGGCTGCAGAAGACCATGCGTTGCAATAGTGAGTACATGATAAATAAAGCAGTTTGAGATGCAAATGTGCTGTTAGCCCAGACACATCTGACAAACAAAACTACAAATAATTCAACATCTCGTGTGTCTTCTTTTTTGTGTTACAAAAATAACACTATGCAAACTAAGATCAAAAACAAGACGAAATACTTTACCTCGTCTTTTTTCATTTCAAGATTCAAAAAAAAGGAGGGAAAATGAGCCTGTTGCCGTTTTAATTATAGCCCAGGTGTAAAATGCCGCCCTTCTGTGGTTACGCACAGTACTGCACTTTAACAAGGCAGAAGTGAATCGATTGGTGAAGGTCACTGGGTGTTAATGATCTCCAGAGAGCATCTCCTAAATGCAATCAATATATTAAATTCAAGTGTGAAAAGCTGTTGTAAGAGGATTTCAGGCGGTGTAAATAATGTTGCAATAATGGCGGCGGGGTTTGCACAGAGGGGCTTATGGCCGGGAAATGATTTTACACTCAACCACAGAATTTTATACAGAAACATATTTCAATTAGTACTTTGGATATTTTAAAGATTGCTGTGCACTATTGCCTGTAAATAGCCTATGAACTTGAGATGTGGATCATTGTGCCCTGGAAAGCAGGAACATTGTTTCAAAAATGAATAAATGAACTCACAGCGACACTGAAGCACAATTTGTGTCAGTATAAAAAAGGTGCAACTGACAGAACAGTAACAATGCTTTTTACTGATGTTGCAGCACCCATAATGGCTTCACCTTCCATGCATTTTTATTGAAATGTTTTTTTTTTTTTTTCCAAATATCTGTTTCATATTTTTGACTGTACAAAAATCTATTCAGCTTAATACTTAAACTGAGTTAAAGTAGAGCTTTTTTGGATATGACTATTCTCTGTTTATGCGGAAAGAGGTTGGTCAAAGCGTCTTGCACCACATTTAGTTTCAAAAGCACTTTGAACGTGCAGTGGGGAAACCCACTGGAACATTTCTTATAAGTAAAACAATAGTAATCTTGTCCTATTTTTTACATTTGAATTCATAAAAGAATAAAAGCTTACCTTATTTGTGCGGTCAGTCTTGCAGTATAGTGTTTGTGGTTTGTTTGGTCACTCAGCAGACGATGAGAAGCAGCATGACTGCTCAGACCGATGGATGTGACTGTGAGCAGCGGAGAAGATAAGGCTATGATGACAGGACGCAGAGCAAGAGAGGGAGGGACACACCGCTCCATCTGCTGTCGCTCAAATATGAATGAAATCCAGCAAAGATTATAATTGTGTTAGAAGTATTTGTGAAGAAAATATCAAGGATTGCATAATAATAATAATATCATAATATATGCATAATAATCCACATAGTAAAGCATGCTGTGGGCACACTGCGTTCCAAAGAAACAGGGTCATGGCAGACTCGAGGGACAAGAGCTCTTAGAGAAGGTGCTACTCTGTGGGATCAGGGGTCTGAAAGCATGGTGCTAAAACAACATGGACAGATCAATGAAAAATATATGGTAGAAAACTGTTTATCATGAAGTATAATACTGTGATCAAAGCCACTGATCTGATTCACCATTATGTGTTTTGATTAGTGAATGGTGCACAAAAACATGAATAAATGTGTGAGCTGCATTGTGAAGGATTCACAGAGATTCTGAAAATGTGAATCTTGGAGCTCACAAACAATGACTGGAAACACACTGATTCAATCACTAAATCTGAATAAATACAAATAAGAATTCCTTTCAGATGTTTTTTATGCTTATGTTTGTATGCTTACTTGCATTGCTTTGGGGCCCCCTGCATAGCCTTTCAGCCTGAGGCCCCCCTAATGGATGAGTAGCACAGTTGCATGTCACAATACTAAGACTTGTGCTCTATTGAATGTTAATGAATGGGCTTTGGTGTCTGTGACAGCCCTGCAAGGCTGGTTCTTCAATCCACTAACCTCTAAAGCCTATATTAAAGCACATAGTGAAGTTTTGGCCAATGCTTAATATGATGAAAGCCAATTGAGGTTTTTATGTAGATGGAAGATAATCCCACCCAAAAAACAAAAAATAAAAAATAGCTGTGCCATTGTTAATTTTCATGTACCCTATTCAAAATCTATGTTTATTTTAAGCCAACGGGACACAGTGTCAGGTAAAAGTAAAGGAGTTACAAGCCGAAAAGTAAATTTACCAGTGTTTTAGTGCTAATGTCAAGCATGCCCAGAGAAACATCAGAATAGATTTATTGCCATTGTCAGTGAACAGGTCGTGAACACAGACTAAGAATCTCCTTCGGCGCAACATGACACATAAAGCATAAACAAAAACATGTAGCCTATATATAGTCTGCAGGTAGCTGTTATGTCACACAGTATGTAAGAAGAACCACCACATAGTAAATGGTCAATTCCTTATGGATGCATTGGTGGTTGTATCTCCCCATTGGTGCCGAGAGATAATTCATCACAATATCACTTGACGTTCATTTGACATTATCTAAAATCAAATGCAATTTGTACCTTCCTGTGACGCGTCCTTTCTGTTATTTTTAAAACAGAAAGCTGAAAGATGTCTAAATCTTGTTGTTACAGCAACATATTGTACTGTGAAACTAAAATAACTTGGCTCAGAATGTAAATTATAGACAAACACCAGCTGAGCTCTTCAATATGTAATGCATGACCTTGATCGCTAGAGGGAGCTGCTGAGGAAAATTGACACCTGTTTTTTTTTTCCCTCCAGCAATGAACTTTAAATTATACTCAAGCCTGTTATTGTCTATAACACTTTTTTGTATATTTGATAACCTTAACATTTGAAAACAACACACTCGTATCAACAATTGTCCAGCCAAAGTGGGGGGACAAAAGGAAAAGAGAAAAAGCCTGTGTTACATAACATCTAGGCCTATGATCCACGTGCTGCCCATAATGCCTCAAAATGTAGCCCTGCAACATTAATACATCTTTTTTAATTTACTCTAAGCCTCTGGGGAATTAACAGTAGTTTGAGAGTGAATCAGGTCACCACACACAAACCCCAGGCTCTCAGTTTGAAATTACACCCTTATCTTAAGAGTTTCAATTTACTCAATTAAATGGTGTGTGAAACATAACGGATTGACCTACAAATGAAAGTGATAGTTTGAGGTTATTCCTGACGGCACATCAAACGGGTTACACGTGTCCCCCGTCTGCAGACCAGGGTCAGGGCTGCTTGCGGGAATGTGATTATACAGAAGACAGAGCAGCTCCAATAAGATGTCCCCTCACTCACCCGGAGATCAGCTGCACAGGCCTCACGCAGCCTGCTCTTCATCATCATTTGGATTATATTACAGGGACCTCTTGCAGGAATCGCCATGGAAACAATAGGTTGAGGGCCTGCACTCCACTCTCCAGAATAATGACATTTCCTGCTTTGGATGCACCAGACAGCAGAGAATTACACCCACTAATGCCTCTCAGAGATGCAAATTTAATAACAACAAGGTCGAAATCAAGATGCTCTGCAATTATTATGGATTAGAGTTATTGGCTAAAATGAATAGAGCGTTTATATTGTGATGGTATGACATTTCATCTGCAAATAATAAGTATTCAAACATAAAACTGCTGTGAGTGATTTTCATGATCATTACTAAATTCTTAGGATTTGAGCGTAAAAGTCAAATGTGTGTTTTGGTGTGATGTAATCGACAAAACAGGAAATAAAGTGAAAATTCTCATATGTCGCAAGAATAGGCAACTCCAGAAACTGTTGAGGGGAGAAAAGAAAAGACATTTGACTGTCATGAAGCTTTAGTTTACTTTTAGAAATACTGACTAAATGCTTTACTAGTCAGAGTATTGTTGCTCCAAAATACTATTATTAAGTGGAAGTAAATATCAAAAACTCAGTCCATGTTACGATTTCACTTGAGTAAAACTGTAAAGGATATCTGCCTGCCTCTATGCTTCTACTGTGAGTGTAACAAAGGCATTAAAAGGAAAAAAGTATAGGGTATTTTTAGTTGATATCATTGTGAATTAGAGAACTATGCACTCCATTCCATTCACAAAATATGGATATTCTCAAAGCTTAACATTTTAACAGGAGTTGAAAACCTTTTTGTCCACTCAGATGTGTCTTGTAGGATGTCTTTCAAGTGAGTTGGTGTGAAACCGTCTGTTCCTCTCTCTCTGTGCGTAGGCGTGTTTCATGACACAATTCGGCCCATTCCTTTTCCTCACAGCTCTTTCGATGGCTGACGTCACATATGGTAAGTCGTTGAAAAATGCGTTGTGACTTGTGTCTTCACGAGGTGAGCGTCAGTCACATTTCCCAATCGCTAAATGAGAGACTCTCTGTCAGTGCAAGATCTACAGTATCGATCCCACTGCTGGTGGTTCTTCAAGTGTCACACAGGGTCATCTGCAATTTTAGACTTTTTTTTTTTTTTTATTAAATATCATATAATTTCAGCGGTAACACTTTACATTACAGGCCGGTAAGTCTGTGGTACTTACAGTGGTAAAAACAGTGGTACTTCTTTGTACTTATTTCGTTACTTAAGTGATACTTATTTACTCTTATTGTGGTACTAAAAGTGGTAATTACTAGTAATTAGGGCTAGGGGTAAGGATTAGGGTTAGGGAGACACAGAGTTACCACTGTATCTCTCATTACTAAGAGATACAGTGGTAATGCTCTTAGTAACGAAGGTTGTACTTCTATTTCCTTTGGTACTTTAAGTGATAGTTTCTAGTATTTACAGTGATACATCTATGGTACTTATTGGTAATTCAAGGATACTACAGCCGCAATTCATAGCTAATAAATGTGGTACTTCTAAATACAGAAGTAATTTCTAGGATTTTGTGACTATAAAACAACATAAAACAGCATTAGGGAAAACAAGAAGTACAACCTTCATTACTTTAAGAGTTACCTCTGTATTTAGAAGGACATGGTAATTCTCACTATAGTATCCTTTAAGCACCACAATAAATACCTAGAAGTACAACTATTATTACTAGTATTTACCACTGTAAGTACCACCATAAGTACCATTATAAGTATCACTGTAAGTACCACCGTAAGTATCCCTGTAAGTACCACCATAAGTACCACTGTAAGTACCACCATAAGTACCACTGTAAGTACCACAATAAATACCTAGAATTTCCACTGTATCACTGTAAGCACCACAATAAGTATCTAGAATTGCCTCTGTAAGTACCAAGGACTTACCGTCCCGTAATGTAAAGTGTTACCCTTATGGGACATTCTGATACTTTCAAAAGAGTTCGGGAATGTTCATATCGCTAAGCATAATGGGATTAGCAGCAATTGTAAACTAATGGAGATTTTAAAAGTCAAAATACTTGAGTTATTGTTCACATTAAAACACTTGGACGCGTTAGATGTATTTACCAGCAGTAACTCAGCAGCTAAGAGAATGGTTTCACGGCTATTTTCTCTCACTTTTTATACTATTTGTAGCTAATGTTAGACTATGAAAATGTATGCTAACAGCTGCAAAGATGGCGGATCTCTGTGGTAACTGTGTAATTTCCCAAACTCTATATAGATTTGTTTCTCTTTTGGATCTGCAATTTTAGACTTTCATTTTGTATTAAATATCATATAATTTCAGCTTTAGTAATACAGTTAAGCTAGATGGTTTGTAGTTTGGAGATTGTTTATCTATTTGAAATTATGTAACACCCTGATACTGCCAATATAGATTTGTTTCTCTATTGGCAAAAACACACTTAAATGGTCGACAATGAAAATTTAAAGCAATCAACCTAAAATGCCATATTAACACAGTTTTAAAGACAATACAACAACTGCAAACTCATCATAAAAAGTAAATCCGTGGTAGGCCCATCCCTTGCCCCATGATAGAAAAAGGTACAGCCTCTGAACCTGAGTTTTAAGATTCATTTGAAATGAAAGCACTTCCTAAACCCACAGTATAATATGCTTCTACGCTGACTGTAAGGACAAATATGGAGCTTTGTGCGCGCCTTATATATGACCTACAGGTAACATGACCTAGATTCCAAACATGGCAGACGCTTGTAGGCAGTAGGCACAACCCCCTTTTTAAAGTTGCACTGTCTGCTCTGGGGAGTGTCCCGGCCCGGCGTCCTGTCCTGAAGTCTATGGACTGACCCAGATCATTGCACAACTTTTAAAAACCCCACGTCGCACTTGAACTCACGCCATAAACCAACATCGGACACTGATAAGGGTTAATCTTTTGCACTTGTTGTTCCCCCAAGTCACAGACATGGACTACTGAACCCATTTAAATCAAAGTGCTGAACTTTCAGTGAGATAATATTTCAAGTGTCAGGCTGTGTTTTTTTTATTTCTTCATTTGGTTTGTTTGTCTGTTCTCGTGTGTGCAGAAACTTATTTTCACACCCACACATCTGTTCCAAAGCCACACTAGTGGGTCTTCAAACAAAACAATGGGGGAAGGGCAGGCAGACAGGCCCACAATAACATCCTGTGACTACTTTCCCATGTGTTCCTGGACGTGGCCTGTAACCCAGCCTATATCATATTAAACTTGCTTAATGAATGCATCATAACTTAGGCCGGTAGTTTATACCTATTATTGAACCTCTGCAACAGCCACACCTCTAAAGATACAGGCTTGCAACCCTTAAGTGTCTCTTGTTGGCTAAATTTACCTCTTGGCAGCTTGCATTTTACATCAAGACGGAAAAATCTTTAGTATTTTGGCCATCTGACACTGAACAGGCCTGAGCAATGTGACTTTATGGTTTATGGATGGGGGATGGGAAGCTGCGTAAAAAAGAAAGCAAAACTAGAAGCCTGATATTTCCATACATTTGACAGAGAAGACTGTCTTTACACTTTAAAACAATGTGGGCCAACTCATATCAACAGATGTTTAACCAAAGAAGGAGAAAATGTTGATCATGGTTACATAACAGTTCTTGGCCTGGGCTGTATTTTTGGCCTTGAAGTAAACGCGGCCCATGTGATCAGACAGGACCTCAAATATTTGCCATCGCAGCGTTAATAAGACGTTCAAAGTAAGTAAATATCGAGTTGTTTTTCTCTGTTCTTTTCTCTTCTTACAGGAAATACTCTCCGAGCCTCACAAAAGGACGAGGAGGCGGGACCACGGGGGCGGGACACACACGCTTGTGACGTTCATCACCGAATCGGCTATTCTGAACGGCTCTTTACGTGAATGGTTCGGACCGGGAAAAAGAGTCGGATATTTTTTTTTTTCTTTCTATTTTTTTTATTTTTCTTTGTCCCTCTCTCTAAAACCAAAATATTCAGGTTCGAAATCTAGGAGTAATCATTGACTCAGGCCTGAACTTAAACAGCCACATCAAAGCAACAATATCATCAGCTTTTCACCATCTGAAAAACATAGAGACTTATCCATGCATTTGTCTCCAGCAGGTTAGACGACTGTAACGGCCTACTCACTGTCAGACAGCTGCAGTACATCCAGAACGCTGCTGCTCGAATCCCGACAAGAACCAGGGAATACGACCATATTAGTCCAGTGCTCTAAGTCATTTCATGGTTTAGCGCCGAAGTCCATCTCTGACATGTTATAGCTTTATGTTGATGTTTTTATTGATTTTATCTGTGTTCTTATCATTTTATGCAACTGTGAAGCACTTTGAATTGCCTTGAGTATGAATTGGGCTCAACAAATATACTTGCCTTGCCTTCATCAGCGCACTAAAGTTTCAGCTCAGCCCGAAAACCACAGGGAGGAGTGTAGCTTGGCTCAGTTAGTCCTCTATTCATGGTTGCTCTCACTGGGGAAACAACGTTGTAGTTATAAGTCTTTGTAGTTCAAGATCCTAACGACCTAACTCATACCTGAGTTCAGTCTGAAGTCTGAGTCTGAGTTTCAGCCTCATTAACATGACAGAGCGCTCAAAACCTGGGCCGCAGGAGGTTACTGCACAGTGGTGACAGGTGAAACAAGTTCACCATTCCTGTTCAGGGAGGGATTTCGCTTCTTCACAAAAATTGCTTCTTTGACCCCTCTTGGTTTGAAAAAGATGGGGCTGTTGTGGCCTGCCTGCATTCTTCTAAGAGTCCATGGCTGAAGACACGAGCCAAACTTGAGACCTGGTTGGCCCCTGGCAACATGAACCAGCTGAAATGTGGAGATGATGTTAATTTAAAAAAACAACAACAACAACAACACCAATAATAATAATATTAGTCCTAATAATAATAATAATAATAATAATAATAATAATAATAATAATAATAATAATAATAATAATAATAATAATAATAATAATAAATAATAATAAATAATAATAAATAATAATAATGATAATAATAATAATAATAACATTCACAGATTCGATTCCTGTTTAAGAGCCATGAATCCCATGGCTAACGCTGCCTGACGTCACCCGTCTGGCAACAGGCTTGAATGCGTCTGCTGAACTGGCCGCTGATTGGCTGAGCGCGGACAACTCGACGTGTGATTGGTCAGAGCGGGGTGAGCCTCAGCTACATAGCCCCCCCGAAGTTTCCATTTTGTTGCATTTCAGACGGAGACGAGTCAGGAGGAGACTCTAAGGCCACTTATCACACAAGCCACGACAGGGACGGATTAGAGGAGAAAATATAGCCCGCTATAGTTTCTACACGGTCCGTCGAGGGATATCAAAGGCTGTTCATACTTTTTATTCGACGAAGGGCTTCTAATACCAAGCCTGAGGAAGTCGGTAAGGGAAACGCTTTGTGCTCTGGTCGCCATATTGAGTTATTCCTTCTTTGTTTTGGTTTGTTGCCAAAAGGGTCGAGCCCACGTAAACAAATGCCTTTTCTGTGAATAGTTTGCTTTTTTAACCAATTGCCGTGTTTCCTTACGGATGTAGCGTGAAACTATGCGTTCTTTACCCAGTTTCACGTCACGTAATGGTGAACAAAGGAGAGCTAGCAGAATGCGCAAAACTGAACGAAAACGTGTATGCAATGTTAAAATGTTGCCTGCATACACGGTTTAGTCGGTTTATCCTTCCGATTGAATGCCGTGTAGTTTCTTAATACAGTTGTAGGATTTTGTTTTTGTTGCGTGATGACGCAGTTCAGAATCGGATTCTGACCTTCTCGGATCTGTGATGTTCATAACATGAAAAATCGTGCGTAATGTTCTGAAACTAAAAGCCCATTTGTTTACAGGGTTGTGACTTCCCCTGAGCATTCGTGCACCGAGGTGAATTGATGTTCAGCTCGGTTCCACGACAAAACAACGCTCACTGGCACATGAAAACCTCAGTTCTTGCTGGACATAAAAGTGCAGTGAGAAGTAGACAAACTACTTCGAGGACCTGGGGCCCGATCAGAGGAGTGCGGTTAAAGGAAGATCACTGTAACACTTTTCTCACAACAAAGAGGTAAGCTCAGACTGTTTTGCTCTGGGTGTGTGGGGGAGGGGCGGCAGGCTGCTTTCTGCACGTAGCCTCTGTGCTTGTTGTTCAGTAGGCGGGACTGCTGCTCAGCGTCACACAGGCTTTAGCGTGTTTCTGTTGTACTGTATACTGCTCATATGGCACAGCCTGCGCATGTCTTCATGATTCTATTGTTTCTTCATCTAAAGGTGACAGAGTGAAAAACACAATGGGAGGTGGCGAGAGATACAACATTCCAGTTTCCCACCCTGAACGCTCTTTGTCCAAGAAGAACCATCCACTTGGCCGAGCCAAGCAGAGGAGCCGTGACCAGAACGGATCGGCTGTGGCTGCATCTGCAGGGAGTGCAGGGGGCCTTCATCACAGTCATCGCCGCAGTGACAAAGGTGTTGCGTACCACAGATCTCCTGAGGCGCGGCAGGCCGCGTCTGCAGACAAGAATGCCTCTGTCTGTTTTGCCATCAGCTACGATAAGAACTGGGAAGGTGCGGTGTCTCACCTCAACACGCTCCTGGCAGCTCAAGGCAGTCCAAGCTACGCAGGGCCCAAGTTCAGCGAACCACCATCGCCCAGCGTTCTGCCTAAGCCCCCCAGTCACTGGGTGTCCTTTCCAATGGGCTCTTGTGACAATCGGGAGATCATGGCCTTCCAGCTCAAGAGCCTTCTGAAGGTGCAGGCGTGAGGGAACATTTGCTCGACGTTTAGACTGGCCAACGAACTGGACCCTCTGAGGGCACACACCCACCAGAAACACCTCAGTGCTGTAATCCTTTTACCTGTTTTAGATTTGATCTTCAGACCAGGGGATGTTTGCTGTACGCGCTTACTCTATTCCCTATTTTAACTTGATTGAAAAACATTACAGCATTGCTGCCTTGCTGGTAGGTGATGTCTTCGGAGGAGTAATCTTCTGAGACTAATGATAGACTGGGTATCCTATGTAGTACTTTGTTTTTTGTATTTTTTATGTTGGCTATCAATGCAGATTTGAGTGTTCGTTTACTTTCCATTAAGTGTTTAATTTTCAGGTTAGTTCCCGCAAGTGCAGTTTATTTCCAAACAGATTTGTGTTTGACATTCTGAATTCGTTTTATTTTCCAGTGCTAATACAAATTCATATTTGTAGCTAGTAGCCAGTTATTTTTGTTCTGCTTTTTACAATGCGACACTCAAACTGCAATTCTGCAGGGAAAAAGCTATCTTTCTGTTGGAGATACGCTGTAAGCTGGTGAGAATAGGTCAAAAGTGTAACCTCAAACAGAAGGGTGAAGAGACCATGGCACAGAGACCTTGGGCTTTGAACTCCTGTATCTTTTTATTGCGCTGTGCGCATATGCACTATAGGGGTTGGCTCAACGGGCTGCTACACTCTATCATAGCATTATTTGTACATGTTTTTGTTGTGATTGAAAAGAGGTATGAAATGCTGTGTTAACCAAAGCAATGTTTTGCTCTAATGTGTTGCCCAGTATGATGTTTGAGTCAGTTTATCCACATTATCCTAACTATTAGTTAGTTGGGGTGGGTCTTCCTGGCTGTTCTAATCCTTATGTTAATCTCTCAGACTTTGCCAGCACAGAGCCGTGCAGCAGCTCAACACTGCGGAAGAGGGCCACGGTTTCATATAAGATTGTTGAATTTTGTACTAATCGTTGGCCCTGTTGGCTGCCTGCACCGGTTTAAGGCCTGGCAAAGCTGTGGAGACTTTCTGAAGTGATGTGGCCTAAGGGACACAACAATGGCTGGTGTTTGTTTACAAATCGGGTGACCATCGCATTAGCAGACACTTGCTGCCTTGTTTACCCTGTGCACTGCAATCAGAATTTGAGTTTCAGGTCAGAATGATGGAGGCTTAATCAACTATCTCCTGTTGTTTTTATTTCTATCCTATGTTGAGGCACTTAATGCTTTCTCTGTGCAGAATTGGAGCTGTCCATGGCCAGCGTAAAGATGACAAAACAAAGTATGAACTTGATAAATGTTAAAGAGCCATGTAAATAATAAAATGTAAAGTACTTGTAGCATATGTACATTTGCAGGTCTTTGATCTGCTCGGCAAAAGTATTTTTAGTAATAACACTGAATGTATAAGACATGCCAAGGTCATGTCTTGACTTCAATACTGAAGAATATTTTTGTTAAAAAAATGCCTATAGCATTTCTCGACGCCCTGCACTGTTATTTCCAGAAATGTTGCACACATTTTTTATTGTTTTGTATTATGCACAGTGTAGGGTGAAAGATGCTATGTGCAAACAAATATAAAATGAAAATTAATAATAAAACCTTAATAAATTGGATAAATGGAGACTTGCTTATGTTTGGATGAAGATTCAAACGTGCTTGCATCATGTGAGCTTGTATTTACTGTATTGACCTGTTTGTGCCTAAGTTTCTGATGCCCATGCTGAAAACTGCTGCAATCCTTTTGTATCTGGTTTGAGTACTACATATCGACCAGACGTTCCTCTGAACCGCCTCCAGTTTTCAGCTGATCTTCCGCCAGCTGAAAACTGGTTGGTTCAGCCCCGTCATGTCTTTGTTCTATTTTATTTCCTGTGTGGTCGGGTCCTGCATAGCAATGTCTCCGTCTAAATTTCATCTTTATAAATTGGCTTTTAATTATTGTCCCTCTATGAAATGTCACTTAAGAAATGGAAACCATGTATGCCCTGTTTGAGATTGGTAACTATTGGTATTGTTGAAAAAGATAAATAAGATAAGCACTGTTATTTGAAACCAAAATTCCAAAAAGAAAAAATAAATCCCCTCCCCTTCCCCCCTAAACTGTCTTTGTCTATTTTTACTTCACAGTATTGTTGTTGATAGCTGGTATATTATGGAAAGATGTGCACAGTTCACTATAGTATAACAAGAGAAACATTTTAGCTTTAAGATGAGGTAGTGTACTGCGTACTCGTAGCACGTAGTTAATCAGATTGTACCACTGACTCGATAATGTCTTCACTGTAAGTATCACGTATAACATCTCATAGTCATACTTCACAATAGACCGTAAACAGCTGACATTAAAAGTACACTACAATGAAGTAGGTCTCCAGACATTACTTTTACACTACAGTATGCATATAGTTTTATCACAGTGTACCTTTTATTACTGAGTAAGTAATGGTACTCTTTCAACTGTAAATCATAGAATGGCAAAAGTTACATTTTTGGAAACCTCTTGAATCTTGGCTTTTTTAAATATATGCGAAGTTTATAGTAGTATTTGGAAAAATCCAAAACTTTTTAGTATTTTAAACCCCGCCTCTTGGTCTCTAACAGTCTACCTGCTGCCAGAGATCAGTGCTGCTTTTTTTTTTATCACACATTTGCATAGTTTAGTGTAATTTTGGTTGTTTTTTGACCATTATTAGACCCACGATAGTCTGTTTTTTTGGGAGGTCACATATTTTATAAGGTGGTACTTGGTGACATAAGTTTGAGAACCACTGGGGCAATGAAACCAGTCACATACGCGTCGGTTCTTTCTACTGACCACTGTAGTTACAAAGATACAAACCGTAAACCCGTCGGCTGGATTCAACGCTCAGTATTTGGCATTACCTATATTTATTAGTCTATATTTCACAGCTGTACCTCTGCACTTCTTGTGTTGAGTAACTTTATGTGCATCTGTCAAACTGATATTGCACATAGCTCAATCCCTCTTACACAACAAAAATTCCAACATAGTTGCAATTTGTTTAATTTAAATATCCACATTACATCTTTTTGCTCTTTCTGACGAGAGTTGTTGAGCCCATGGTTAAAGTCTGCAAAAGAGCAAAAGTAGTTCAGTTATGGTGTTCATTAAGTTTTATTTTTCTCTCTAAAATATTACATGTACCTCAATCATCTCTCCTCCTTTGATCTCCTGGACGTGGTGGAATTTGCCAGTGTCGCACACCAACTTCCCACCCTCCAGTTTGACGATGCACTTTAGGGGAGAGCCATTCATTTTAATTCAATGCAACATCAAAAGACTGAGGCAGATTGAGTCGATTTTTACCTTGAGCTTCTTGCCGTCCATGGTGGTAATGTCAGCCTCCTTGCCGATTGTGAAGGCGTTGGTGAGGGTCTTTCCGGGGGTCTTGGAGGTGATGACAAAGTCGTTGCCGGTCTGCTTGATCTCGGTTACGGGTTTGATGTCCTTTGCCATCTTCACAACCTCTTCTGGAAGCTCTGTTCAATTATGTCCAACACAATTAATGAACATCCCTGTGAGTTGCAATGGCACAGTATCGGTACAGTTCACTCACCCATTGCCCTGAGGAACTCCTCGTAGTTCTCCTGAACGTAGACTTGCCATGTTCCGTTGAAGGCCATGATGATGATGATGATGGTGGTGAGGTCTTCTGGAGGCTGAGGCGACTGTGTGAAGCTCAACACAAAGTGGGGGACAGACACTTGGGGCTCATCTTTCTTATACCCGAAAGCACATGCACTGTGTCTAATGAGTAACAGCCTCTGTGGAGTGATCCTCCCTGTTTGAACAACCTAGAGTTCAATAACTCCTGCACAGACCAAATTACTATTTACCAGGTACTGCTGTATCTGTTTCATTATGAAATAGTAAACTTTACTAAAGACTGAGAAAGATTTAGGGCAGATGAAGTCAAACTTTCCACATCAAGTACCATCTATATTTGACTTTCCAAGTACCACCAGGACCAGATCAAAGTCAAATCAGGACTGAATTAGGGCCAAAAAATATACCAAAATCGAACATAATTATGTCTAAACTGGATGTAAACCATGTCTAAAACAGAAAATGTGCTACTAAAGCATAAATAAAATAATCTCGATGGAAAATTTACTAAGTCCTAAGATTGCAGATACTGATTCAACAAGTTGAAGAATCCAAGAACCACCAGTTTTTGCATTATCACTGATCTCGGTAATGCTTAACAAAGCTATGAAGTTTATCTTTATAATGTGGCGCATGCTAGCAAGAAGTTCATATAATTGTGCAGTGTTTTTCAACCTTTTCTCACATTTTTGTCAAAACAAAAAGAAACAATTGACACAGTCTGGAAACAACATGGTGCATTCTGTCTGTGCCACGGGGTCTTGGTCTGCGTATTCGACAGCAGTAATGTAGTGTTTTGTTCACTTTTCTTCTTTAAAAGTTTGTTCAGGACACGCCACGCTGACAAATTGCTAAATGTAAAGCAGCAGTTTGGCTTGGTTGAAAATCAATGGGACAGTGAGAATAAGTTGTCCTGTAGGTACCTGATAAATAACAGACTTCCAACCCTGCATTTTCAAGCTCTTATTCATGTTTACCATTGATCATTGGTCATTTCTGTGACACATCAGGGAGCCAGTGTGTGAACAGACCAGCAGTGAGGCCCTGCTCTGGAGTCAATGACACAGCGGACTGTTGCAGACATTCAAATGTGACACTAAAAATACCCTAAACCTACTAAAGAACTGGGCATCGTTTATATGGATCCATTGGTGGCCTAAAAAAACTATTGATAGTTAACCACGGGTACTAAGTTTATGTAAACTGGACTCTTTTAAAGGAACAGGCCACCGTTTTTGCATACTGAGACATGTTCTTACCTGAGCCTAGACAAGTTGATGTGTAACTGTCTGGTCTTTATGTGTGCGCTCAGTCAAGCAAGTGTGTTTACGCAATCCAAGTATAGTCACTCACACAAAATTTAACATGTCGATAAGGTACTGCAAGGCGCAATAATATTATGAGCACTTTACTGTGCGGATGTTGACGTGCTCCTAAGGTGCTAGTACGCCTTACAATATAGTAGCCCTTTTTATTAGAAAATTGACATGTTTAATTCTGTATGACTATGTTTGGATCGTGTAACTACTCACATAACCATATTTAAATAGGGGAAAACATGGAAGAGCTTGGTCGCTTCTAAGTTTGGGTCCCTGAGGAGGAGGAGGCTAAATGCTAACAACATGTTCGGTGTTTTTTGTGTGACTGAGCGCACGCACAAAGACCAGACAGGTACAAATCAACTCGTCTAAGCTCAGGTAAGAACACATCTCTGTATGGAAAAACGGTGGCCTGTTCTGTTTTAACGCTAAAATCAATAGTATGTGTATAGAATAAAACATGACAAAGCAGTTCACAAATACTTAAGGAGAAATTCTTTCTTTATTCAAAACCAAAGAATAGTCATAGTGATAATAGTTACAGAAGTATTTAAATCAGTTAGTTTGACTACATTTACTTAAGTATGTGTTTAAGTAACAACCTCTTGATTACTCTTTCTTTACGGTGTATTCTAGAATTTCTTTGCAAATCTTTTCTTTTTTGCTCTGTCTATCCTATGCCAAAACACTCAATACTCTAGTACTTTCTTTCAGTTACTTGAGTCAATGTTTGGGCCACTCCTCACATCTCTAAGTTGTCGATAAAGCCTTTTCACTTGACATATTGCTCCACACAGTTGATTACTCTGAACACACGCTTAACCCATCATCACAGCATTTTCCGGCGGCTTATCACCGCGTTTATACACACCCACGGTCACGTCCACCTTCTCGGAGCCGTATTTGTTGCTCACCAAGATGCTGTATTTCCCAGAATCCTCCATGGTGACATTATTGATGGTGATGGTTGTACATTTATGCTCCTTGATGACGGCAAAGTGGCCTTGAAACGCAATCTCCTTGTCATTTCGAAGCCAGAAAATGTCAGGGTAAGGGTCACCGTCAACGAAGCATGTCAGGCACAGAGTCTGGGTAGAGGAAGGAGAAGGTAGAATGATATTATATAGATAGGCTCAGATAAAGTGATCAATGAGTGGGATTTATAGTAAAAGAGTTTCAGGCCATACCTTGGCCTCCATGATAGCCACCACATCAGGCAGACCTTTTATCACATGAGCTCGTCCTGTTAAGAAACAATAAACAAATGATCTTTCCACCAAACGTCTCCATATTTGAACAAAATGAAAAACACTCACTCTTTGCATCAAGGGCAGCTTGTCTGTAAGATAAAACACATATTTTTTTTAAGGAGATTTGACAGCAAAGTATCTAATGCAGTGGTAGTTTGATACATGCAGATACCTCACATCATGTTAAAACCTGTCACACCAAACCATGCTGTTCACACCACTAGGAGGCAGCACTTACTTCAGTCTCTGATACTCCTGTAATGCATCGGCAAAGGCTGTTAAGAAGGAAATTAAAGGTTAGAGTCAAATCAACTGGTGTAAAAGCTTACTGGATACCAATTACTGGGTCACCTACCTTGTCCGGTCAGGTCAAGGTGGCGTTTATGCGTCTCCTTTCCATCAAACATCTCCAAAGTGAATTTCCCTTTGTCCTTCTCAGTTGGATTGAGAATATCAATCCAGACCTTGTGAGCACTAAAGCCAGTTCTTGACCTGGTTTGGTCGATAGGCTTCTCTCTGCAGAGAGGAGAGCAGAAGTTAGTTACTCGATAGGATTGAACACTTAGTGCTGTTACAGAAACTGGCCAGCAGATGGGGCTACAGACCAGTCAGAGAATCCTGCACTTTGGTTTATTTCAACTCTTATAACCTGACTCAAACACAGCCACTGAACTCAGAAACATTTTCGCAATTTATTATATTCTGTCAAGTTTAGGTGGCTGTGCTGGAAAGGTTCAATATTTCAGGAGGGGGCACTTGATAAGAAAAGTTTGAGAAGCACAGGGTTAAGGCTATATGATCACTAAAGAACATAAGATTAAAAAAAAGTAAAAAAAAATCAGGCTACTTGAAGCTTATAGTCCCTCAATAAAAAGACGACATTTCATCCATGATTGGATAAAATGACCATGGAATAAACTGAGCCTGACAATGAGACAAGCTGATAACAGTCTATTCAAAAATCCGGCTGCATTTTCTCCTGCCAACTGACCTGCCTGACCCCAAACAATTCACCACAAAAAAGGTCACACACTCTAATATTTGGCTGTAGCGCCTTAAGCTATGAATACAGCAGCATTCACTGTGGCATCGTTTCAATGTCAAAAGATCCTGTGTTGCATTTATTTTTTCCCAAGATCTTGTATTGATGATGGGAGAGTGTGACCTCTGCACAAAACCTTCTCCAGCACATCCCAAACACTCTCAATGGGGTTAAGATCTGGACTTTGTGGCGGCCCATCCATGTCTCCTGCTCACTGAATCACTCTCTCACCACGTGAGCCCGATGAATGCTGGCATTGATGGAACAACCTGGTCATTCAGGATGTTCAGGTGGTCAGCTGATCTCATTTTTTGGGCACAAAGTGTTGCTCTCTGACGCATGACATTTACACCCACACATAGGTGCAAGAAGTGTCCTGCCCAAGGACACAGCAACAGCATGCATCAGTCGGAGCTTGGGTCCGTGGACAAATGCTCTAACCACTGATCCAAAATGCTGTCTCAATAGAGTATGGTCCCAAAGATTGAGTATTTTCTAATAAGCAGTGGACATCACAGTTACTCGAGCTTGTTAGGGTTGCATTTTTCTGTCCCAAAGAAAGTATGTGAGACCTACTTGAAGAGCCAGCTGGTCTTCAGGTGGCTGGTGTAATATTTGAGCGAGCAGAAGAGCCTGAAGCCTTCCTCGGTGCACTCGATGCTCAACGGGCCGGCTGACAGCGCTGCAAAGACAGTTAGCACACACACTGCTGTTGATAATAAAGCTAATAAAGTTTGTGTACCATAATAATTAATATCTCAGAATAAAGTGCACTTAATTCAACAGAGGTTCTTAATTAAGCCCGTCACAAAGGAGGACGCGCAGGGGAAATTTCATAAAGCTCGTTCTGGCAAATCCAAATAACTCACCGCACTGTTTACTCAGCTGCTGCCGGAGCTTGTCATACTCTGCGAACAAAGAGAACCGTGAAGCCGTCAGAAAGTGCAAGGCCATTTTCTAAAATAAATCAAGGTTTGATTAGAGTAAAGGTGGATCTAACATTGTAAAGAGTGAAGACAAGCAAGTTATTATTGCTGTCTTGGAGTGGATAAGGAATGTGTCGACGTGACCAGTGGTGGGGAAAGAAGCCTAAAGGTAGAAGTGAGGAAAAAATAAGACTAGTGTATTATCACCAAGTGCGAGTACTGAGAAGGCTAACTTTTGGTCTGATGAAGGGCACGAGGCCGGAAACGTCACATATATTTATGGTTTAAGAAACAATTAAAACATAGGGAGCTTTCACTGCTGCGTGGATCCTTACTTTAATCTCTGTCTGCACCTCAATTTCTCCACTAAGACATGAATAAAAATTTATCTAAGTTTTTGTATTGATGTAAAAGGACGGACAGAACAAAATAGCTTTTGATATTTCCAAAGTATACAGCCAAAAAGCAAATCAAAAGAAATGAATCTTAAGGTTAATTTAAGAAAATTAACTGAAGTTTAAAATGTGGTTTATTGGAAAGAGTGGAACCAACTGTTTTACCAAATGTACTGTGTGATAATGCACTTATTTGAGAACATGTTTCCAAAGCACATGTGCTTGGGTAAACGTAGCCCGTCTCTGGTTCCCAATTCCCAGTTTGCATAATCATGAAGAAAGGTTTTTAAACCGTCATCTGTACTGTAGTACTGCAGAACTCAGTTTAAGTGCTGGACTCTCATCCAAGAAGCTTCATCAGCAGCACTTATGATCATAGTTTTGGCAGCAGGGAGAATATAAGAGACCAATGGGAGGGTTTAACATGTACCACACTTCTTTGTTGAAAAACCTACCCAGGTTTGTTTTTGAACAATTTGAGAGACTTAAAAGGCAGGTCGTACCATCTCCTCCCTCTTGTTTTAGTCAGCCTTCTGCTTCTGAGCAAGATCTTTAGTGCTGCGGACGAAGCTTCTTGAATAAATGTCCAACACTTAAAGTACAGAGTGCAGATGACAGCCTGAACTTTGGTCTACAATGGAAAACTCCTGTACGACAGAGAGCTTATGAAAACAATGTTATATTAAAGGACATTTCACCTAATTAGATGTACATGTATTTACCTGTGTTTACCAAAGTTGTGATTCTGCTCTTTTCTGGATAATATTTGTCATTTACCATTCAATCCCGAACTCTAGAGTCCAGGGTCAAGCCTCACCATCATCCAATAACTTTAAGTTGCTCTGATCCTCTCCTCTCTTATCGGACACTACGGCTTTGTACGTGCCCGTCTCCTCCTGAGAAGCCTGCAGGGGGAAAAAGAGATACAGCACATTCACAACTTTTTCCAATGAAATATTAACACCCCCAGGACAACCAGGCAAGTTTAATTTATCACTTTTAGGGCCGTGATGTTCTTCAAGGTGAACATAAGGTGGCAATTCTTCACGGTACAATAGCACAAATTACAAATCCCATCTGTACCTGTGGGATGGTGAATGAGCTGACCCCTGATGTCCGGTCGTACGAAACTTCCTTTATTTCTTTGCCTTCTTTAAACCACTTTAGGGTTGTCTCCTTGGTTGTATTTGTCACCTATGGGAATGTAGAGTGAGGCAGGATACATTGTTTGTTTGCAAAGAATACAGCACTGCCCAAATCATTATTATCTATTCCAAGCCTCAAAGTGAAGTTACCTTGCACTTAATAACCAATTCACATTCGTCAGTCACAGACCAGGACAAGTCCTCCTGGAAATGGGGCCCTGCAAAACCAAAGAAACAGCAGCATAAAATGTCGTGACACTTGCTAAAATCATAGCATTGTGTGAGATGTGTCTGTAACGCATTGGAATATTCTAGAGCGTTTGGATTTGGTGCTCTTTTTTTTTTGGGACATGGACTTTAAGCCTGTGACACGGTGCGGCCGTGAGGTGTATTTGCACATGGGCCACCAGGACATTGACCGTTCTGTTCTGCATTAAACGTGCCTCCAATAACGTCTGACACAAAACTCAGGAACAGAAATCTGAGGGTTAGGGCTGATCTTCTTTGCTGCACCGGAGGTGAGTTTGGAGTTACAGTACGTGTCTGTGATGCAGGGGGATTCTCACCAGACTTCCTCTTGTGGTTGTGTCGGTTTGCATCAGCCAAAGCCAGTGTCTGATGAAACACTAAGACACAGAAAAGTTTGAACAAATACACAATCTCAAACTTCATACGTAATTTCAGTTATTTAAACCTTTATTTTAGTAAGTAACTCATTCCCCTAGAGGCCATAAGCCCCACTGCAGGTGTAGTAGTAGCATGTTGCATTTTTTTTACTGATTCCATTAGTGTGTATTGGGGCCTCTGACCCGGAGGGATGGGGGTGAGGGTTGTGACAGAAAGTGTGCGATGCTTATAGTATGTTTCTTAAATATTCCATTTAGTGTAATCTAAAAGCTCTTCTTGGGGCTGGAGTGACAAATTAACCAGCAAAGATTAAGTCAGTGTGTTGTATCTTTTACTAAACATTCGGCACCAATAACTGACTGGAATGTTTAACTCCAGTCTGATGAAGAACTATGAAGAACTGATAAATGATATGAACTCACAGTCGTCCACAAACACTAATGTGCACTGGTTCTTGGCCTTGCCGTCTTTCAGCTGAGCCGTGTACGAGCCCTGGTCCTCAGGGGAGAGTGGATCGAATAGAATCTCCACCAGACCTTTGGCCTTGTCAAAGGTGATCTTCCGGTGCTGCGAAGCAAACAGACTCTCTGTGACCCAGCGGTCAGGATACAAAAACATGGCAATAACACACTGCACTTGAGCAGAGGTGCTCAGTTACAGTTACTCAAGTGCATGTGCTTAAGGCAAGGCAAGACTATTCTATTGATCCCTGATGTAGACTGTTCCAGACCTTAGGCAAATAAAACTGAAATGTAGCCACAGCACGTTTAGTCCCTCCCTGAGGATCTCAAAGCCAGGATGGTTCATATGGGTCTAATGTGTCAGAAATGTACTTTGGAGCCAATCCATGATGAGACTTGCACCAAGCAGAGCTGTTTTAAAGTCTATTCTCTGAGCAACAGGAAGCCAGTGCAGAGACCTGAGCACTGGACTAATGTGGTCATATTTGCTGGTTCTATTTAGGACTCGAGCAGCAGCGTTTATTCTATCATGCAGCTGTCTAACAGATTGAGCAGGCCGTTACATCTCAGCTATGTTTTTAGATGGTAAAAAGCTGCTGATGTTATTTATTTCATACAACTGTTGGAAGTGTGGTCCATTTCTAACCTGTTTTTATTGTAGTTTTAGAAAGGTGACTAGTGACACTTTGTTTTATCTGTGTTAAGCTGCAGGAAATGCAGTGATGCCATAAATCTAAAGGAACATGTTCACCTGCCATTTGAAGTAACTGTACTTCATGGAGTAGTTGTAATTATTTTGCTGTATTTTCCAACACAGATACAGCAGGCTTTGAATTGGTATCCAGACGTTTATGTTCATCAGGATAAGAGTCTCACATGTTGGGGCTGCACAGGTCTCTGCTCTGTGATGAACGACAGGCCTAATCAGCCAAACAGCTTTTTGAATTCACAAACCTCAGCTCAGATCATTCAGAAATAGCACATAATCAGTACGTCGGCTTTTGAATTGATTTTGAGAAATAAGTGCTCAGTGAAACGTGCCGCACATGGTTGTTGTTTGGCTTGCCTTCGGTACATGCCCTGCTGAATATTCGGGGCATGTTACAGTATATTGAATGTTGCGGAGGCTACAGTTATGACTGATGTGCACTTCTCTTTTACGCTGCTTTTGGAATTGCACTTCTTTATTATAAACAAAAGACATTTGCCTTTCAAATGGCAGAAAAGCTCTCATTTTCCAGATTCTTCGCACAGTGGCGTCTCATTATGTAGTCAACATGTGTCTGAAATTGCTTTTTTGTTTTTGTTTTGCGAACAGCTCTGCCTGGCATTGTAGTACCTTATGAAAATGGGTTGATGTAGATGACTTTGAGATGGCCAGAGACAACACACGACATGTTGGTTTTCCTTTATGGATGAATGTATGAAGTAATGCCTGATGTGGCGTATGATGGTAAAACAATCAAACAGAGGTACAGTCGTACATCAATCTGACTGTTTTTGTCATTTTGTGCTTTTGGCATTTGTCCAAAACCAGATTGAAGCAGATGTTCTCCATCTTCAGTGATCCCAGGGTCTTACCACCTGAATGAGCTCGGCTTCTGGGCCGTGTGCCGTGTGTCGCACCTGCTCTTTCTTTGTTGGCAATTCCAGGACGATTTGTGCTCTGCGAACAGCCTTTACCTAATGTAGGACCACATTCAGACAAACTGACATTTTGAGCTTTTAAAGACCCTGACTTTTTTTTTCTCAAGGTGGAATAAAATCACCACACATGGTAAAAAAATTTTTAAAAATCGACCACTGTGGGCATTTCATTTTGACAGCAGCAGGTCATATTTAATGCTTAGGATTAAATGCCACTGTTTATGCCCAAATACTATATTTTAATTTTAATTGTGCATACTTAGTTTCTTAAAAGCACTACACAGAGTTTAAACATCTTAAAATTAGGTATTTTCCTCCCCCTACATGTTCCAGCCATGTCCTAATGTGTAAAAGGAGCTCAGACCTGTTCACCACAACTGCCTCTAAAATCCTGTACTGTCTCTCGAAAAGCTTAATATAGAACCTGCAGTTACACGTATGACCTGAGGTGGTAGTAGTGAGTATAAAATCATCAACTAGCATCTAGTTCCTCTAAGATTTGCAAACTATTTTAGACTAATTCTGCCAAACAGCAGCTGCATGTCTTTTACTTATACAACATATGCAGTAATAATAGTTGAGCAATGTCATTATTCTCACCACAAAAATGTATTTACTTTAATGCTTCTTTAAGTACCTAAAAACCTAATTTTAGCAAAATTCTTTAATGACTTTTCATGCTTTTTAATGCCCTGCAGAAACCCTGTAATTGTAATGACGAACAGTGAATGATGAAACATGCTCATAAACTCACTCTAAGTCTTTATTCCTGTGAACAATTAGAATATCAGAAATCTGGGAATTAGTTTAGACAAAAACTAACAGTTTAAACGTCAGTCACTCCCTCTTTCATCGTTTGAAAACCAGAACTTTTATGTCCTTTCTTGTGGAAAAGTTTGGGTTGTTTCATTCACGTACTGCATGTTTGAGTATATACTTCATAAAATTCAGTCTCTTTACTCCCCAAGGGCACAACATGCTCCACCCCACCTACCGACGTCATGGTTCTCCTTTGTATTTTTATCAGACACATTTGGATTCTTGCAGCGCTTAAATCGCCTTCACTGCAAACACTTTCTTAATAGCACAGTAAAATGACTTAACATATTACTTAACATACAATACCGGAGCGCTGGAGATTTCGTGGTCGTTGAAAACAAGGCGTAGCTCCGCAGCGTCACTCAGGCTCTCGGTTTGGAGCCACAGACGGACCCTGCCTTCCTCTGAGACCTCCACCTGCCAGCCGCTCTTCAGCTCGATCACTGTCGACACAAAGTTAAACAGCTTACAGAAGGATGCTCTATATTCAGTTATCTTGCGTATCATTGTTGGAAAGGAATATCATTTAGACACATACACGGATTTCTCACTTGCCAGCTGAGTTCTTTGAGCCGCTCCAGGTCTGAAAAAGATCAAACTGATGATTAACACTTCAAATACTACTTTAAGTGCACACAAAGAATGTTAACAGAGGCTTAGCAATAGATCAGCAGAGGCTAGAACGCTATCTTAAGTTTAGAAACTACACTCATTTTTCAGTTTTTCAACTGTTGTAGGGATGAATCAGATTAGCCAATTGCAGAGACTGAAGTTTCATAACCTCTGTAGTTTAAACTTCTACAAACATGTCCTGAAATATACATGCTATTCTTGCATTAGGTTAATTTCTCCAGTGTTCCCGTTCAGTTGTCAAAGCTTTTGGATATGTTGAATGAATCTTAATTTGAAATGTAACAGAAATGACGGTGCTGTTTGGAGAAATTGGATGTTTCTTAGATGTTTTTGCAAAATTGGTCCTGCCCGAGCTTCAATAAAAATATATATTTTTGTAAATATTTCATAAACATGCCCTGTCTGGCCCCAGAAATGAGGAAAACATCAAATACTGATTTAGGTAACACAACTCAATCCGCCTTACACTAGAACAACATTTAAAGGGGGGGTATTATGCAAAATCGACTTTTTCAAGCTTTACATCATGTTATTAAGTCATTCCCTCATTAAAAACATGCCTGAAGTGTTGCCTTGGCACATTCACATATTTTTGAGTAATCTGTAGAAACTCTGATGGCGGCCATTTTAGGGATAAGTTTGCCTGAGTCCTCCTAGGAACGCCCCCACCTCCTGGAGACGCCTCCGAGCTTTCGTCACCAGCCGAGTAACCAACCACTGCTCCTCAGCAGAACCCCCTCCCCACTGATGCCACAGACAGCGTGTGGAGGGGGCGTGTCTGAAAGGCTCAGAGGTTCTTAAAGAGACAGAGGCCTATTTCAAGACATTCGCTGCAGCCATTTTGAGAGAGCAATTTTATACAAGGCAGTTATTCTAATATACTGCATTTACAGACCAACAGAAGGTTTGGTCATCATTGTAGTGTGATATAAAAATCTGCAAAGCAATAATATCACTAAAAGATTAAAGGTCCTATACCTGATTCTTGGATTACAAGCAATGAAAGAGGAAGCCACTAAATTAAAATGTTCGTTGTAGTTTAAAATTCATTCCTAACTTTTCTATAATGTTTCCAGCATCTTGTTTCTTCACAGGGAGCACTTTATAGGCACAGTTCACAACTTGCAGGGTCACTTTTCGGGGTCGTTTTTACAGAAATGCTCAAAAACTGACCTGAAAGTTCATCATAACAACATAAAAATAAAACAAATGGTAGCCAAATACAATCGTTTACAGCCTGGTCTTAAATGGAGCCAGCCACATGAAATGGTTGACTCGCATATTAAGGCAAACTGTTCCTTTAACTGAAACACAGCCATAAGAACAGAACACATTTCTGTTTTGGTTCTTAATCAGAAAACGGAATGAGCCCCACACTTTGAGTCGCCAGATCCTATGGCTAAAACAGTATGAACATAAAATGAACACAAAGGGGCTGTCTCCTACATTTGCGATCCTGTCCCCAATCACCAGGACCAGGTCTGCGAATTAGCTGTTATGGCTATGAATATGGCATCGCTATTTATAACAACGCTTCTTGTTCTGTCCCTATCAAATGAACAAATAAATAAAATAAATGAAGTGCTGAGGCTGTGCGACTACATTTATCAACACATTCATTTCAAGAACCATAAACACAACGACCTTTTCTCAACTCCCCCTTTAACCCTCTCTTGCTTTGCGCCTTTACCACACTCCCCAACCACCTCTGACTTTACCTTCTGCAGTGAAATCATAGCTGGACGACTTGCCGGGGTCGTCAGTCGTTTCCACGGTGTACAGGCCCAGGTCCTCCTCCGACGCGTCAGAGAAGGTGAGCACTGAGCTGGTGAACGAGAGAGAGTAACCCAGCCTCTGATTAGCTGCACAACAATCACAATCTAGCCAAACTCGCCGCTTGCTTGGTCGAAAATAGCACATCGCAAAGGCTGCAATCATTCAGGCAGCACAATAACCTTTCATAGAACAAAATATCACATCAAATCGCAGTCGCAAGGGAAATTGCAAGTCGGTATTTGGCCAAAAGTCGTGCAGCCGAACGTCCTCCAGTTCCGCACAAAATGCTACGTGTTGCCAGGGAAGTTTTCTATGTGTATAGCCTCAAAGCGAGCCGACTTGTAATGAAACTTTTCTTCCCACGGTCACTGCAGAAACGAAACAGTGCGGGTGTGAAATTCACGGAAATCCCAAAGAGAAACAGCCACTCACGGCACAATTCTATTTCTTAGAACTAATTCTCTTGGCTCAGAGCGGCCGGTGTGCCTTAGGTTTCAATCACACTCCAATAAGCCCCCTTCTCTTCTGTGGAGGTAAAGTTACAACACCAAGTCAATCTACTTTATACAGTAAGTTTTGCAGTCCCTGTAAAGCTGTTAAAGCTTGAAGTGAGGTAGAAAAGACCAGAAGGGATTTGTCTATGGTAACTTTTAACGACTAACCACAATATTCCTTCATAATAAAAACTTGTCTGGAGTTGTAGCTTCATGCATGCAAGTTTTAATACTTTGTTTACACAATCTCACGTTCAAAACGCTCTTTCCTATCTACTGATGTCACGAGGTCGTGTCGTGGTGCCAGGAAATGCTCCAGTGTGTTTTTAAAGTTCAAATTATTCCCATTTAGCATCTCTTGCCAAAAGCTAACGGCTGCTGGCTTCTAGTAGTAACAACAATTGTATTTAAAAAAGACTTACATTAATACTAAATCTGGACCAAAACAGGGCTTAAATGAAACAAAATAAAACAAATAAACATGAAATTGTGCGCATAAGTTACCAAGCGTTTAGGTTTTAGGCTGTGCTTGCAAAAATGTGCACATCACAGTCAAAGGGAAGACCCTGCAATTTATTGTGGCTTTGCGATGCGGGTATTTCATCATATTATACTGCGATAACAATGACTTGCCGATAAATTGTGCAGCCCCAGCCTGAATATATAGAACTTTTCAGTTGTGTAACTTTATGGCCACAGACGCTGTTCCCTTGATGGCCTTGTGCGTACAACAGTACCTGTTCTTTTGGCTGTGTGCCTGTGCTCTGCTCTCATCTATGGGCTCAGTGTAGTCTCTGTTCCAGAGGCCCGGGCTTTCTTCATCAATCTCCTCGGCCTCATAAGTCAGACAGATGAAGCCTTCATCATCCACACCGATTTCTATGTCTTTAGAGCCTGCAGGTGTGAGGTTTATTCAATCACATCACTATTCACTCATCCTGACACATTACAAACACTTTTACAGTGATCAATACAACAATATTATCAATTATTGTGTGTGGGGGAAAAAAGGAAATGTTTAGAAGGTACTGTTTCTGAATCAAGAATCTCTAGTGTCCAGTGCGGTACCTGGAGGTGTGAGGGCAGTGATGGGCTCCGAGGGCAGAGAGGGACATCCAGCCCCAGCTTCATTCACAGCCGTCACCCTGAGGCGGTAGGTCTGCCCTGTCTCCAGACCACACACCTGCAACATCAAACAATTCCTAAGATCATCTAACTAACTACTTTTACATTTGATCGGGTATATTCAACAAAGGAAATGATCATACTGAGCATGTTTCAAGGACACCATGATTGTCATGTTTCCGTGAATGGAAATGTCACGGGGGAGAGCAACACGCAGCAAACTTTTTGTGAGGAAGAAAACTAGCTAAAAATCTTAAAAGTGAAAAATTAAATGAATCACCAGACTAACACATTTTTATTCCAAAAGAAAGTACTGCACTAGGGCTGCACAATTTAGCACTGTCAAATTGAAATCCCAGTTTTAACGGTAATGTACTCTTAAAACAACAAAATGAACCAGTGTGCTGGGCCCCGGACAGCACAGAGCGGGACAAGAACAGACTGAACAATCATCTTAAAATAGTCCCATCCAAACTCCCTACTGTACAGCTGTAGTTACCTTGTAGTGCGTTCCAGAGATGGGTTGGTCGTTTACAGCGGTCCATTCGTCTGACTGGTCGTCCTGGCTCATTTCCAGTAAATAACCAGTAACTGGACCTTGTCCTTCATACAACGGTGGAGCCCAAACAGCGACCAGCGAAGTATCTCGGACCTCCTTGATTTGCATGTCATAGGGACAACCTGGAGAAGGAGTCACACTGAGTAACATTTCACACAAAAGGTGGCCACAATAATAGTGTTACTTACTTACTGAAATAATCTAATTTAGTGAGAAGAAAAATGTTCTGTATGATAAAACTGCTCCAAGATGTACAGTGCATGTAGCAATGTGCTGCTTAACCAGAAATGTTCTGCAGTGTGTCCTCCAACAAGTACTATTAAAAAAATATTAAAAGTATAAAAGTATAATCAGAAAAGTATAATCAGAAAACAGCAGAGCATTAAAGTCCAAAGGAGTACAGTCTTGGGGTGGCTTCATGGCTTCGTGGCACACTGTAGTTAATTTGCCTAATGATTTTTTGGTCTCTTTTCAATTATTAACGACACGGGGGGAAGCCCATTGCCAAGATTAATGAGGTGCGCTTTCAAAGTGGCCTGACGTGTGAGTGAGTGCCTCCGCACTGGCTGCACTCGTGTGAAGGGGCCACTGGTGCACACTGGGCTCAGGGTGCCTGTGTGTCTGGTTTTATAATGAGCTGCTCAGACGAGTCACTCTTGAATGGACAATTTGTCATTTTTCGCAGATTTCGCGCGGCTTGTGTGCCGGGCCGATGGACCTGTGGACTTGGTTTCATGCTGAAAGAAACGGAATTTTACTTTTTCCATTTCTTTGCGTGGAAGAGAAGGCCTGTAGCGGCAGAGGAAATGATATAAGGCAGTACAGGCAGGAGGAGCTGATTCATGGAGGACATTTTCTGTAAAGTTCAACCTTCCTTGAGGTTAGAAGTGTTGAGAGATGAGATGAGAGATACGATAAGACTTTGTTAATCTCACTAGTTTCTACTTTGTGTTTTTTGTAGAAAAGCAAATGTGCAACTGTGAAAATTGTGTGAGATTGTGTGACCTTCAAACATTGTTATCTGTGCAGGGAAGTTTGACCATGAACAGGGTCAGAGCAGGTTTGTTGAAATTGTCTGGACCTCAAATACAGAGGAGCATCATGTTTCCTCTGACGTATATCGGAGTGTGGGCTGGTGACTGAATATGCATGATAACTGAAACCTCCACGAATAAGACAAAACACCATCCCAAGTATGTTTTTGAATCATCCTCTATGGCTTACCATCTGGGCGAAGGTATGTGGTGCTATGAAAAACGTATCTGAATGTATGTTTTTATGTTTCTACTGCAGTTGTTTTGCTGACAGCAGTGTCGAGCTCTCTGTGCACAAGACAAACTCCCAGTAAAAGGTTTCACTCATTCGTCAGGATGCAGCAACATGGTTCATTCCGCTCCTTTAAAATGGCCCCTTACCTGGCTCTGGCATCGTCCATTTCTCACAGAGGAAAGGCTCACTGGGCTCCGACGGCTTCCCCACGCCCACCATATTAGCGGCAAACACACGAAACCGGTAGAAGTTGCCACTGGTCAAGTTAGACACCTGGGACATGAGGGAGACACAGTTGGCTCAGGGAGTAATTTTACCCCTCAATCTGTTATTTTGAGGTCTGACACTAAAATGTTTTTTCATAAAAAACATAAACATTCATGAACAGCATAATGATTGAGCTTGGAAACTTTTATAGGATCAGAATACTGTGAATACTGTGCTGTGTGTCGTACCTGAACCGAGCACATTTTCTCCACTTTAGCTTTACCCAAATCAAAAAGCTTCTTTAAAAAAAAGTGTCAAAATAGCAACAAAAATGAGACGAATATGAGCATAAAAAAGCCACAAGAGCAACAAAAAAGTGACAAATATGATGCAAACGCACAAAAAAAAAGCAATGGAAAAATGTCCCAAAAAGTGATGACAATGCGGGAACAACGCATGGAAAATCTGTTTTGATGAGTTTTGTAGATTTGGGTAAAGCTGGAGAAAATGCACTTGGTTAAATTACCCCATGGGGACAAACGATGGGTAAGTGGTGTGACCAATAAAAACAATCGCACAGTACGGCTGCATAACAATCTAGAAACAATTACAATAGTAGTATGAACATTGCACTTCCGTTGTGCACTGTGTCCACTTTTAGTACTGGACCATTGTTTGCTTTATTTGAAAATCGAAAGCTATAAACAGTCCGCATTGATGGATGTGGTGAAAGTCCGTAAAGTAGCAAAAGTTTGTTGTTAGTGCTGCTCTAAAGCCCCTGAGGCAGGTGCTGTATGGGGTATTAGTGCTGCTGCTGTCCGAGCGTTTCTGCTGAGCTCCCGAGGCACTTTAGCATCGGGAGGAGCAGGGATTCAGACGCATCGATCTGCACATTGATCTCCCTATTCACAGCCACTTAGACTTTAAGGCCCTCATCACTCGTGCCAGCACTTGTGAACTTCTGCCGCTGCTCTGGGGCAACTATAATTGACACAACCGTAACCGCAATAGGCGTCTGAAAAGAACCCTTTCCTACCTGACGCCCCCTCACTGTCTACAGATCCCTCTCTAACTACATAAGGCAGAGGAGCCATCTGTTATCTGGTCAATACAGGCTGCAGTTTGTGGCAGTGTGAGAGTGAGAAACGTCCTGTTAGAATGTGAAAGCCTGGCTACACTTTGCATTTTAAATAGTGGTTTGGAAACATTGGATCTCCAGCCTGCCTTTCCATTTGAAGTTGAAAACAAAGTTAGAAAAAGTGCACTTCAGATACCTGGAAAGAGCGCCGGAGCCTAAGAACAAATCCAATCAGATTTTGTAATTGCTCTCATTTGCATTATGCAGCAAACAGTGGAAAACACGCCAACGTCGAAATAAAACTTCTGAGTCCTGCAGGTTCTCACTTACAACAGCAGGGGGAGCTGTATATTCTTGGAAAAAAAAGTCATCCTGCAGCTCCAAAGCTCTGCAGTGTTGAGAATGTACAACATGTTATGCAAATGTATTTATTCTGATGTGGGGTTTTTGCAATGACAATACATTGTTCTCTCTCTTTTTTCTCCAGTGTAAAAGCAAAGCACTAATTTGCTTAATGTTTAATCACAAAGCAGCGGTGATCTCCAGAGGAAGGTGAAAGATTTAACTTTGCCACATGTCTCCATGGACACTCAGTTGCTAAGTGACAGAAGTCAAATTAAATAATATCATTTTCGGTCATTTCTGCAGAGGGCGCGTGAGGTGACTGTGGGACATTTTATTTGTTAATATTAATAAAATTAGTATTTAAAGCTGCACAATGTTTGATAACGGTTTTGTAAATAGAAATTTTTGTTTTGGGGGTTTTCATTAAATTGTGCCAAAACAAATCAGCAAAACCCTGAGACAAGACTGAAATGCAACGAAAAATCCTTTTGCACATTGTTATCGAACATTTTTGTCTTCAGCTGTGACACGCAAAATAATTGGCCACTCTCAGTCAGATGGAAGATCTCTCTGACTTTCCAATACAGCGAATGAGACACTGAACATTGTGTTTGCTCATATTGCAGTCATTTGTGCTGCCCTGTTATATCTGATTGAAGCCCTACATGCACTGACCTTAAGCTGCCTCTGTTGGACGGCGCTCACATTGACCTCTCCCCAAACGTCTGCGCCCTCTTCTTTCTTGTCCAGGTAGTAGCCTCGCACAGGGTCTCCCCCGCTGTGTGCCGGCGCTCTCCAGCCCACCACCATCTCCGAGCCGGTGCACAGCAGCAGAGCAATGGCAGATGGAGCAGATGGCACTCCTACAGGCCGCACAACAGAGACAGTGAAACCCCAGAAACACCTGAGAACCTGCCTGACAGACAATACTCAATTCAAGACTGTGTGTGATAAAGTCTTTGACAATTCCTTAAAGTCAAATCTCCTTAAAAGCAATTGAAGACTTTTTTCTATTCAGGAATTTTATTAGATTTTATTTCTTTATTTTGGCTGATGCACTTTCTGATTTGTATCAGTGAAAAGCAGTCTAGAAATACATTTTAGATGTTTGATGCCAGCATGTGTGTCACTCTTGTTCACATCCATGATTTTCACTGGATGCTTGAATGGCTCATGTAGCACTGTCGACTTAAATCACAGACGTGTTGACGTTGTTGAAGAAATGAGGAAGTTATTCCCAATTGGAGTTAAATAAATTGCCGCCACCTGAAAGATAATCGCCCACGCAGTAATTATCCAACTGGAAGCTATTACCTATTTTGTTTTGTTGAATCCCGGTGGCGACTTTTTTTGGCCGGGCAGTGCAATATACAGAGCCAAAATATGAGAAAGTTACTCAAGTAAAAGTCAAAAAAAGTCTACAGATAGATTCTCTATTTTCCATCTGAAACTGCATGGAAACACCACCGGAGTCTGTTGAAATTTATGTTGTCGAGTTGTTTTGATCACCATTTCAGTGTTAAAAGCAGATCTACTGCTTGGTCAAACAAAAACTTGTGTGGAAAATACAATATCTTAGACAATATATGGCCAAAAGCTACATTTTTATTTGGGTCAGGGCTTGTCGGGTAATGGTGAGTCCCGAAGCCATAAGGAATGTAGTGAGTGAGTGGTTGGTGATGGTCGGAGGAGCTGATGGCACAGACTGGTTGCCTCGCTTCCATCAGTCTACCCCAGGGCAGTTGTGGCTACAACAGTAGCTTACCACCACTGAGTATGGAGTGAATAAATAATGACTAGAGTAGCACTTTCAGAAACTTGTTAATACAGGCTTGTAAAGCACAATCATTATACCACTAGTCTAAAGTAATAGTGTGAGTAATAAGTAACTGTTTGATTTGTTTTGTATGTTTTAGTGTTGACTTAATAAGACAGAAAAAACAATAGGCTTAAAAGAAGATATTTCCATAAAAATAGATAAAATATAAATAAATAAAACAAATATTTTAAAACATAATATAGAAGAAAATGAAAATAAATATATTCAAATTTCTTGTATTTTTACCCCCTAAAGATTTACAGGGAAGAGTACTCAAATAAGGTGATACCGCCTTTGCTCTGCCCAATCCTATCAGACCTCGGAAGCTGAGCAGGGAAGGGCCTGTTCGGTAACACCATTTGGAAACACCAAGAAGCCTGGGTGAATGCAGTGAGTGAGTGGTTGGTGGTGGTCGAAGAGGCCGATGGCACAGATTGGTTGCCTCGCTTCCGTCAGTCTAACCCAGGGTATGACGTGAATGAATAATGACTACAGTGTAGCACTTTAAGAAATTTGGTAATACAGGCTTGTAAAGCGCAATATAAGTGTAAGGCATTATCATTATTATTATTAGAGTACAGTTACTTCAAAATAAAATGACTCAAGTTCAAGTCAATGGGCCAGATCTTGTGCCTGTCACAAAGATGGTCTGGGTCATAGCGAGTTTTCGGTCGAGTGCAAATGCATGCTGTGCACCTGTGCCTTCGCCGGTAAGCTGTGGGCGTCACTTCTGGAAACAAGTAGCCGGCAGAGGCGTGTTATACAAGCAGCACTGACTTCAACAAGAGCTTGCTGCATTCCCTTCGCTCGATCTGCTTTAAGGGCGCTATTTACACTTTCATGTCAATCCAAGCCACAGAAACCAAACCAGATTATATAGCGTTCAAGTCAGTTTCTAATGCGTGAGAACCGTCCACTCCGTAACCCATACTTACTAAGGGCCGCTTTGACTCTGATGGAGGGAGACTCTTCTGAGTAGTTGCTGTTCCCGGCTCTGCTCACAGACTTCACCCTGAACACGTACTCTCTTCCGGTCTTGAGGCCATGCACTATAAAGCTAACGCAGGCACGATTTAAATTCTGCAACTTTAGAATACAGCCAGACGAGGGGCAGAGCTGCTGTGGGACAAACACGACAGTTACCTGTTCTTGGTGCAAGGCTTGTTATTGACGGTCTTCCATTTCTGTTTGCCTTTCTCACTGTAGTACAGGTAATAGCCCAGGATGCCGTCTTTATCCTCTGGCTCCTGCCATTTGAGATGCACCGAGGTGTCTGTGTCTCTGAAGGGCAGCAGAGAGTGCGGTGGGGCAGGTGGGGCTGAGCAAACAAACAAGGCCAACACAGAGAAGGTTCAGTCAAGAGAAACACGTTGGCGTGATTATTTACTGTGAGTTTGGATTGTTTTGTAATTACTGTGAAATTATTGAGCGGGAATGCCAGGCACACTGCGAAACATCATCTTGAAATAAGAACCTTTCTTGAAATGCGTTGATTTTAAGAGAGTAAGTAAAGAAATCTCCCACTTGAACAAGTAATTTGCACTTAAATTGAGAAAAAACATCTCACTGCACTTAACATCAGATAATGAACTTAAATTATTATCTTTTTTTTAAATTATCTGTCAGTGGACAAAACATTCCACAGGTTTATAACTTGGCAAGGGAAAATGACTCAAATTAAGATGAATGTGAATAATTTTAACTCATGAATATGTCTATTTTCTTGCTTGTGTAGCTTGGATTTGTGGTGTGTGAGTGAGTGGTAAGTGTTAACCTGGCTAACACCAGGCTGCTGTGTGCGCTCGAATTATTTCGAACTGCACAACAGCCTGGGGACCATGGCCGACATCTCCGGTGGATTTGGGAACCAATCACAGAGCGAGGAGGGACGGCAAGACGATGACGCGCTATTCGATATACGGAAGCTTGTAGTTTATTTACGGATAATAAAAAAAAAAGTTTATTTACGGATCCAACGTGACAGCAGCAGACACAATGGTATTTTTTGATCAAGCTTTAGACCTTGTTCTAAATAGTTTATATTCAAAAGTTTACAGCGGGTACGTCATACGTCATCTCATACGATGATACGATTGGCCATGGCTACGTGCAGACGCAAGAGACTTTTTTTTTTTTTTTTTCGTATCGCCCAATAAACGAGTATGGACGATCGTAAACCACACCTCTCCTACGAGAAAATGAATTGGTGGTCCCCAGACTAAATATCACTTGTGATTTTAGTCTGGTGTTAGCCAGGCTAGGTAAGTGTTGGTTAGAGGGGCCAACAGCACAGCCGTTGCTGTGGGTCTACCCCGGGGCAGCAGTTCCTTTGGGTGACCTTCATCGGTAAAAAAACACTACACAAATAAGTTTCCTTTCCTATTGAAGTCACAATATTGCCTTTTCTTACTCATTCAAACTCTTTACACCAAGCACCAGAGAATATTTGACCTTCCAAGAGCCACCAGGTGTGGACCGAGATCAAAGCAGGACTAACTCTACAAAGGTCTATAATAGACCTAAATTGGAATATATTGTGACTAGACTGGGAATAAACCATATCTAAGCCACTGTAATATTTGATGACCCCGAAGAAGCTCAAGAACCACCCGTGGTACACGTACCACAGTTTGAGAAACTATTCGAGCGAAAGTCTGAACCAGAAAGTGGCTCTGCAAAATGTAATTGGCCTCCTGCACTCTGAGAGTAATGAACACATTACTGCAGTCAACACAGGCCCACAGTCACCTTGTGGCTTTCCCAAGGATATGGGCGCGCTGGCGGCGGAGGGGTCACTGACTCCGTACTTGTTGACGGAGCGCACTCTGAAGTAGTACTTCTTGCCCTTGACCAGGTCCATCACTGGGAAGCGAGGAGAGTTGACCGCCATCTCCAGGCTGGCCATCTCCCAGCTGTTATTACCGACTACACACTGGGCAAAGACAGACACAACTTATTATAAGTATTACACAAAACAATAATGAGATGCTTATGATAGAAGACAGACTAATATCAAGACGTAAAAATCCCATTCAATCAGCAATCAGCAATGTGGCAACTACTGAGCATACATGACGTATTTCACCAGAAAGAAAATATCAAATGCTGAACAAAACAGCAAAATGCTACTATGATTGGCTTATGGTTTGCTTGAATCCTTTCAACAAAGTGAGTATGTGTAACTGAGCCAGTTGAAAAGCCTTCAAACATTTTGAAATGGATTTTTACATCTATATAGTCTATTATCTATACAGTTATAACCACAATACACAAACAACACTCAGTACTTTGAAGGAGATTAACTTGATCAATTATAGATGAAGCTAAAATATGTTGCTGAAGGGCAGTGTGGTTATTTGAGCATTTCCTTCTTTATGAAGCCACAAGTGAAGCGGCAAACGTTGGCAGTCTCTCATAGACCTTTGACAGGTTTGACAGTTTTATTACCAGAGCAACGTGTGGAACACCAATAATAAAATCTGCTTCCTTTGGCAGTTTCGGATTATTAAAGGGTAGTTTTGGGTGTTTCAACTGGTATAATGGGGTGGTATGGTTTGGTAAAACGAATAGCTGTTCTAAGAGTAATTATAAAATATGCACCCTTAATGTACTTGATGTGTAGTTTTTTTTTAAAATATCTTAACAGAAGAATATTGCCATTTCCTAATCCAGCTTCACACAACAGTCGGTGGTTTGATCCAGACTACAGACACTGCCCTGCTATGGTGTAAAAATGTGTGAAAGGATGTGAATGCGAACAGAGCTTTGATGTAGCAGTAGAGTTCCTAACACAGGTATAAAAAGTGCAACAGAAAAGCTGACATTAAGATCACAAAAGCATTATAAAGTTGCGCAGACAGCTTGATGCGACTTCTTCCACTGTGGCTAAGAGTCCAAGGGTTACGGCGTGTCGGGTGTGTGGAAGTGCGCACTGACCCGCTCCACGTAGTAGGTGAGCGGCTCTCGGCCTCTGGGCTCCGGCTCGCTCCAGCTCAGCACCACGTACGTGTCGGTCACCTCACAGGCGCACACATCTGTCGGGGGCAAGGGGGCTTTAACTTCACCTGAGCGCCAAAACATGGGGGAAGAGCACAAGCCACAAGTCACGCAAAGTTCAAGCACCAAGTCATCACCTGCTTCTTTGCATCAGAACATTTCCAAAGTAGAAGCGCTCAGCAGCTCTCGCCTCTATTTCGAATGTATAAAACATAAAAGTTCGGCAGATAACAAAAGTGGAACGGCCGAGTCAGCACAGTCGAAATGACAGCCGGGACGAGTCGAGGTGGGGGAGGAATGCTCAAATGCTTATCCAGCTTCAGTGCCAGAAGTGTTGGCATTTGGACCTCGTAGCAGCTTTGCTACATTGTACATTGAAAGTATAGATTTGTAAAAAATCCCCAAAACAGGGACAGGAATAAAATAGGGAATATGACTGCAGTAGTTTCTACCTTTGAGGTGGAGTACACAACGGAACAAGCTGGTGTGGGATGGGGGGGTCGCAGAGGTAGTAAGTTGTGAAGTTGATCTACTTGAGTATTGTTTTTGAGGAAATGTACTTTTACTTGAGTAGTATTTTACACAACATTTAAAAGAAAAAAATACAAAACGTTCTACTCCACTCCACATTTCTAAAAAGGATCAATAGTAAAGAGTTGGGTAAGCATTATGATGCAGCATTATGATGCACACTCTAGAACAGCAGGTGTGCAGATGTACATAGACATAATACAGTATTGTATAATAGACCTGTATTCCTCACTCTTCCCTATGATCATCAATGACCAGAGTCGACAGAAAAGCCAGGAGCCAGGCTTTTAAGCTGCTATGATATGATAGCGTGCCTTTGGGAGTCGCCCATAGCCACAAGGGGGTGGTATTGTAGCAATGTCAGCACTCTGCTCTGTGTGCCACCGAGGACCATTTTAAGCAGATCAAAAGGAAGATTATTAGAGGCTCAATCTTCAGTAAGACACATTGTTGTGAGAATAACTGGAGAATGAATCCAGGCACTGAAGATGCTCTGCAATCCATGAAATTTATAATCAACTGTGTAAGTCCCAAGCCTTGATAAAATCTTACCTAAAAGGCTATGGAAATTGGATTTGCATAATGCTGCAAAATACAAAGCGGATGATTCATTATGGTGAAAATAGGGAGTGGAATTGTGAATTGACTTGCTCTATTCAGGTTCAGTCAAACACAAAAGGCTATTTTACTCTGAAACGCTGGTAAACGATGTGATAAAGAACATCAGAATTCCCCAGAGGTGCATTGGTTACCTCCTGAAACACACATTCTGCCGCGCGTTATCTCTCTCTCACTGTAAGCCGCGTAGCCAAGGTTATCAGGCCTCTTCACAGGCTTTCTCTCCACCTTGGGCCATGTGGGTTTACGCTCACAACACTGACGACTAGCTACTTTCTCTGTATCGCCTTAATAGAAAAACACTGAGACACACATGCAATCACCGCACTGGGCTGTTCAATTTAGCATGTTATGGAATTTCTCTACAAGCTGGAGGCATCAGAAAATAAAAAATATGTGTAAAATAAACTGAAAAGGTTGGGATTGTGCTGGCAAAAGCAAGGTATAGTGCTTTGTTTGTCATTATACATCATAGATTACATTGATGGCACTGTGGCTATTGAGATATTCTGAATCTCAGTGAGACTTCTGGTTAAATAAAGGTTTGGCCGTGTACAATTACCTCCTAGTATTAGTGACGGAGTAGTTCTGCCGCTCTTTTTTCTACTTTTTAGTATTTTGTTTTTTCTATGGACAATGTATGCTAGTTAGGCCAATCCCTAAAATGGCGTATTTATGGTCATGTTTAATTGAAAACATTTGATCCCAAACTCGATCAGGAACAATGTGTGCATTCTCACCTTCCAGCTCATCCTTGGTAACCGTGATGGTCCTCCCTCTGTCAACACTGACCACTAAGAAAGGAGACATAAAATCCAAGCCATATCAGAGTAATGAAATTTTACGAGGCCCATGATAACAGTGCTAGGCCTAATGTTAGAGGAGCAGCCAGTCACGAAGAGGTGAGAGCGAACGGGCTGGAGGCGAGTCGACCGTCTGCCTGTCCTTCCCTGGGTTTAATGGTGCACAGCATCTGACCACAGTCCATCTGCCCTCCCCTTATCACACAATGTCTCATTCCAGCTGCCATTGTCTTCACCCACCCTCTGTTATGTCAGGCATATTAGGCCAGATTGACTTTCTGAGCTTTCAACCATGGCGTGATGTTGTCACCTCAGAAGCAGAGATAGGTTTTTGTGTGTTTCATGCATCTGTGAGGTAGTCGTCTGTCTCCCAGTGAAAAAGGTGGAGATGCTTTCACAACTACTTTTCACACCATAGCCATGTTTGTGATGCTGTACAATTTGTACAATTTGTGCGCACGTCATCTGAAAGCAAACTTCTTCCACTTACTTAATCTGGGAGATTGTTTGCTTTTTGCAAACATGCTAATCTGTGCAAGGAAGAGTTTGACCCAAAGTTATTTAATAAAACTCGTTGAACATGAGACTCGTTGACATGGCAAACATGGCGGCCATCTTGTGACTGGCCGGGCGAGGCTAACCCATATAGCAACCAATGCAAAACCAGGAGCAACATTTTCATTGATTCAACGGCAGAATGTGAGAGTTTATTACTTCTAAGTACTTTTTTTAGTCGTGTTGTTTAGCAGTATTAACATAATTTTCTGTATTCATTCCCCAGGTTCAGTGTTAGCATTCCAGTGTTTAGCATTCATTGTGTCACTGTTCGACAAATATTGGTCATGTTGTGTTAAAGAGTACAGAAGTACAGTTTTAAAGTAGGAAACAAATGTTATATTTGATATAATAAAAGTGAATGATTTGAAGTGTTTGACAGAGGAAAATCCATAAACAAACGGAGCTAAAGTCTATGCCTCCTATAAAACTAAAATAACATTAGAAAAACTGCAAAAACTTTATTTTCTTGCAAATATGACATAAGGTCAGCCACCATGAGCCAAGACTCATGAAATAACTCTAAATAGATCAAAACAGTATCAAGGAAATAAGTGGTGTTTCCCATTCACAAGATGGCCGCCAGGATTGCCATTTGTTCCAACTTATTACCATGGCCGTGTCCTATCAAGAGTTTTACTAAAGATTTTTGAGTTTTCCATTCACCATGATAAGCATAAGGTTGGTGAAGGCGTCCGGACCTTAAAGGATTCCTCAGCATGAAGTATGTCTGAGTGTGGGCTGGTGTTTTGAGCGCGGAACAGGGTCTGAATAAGCAACAAGCGTTCACTTAGCTTGTTAGTTTCTTAAATTGTTTGTGAAGCATCAACAGAAGTGTTTAGTACTGGCTTATTCAGGTCCGCAGTCATTTAGTGTTGACAATGGCCATGCTGCTAATTTGTCTGGGCACCAACTGTTAAAAAATGAAAATGAAAGACAAACTAATGCAAAAAGCCGCGCCAATAAAATGTGAAATGCCAATGTATGAAAGTATTTTCAAGAAGACAAAAGCGCAATGCGTCCCTTTGGATTTCACGTATTAAAACGAAATGCTTCTCTGGTCATAACCCTCCAACAAAGCCTGGCTCTTTATGCGCACTATTAGAAGGCTCAGGCAGTAACGGCTTTATGGCAGCCCCTAGCAGAATCAAATGAGATCCACATCAACACACAGCAGCTGTTTTCCGTCTGCCGCTCATCTCCCTGGGCATGTAAAGTGGCATCGGAGGCACTCAGGGTGAATTATGTGCCGGGGTTAGAGCACAGGCACCAAAAAAATGTGACAAAAACTTTGTTCTCCGAGTTACCCATAGTTCTGGTGGCTTCATTGGGGTCTGCCGTCATGATGGGGTCTGTCGCTTTGGAGGGACGTCCCATGCCGGCCTTGTTAACAGCACACACTCTGAACTGGTAGAGTGTGCCCGGCTTTAGCCCGAACACAGGGTATTGGCACGTCTTTTGGGTCTGCACGTTGCAACGGACCCACTGCTCCTCACTGAGCTCCTTTCTGCAACACAAAAGTGCATTTTGGAATACAAACATTTAGACTTATATTCAAATTTTGTCTTCATAAAGCTGGTACTTGACTCGTTTAAGGAGAGCCTGCTAAGTAAACTAGCATTGGCCAAGCACATCACACACTGTAGTCACAATGTCTCAGCTCAAGTAAAAAAAGCACACCACTGAGACCTATAATTCTGAGCCGAGCGCACATATAGATGTTTGATATTACAACATCATGTCATCTTTTAAGTCGGGAGCAGTGATGGAAAAGAGTAGAGTAAACAAAGACGGAAAAAGACCAGACTTGTAAATCCGTAAGGGGTTGCTAGGGAACTGAGAGGTATCTGGCAATTTTCCTGCTTCAGCCAAAAATCAACATCGTCTCGAGCTGGAATCTTTTGTAGGTAAAAAGACAGATACAAATTCGACATAAGTACATGCAATTGACTGGAGGATCAAAGCACAAACAGGAGACCAGCAGTTCTAAATTGTGGATTGGGACTGAAAGCTACAGATTGTATAAATTTGTCCAAACCTCCTTAAATCTACAGCATTTTGCTTGAATAAACAAATATTTCCAAAACACTCCGGATATCCAGAGAGCAAGCCACTGCGACTGAAATCAGTCTGTATTTTGATTTGTATAAACTGGACTTGTCGGTTTTAAAGCAATGCACATTTTTTACATTTAAATCCAGCATAATCAGTGGAAAAGTGTGCATAGGGGCGAGTGAACTACCTCTCCACATAGTAGCCCTCCACAGGTGAGTCTCCATCAGCACTGGGCGGCTGCCAGGTGAGGAACACATAGTCCTTGTTGATATCGGACACCGTGACTGCCAGAGGAGAGGCAGGGCCCCCCAGTACTGCAGCCGAGGCATCTGTCACACACAGCAAGGTTATAACCATTGTGAAATACATCAAGAATAATAATAATACATCAAGGATAATTCATTTATTTTTCTGCACCCTAATTACTGTATACTGTCCACAAAGGCGTATTACCAGAACTGAGCCAAGACTATATCAAGCCTAAGCCTAAGTGGGACTATTGCAGATGTCAAATATAGTTATTAAATCAGAACTATTTCTTGTATAATTTGTGAACACCTCCCGCCTCCCGCGGGTGTTCCAGGCATGTCCTATTGGGAGGAGGCCTCGTGGAAGACCCAGGACACACTGCAGGGACTATGTCTCCGAGCTGGCCTGGTGTTGCCTCGGGTGTGCGACTGTGCGTGGATCGGGAAGTTTGGGCATCTCTGCTGAGACACAACCAGCCCCGGATAAAGCGGAACAAAATGGATGGATGGATAGACAGCCAGTAACTCCCAGGAATTTGCTTAGCAGTTAGTACTAAGTGTTTCGTTTCAGGCTCAGCCTTCATCAGAGAGAGTGATGTCATGTCATGTCATATCTGATGAAGCCTGAGCCCGAAACGTAACACTTGGTGCTAAGCAAATAAAAAAATCTGTGAGCTACTGGCTGTGCTGTCTCATTGAAAAACAGCATATTTTAGTGAAACTAAGCCAAATACCAAAATATAGTATCCAAAAACAAAATACATAAACCAGATTTTATTGTTTTGCACCTGAAATAATTATAAATTCTAATATAATTTTACAGTGTTGTTGTTCTGTTGATTTTGGGGCTTGCAGCCTGAAAAGTACAAGACATTTGCAATATGAGTGGACAATGCTGTATCTTATATCTTATTCAGTGCCTCGTCATTCGCACCTCTGATAAGACCTTTTTGATCTCTCCTCTTTTTATACTCAAGTAGGATTAAACCATTAATAATTTACTAAAACATAAATATTTATCTACAGTTGTGCCAATAAGTTTATACACCCTGGTGGATTTTTTGGCCATTTCTCAAAGAATATGAATGAAAACACAAAACGTTTTGTGAACTCATTTCAAATCACCATAACAAAATAAAATACCAAAATGACGCTGTTGAAAAGTTTACACACCCCAGTTCCAAATACCGTGCATTGCCCCCTTTAGCATCAATGACAGCTTGGAGTCTTAAGTGGTAGTTGTGGAGAAGGATGACAACAACAAGGCCTATGATGAAAAGTGCACCGTACATACTGTGAAATATGGAGGTGGTTTGCTGATGCCAGTGGCTCCAGCAGAGTAAAGTGAAGGTACAGAACCTTCTTCACAAGTACCACAAAAGACTCCAAGCTGTCACTGATGCTAAAGGGGGCAATACAGACCCTGAGTACCACAGTTTGAGAACCACTTCACCGTGTGTTGAAAGAATAGAAAGAAATTTGACAGATGAAATACAGGAACGATACGATCATGGTGCATAATAATATGTGTGTTTATGTTTTGATTATTTTTGTGTATCCTTGCATAGGCACTTGTCATATACCTTTACATCTCGCCGTGTTTATAACGAAGATGTATGAGAGCTGACTTTAAACTATTGGGAAATGAGTTACCATTATGTTTTGCATAATACTCCGTCTATACGGGCAATACATCTTTTATGTCAGTGGATATTGATGTTATAGTCTTTCCACAGCTGTCCAGACACATTTCAAATGTTGATGAGTCAAGTGGGAGTTTCCCGGGCTCATTTGCATGCTGAAAAGAGCGAGCGCTACGAAATAGGAGTCTGAAGAATATATGGTCTCAGTGAACAAAGTTAACAAGCTCTCCACTGCTGAACTACTTGATTGATGGCGCAATTTCCCCGTATAAATCAGAGGAGTGCGCTGACAGGAAATGAAAGTGGAACAAAAGTCTGGCGAACACAAACAGACTTTCTTCAGAGAGATTCAATGAAAACACCATTTATTCAGCCTGGGACAACTGATAATAGCAATGGCAAGAATACATGTGTTTCACTAAAGGTCAGAGTCTGGAAGCTTTTGAGAGTTTTATTTGTCATTGTAAGCCCCTAACCTATGCCTTTGACTTCATAATGCTGCTGGTGGGTTTCAGATGACACACATAAATTAAACAATAAACCATAAGATGACATCACAGTCTGCAAGACCTATAGTAATAACTGTCATCAATGTTCACGTGGAAATTCGATTCAAGCGAGTAGGGACAAAACCTCTTCGGTGCCCTGAATTTATACGCAATAAAACTTACCTTTGACATAGACAAAAGCGCTGTGTTCGCGCACTCCATCCCTCGTCCTGAGCTGCACCGTGTAAACCCCTTCATGCTCCTTGTACATCGGCTCTAAAGTGAAAGTGGCCACGTTGCCGTCGGTCTTCAGGTCCACAGTTTTACTCGGCTCCAGCGGGACCCCTGCAAAAGCAAAACAAACACAACTGCTGAATTTTGAACCTGTAGCGATTTGATAGTTTAGTAGTTTTTTGTTTGTTTGTTTTGTACCATCTCTGAACCAGCTGACGTCCCGTTGGAAGGGCAGGAGAGGACACGTGAAGGTGCACCGCAGGGTAAGCCGCTCCCCCTCGGTCACCCAGGTCGGGGGGAAAGCGCAGCTAAACTGGGCTTCGGGCTCTAGAAATAAACAGTTACAGCAACGATAATGAATTGTAGCAACGGCAAGAAATTCAACCAGGGCAGGTCTGTGAACCCAATCCAACAAAAAGAATAATGATAAGAGTCAACATTTGTGCATTTACTGTATATAATGGTTCTTTAGTTTGGCTATTAAAATGCATAATCCATTTTAAAATCTCTATGAATCTCTCAGAGTCAAACGCCTCTCCATCTAGCATTATGACATACAATTCTGAAACATCATAAATGCAACCCGCTTGCTGTTGGGTGACCTTCTCTACCTTTACTTCCCTGCACTGAAGCAATCATTCTTCGAAAAGCCTCAAACCATAGCGCGAACCGATACAAATCACATTATACTATTATTTTTCTTCTGTGTTTTTGTGCTGGAATTCCCTGAGACAAATAAATCCGAGAATGTGCGGTGTTCTTTCTTAGCCCTTTCTGACAGTATGTTTGAGACTCCAGCACCTCATTTTCCCTTCAAGCTTGCGGTAACAAGCTCTCCCTTCCCAGATTTCTCACTCGAGAGTCAGAGTGATGAAAAACCACAGACTCCTAATTAACTAAAGGGGCGATCTTTTCCAAGCAGGCGTCAGGGACTAATCCAGGGACACATCCAGGAGCGGGCCTTCCCACGGAGCGACAAATTAAAGACTTCGGCAACTGAGAAAGCTTCCAAATCTGACAACTTTTCTGAACAATCCTTGACAAGTTGTTTGCTGAACTATCATCGTATAATTGTCGAAGTACAGTACAACAACCTGGACGATGTCACTTGTTCAGGAGTTTTCCATTATAGAATAAGGTTCTGGAGCAGTCACTTAAACTGGGTTGTTTTAGAGTATATCATCTCAAGAGGTTTCGTCAGCAACTAAGGATCTTTTTGTAACATGCTGGATTTATACCGATCTAGCAGGAAGGTTTATATCGTTAATACAAATCAGCAATCAAATACCTGTTTAAGTACTAAAAATGCAGAAAATACTGTATTTTTTTTAATTCCTGGCAAAACAACATTAGGTCATACACCACTGGCATTTGTAGAAAGTGATGTTTTACTTTGGGCTACAACTTGGAGGTTTGGCCATTGTTTTGTTTTTGTTGACGATGAAGAAAACTGGCCCTCCAACAAGCAAACTTGCCTACCCCTGGTTAAGAGTATCATTAAAACAACTTGCTTGCACTGACCTGGTATCTGCTTCTTAAATGACTATTGTGGAGGAGGTTAAAGCAGCTGGAGCCGTTATCTCTCCCTTGCAGTCAACACTTTCCCTTCAAGGCCATTCCACGGAGCTAAACCAGATTAGGACTGAGGTCCTTGGCTCATATTTTGCATAACACTGACTTTTAGGATTGTAAACAACCACACACAAACATAGCCCCTCCCTAACCACGCCCCCGTCGCTCTGCGTCTGACTCAACACGTTCCCCCAACACCCCTTCAATGGCCGGTCCTCCTTCCGGTCCCCAAGAAAAATTCCAACATGTGACCTTGTGTACTGTGAATTTCCCATGTCTTCATGTTTTTATGTATGTCCCTTAACTTAACCTGATTGTAATTTCAAATGTCTTCTTTTTTAAGGCGCATTGAGTTGCCTTGTGTACAAAATGCGTGGTATAAATAAACATGCCATACTTGTCTCAATCTGGGCTATGTCACTGGATGAGGTCAAATTGTTTGTCATTGTGAAAAGAAATATGCAAATATCTTTAAGATTATTAATCACCCATGACAGGACTGAATATCCTTGTTGTCTTTTATTCAAACGGTAAAAGGAAAAGCTATTCAAATGTTTTAAACCTTTATTTCATTGGATATGTATTTTTGCATGCACCAAAGAGCTCCTTGAACATTTAGCAACTATTTTATTATATCTATTTGGATTTCAATATGACATTGAAAACTCAATGATTGTCGTATCTACAGTCCTTGTGGTTCTTTATTGTGACAGCTGTGAAAAGAATTCATGGTGCGAGTTGGCTGAAAAGCTATTCAAATAGTCATTGTCTCACAGATGTTTTCTAATGATGCTGTTGCAGTTATATAGCCGTCATAAAACCGGAGACTTGATTCCTGCTCCCCAATCGTCACACGTTTAACTCTTCATTGCCTGAGCGCAATGCTGATTGTGACACACCGTTGTGCTTCTGTGTATCGAGTGATTTGTCTGGGAAAACACTGTATGTTCTGCTCCATATATGACGCACCATGACAACATAAAAACAGCAGCAGGCGATCCCTCACATTTTCACATCACGCTGGGCTCATTGCTATGACGCTAGATGCAGATAACGGCTCAGTCTAAATAATTGCCACTTCATTTCCAGGCGAGGGAGGCGCGCCATTCACGGGAAGCCAAGCACTGACAGACAGAGGTGGGTAGAGTAGCCTAAATACCTACGTTACTTTGAAATGACTTCAGCAGTACAAGTAAAAAGTAGTGGAAAAGAAAAAGAAAAAAAAAGAAATGAGAAAAAGCATCAAATGTTGACAGTGTTCCCCAACCAGGGGTAGGGGGACCCCGGAAGGTAGGCGCACACTTTGTAGGAGGTACTTATTTGGGATTAAAAAAAGAGATAACAATGTTTTGCAGTAAAAGGTTTGCATCATGAAGTATTTTAGCCTTGACACAACACACTACTACACTTCAAAAATCACTGACTGAACTGGATGTTTTGTTTCTATCTCGCTCTTGTGTTCAGACTAAAAGATCTCACCGACAGCCCCCACACTTCTGGCCTGATTCACCAAACAAAATAACACAAACAGCTTCAAACGATAACTCAGGTGCAAGACGCAATAAAATGACATGTACCCATTTTCAGACATGGTCCGTAACAAAGGTAAATTTACTCAAGTACTGTTCTGAAGTAGAGTTTTGAGGATCTTTACTTTACCTGAAGTATTTTTTGTTGAGAACTTTTACAATGCTGCATTATAGAAAAATGCTCCGAAGTAAACAGTAAATTTGTCCTTATATTTTGTTTATTTCAAAAGCCTAATAATACACCCTCCAGGACAGTAGGTGGCAGTGTACAGATCTTCTGTCGATGTCGCTGACTCACAACAAAGAAAAAGGTTTGTCCCCGTTGTGTTGCCGTACAGGAGAGTGAACTAGGTTTGTGAATTAGGTAATCTGTAATCTGGTTTCTATTTTAAATATTTACAGCAAATACTCAAGTACTTTCATTTGAGTAAAAATTTGACTGAGCAACTTTTACTTATATTGGCGTAATATCTGAACAGTAGAATCTGCATGCCTAGAAAAAACCTTTCCAGAGCTAGATATGCACGATATGCAAGGAAACAGGAAGTGGGGTAAACCAATCAGCGAAGGGAAATCAGTGGTGCTATTAGCTGTTCTGCGGTCATATTCGAACAGGATTATGAATCACAAAACTCACCTACTGTTAATGTGTTTTTGGGAATTTATATGCCGATTAGAAAAAAGCTCTTGGCTACCATGCGGCGTCAGTAGTTGTTACCTAGGGGGACTTCTGCATCCCAAGAGTGACTTTACTCACAAACACCACGTGACCGCAAATAAATATGGACGGACCCGGCAAACGAAGGCGTCCTGCCCAGACTGATATCCCCATGTATAAAAAATACAGAGCTGTATCATTCTGGATGCCCGACTATCTGTACTTTTCCTTGAGAAATAAAAAAAAAAGTACTTTGACCACCACTGCTAATTTAAAGGGGCTAGATGCAAGTTGGCCATTTTATACTCACTACTGCCCCCTCAGGTCATGCGTGTAACTGCACCTTCTATATTAAACATTTGCATGACGGCACTGCAGACCCAAAGTAACAGCTTTTTGAGTGACAGTGCAGGATTTTAGAGGCAGTTGTGGTGAACAGGTCTGAGCTCATTCTACACATTAGGACATTACTGGAACATGTATGAAAATACTTAATTTTAACATTATATAACATTATATATACATTATGTTATACATTATATAACACTCCATACAGTCCCTTTAAATAGCACTTGCCGTGTAGCTTTTGGCTTAGTAAATCAGGCCCTTAGTGCAGTAGGAGGGATAACGACTGGTGGGTTTTCACTAGTGTCACTTTAATTTTACATATGTATATACATTTTTATATTGTTGTTTTCACCTATTTTCTTACATACTTACTTACTTACCCTAACCCCTCCTCTGAAGAATAACCAGATTTTACATAGATCTGGCTTGTGTGTTTAGTGTCCTGCATTCCAACCACAAATGTGAGAAGCTGCTTCTGAAGATAGATGCAAAAGAGCCTTCACAAGCTCAGTAAAGCGAGCTCTAAATGAAGAGGACACAAGACAAAAAGGGGTTGGAAATGCCCTTTCACCTTAAATCTCTATTACCAAGAGATGCTGCTATAGTGGCCAAGCAGTGACGAGAATACTGATGCCCTACACGGGCTAATCTCGGCCAAAGTCATGCCAAAGCTAATAGGTGATGCTCCACAGCTTGGAGCCGGTCTCGGGAATGAAAAATACATGAGTATCCTCTCCGCTCAATTGGACGCCAAGTCTTTCTCTCCCTCCAGCAGCCATCCTCCAAATCGTCTTACCTAAACCCTTGCATTCACGGACACAGCCAAGCGTACACAAAACATCAAGTGCCGTAGCAAGCCAACACTGTCTAAGCCTTGCACCGCTCCAATCTATCCATGTATAGCTTTATGTGTCCATGCGGCAGATAGCGCTGTGACAGGCTTCAAAGCAGGCAAGACGGCCCTCCCTGGTTCCCTGAAGGGGGGAGGGCTGAACTTCAAAGGGTGACAGGGAAAATGAAAGGGGACACTCTTCATTAGGGCCCGGCGCGAGACTTACCGGAGGTCTGTGAGCGCCCCGATCCAGCCACGGCTCCGAGATACGCTGGGCGGCAGAGCACAACAGATTGGGGCGGCGGGTCAGAGATGGGGAGTAGAAATGCAGAACGGGATTGAGGGAATTGAAAGAGAAAGGGGTAAAAACAAGAGGACAAATTACATATGGCAGCACTTCTCTCATGCAAGTCACATCAGATATTCTCTTGGAGCTATTTATAGCGAAAGAGTTGGGTGCTTAAAGTTTAGGTTGAAGTCGCAGGCCTTGAACTGTGTCATAATGGAGAACTCTAATTGAATGCTGGGGCATGACAGAGACTGCTGTGGAATGAGGTTTAGAATTGAAGTTTAGAAATTCTGCAAAAACTGGGGCCTCCAGGAAATAGAGAAATTGGATATTGCATATATGTAAACTCACAAACAAACAAAATGTCATCTATTGTGCTGACTGGCCTTTGAAAAGCAAGTTTATTTCTACACAGCTGAGCTTGAGGATGCCTCCAAAGCTTCTCTGTCTGATTTGGCAGGACAGAGAGCGGCACCCTGGAGGCTCAATAGTCTGGTAGATCCAAAATGATGAGAGAGGAATGAAAAATGACCTAATAAAGTCCAATGATGGCAATACAGATATCAGAGTCAGGCAGGTGCTCAGATTTTTAGGGTTTTCATCCTGCACGGTATTATTAGCTGCAGGGGTATTCATTATTACAGAATCTGCCAATAAAAACGGATGGTGTGGTTTTTTATAACATTATCCTACGGTTTAATTGTACTGATATTGGACACTTGAGGTTCAACATGTTAATGTGTACACCCACGCCAAACAGTCTAGAATAATTCATCAAAATATCTACCTCTTTCTCTGCAGATGGTGTGGTCAGTGTGGCGAGAACAACTTTTTTTTTCTTTTTTTGCTAATAACTGTATCTCCTAGAACATTTATGACACAGGAAGAGAGGAGGTTGCCATAGAACTCTGACTCCTCGTGGCCCCATTGGTACAGCACGGTTGCTCTTCAACAATAAAATAATAAAATGCCCGGCAAAAGAAAGACACACTATTTCCTGTGGATTCAACTTTTTCTGACAAGATGATGAAAAGAAGAACTCACAGTTGACCACTAGTGTTGCAAAAGTTGTAGCTTGGCCCAGGGCGCTCTTGGCCACCACTTTGTACTTGCCAGCGTCAGCGGGGGAGCACCTTGGTCCGACATATAGGATTTATGAGTTGGGCAGAACAGTGTGGTTATATATGAGCACAATATTTCAATGTAGCGTCGGTGGACACAAATGTAGCAGTTAATTGAAAGCGATTAATCAGACTTTACAACCCAATAAAATTACCCTTAAAACCTGCCTTTATTTGAACTGTTATGAAGTGGGAGGAAAAAGTATTTGAACCCTTTGGAAATTCTCACATTTATGCCTAAATCCATAAAATGTGGCCTGATCTTTATTAAAATCACAAGTATGATTAAACAGTGTCTGCTTAAACTAATACCACCCAAACATTTACACGCTATCATATTTTTATTGGCCATAACATGTACACATTCACAGAAAAGTGAGGAAAAAGTAAGTAAAATAGCTGGCTGACCCTTCTTTGGCAGCAATAACTTAATCCAGTGAAATGATAACATGTAATTGTTTAGGTGGTATTAGTTTAAAGGACTAGGCCACTGTTTTTGCATATTGAGATATGTCCATGAGGAGGCTCAATGCTAACAACATGTTCGGTGTTTTTTGTGTGACTGCGCGCATCCGTAAAGACCAGACAGTTACGCATCAACTCGTCTAAGCTCAGGTAAGAACATATCTCAGTATGGAAAAACGGTGGCCTATTTCTTTAAGAGGACACTCATTCTTGTGATTTTAACAAATATGAGACCACATTTTATGACCAATATAGGCAGAAATGTGAGAAATTCCAAAGGGTGTACTTACTTTTTTCTCCCACTGTGACTGTCTAATGGAGAAACATGTTCCTAAAATATCGTTCACAATATGATGAAATGATACATGCAGTCACTGTTGACATTTTTCTATATTTTTGAAAAAGATTGCAGTATAATTGATATTACATTCATCGATTATTGCATTTTTTTCCTGATTTCTGACTGACCTTCTGATTTCCAGGGTGCATATGCCATGTTTCTGCACTGGGGTGTAGTTCCATGCGTGGTGAGGGCATGTCAGGGGAACCCCGTCCTTAAACCTGCAGTCAGAAGTTAAAAATAGATCGGAATGAGTTGCAAGTTTTGTGTTTTTGAATATCAAAGCCGACGCGGGTGTGCTGGAGTGCTCATACTGCCTGCCTCCTTATTACCTATGCACATCTTGGGCTGATCAAATGTTAGTTCAGCTGAATGTGCTCTGTGGCTCTACAGGTTTGTGATCAGGGATTCTGTCTTGAGCGGGGCATTGTTTGGGGCAGTGGAGACACCGCACCGGGCTGGATGTGTCCCATATGGGCCGTTGAAACCCTCCAGCCTCAGGTTATGTGCTTCTCTGCTCTGCTTCATGAATACTGAGCGCGCGCTTTCATCTGCCTCTTTCACACAGGCTAAAGAATCAAGGTCGGCAGATCGGCACAGTGCCAGAATTAGCACGGGTAATTTCATATCAATATGCCACCGCGTATTCCTCTCGCGGTTTGGCCGGTGCTGTTTACCCCTAGTGTTTATGAGCACACTGTGAACACGCATGGTTTCACATGACTTACAGCTTTCAAACCTAACCCTGTATAAAACTAATCCAACCACAAATACTGTAACCTTTCTCTGACCTCCAAAGACTGTAGGACGACACTGTGGCGCAGTAGTTAGCACTCTCGCCTACACAAAGGGGTATATGAGTACAATAGAACCAGGTAACCAGGTAACTTTCTTTAGTGCTGTTCCTGGACCTAACTGGCATCAACATTTGGTATATAAATAAAAGTACTTGGTATCAAAAACAGGTACTACTCGGTGCCTGTTTTTGATACCATGTTTTTTCGATATCAGTAGTATCTAAACCTTTTTCCCCCAATATCATTCAGCAACAGTACCCAGCCCTACTCACTGCACATGCATAGGTTTCTGCCAGATAATCCTGTTTCCCACTAAAACAAACAATCTCAGTGGGACTTCCTTATGAATAAAATAGAAATAAAAATCTATAAATACATACTTTAATAGCCTTTGCGCTCATGTTTCATTTCAATTGTTTCATTTACTTTGCACTTTGTAAACCTGTCAGTTAAAGCAGTTGTTTGTCTTCCGTACCCCTTTGGCCTTTCAGTGGTCAACCGTGTACCCCCTACCTCAAGGGTGTTACAGTTTATTTAAAAAGTAATTACCTTAAAGTGATAGGTGTAAGAAAAAGGACAATGTTGCAGTCAAAATAAACCTACACTTCTCCCAAAGCAACACATTTTACTTAAAAATACAGCTTTTACTATAAAATATTATGTTACATTTTCCCCTTTTTTCAATCTGAAATAGTTCCAAATACCCCCTGCTAGGTCCTCGAGTAGTGAGTTAAAGGACAATATAGTCCTTTTTAGCTTATAAGGTGAAGGATGATATTATTGACATATTTTACTGCATCTGTTCTTGTACTCAGCTGCTGCAACTTTACATATCCCTATTGTGGGACAATCTGAAATTGTCTATCTGAAGTTGTTTCAAATGTACACTGTAAAGCTACAAGGTGGAACAGATAAACCCTCTCACCAACAGATGGCGCCAAAGCAGAAAAAACAATTGCACTGAATGTTCTGGCGTCTCTGCAGTTAATTTTGTGAGTTTACATGAAGTGTTGAATGAAACCAATTAAAACGGAGGCAGAGGGCAGAAGGCATGGTGTTTTAGTGTGATATTCTCACCATGTGACCTTAGGGGGAGGACAGCCCTGAATGGTGCACGTGAACACAGCCCTCATGCCCTCCCACACAGTGTGAGAGCGCAGGGGGATGGTGAAGTCAGGAGCTTTCTTCCTCAGAGCTTCAAGGTAACGCCTGTGTTCGGCCACTTTCTCTTCACCCTGAAAAAAAGAAAGCTCGTTCTAGTTTCGTAGCAGTCTGAAGCGCAAATGGACAATAACGCCTTTAAACAAACCCGGTTTCTCAGGGCAACTTTGTCGATTCTTTTGCGTAAAAGATGCTGCGTCCTTGTGACATCTCGCTCCATCTTCTCAGCCTCGTTCCCAAATAAAGTCCATTTGATTCTGCGATGTTCTTCGTGAGCCATATGCGTCATGATGTCCCTAAAAATGGACACAGAGAGTCATTAATTCTTTGACAACTACTTTCAACTTTATCCTTTCTAAAATATTTTAAAATAATGCACATGTTAAGGAAATACAGCTATACAAAATGCCAGCACTTATCCTCTTGTGTGCTCCGAGGTTCAGGGCGATGCAAAAACAAAACTTTCAAAAATATAAGCAAAAGATCGTGCATAGAAAAAGATTTCTACAGACACATTCTCTTGGCAGGTGATAAAACCTTGAGTTAACATTTTTGTTCTCTGAAGTAGCAATACTCCTGGGCTGAAACAAAATCTGTAGTCATGTTCACAGTGTCGGTGAGAAAATGTAAAATAATGAATCCTTTCAGTCCCAGACAATAAATGAAAACAAGCAGAAATATTTGCCGGCAATAAACAAGGTCGTGGTTATAGAAAAACAGACAGAGATGATGCTTAACAACATTTGACAGATCAAAACAGTCTTTCTTCATCGCTTTTTCCAGTGCGTCGTCTTGATGTTGATCAGAGAAGGTGACAGATGTTCAGACAAAAGTTTGTTTGTGGCCAGAACAACAACAACAACGGTAGTCAAACTTGTGCAAAACAAAGCCATCTTACTTTGATTTTTTTTTTCCAGTGATCGTGACTGCGTGCCTGTCCCGACCCATTTGCAGACAGGCTCTCTTTATAATCTCTGTCAGGCTGTCATCTGAACCCTCGGCGAGCGGGGCAGGGGTGTGCGACTCCGTTTGGACCTTCGTGTCACTTCTCATGAGCACGCTCCCCACATCCGCCCGTACTTTGTGAACCGCTGGCCTTTTCTGAGCAGAATATCAAACCTGGGTGTCTTGCTGATTCGCATCACAGCTCCCCGCTCTGAAATATCTCACAGGAAGCGCTCGGCCTCTGAGGATCCTTTAGGTGTAGACTGTTCAAACTGCTGCTCTGTTGCTTGGCCGGGCGACATCTTTGTCTTTATTTTTCAGCCGCGTTAGTTGTCATGGAGATACAGGGCATGCTTGATACCGTCACGGGGAGAATTAAGTTCACCTTAGCTTTGACCGTATGGCAGGTGTGGCAAAAACGGCAGTAAAAGCCTCTAAACTTCGGAATTAATCTACTTTTTTCAGGGACAACATTGGAGGGAAATGAGCAACTTTTTAACCTGCTATCCCCCACTACTTCAAAAAATGCTGAATTATGAAAACATCATCAACCAGAGGAGAGGAGAAAAGTGGTTCAAACAGCCCAAAAATACATAAATACGGAGAATGCTAACCATAATGCTAATGTTAGCTTCACACTTCAATATGCTTGGAGTATGATGCATTGTCATCTGTATATCTGTTGTGTAGCATTAGCCAAAACAACATGAAAATGTAGAGACGAGGGCAGTGGAACAAATTCAATAGCAGACGGGTTATTACTGGTAAATACATCTGAACACACTGTAGAGGCTTTAATGTAGCGCAACGTGCCATGAACTCAAGAAATCTTAGAGGCTTTGGCGACATAATTCTATTCTATATTACAAATAATGTAAAAACTCCATCAAGACAGTTGTTTTGACGCTCATTCTGGGACTTTTTGAAGGTTCTGTTCAGAATGAAATTGCTGCAAGCCTGATGTCCTCTCTACTGTGTTCTTTAGTAGAGTTCACAATCACAATATGGCCGCTGGAGATGGATGTTGGTTATGTTGGGTTACCACGGCAACGTCCCGTCTAAAGCACATTCGTGTTTGATACTCAGGGAAGCACACCACACTCTTCTTCCCTTCATCTCATACGAATGCCGGCGTAAGTAGGGCAAAGCCAAGTTCATGACATCTCGGTGACTTCTCACAGCTGAATCCGCACCGGCTGCACACCGGAATCTCAATGTAACAAGTGTTTAATAAAATGAGCTCCCTACAGACACGGCTCGTCGTGAAAGACTTTTTACAACCAATAAAACAGTGTACGGATGCCAACTTTATTACTCAAGTAAATCCATATTCTTATCTGAGGCCTAGCTGCTCTCTGGCGGATTACACTTCATCTATATGCACAGCAGTAAAAGTGCCCAAACACTCAAATTATGAGCAGTGCCTGGCTTGTAAACACTTCAGTACTTCAGCCCTTCATTTTACCAGAGGAGTATTATTTATATCCTCCAGCGGCGTGCTGTGATTGACACTCCCAGGGGCTAATTATTTGATAACGCATTTTGCAAGCACATCCTAACACCACCAAACACACACATAAGAGTGTAGTCTCTGGGCAACTGGCCAGCACTGCACCATGAAAGAGCTAAAATTCACAATACAACTGATTGAAATAGAAAAGGGTTCTCCAACCTTATTCCCCATGAGCTACTTTTACATAATAAAAACAGACAAAGCTACTTGTGCTTTGAGGATACTAAAGAAACTATGGGACTTACAGTAGGTGTGTCAAGATGATATTCACACAGAAAGAACATCGATTTAATTGCCTCATAATATTCAACTTTATTTACCACATGCTTGCAGAGTGTTCACAACTCGTGTGCTCATAACTCAATTATTTGATGCATAAATGTTACTTAATTTGATTAAGTCTTAATCCTTTTGACAAAGCGTAATTTAGTTTCACTCTAATATTTGGTCGGACCGCCTTTAGCTTTGATTACGGCACTGTGACTATTTCAATAAGCTTCTGCAATGTCAAAAGATCCAGTGTTGCATACACAAGATCTTACAGGTACTGGTGATGGGAGAGTGTAACCACAGCGCAAAGCCTTCTCCAGCACATTCGATTCCAATTCTCAATGGGGTTCACATCTCAAGTCTCAAATTCTATTACAGAATAAAAAAAAATAAAAAATAAAATGTTTATGAAACTCATGGATGGTATTGTGTCTCAGGGCTCTTTGAATCACTGACATCAATCTCAAACACCTGGGATGATTAGTTGTCAGATTAAGCAATATAGAAAAGAAAAAGGATCTCTCTGCTGATGAAAAGCAGAAATGTATGAAAAAAGGTATGAAAACCTTTGATATTTCATGAAAGATTAAGCGTAATCATCATACTGATAAGAGATTTGAGGCTGATTCAGACACACACAAGTTTGTGCAGATAAAGGCACAACATGGACCGTTTCTGCCAGACAAATACATCAGTTTAAGAGAACAGATGCTACAAAGCAGCAGACAGGTATTTGACGCTGCTGATGCCTCTGGAGTCTCCCGAACATCAAGGTGTAGGACCCTCCAGAGGCTGCAGTTGTGCATAAACCTTCTATCCGGGCCTCCCCTAAACGGTTAATTGAAGCTGATGAACAGAAACGGCTGCAGTGGCTCAGAAATACATGAAGACTCATTTTCAAACAGTCTTGTTCACTGATGAGCGCCGTGTAGCCCTGGATGGTCAGATAGATGGAGTAGTGAATGGTTGCTGAATGGCCATCAGGTCCCAACAAGGCTGTGACGTCAACAAGGAGGGGGCGGAGTCATGTTTTGGGCTGGAATCATGGGGAGAGAGCTGGTCGGCCCCTTTAGACTCCCTGAAGGGTTTCTGACTGACCACTTTCTTCTATAGTACAAAAAGAACCCCCCCGCTTTCCCTAACAAGATCCTCTTCATGCATGACAACGCACCATGTCCTGCTGTAAAGAATACCTCTGCATCACTGGCTGCTATGGACATAAATGGAGAGAAACTCATGATGTGGACCCCCTCCTCCCCTGACCTCAACCCTGTTGAGAACCTTTGGAACGTCAACAAAAAAAAACTTCTATGAGGGTGGGAGGCAGTTTTCATCCAAACAGCAGCTCTGGGAGGCTATTCTGACATCCTGCAAAGAAATCCAAGCAGAAACTCTCTTTCAAATAAGGGTCCTATGTTTAAAATATAAGTTGACCTATTAAGATGTTTTTGATTGAAATAGCTTTTGATTTCAGTAAATATGGCCTCCTAATGCTGCAAACTCAACAAATGACAATTTTCAGTCGTTTACAACCTTTAAAATGTATTGAAACGATGCTGTGCATAATAATTGTTAACAGTACATTTTGAGTTGTTTATTATATTCATTAAACAAAATACTGTTATCATTTATTTCAATCACATTCATATTATCCTCGAACAGTTAAAGACTTGAAAATTATGCTGACTGTCCTTTGAGTTGACAATTTAGAAAATCTGAGAAAAATATGATTTCCATAATAACTGTGAACGCAGTGCAAATTATGTCTCATGCTTCTGGAACACTCTTTCACAATGTGAGGTGAATGTGAGATGAATCCTGGCATTTGTATTTGTATTTATTTATTAGTAGGAAAAGCCCCTTGAGATGTAACATCTCGTTTACAAGGAGGTCCTAAACATAACAGCATTGTCATCTCGGAATACGCCCGTGCCGTCAGGGAAGAAGAAATCCATTGATAGACTAATTTGGTCATTCGGGATGTTCAGGTAGTCAGCTGATCTCATTCTTTGAGCAGTGTTTGCTGAACCTAGACCTGACCCAGATCACAGTTTTTTTAAATCCAGGTGGCCACTTTTTTTGGTCAGGCAGTGTGTGCGTGTGCATACTTTAAAATATATGCACATGCCTCAACTGCAGCTTTGACCTAAAGGGGTTGATTGTGTTTTAAAGCCCCGCTGAAGGGAAACCCCTAGAGGAATGAAAGGCTGAAATGCATTAAGCCTCTGGTCATGACAGAGTTGAATTTTTTTTAATCGCTCATTTTGGATGTCACAAACTGCTAAAAATCCTTCACTGAAGATGCGGCAGATAATAATATTCCATTGAAACTACAAGCACAGATCAGGCCTTTTCATTTTCATACAAATCAAAACAGATGTCACGCTCTCCTTTCCTGTCACAATGACTTTCCTGAAATAGGGTGCCAAGCCTCGAGAGCTTTTGACTTTATCCTTTCGTCCTTCCCCGGCATTGAAGGAGAAGTCAATTACGCGCAGAGTAAGTGGATTTCCTGTTCCCGTCCAAAAAATGCCGAAACACATTGACTTTCACTCCCTGTTTTTTGAAAGAGTTGTGCGGAGATGGTTGGAGACCGTGGCACGGGGCCAGGTGAGGAGCAGAGGTGAGCTCAGATCAACGAGTTGCCATGTCAGCACACAGGTTGTACGAGGCGTGTGCCATCGAAGGCGGCGGCTAATAAGAGGGGCGGTTGGCAGCCGCGCCAGTGCAGCTGAGGCTCATCACTGTCACATGTGCTTTGTGCCTGGTGAGGACCGCTACAGTGCCCTTTTCATCACGCTTCCTGTAGCTCGTCCTGTTCCACTGCTGCTTTCAATAGACACTTTGACCTCCGTCCTTCCATTTCGTGCTGCCAACGTCTTTTCAGTCACTGGAGGAAATTGGTTATTTTCAGCATTGATGAAGACAGTACACGTGCTGTCAGGCTCCTTTCTGTCAGTGGGAGAGACTGATTGGGATGGACTTGAGAGCAGGGAGGATGCTCAGATTTAAATGTCAAAATATGCTAATTACTACTAGCACGGCAGCTGCAACACGTGTGAGCGAGACAGAGCAAGGCGTCTTTTCTTGTCATGGCACAAGAGCTAATCTGATCAGGATATGCACACCACAAGACAAATACATTGTCAAATAACACTCTATTAATTCAACTATTAATATTATCCAAGCAGAAGTAGCGGCCCAAATAAGGGTAATCAGGTAAAAAACACAAAAAAGTGTTGTAACTGTGAGGAATAGCTGTTGACAATCTTTTGAGTGATAAGAACAAACACAAAAAGTGATGCACAACGACTCTGAGGAGCACAATTTCTTCAAAAAGTTGCCGAAATGTAACTCATTACTGTGGATTATGTTCAGATCCAAAAATCCATGATGTTGATGTTGAAGCATCCGACAGAGAATATGGTGCTTCTTCATGTCGTCAGGTTCTCTATAAGCTGTGTCTGATACTATGAGAAGTGAAGCACCTCCCAGGACAGGGAACGATATGTTTAGCCACAAGGCACGCACTGCATTTGCCATCTTCACTCAGCAGTGGCCCCGGGCACTGTGTTTCCACTGACATGTCACACACACACACACACACACACACACGCACACGCACACATATACTCTGTGCTGCAAAGTCGTGCAATGCCTTAGAATGATTTCATATCTCATCCAGGACTAAACTGAGTCAAACATAGGCAGACATGTGCATCTGGGAGTCAGAGGTCCAAGTCTCTCTGCAGGTTTGAAAAAGGCAAAAGGCAATTTTCAGGTTTTGAGTCAGTTCTGGAAACAAACAAACCGCCTAATTTCAACAACGAGGTGAAATTATTGCAATGATTCCATGTAAACTGTAACTTAACGGGACAATTCATCAAAAGGCATTTTTCTACACTTCAACAACTGGCCCTTATTGAAAAACGTGTGGACAGCCCTGTAATAATGAAATGTTATTTTTAAATAATGATTTTTATCATCCCTTCAATACATTCCATGTAAATGAGTAAATAATTTAACTTCAGAAAATTATTACATTTTTTTTACTTGTTTGGATTTATTGGTTGGTCTTTGAATTATATTTACATGTTTTACTGTTTATGTATTCCAGCCAGTGATGAAAGCAAATGCCATCAGCAACTAGAGAACAACTTGTACTAAATGACAATATGCTTATCTGGTGACACAGTGTTCTATTGTGGGGTGGTTAAGGTTAATCATTCTGGATAAAAAACACACATTGAAATTATAGTTTGGCTTCTTCTTCCTGCACTGGTATCCAGGCATGCACCGTTTCTTCAATACACCGTTTTTGATTCTTAAAGATCAAGGTTTGTTTCAGTCTTACCACGTCCTGTGGCGGGGGAAGCTGCCGATGTCCAGTAGTTCTTTCACAGACATCACGTCAGCAGAGATAATGGGAATTGTGTTGTTGTAGGACGTGTCTTCTTCACTATAGACATAAAACAGACAGTTGAAGGAAAAGCATATTTTACTACTTTATACTAGTGCTAGCTTTCAGCACAAATGAGCTGCCCTGTAATCTTTCTCATATGAAGGTTAATTACACAAGTTTCAGACATTGGACCAGCCAACCCAGCTGGACAATTGCACTGAATTACACAGAAACAGCCCTTATATCATAGAAATTGTGCGCGTTGTTTTACTGTGAATACACCCACATCAAAATAGATATTTGACTTGAACATTTGATATTATGCTTTATCTGGGCTTTTAAAAGTACTTAGTCAGGGAAAAAGGAAGAGTTTTCAAATTGAAAGGAATAACAATAGACAAATGCTAATCAGAACATGGAAGAGACTATGACCCCAAAGTGAATAAGAACAGGTTTGGTGAAAGTGACTACACTTTTAGTTTTAACATTGAGTGCCAAAAACGGAAAAACTTGTTTTTGCTGTGTTTTTTTTTCAATTCCGAAACTAGACACTCTAATACATCTTATGTGTGATTTCAGTAGCTCTGTGATGAACAGAACTGTAATAGATGACGATCAAAAACTTGTAAAAAGTCACATCTGGACATTTCATATATATTTTTGTGCTTCTTTTCTTTTTTTTAGTCCGCGGGGGTGTGGTGTTACGCAGCAAAGCTGTAAACCCGACACTTCTCTCTCGCTCTCTGGAGCATGTTTGACAAAGCAGAGCAGCTTCCCATAGAAAGATCGAAACAGTTGAGATTTTAACATTTCTCTGAGTTTTCAAATGGTTAAAATCGGTCCAAGGACGGCTGAGAAACATCCTGTTAAAGTCTTCAATCCGAGAACCAGACTGTTTAAATGCACTTGTGATAAAAGCGATCGATAACAAGCGGTGTTTCAAAACGCGTCAACAATGTTGTCCTTGAAAATTGACTTGAAACGGAAATATTTAGGCATTTGTCTCTTCACATAACGTTAGTGCCTGTATAGGATAGAGGAGGAGAGAGGAGTTAATCAGAAAGGAGAGTGTTTCATAAAAGACGCATTGTCTCTGTTTCTAGAAAAAATCAGTGATTTTGATCCAAACTAGCCTCTGTTTAGCTTAGATTTCTCAGGAACCGAGGCACGTAGAAATAAACACCTACGGAGAGCTTAGAGTCTCACCTCTCAAACAAGACACATGTGTCCAAAGCTAAAACATACACTGGTGCAACAAATATCATGAAAAATGATCTGGATTGTTGGCACTCAGCAGCTAAATCCAAAAACAGCACGGCACTCAATGTGTTTAATCAGAGTGAAAATATTCAGGATTACTGAAACATGTGCTGCGGAGACAAAAAACAACAACACTCCACTTAGGATTAGAAGCAGATTTTTCATCATTTTCACAACTACTAACAATACATTTTACTTTGATATTGAATGGTTGCATTTCTAATCACTTCTCCTCTCTCTGTGCCTCATTAGCTCCATTAGTTCTGTGCTTGTAGAAAGCAACGAGCCGCTCCCGATCCCCAAAGTGAACAGCAGAGGAGGCCATAGATCACCGAGACCATCCCTAATGGAGCCTCACTCAATATGCAACCAACGCTCATTTATTTAAGCGCCGCGTGGATCGACTTTAAACCAGCTACTCTTATCTTATCTCGCCTCTTTAGTGGATATATTTTTTCTTTCTATCGGCGCACGGGCAAACTAGCAAAGGTAAACATTGATGCGGCGGAGTCAAACAAAGCCACATAAAGCTGGGAAGATGCTCCGAAGGCGAGCGCGCTGTGAAATATGATGTCAATATTGTCCGTGGCGCTAATACCCGCTGTCAGTCTGCGCCGCGCGGGGTAAGCCGGAGAGTATGCTTCAGTTTGTGGCGACGGGGATTTGGCCGAGCTTAGCAGAGCACTCACAATCCGGCCTTTTCAAAGACGCTACAAAGAACCGGGCTGTACGTCGTAGACAACACACGAAATTTAAACAGGTTTACATTGGGTAAGAAAAGTTTTAAACGGGGCTGCAGTTTATTGCAAAATGAATGTCAATTCCTCAAAGACTTGAACAAACTAGAAACTCAAAACTTATTCAAGACTTGGCCAAGACTTGTTCACACCTGGGCCCAACAGTGACGTGCGGAGTCCTTTTACTCTAACAGAGTTTCTCCTTTTTCTTGCACACTATTGTCTGTTGGGAGCTTATATAATCAGGAGGAACAGGGGCAGCTGACAAACAGATAGAGACAGTGCGCGGTGTATGAGCCAGAGGGTCGGGACGAGGGCCAGCAGTTGTTCCGCTTCTTCATGCAACGCTGGCAACTTTCAATTGGCCCCGTTTTGTAAACACTAAAGTGAAGCTTTTAGGAACCGCTGAAGCAGAAAGTGAAGAGTTCATGGGCGGGAACAAAGGTTTACATGTGAAAGAAGAAATCGTGGTGCCTGATGTTTTTTTTTCTAGCAGTTTTGCCCTTGAGCATAGTGTGAAAGCACGATGCATCTAATCTATGATCTATGATCAATAAGTATTTTATTGATCATAGATGAGCAGGCTGGCTGTTATAAACTTTACATAAAGCTCCCTGAAATATGAAACCTTTTTATAAACTCATACCTGTGAATAACTGAGGTGTTGGAAACATGTTTTAAGCTAGAAATGAGTTTTAGGCCAGATCCCCTCTCAAAGTTTGTAAACAAAAGAGCTTTGGACTTTGATATCTGCTCAGAAACTAAACTCATTTGAGACAATGAACCGAATGCATTCTTGAAGAAAGCAACTGATATGAAAGCTTATGTTCGGAGACACAGAGGGCTGGATGTGAGAGAGTCCATATATATGTAGGGGCCCCATATACATTACTGGGTCTAATAGATAAAAGCTGTCATAGTGCCTGGTCTGCAAACTATTTCATTTTCTCTTTTCTCGCTCAAACAAGCACATGACAGCGAAAGAGCAGAAGACCTCAACAGATTCCAAACCATTTAGGAGCCAAAAGTGATATCGATGTTACCACACATTTCGCAGGATGATAAAAGAGCATCATCATCTAAAAGGTGGGATAGAGGCCTAGATGGCTGTAAATCCCAATGGAATATTTCTCCATTAACCTTAATCTTACCCGCTTAGGTGTAAGATTTGCAGATTGTTCTCGGCAGTGTTCGGCTTTCCTGTATTTACAAAGCAGTCAGTAATTTAGTCCAAAACAGTTCGGTTGTTTGGAGAGAGTATCAGGTGTGTGTGCGTGTGTGAGTGTTCAAACAGATCTACTGTTGCCGCTGCTGTAATATTTGGCCTGGGGCACTACCTTCAACGGGCTGTCGAACAAACAGAAGGCAAATTAAGACTTCTCCTTTTCTTATGTTCGTGCGCCAGTGAATTTCCCCTATTTAAGCATTCAGAGACAAACTTCTGCTTTTAACTTTGTTTTGGTGCGCAGGTTCCTCATGAGTCTGGAAACGCTGAATTATATTATTATGCAGAGTACTGTAGCCAAGCAGAGACATGAAGATACAAAGGAAGGTTCAGGGCACAAGAGATGAACTGTGGCTCTGTGCTATGAAGCTGGATTAGAGGGTTAGTGCGGTAAGTTCGGGGTTAAGCTCGGTTTAGCGGGACAAAGAATATGTCACAGCAACACACTTCTTCAAATGGCTAACATATATCAGGAACCAATAAAAAAACACAAACATTGCCTCGCCAAAAAAAAGAAGTCACCAGTTATTTGCAAGTCTAAATTGTAAAACATTCGGACTCAGCATGAAACTGTTGTCCAAGCATAACAGTGACATCTGTGTTTGGTGATGCTTGTATCTTCTTTACATTGGCTTTACTGTATCATGTTAAAAATGTGAAAACATCTCCTCCCCGTGTTGTGTCCCTGACCCTCACCGGGGACAGTGAAATGTCGGCGTTTCATATATCACAGTGGCATTAGAGGTAAGGCGATGCCCTGGACTATGACGATATATATCCCACAGGTCAGAACTTTAGAGCTTATTTCGAAAGCTGCCGGGGCTTAAAATGTTTGCACTTGTGTGGCCCTGTTTGTTCATCCGTCGGTGTACGTGACCGGGCATGCCCCCTCGGACAGGGCAGGATTCGATTTACTTTATGTCGTCTCCTTTGAGCTGAAAAATGTGCCCAGGTCAGAACCACCGCGCTTATGCCGCTGAACTGTAGAGGCCAACTTTGACTTCCTGTATGTTACTCGAAACAATAACAAAAACTTAACATCAAGCATGGGATTAAATTACTTGGATTGAGAATATTCATTTCATGGTTTTCACTAATATCGGACCATGATTCTTTGATTGTTTGAAGACAATTCTGACTGGTTCTAAGGAATTTAGCTTGAAATAAAGTAAGCCTTGAAATAAAACAGCCAATGGGACATATGGATTTTTTTCACCCCCCAGTGGCAAATCAATCAATCTGAATAAAGGCAAAATATATTGAAACCAGTCAGGACAAGTTTGGTCAAATACCCAAATAAATGTTAACTAGTCAAAACCAGACGTGGGTAGTACTCCGGTACATTTACCCTTTCGAAGTAACTGTACTTTTGCAAGTACTTTTTTCATACAGAACTTTTTACTTAGCTTCTTGAGAAATATTAAAAGGAAGTAGTAAAAAAATAGTAACTCATTCCACTGTGAGTAAATCTTAATCTTAATAAACAGATATTTTGTGTTTTCTTTACGTAATTCTTCATAATGATTTTGTTTGTTTTTATCGTATTTTCTACAATTCTCATATTTCATGTTTTGTTTCTCATAATTTATGTCACGACTGAAGCATGAATCAAACCTTTACGCTCAGTTACTCACAGTACTCAAGTAAAGTTTTATCCGAGTACTTTTTGACTCTGTAAATGACAAGCACATTTACGTGAGCGAGCTGTTATCTTAAATCTCGTGCATGGGTCCCCAGCCGCTGGTGCTCGTCTCACTCAGACCGATGAGAACGCTGGCGCCTTATTTGTTTGCATGAGTCCACAGTGACACCCTCCAGCCCACAGGGCGTATTAGAAACAGTGTAATGTGTCACTGCGCTCACAATAACCAGCCTGTCCCTTAAAATAAATACAGTTTTCCGCCTCAGAGTGGAACGGAGGGGGACAGCGACGCCGCAAAAGACGAAAGTTTGTATTCAAGACAGACAGACCCTCCACGTCTATAACAGGAATCTGATTACCACTGGATTTGTTTTTCTAATGACAGGATTATGGAAAACCCAGTGTCACAGCTGTCACCTTCGCAAAAATAACTCTCCGCGACAGATCAGCATCAGACTATTTTTCTTTTACTTTTAATCAAAAAAAAGTTACGGTAAACAGATTATGCTAAAAAGAGATTTTGAGCTTTGTACTATTGTATAATATTGTTTACACCTTAAAAAGATCTCGCAAGTAGTTTTGCGTTTCATTTACACAGGCAATTCATCCACTCGGAACAGATGTAAATGATTGGATTAAAGGTAAGATATGAAACAGATCAGATCAACATTTCTGACTGAACTGAATGAGCCTGGGGAAAAGTTTGCGGTTGTACCTAGAAGTGAAGGTCTTCTTCTTCTTCTGAGAGGACACTTTCATGCTGTGAGACATCTGCGACGACTCCGCCTCCAGCGTCATCTTTGCGCTTTCCATCGTAGCGTCCCTGCTGTTACCTGTAAGACGGGACAATGAATTCATCAGGCTGAACCTACACATGAAAGAGAGGCACGGGTCACAGAGAAGCTCCCTGTAACCTCCACCATAAACAAAAGCACTCCACAAAGAGTTTTCAGCTCAGGGCTTAAAAATTACAGTAAACTTTATTTGGTTTGTTTATTTGAATAAGGACAATGCATATCAATCATATCAGCAGAAAGTATCAATGTAAATTTGAATTTCTCCACTGTGAGATCAATAAAGGCTCTTGAATTCACTTCCTGATTTTCACACACAATCTCAAAAACCCTCCCTCGTCTTGCTCCCCTTCGCTGCACAGCTGTTTCAATAAAGAGAGAAAATAATAAAAATCTATGCTGCTTGTGTGGCTGTAGTGAAGCGATGGAGTTTTTCACTTCGTGACAAGAGGATGACGCTAATCAAGAGGTGAGTGAAGTGTTTCCTGGATATGTAGGACTTCAGTCAGAAGCTTGAAGAGAACAGGAGGAGCTGCCAATGCACTGGTGAAGAGTCAAAGATTACTCAACGCGTGAGTGGGCCAAAACAAAGCTCCAGGTACGTTTTTGACAGAACAACATTGTAACATGGTAAAAAAAAAGCTCTAAAAACTCATACACTCCCCACCCCCAAGATTTTTTTCAGAGATTATCCGTCAGTCATTGTTTAAGCACCATAATTTGCGGATTACTGTATAAGGCACAACTTTTTTCACAGGCTCTGAACCATACAGCCTAAAACGATGCGGCTAATTTACACATTTGCACGGGCCAACAGCACTGCACTTAAATCTCATGCCCGAGCCCGACCAGAAATTCGGGTTGCGAAATCATATGGAGGAGTTGCCCAGTAATTCAGCCCTTTTCAGACTGCGGGGAGGGAAGTGCTGAGTGTATTGGTCACATTTCGAACTGCGAGCTAGCACCACTTTAGCCGTATGCACGGCAACGTTTGAGTGAAAAAAAAATATCTACATTGTGTAATTGGATGTACAATATCCCTCTCTCCCTTTGTCTTTTCTGTCAGCGTAGTATTTACTCTCACAGACAATTAATGAGTAAAAAAACACACAACATACTACGACACCTGCAGTGGCGCTTATGGCCTCTAGGGGCATGAGTTACTTAGCACTGCTTTAACTCACAGTGGGCTAAAGAAGTAGTTTAGTGTCCATTGGAGTGTAAAAGTACAGAAAATGCAGCACAATGTTTGTGGGAAAACAAGCGAGGTGTAGATGAGAATGAAGTGGCAAACAGGAGGGACACTCGGCTGTGCTGCTGCTGCCCGTATGCCCTGTCCCGCACCGCGCTCGTCTCTGGGCCCTGGTGCAGTGTGTGTGTGTTCTCGTGTTACAACATAAACAGACACCTGTGGCGTATAGACAAGTGTGGCCTATATATGTACTTTCCTTTTTCTTTTTGAATTTAGTTGGTGCAGCTTATATTCAGGTGCGCTTAACAGTCTGGAATTTACGATATACAACATTTATAACAAATGCTTCATGGTAAATTAGAATCTTAATAAAACGCAAAAGGTACTTTGAAAATGTACAATGAAAATGCAAAATAAATAAAAAACTTTAAAAATCTTTAAACCCAAAGTGACAGTTTGTTAGAATGCTTTTTACGTTTAGTAGTGTCTTTTGGAGGGGATTTAATGAAGACTTATCACTCATGGCCAGTGTTGGGCAAGTTAAGTAAGTAAGTGCTTTATTGTCATTGTACAAGCGTACAACGAAATAGTGTTCAGGTGTCAGTCCTGAGCTGCTGCTGCTGTTACTTAAAAACTGTAATATATTCTTTATTAGTGATTACAGCTTTAAAAATGTAATATGTTTGTATTACATATTACTGTTTCAAAAATGTATCTGAGTTACACTACTTGTAGTTACCTCTGAGTTAGTTTTGAGTTACTTTTGGCAAAATATAAACTGAAAATAGTAATAAAGCTACCGATGAAAAGTGCAGTCGAAGATTTCCTTTTCCTTATGTTTCACTCATTAACAACAGGCAACTGCAGATCTCATACACCAGTGTCCAACTTGATCTGGTGCTGCATTTTATTTGGGGGGAGTTTGGCATTTTTCGTTCATACATTCAAAGCACTTGTAACTCGAGTTACTTGAATTGTAATTACTAATACATTCCCGTATTTTATATTCCCGTGTAAGTAATATGTTATATTCCTTAGTTACTGAAAAAAGTAATACATTTTTTAACTCGTTACTTGTATAACGTTTCCCCCAACACTGCTCATGGCGCAGTGTAGCTTTTGGCTCATTTTCATCTGCTGCTCTCTCACAGATTAATCCTGGCCTATTGTACATGTTTTTAGTAGTAGGAGAAACCAGAGCACCTGGAGCCTCCGCAGGCACATGGAGAACATGCACACTCTACATGTCCAGTGTTAAAGGCTCCAGTGACTGCCTCAAAAGTCCCTTACAATGAAAGTCAAAGAATTTAGTCCAATCCAAAGTCAGGCCTCTTTCACTGCAAATATAGTGACAGCGGTCCAACTAAATATAAATAAATAACCAATTACCCTTTCAGAAATGTCAGCGCAGCTACCACTCTGACAAATCAAAAAGTTAATACAATACAAGAACATTTCTATTGTTTCCCAACTCCAGCTACTACTTTTTTAGAAGTAATTATTCTAATTTATGGAGCACATTCTCCATCTCGCTGCTGAGTTACAGCAAAAATGCTAATTTCATTTTCCCCGAGCTCACGGTTAGATGTTTGCCCATCAATCACAAGTCCAAACATATCGAGCCGACTGTCACTGATGACGGAGGAAAAACAGCAAATATTCAGATTTATAGATTTCCCCCCACTCCTTTGTGCGCCGATAATAATTCATCGGATGAGGCCGGCCATTCGTTTGCCCACTCCTCATCGTCATTAATCACCATCCGGCTCTGGGGAAGTCGGCGGGCGCATAGTACCGTCTCGTACAGCAGCACCGAGGCCTGCTCTGAGTGATGGCTCCATTCACCCGCTCCCAATAACAAGCACCTGCTCAGGCCGCAACCGTCCAGGCATTATTCTGTCCCATCTCCTTCACTTCACGACACAGCGCAGGGCAACACGCTAAAGGCTAATAGGCTAATAACCTGGCAGCGGAGTCCCCTGTTGGCTGCGCTTGGCGAAACATTTGTTAGAGCACGCTAAGGTCAATCACTGACACATCACCGAGGGCTCCCGTGGGGTTCCTCCCGGGTGGATGCTTGGAGAATGGGGAAGATACACAGTGTTTAAAGCTGGGGTAACTGATCTTATGGTGGTAGGTATTTGAAAGGAAAACAAAAAGAGTAAGAAAGGAGATGAGGCGTCAGATTCCAAATATAGCGGGAATCATCCATTATTTTGGGGTTTTGGAGCAAACAAATCAATGAACGGTGGTAAAAAACGATTTACATTTTTGATGAAGGAGCAATAACAGTTGAAAGCAAAAAGTCGATTTAGCAGCTCCCTGTAATTTTATTTCATTTTTACACAATCAGTGCGCATGATAGATGTTGAAGTTCAGGGCAATCAGGACGCCGGGACAAAAGATTTCCTTTTTGCAGAATTTCAACTAAGAAACTCTGTATGAGCAGCATTGTAGGAGCTCTCTGTGCGGATCCCCTGGAGAGCAATTAAAGCTACCGTGTATTCATTGAGGCCACCAGAAAAAGGCGGATTAGGGGAGTTTAACCTGCTCAACTATAAAGGCAACTTGGGGAAAATGTAATGCTGTGAAAGTTCAATTCATTCGACGATTTGCCACACACTAGTCTAGTACCCACATGGCTGGTACATTTAGTTTGTCAAGTTCATGTTGCAATTACTGGAGCAAAACAGACTAAAACTTATGGTGACCACAATGAAAGCAGAAATACTTTGGCGTTGAATATATGCAAAAAAAAACCAAAGGGATTTCTCCTTTCCTACATTTATCTGCTGTTCTGCCCGTATTTCCTGAAGGAAACGTACGCCAAAGGTCAAGTGAGTACCTCTCGCAAATCCTCACTGAAAAATACCCGTCTTCAGTGTTGTTGAATAACTAACAAACTAGTGAACAAAATAGCTTCACCCATCTCCATTTTTATTATTAATTGTTAAAACAATTTGTGATTTCTTCTGTTTCTAGCACCAACAAGGCAATGAAGACAGTAAAGGACAGTGACCACGACAGGTGTGCAAGCCAACGACAGGTTCAGGGGCCAAATTTTCTCCAGTTTGGCATTACCCAAATTGAAAAATGACAAAAAGGCGTCAAAAGAGCAACAAAAATGGGCCAGAAAAGTAACAATAACACAATGGAAAAGCGACAAACGTAAAGAGTGATCAGAAAAGTGATGAAAAAGTGACGAAAACAAGACTCGATGCAAGTTGGTCATTTTATGCTCACTACTGCCACCTCAGGTCTGACGCGTAACTGCAGCTACTATGGGGGGATGAAAATACTTTGTTTTAACATTTTTAAACTCCATATAGTCCCTTTAAAGCAACAATAAACGACAAAAAACTATGAAAACATGACAACAATTTGACAAAAAAGTTAAGATCAGTTTTGAAGGTCTTAACTTTCAAATGAGGTGTTTATAGGCTGTAGCTCCAGTCCAGAAGCTTTTAGATTTGGGTAAAACCAAACTGGGAAAAATGTGCTCAGTTACAGTAGGGGGTAAATGATTTTCAGAAATAGGAGTTCTCACAAATGAGATCTAATCACCACTGTAGTTCTATACTTCACACTCCAGAGTACTCCAAATAATCGATCCCCCGCTTTATTAACAAAAGTTAGAAAAGGAACCAACCTTTCTTTAGGGAAATCTGCAAAAGTCCACCACACTTCTCCAAGATGTTTTTTTTCTTCTTCTTCTGGTGTTCTCTTTGTCTCCTTGAATATCTGCCTCACCTCTGGATGAGCTTCAGTCTTCACACCGATGGCTCCTCGCCCTCCCCACATGCCTCCTCCTGATGCAGCTGAGGGTGACCCTGCGCACAACACAAAGGCCCCTTCAGTGCCAACAATGTGGGCAAGACAATACCGTCTCATACTCGAGCGGGTCAAAAATAGCCCCAGTGACACGTCCCCCAAATGTGTGCGACTAAACGGGGCTCGCTAAACCCCGCACTGATCACCAGCCCGATCCACTTACAGAGAGCAGCTGAAGAATGACTCCATAGCTCCCACGACAATAAGACCTAAACAACAGGAGCAATAACCGGAGAGCAGCCGGCTCAAAGGAACGACAATGTTACTAATATAGAGCTCAAGCTAAAACTTCATAAACTTGAACTTACAATAGAAATCTGTCATTTTTAACTAGCAAGTAATGTCCATAGTAGAGAAAGAATCCATCAAATGACATGTCGCTACGAGTAAATTGAATACACAATAGAGTCAATTCAACCTGGATAGATCAGACCCCGGCAGTAGACATTGATGGTAGTATGGAGGAACAGCATGTAGTTAGGGATGTCTTCCCTCGGAGCCTGGACATTGGTGGTGGTATGGAAGACCCGTGAAGATGCAGCAGGTAGAAGCCGTGGACGGAAGAAGAAGAAGAAGAAGATCTTTATTTATATAGCGCCTTTCACAGACATGGTCACAAAGCGCTTTACATGAGACAATTGTACATTCACTCCATACCATCGGTGGTAGTAAGCTACGTTTGTAGCTTCAGTTTCCCCTGGGGGAGACTGACAGAAGCGCTTTCACGACTACACACGTCTGCGCCAACGGACCCTCTGACCACCACCATACATTCACTCACTCACATCATTCATCCTGGCCTATTGTGCATGTTTTTAGTGGTAGGGGAAACCGCAGTGCCCGGAGGAAACCTACGCAGACACGGAGAGAACACGCAAACTCCACACAGAAAGGCCCCGTGCAGGTGGGAATCGAACCCGGACCTTCTAGCTGTGAAGTGAGAGCACTAACCGCTGCGCTACCGTGCCGGAAGAGGCGGAGATGGGGTGGAGGCGGGTCGCAGCACAGCTGGGAAGCGAACGAACCATGATTGCTGGGGCTTAAAAGCGGGACCGAGGGCGATGATTGGCTGCTACGGAGGTGCGGCTCTCTCGGAAGCGATCATTGGTTGGAGGTATGTGATGCTGAAATTAGTCTCCCAGGTTGAATGATTTTGGATTTGAGAGTGCAAATAACAGGGAACCTCCCAATTAGGACTTCCTAACAATAAATACAATAAATCAATAAGTTCAATGAAGGGAGTAGGAGTCTGACAAAGGTTGTGAAACTCAAACCAGACCAAAAAAGACCACACTTTATATCTTTATATCTATTATGATTTTCCCCTATTTTCCTAAAGCAGTAACACACAGGCACAAGAGAAAGTCAGAGTCGGATATTCTTGTTTGTGAAGTCAATCGTATCGTCTTCAGGGACATTTTTAGTTCATTTAAAAGTTTGTACACTTGGGGAAAAAAAGATTGTTTTAGATTTTTTTTTAATTTATGGAGATTTTGAGAAGATTTGGTCTTACCTGAAATTAAGATTGGAAATGGAACAAGCACATTCATTTCTTTAATTGTGTTTGTGTGTGTGTTTGTAAGTGTGGAAGTTCATTCCTTATTTAAAACGAGATAATGCTTGTTCCACTAGTGTAAAGCTGGTCCAAACCTACTCAGCATTTCAAGCATCAATCAATCATTTATCTTTTAGTGAGAGTCTAGCCTGAATCAACCACAGAGCCATCCAGTTGTTAGTTTTCTCAATATTAGCAATTGCATCTGCCTCATAATGTCCTCTGTTGCCATGACAACGTGTATATTTCAGCAGCCACTGGGGTGGGGTGCACCGGGACAGTGAGGACAGACAGCATCAGTCATCATCATGAGAGAGGGGGGTTATTTATACCCCCTTTGGACACAGTTGCACCTGCCTCTGGAACATGGCACACAATACAAGCAGCGGCTGCCAGCTCCACATCTCACATGAGTGACGCACTAAGAATAACCGACAGCTGAGACCTAAACCGTCCTTATTGAGTGGACGAAAACTAATTAAGGAGGGCTTTGTCAAGTTTGAAACCATGAAACCTAATTAAAAAATATGTTTTTCCTACATAGAAGCAAAGTGAACTGAGAGAGCAGAGTCTTCAAAATCAAGAACTCTCCAAACAGTAACACATCCACAGATAAAGTGTCCCCTTCTCTAGGTTTTTATCACTTTTCATTTGATGACAATTGGCCTCATGTTTTCAGTTTAATGGTTGAATTAAGCTGCGGAGTGAAAAGTAACTAAACAAGGTGATCACATGCTTTTTCACACAGTATTTTTTTTCTGTTTTGGCCCAATGTAAAGGCAAGAAAAGCAAAAGAAAAGGAGTCCTGGCAAAAGTTTTGACTTTACGTCTGGAGTCATTTCCAGGCTTCATTATGGTTGTTGTGTTGTGCAGTGAGTAGTTGAATGGTTGAACGGTTAAAAAAAGAAAAGAAAAAAAAAAGAAGAGTCATGCATTTACACAATAAATAAAGTACACTTTAACAAGAACATACAGAACGCAATGCATTAATTTCTGCGAGTCAGAAAGAGTTGGGCCTTCTTTTTAAAATCTAAGCACGAAACAATACGCGTTTCGATCTCAGTGGATGTGGGTTAACTCGACAGTGCAGTTACGCTGGAATGTTTTATGCAAAAAAACAATTACAGTTACTCACATAAAGTAAAGCTTGTGCAGCAAACCCACCTGGCTTCTCTTGGCAGCGCATTCGCAAAGCACCTGGGGCACAACAGCAGGAAAAACATGTAATGAACTTGTACAAGTCGCAGGTAAAGCGCACGACAGGCCGACAGGGAATAAACATGTGGCACAGGCTGCATGACTCACCTTGTTTTATTAATCATTTATGCTTATTCCCAATTCATGTCCGCTCTGCTTTTATGTCCATGAATTATGAAACACAGCCTGAGTGAGTGTGCGCGGAAAGGGTTAATTCTTTGTTCAATGTTGCTGCATTTATGCGCACCTTTGGGACTCAGAGGATATCAGAGCTTTAATGTGCGGCGCTGGAAGAGGAAACAGTTTAGTGGGATTGTCGAATAACTTGGATTTCGCTGGGACATTGCTTTACAACACTGGTAAAAGGATGAAACTTGCATGCTATGTATAAGTGTGGTAGCATGGTAATTATCGTAATTACAAGTAAACATAACACACCCTTAAAGTAATATTGTCAACTGGACTGGGATAAGTGAGTAGAGGACGTTTCACTTGTTTAAAAGCTTCTTCTCACTCTTGTCATCAGATGTAGGATTGTTTAAAGGGACTATACAATATACAAAAGGTTAAAATTAAGTATTTTCTTCCCCTACATGTTCCAGCAATGTCCTAATGTGCAGAATGAGCTCAGACCTATTCGCCGCAACTGCCTCTAAAATCCTGCACTGTCACTCAAAAAGGTGTTACTTTCGGGTCCGAAGTGCCGTCATCCATGAGCTTAATATAGAAGCTGCAGTTACGCTTAAGACCTGAGGTGGCAGTAGTGAGTATAAAAAGGACCAACTTGCCCTTTACACACAAAAGAAGCTATTTAAACATTGGGACAGCCATAGGCCAACTATGTCTTGTGTACACAAAATAGCTTCATTCATCAAAACAGCCTTTGCACTGGGCTGGAGCCAGTTTTACCTGTGCTTGTGTGTTTCACCAGCCTGAGAAGTATTTTCCTGGTAATAATATGAAATCACAATCTCCATAATGTATAAACCAATTGATATACTAGTCACAGCTTATAAAGAGAGATAAAGAGTTCAAAGAAGCCGCTTTCTGTTTGATTGAAACACTTTTGCGTTCTGACGACAATTATCTGATACTAAAGATAATCAAATGTAATTGCAAAGGTGGTATAGAAAGTTGCTGGACTTAGATGCAAGATGAAAGATCTGCAAACAAAGCTTGGACTGGATGTACTTCACCCATCATTCCCTTTAAAGACTTAAACCCTTGCTTCCTTTGGGGACAGACATGCTGTAAACCAAATTTTAATAAGCTTTCTTTTCATCCGAGAGTCGCGTCCCAAAATAGAGCTTAATGGTGACCAAAATCCCGCGGACGATCCATCATTTCCTGGTCGGCCCTGACAGCTGTTTTCTTGTCTTTCCTTAATCAAGAGCCCATTAAGAGCACATTAGGATGCAAGACAGGAAGAGGCGGGGGCCGACCGACGACATCCAATTACACGCAGACTTCAGTTCATCAGCTGATTTGTTCTGGGGGATACCAATGGAGAAAGGCGTGTGGTGATTTACTAATGGCGCGTCCAGGCAGAGACGTTCGCTGACATTTATCTGCAAGTTATTTTTCTGCAAGCAATGAAAAATGATGAAATGGAATAACATATAATTACCCTGGATGTATTCCCTGCTAATGTGTTATTCCACACGACTATGGGCCCGTTTTAGAGCCCATAGTCGTGGATAGCCCTGGATTGATACACACTGGCCTCCCATGATCAATCAAATTGCTTCTCAAGATTATTATCTGCACACTTAGGGCTGCCAGATCCTAAATCCGAACACCGGACAAAACCAAACAGAAAGCATTTTGAAACCACTAAGAGCCCGGCTTATAAACATTACCTTCGGCTTTTCTGCAGCGCGAGTGAAATTTGTCCAGACGTGCCCGACTCACCTGAGCTCCCGGTTTTGCTTTACTCACTCGAGAGAATGTGCCGCGCTGTAATCTACCACTCCATCTTCTTTTGGGGGTTTGGAGAGTTGAAGAGTGGAGAAAGACAGCCTTCTCCCTGACAGTATGAAAAGATTCTGTCAGAGCAGAACAGATGAGAACAGTGTTTTTATACAGCTGTCCAAAAGGGAGCTGGAGGATACAGTGGACGGCAAGCTCTTCATCAGACAAAAAGGAAACCCTCCCAGAGCACTCTTTCTTGTTTTACCTGAAGCGCCTTGTCCGAATGATTGGCTCTGCACTAAGGCAATTGTTGTGCTGTCGGTCATATTGCCTCGATGTCTCACATTTACAACACTTGGGTCCCTAAAGCCATCAGAATTAGGGCTATGACAGAACAACTGTTGAATTCATTGTAACACTGAAAAACATTTTGCAAGTGGATGATGTTCGGGACTTTCAATAAGGATTCCCATTATCCCATACATCAGCAGCTCGGTTTGATCAGAAAAATCAGATAACTGGAGTAATCAGAAAACCAAATAATCAGAACTTATGTGTTTGGATTTGCTTCAGTAAATCTGATGATCAAAAACTGCAGGTTCTTCATGTGCCAGTACAGTTGTGGATTTTTAGAGAAACTGCCCCACGCCTCCCTTCAATCAGGCCCATTTCTGAACCGTGTAAAGATGCTTGAACCGGGGTTCAAACCCAAAACACTGAGGTCGGACTTAATTTCTGCCATATGTGTAGCAGCCTCAGCCACTCAACTGTCTTTTCTGGTTAGCACATGCACATCAGATTACAACTATATCAGATGTTTTTGAGATAAGGCTGTTTACATGCCACTTGAATAAACTGAAAAATCCAGAAATCAGACTTTTGGTCTGCATGTAAACGTAGCCAGTGTTGGGCGCTTTTACTTCAGTAAAAATACAGATATTCCTGGTCAAAAATGACTCCAATGCAAGTGAAAGTCAGGTAATCAAAAGTCTGCGTTAGTTGACATGAAGGAACCGTTGAAAAGAAGTGCAAATTGGTTTAAATAACATTGTAAATGGATGGGGCAAATGCAGAGGAGAAATTAATCTAGGAGCACACAAAAAAGTCTACAAATACGTAATGCAGGTGAATTTTATTACAAGTGCGGCATGTACATTGCAACAATGTGAGAAAATAGGCCACATAATATAGTGTAGGCATCTCAATTTGGTGTCACATAAACATTGGATTACAAAGCACACAATGAAACCAGAGTCACGCCCAAGGCAAACTGATGACTGGTGTCACAAACCGCTGTCGGCCAGTTCGAATGACACTTCCTCTGAGAAAAGTCAGTGGAAAATCCCCAACTATAAAAACACCTGTCCTTCATTAGTCTAACAAGGGTTGACACAAATAAATAATATAGTAATTCATGATAGCTTTGACACGAATGCGCAGTATAATATTGGCATAAATTTGGTGTTTCGTTGGTCAACTTAGATCTTGTGTTGACTTGAGAAACAGTATTTTCCAAATGCGCTATAAACAAAACATGTATTTGCTTTGCAAATGTACAAAATCTTTTGCAAGCCACAAAAAAATAAAATATTTGATACACTACAACAGTAAACAGTCATACTATAATACATAATATGTGAGCTCACATTGGGATATTTCCACTGATAATCACGGCTGGGGTTATACTTTGACCCCACCTTATAATATATTACACGTCGCAGTTCCTGACTGAAAGAACAGCAAACAACCAGCACAATAAAACAGGGTAATAAACTTTATGGCAGTTTAGACCAAAGCTATTGTGAGCCCTCTTAATAATAATATTAATAAAAAAGGCCAACTGAACTGAATAATAATGCAGACAATGTTCTAACAAACAATAACTCAGTCATTCCATGATCCTAAACACATTATTCTGGCCATGAGGTTAATTAGGTTTACTCCTTATTCCTATGCAATGAGGACATTTGTTATCTAATCTCAAAGACAGCACATAGTTTATTTTAATATGTTGCCATGGTGATAGAGAGTGCACTTTACCCTCCTTTTTTTTTTTACCAGATCATACCAGTATGAGTCTTACAGACAGCAGGGTACATGTCTGTCCACCTCTGTCATGCACATAGTGCCTACTGTACGCGCGTTGTAGATGGTGCAGCAAAGCTAAACCTTTAAAACTACATGATACATGTAAACAGTCAATAACTCAATAACCCTGAAAAAGATTTTAACTGATGGATCCTCTTTGGTTAAAGTTTAAAATCCCAATAGATACTGAAGTGCTATTCCAAACAAAAATCTGGTGTCTACATGTTTATACACAATAAAATATTGTCTTTGTCCATATACAAAGTCATCTTAAATTGAAGACATGGTTAACAGTTTAAAATGTTTAAAACAGGCACACACACAAAGTATCCTTCTTTTCCTAAACTTAACCATTGTTTTAGCAGTCCTCTTTGAGGCCTGTCCATGTCCAGGGATAACTGCTTTTATAAGGTTCATGGATTAAAGGAGGCATCCAGTTCTGTTTGTAGCCTGAATCTTGAGTTCCACTGTCACAAGACTGAGGGCTCTGGGAGCCAGGACTGAAATTAGTCAAATCCGGTTGAGTTGGTAAGTATGGACTTTGGTCGGTTGGTAAGTATGGACTACAGTCCTGGGTTGGAGTTGGCAGAGTGTTTTCATCTAATCCTGAGTCTGAGCACTCTGAACTTTCCAAACTGTGCAACGATACAAAGTTTTCTCCCTTGTCTGAGGAGACTATGAGGTAGGACAGGAGAGGTTTCCTCTCAGGAGGGTCTAGTTCTTCAGTGGTTGCCGTAAATGTCTGTGGCGCTTGAAATGACAGCATGTTCAGTAGAAGCTGCCCCTCACTGTTCTGCCGTGTCTGCAAAAATAACGGCTGAGCTTCATTGTTGTCAAAATTGTCTACAGATGGCAATGTCTTTATTGTGGACAGCAATTGTCCACTCTCAACTAAATCCTTTCCATTTGACATCAGTGGAGTGTTATTCCTGTCTGGAGTTTGGAATAGCTCAACAGCCACTGCACCATAGATGTCAGAGGACTGAGCACTGTCATCCTGGTCATGTAGCCCTGGACTGTGACATCTCCCTGTGTCCAAAGAGGAGTCTTCGTTCCAAGGCATAAATATTGTATTCTTATGTCCATAAGAATCATCTGCTGGAGACGAAACATTTGGCTTCACCAGTATCTTGGCATATACCGTCTTTTCATTTTCAGGTGATATTTCCGGTTTGGAAATATTTGGTTCCTTTTGTGGATACAGTATAGCCTGAGGAGTCTGGATTGACGACACCTGAGGGTAAAGCAAAGAAACCCTTTACTTACACAATTTGACTTAAAACAACTCCTCCATCTGATTTAAAAATACACATCATACTGCAAATCCTGTTTCCTCATAAGCATAAGAAATGAATCAGAGCAGAGCAGAAAGGTTTGAGAGATCATATGGCTCACCAAACATTAGTGGGCACTGTGTCAGTATGGCAGCAACTAACGGCAGTGTGGTGGCATCTATATTCTCTATGTGTACGTTTAAAGTGCACACTTCTGATGAGGCTTATTAAACAATTAACAATTTCTACATTGACAATTAGTCAGGATTAATCCGATTAGTTGTTTCAGAATTAGTTGAACCAAATTTTCTTGGAAGTCAAAACAACAGATGGACAGGTACTTACCAGCGATGTTGGAAGCTTGTCGTTCTTCACATTTCTGACGTAGTGCTTTGCAAAACACGCCGACATCAACACTACAGCTGCCACAACCGCCACACTCAGTAACAGCCAGGGCAGGACCATCGGCGGCTCACCTGAGTAACAGAACAATACATTTACATGCCATGGAAAGGTGTTAATTGAGTTTCAAATCCCTCTTTACCGCTGCTCTAACTCACATGTAGTGGATATAATGCAAAATATTTCTCAACCTCACCCCGATGGTACTAAAAGCTACTGGGAAAGCGTGGAATGTTGTAGAAACAGGTAGAAAGAAGGACAGGTATAGTATGTATGGGCGGAAAAGATACCAGGCTGGGCAAGAGCAGTTTTATGTAAATATATAAGCAGCAGTCTACAGAAGTGGAACCCCCCACTGTCCATGGCTCTCGGCTTGTGCGTGTAATAGAACAATGCAAACACAGATTTTGTTTTTATTAGCGAGAACAAAGTATTCACCATCTTCTGTTTTATTCAAAGCTTGCACACTGATGACGTAAGCCTAAGCGATAACAGAGTGCATAGTGTTGAACTGTTTAATCGGTTGTGGCAATCTGTGCTTTTACAAATGCTAATGAATTTGGATAAGAGCAGATATCATACTGGTAAACATGGTAGTGTTATGTTCTTACCTGGTGGCTTTACACAGAAAGTGGCTTTTTCACTCAGCGGACGACCAAGCTCATGTACGGGCGTATAGACCACATAACCACAGTACTCTCTTTTGTCATCCTTTAGGCTGACGTCGAAGTGGCCGGTTGTGTTTGTGATCACCTGTAGAAAATGAAATGATCAACTATTGAGTCTGTGGTTCTGCTATGATGCATACATAAGGGCTGCACTATTAATTCCTTCTTTTTTTGCATTCAACTGAAAAAAAGAGTATTAAAATAGTGTAGTATTATACACGTTTGTGTTTCTTACCTGTGCTGGCCCTGGCTGTGTAATGGTCATAGTATAAACAGTCATTGCTTCAGAAGGTCCTTTATGGTTTCTGCTGAAAATCTCTATGATGGGTTCGTTATTAGGCCCGACAGGCAACATGACCTTCATATGTAACGAAGTCCCGCTTGTGTCAAAAGACAAGGTGGGCGCCCCCAAAACAGCTGGATGGAAACAAAGAAGATAATGGAGCAACACAAAATGATAATCTCATTTCAAATGTTGAATAAATAAAACATACTTTCAGCTATGGGTTTGAATGGTCTGCTTGTGCCGTGATATAACCCATCGGCAAACACTTGAGCTTTGTAGTACGTGTCGTGGTGAGGCGGGGTCTCTGCGGTCAAGTCACAGAGGAGCTCCGTAATGTTCTGACACTCAGCTTTCCTATGAAGCACCTCATTGTGTGTATCACTGAAAAGAATAGAAAACAAACAAGTTAATCTATGGAACCAAACAGACAATCTTTCAATACATTAATAACATTGGATGATTAGTGATAATAATCTTTTAGGCCATGCGCAGCCCACGGGTGCATACCGATATGTTCTCTATGTACCTATGTTTACTGTGTGTACTGCTGTTGGTACTGGAGCTCGTCCCCCCAACTCGATTTTTGGGAACAGCGTTAATGACATACAGTACTGATGCCTCCAATCACACAGCCAGATCTAAACCTTAACCCAGGAGACTTTTCCCGCATCCCTCGTACACTGACAGGTCCAGTCATCCTTCCAACTCCAATCCTAACCTTTGCCTCTAACCTTAGCGCTAACCCTATGTCCATGGAAAAACTGCAATGATACATGTGGCTGGAAAATAAACTGTATCAAGAGGTGTCACTGTGCCCCGGGCAGCACTGGAACCTGGGAACATCGGGCTGACCCCAACTCACTCAAGGACACCCATCACTCTACCCTTTGCGGACATCCCTTAGGCATAACTCTACAGTGTTGTGTTTGCCACTTACAAATCTGCTTTTCCACTACGACAGAAGGCCTGCAATCCTTTCTGTGCAACAACTGTTTGGATTTGGAGTCACTCAGACAATATAATGTGGCGTCTAGGAGGGGAAAAAGTCAATACGACAGAGCTGGCACTTGACATTTGTCTGGGAGAGCGCGTCATGACTAATTAGACAAAGTGGCATTTCCATGTTGTTCTGAGCATTTGTAGGGGGAGAAAATACATTTGACAAGCCAGACACCACAACACATCGTCAAGGCGGTTTCAACAATGATATTAACGATTATTTGGCATTACATTGTGCAGCCCTAATGGGTGTGATGATCCAGATAGTATAGTTAGTATAATATTCATACCCATACAAGACGCTGTATCGGACGGTCTTTCCCGGGGCTCTTGGAGCAGCAGGGTCCCAAGTTAGGGTGTTGTTGAAGTTTCTGGAGATGAACGTGACACTCCCTTTGCCGCTGGTAACACAAGCTGGGGAGAAATATGTAACACACTCAACAACAAAAGATAAACGCCAGAGTCCTTTTTGTCCAGCGGTAAATTAAAACCAAGATGTAGAGCAGGAGATGAATAGGCTCATTTTCCCCACGTCTTTTAATATTATATAAAGATGGGTGTTCCCTTACGCTTTCTCACAATACACTCGTTTTCTCATCTTAACAGGGATTTTATTATTTTAGTTGCCGTTTTCAAATTTCGAGCCATTTTGTTGCCTTAACGTACACATTTGATATGCAAACAAAGAAATAATCTTATCTATAGAATAGTCTGTTCATTACAGTATTATTATACTTTCCTCAGGTTGGCATGGAAACTTGCAAATATACAAAGATTATGTTTTTCTCACGTTCCATTTTCCAGTCTTGTACTTAAAAATATCTTTTTCTTGACATCCCATTCCTTAACGTACATTTTTTAATCTGCATTTCCTGTTATTCACCTGCAGTGCCTGGTCTTAAAAAAACTAATACTGTGTAAACTATTGATTTAAAACAGCTTTAGACTAATACACACATGCAAATCTATAATCTCTGCAGTGCACAGTCCTACAGTAGCAGCGCACCATTGTTCTTGATTGGCCTGAGGCACAATGCCACCGCAGATAAGATTTCCTTCCAGACTATTTGCAAACAACTGCCCTAGAGGCGATACTTTACAGAGAAAAAAGGTCAATCAGATTTAAAGAAAGATAAGTTTAATGATTAATGCGGTAAAAGCTAATTGTACCCAAATTATTAGATGTAAGCTAATGTGGCTGAGAAACATATACATGAGTAAGGATTTTTCATAAAGACGCTACATTTATAAATGTCAGAAAAGGCAAAATCAAGGTACTACTACTACAATACTGCATTAAAATTATTGAGGGACATTTTCAAGCACTTCGATATTTGATTTTGGATATTACATTTACAATTTCAATTTGTCTACAGTTCTGAGGGCCCATTTTATGTAAGGTGAACTCACCGTAGCAGAAGAGCAGAAATATGACCATGAGATTCCGCATTGTCATCGGAGTGTAGCTCAAGTGGGCGAAAGTTCTTCACATCGATACGGACGCTTTAAATCCAGCACGCTTTAAAAATATACAATCATCCCAAAATCAAATTGTTGCCTCAAGTTTATTCTAGATGTTACATATAGGAGCGGAGTATGTGTCCTTGCCCTGGGAACTGAGCAGCGTCACGCAGGTGTGCAGGTGTACTTTGCACACGTTATCACCTAGTTCCTGTTTTTTTTTTTTTTTTACAGTTTGTTCCGCCCATTTCTCATTCAATGTCTGAGCCTTACTTCCTTATGTTCTGTCGCTTCTACAATCACCTCCCTCCTTCTCAGCTGCGTCACATGGGCCTCTCCACTCGTCTTTCAGGTTTGGACTAGTTTTAACTGTTTACTGGAAAGCAGAAAGTGAAACCTCTTCAGCTTTGCATGGGATGTTACAGGTGTAGGAATGTGGGGCAAAGGTGACTCATTGGCAGGGCCGCCTTAACCTACCCATAGTCCCCTGGAAGTGGCGGCACCTCTGGCCTCCTTCCTCCTCCATCTCCTCTTTTAACTGGCTCAGGCTTCAGTTAGAGGGCCCAACATTTGCTCGGCCCTCTAGAGTGGGGTTGGTGCACTTGTGCCACAATGATGTGATTGACAGAAAATTCAAAAAGTGGTAGAATAATATAAATCTATAATGACTTCTGATAGGTAGAGGCCCTCTCTTGATGCGCGCCTATGGGTTGGTTAACTCATGCCGCAAATTTGATTTTGTTTTTTATTGAATTCTGATAGGCCCCTGACAACTGCAGGCCCCTGGGCTCCAGCCCCGGTAAGCCAGGTGGATAAGGCGGCCCTGCTCCTAGGCAGATGTACAAAAGTTGGAAAATGCGCAGGATGATGTGAGAAATAATCATTAAAAGCGTTATTTTTCATCACAAGCTGCTCTACCTGAATGATACCATTTTGAAAAGTTGAAGGTAGTTGAGCAAAGTTTCTTGGCTGCTGCTCAAACATCTTTTAAAATACCTCACGCACATCCCGGAACTAGTTCACTTGAGTTAATTAGACGGACGCTTCTGCCGCGGAGCTCGGAGTGAGACAGTGACAGCCAAAGAAAACACTGCACTGATAGGCTACTTCCTTCCACATTAGCAATCGGGAAAAATGAGCTATATTTAGATGCTACCAGTGCATTTTGTCTTGTGTTAGCAAAGCTGTGTTGGCAAAAACTCCCTCCCTGTATTGTGGCCTCTTGTGATATGAACATCTCATCCCCAATTTAGCAATGATTATTTGTAAATATTTAGCAGGACTGACTTTTGAAAAAAAAAAAGCGAAGTAAAAAAGCTTAGCAGAGAACAGCGCAATTCCCCAGTGCGGCGCAAACACAATTAAACTAATGCAATTAAAATACGTTGTTGCAGCTTTAGGACCTTGACGCTAATTGCTCTGTGGAAAAGAGCAAATCAAAATGAAATTTAGCAAAACAACAAGCTGCCATAGATTACGTTTGAAGTCGTGGGCATAGCTCAGTGTGGGTGTTTAGAATGAGCCGCTCATTTAACAAAGCCTTTTTACTTCACTCACGCTGGGATTTATGGCCTCTTTTCGTTTTCCTGTTTTTTGTGGAAAAAGACAAAGGTTTCTAATAATATACTTATCTCCTGTACTAACAAAGTGATGCATTTAATGTGTTTTGCTTTATGTTACTGCGGAACTAATCACAAATCGATGTTTCAAAGGTCAAAATGGGAAAACTGCAATTTTGTAGGTGATGAAATGTGTAGTGAAAACAGAAAGAAAAAGCGACATTTAAAAAAAAATTGTTACCCTTTTGGTCAAGAAAAGTAGTGTGACAATTGGATATGTCAAAATATAACTATCTCCCTAACGTTTTAACCTGTAACATGCTTTAATCTAATATTCACAACAGTACCAATGAAGAATTTGAAATGATACAAGTTTCTTCACAGGTGTCGTCAAACTTGGCGCTTGTTTGAAGCAGAGACAAAAGCTCTTTTATGTGCGTAAGAAGCAGCGTGTCGGCGGCACCTTGTTGTCACTTTATGCTCCCGTGAATCCAGGCTTGAGAGAACTTATCCTTTTCCCTTGTTGGCAAAATAATTCAAAGTGGAGTCATTGCAAAGATGAGGAGAGGCTTTGAAGATGTTGGACACAAACTGCGGAGACGTGATGTGCGTCTGTTCGCTCTTGAATTTCAACAGCAACTTCAAATACATCTTGAAATGAAACGAAATGAAAGAAGATCTTGCGTCTCCTCGCACCTCAGCAGCTTATTATGGCCCAGTGCCCGGTTATTTTTTTGAGATCTAGTAGTGAAATGAAATTTGTTTTGTCGTGCCGCTACCTGAAAGTTGTGAAATTTGCTCATAAACACGTCCCTGTGGAGAATTGAGAGGCTACAAGGATGTTAGGAATGACAACAATGGACACAACAGATGTTTTTTACATTTATAATTAAAGAGGGCATGAGACAGAGAAAAACGAGTACAGCACCGTTACGTCACAGAGACTGAGAACAGCCTTTGACCTGGAGTTGTAAACCAGGGAAGGGTTTGGAGACCTGCTTAGCTTCCTGATGAGGACATGCTGGTAAACTATACGTGCTAGTCATGCATAATCTTTTTATTACACTGTTTGCGAAAACCATTCATCGATTTTACTCGGGTCACGGAGACAGCAGTCGTAGACAACCGACCAAAAGAATGTAGCCATTAGCAAAAACATAAGTCATCTTTTCTCCAGAGCTTTTGGAATGTGCGAGAAAAGCAACCGCAGAGCATGAAAGGTGGGATAATGTAGAAAGACAATCAGCATTTGTCCACTAAAGCAGGGGTGCCCAAAGCGGGGCCCGCGGGCCAAATTTGGCCCCCCCGGAAGAATTACGCTGGCCCGCCAGAGAGTGACCTACTTTTGCGCCGCATCTGGTTAATACTAACTCTCTCCCATTCATTCTCGATGGTAAATATGGATGCAGTACACTGTTTGACCACCATCGTCAAATTGGGGCCGCTGTTTCACTCCTTTCTCGAAGTGAAGAATCACAGAGCGTTGTAGCATCAACTTTCCCATTTTTCCAACTTTTATTGCAAAGGTTGTTAACATCAACAAAGGTAGGCTACATGTTAAAAATTGACTTATAAAATAATTTATGTTGAACTGACACTTTCAAAATGATCTAATGTGGCATTTTCTTTGAGTTAAAGGAATAGGCCACCGTTTTTATATACTGAGATATGCTCTTACCTCACTTTAGCCAAGTTATTATATCCCCGTCTGGTCTTTGTCCGTGCGCTCTGCCAGGCAAACGGAGCACATACGCAGCCTCTCCCACATGTCACATAGCTCCAAAAAAGCTCACGATAGAAGCTACCAAGCTCTTCCACGTGTTCCCTATTTAAATAAAGTTACGTGAAGTGTTTTCATGCGAAGTATATTTACACAGAAATGTAGCATGTCGATTTTATAAGCAGATAAAAAGGGGGACTATATTGTGAGGCGTAATGATACGAGGAGTAAAACGTCCGCGCAGTAACTCCTAAAGGTTATTGACGGAAGTGAGCGGGGGAAGTCTTTAGGAGTTACTGCGCGGACGTTTTGCTCCTCGTATCATTACGCCTCACAATATAGTCCCCCTTTTTATTTGCTTATAAAATCGACACGTTTTGTGTAAATATACTTCGCATGAAAACACTTCACGTAACTTTATTTAAATAGGGAACACGTGGAAGAGCTTGGTAGCTTCTATCGTGAGCTTTTTTTGGAGCTATGTGATATGTGGGAGAGGCTGCGTATGTGCTCCGTGTGCCTGGCAGAGCGCGCGGACAAAGACCAGACGGGGATATATTAACTTGGCTAAAGTGAGGTAAGAGCATATCTCAGTATATAAAAACGGTGGCCTATTCCTTTAACAAATGAATGAGGTAAAGTCACTGAAGGTGTTGTACATACAGATGTTGTTGTCGTTTACATTTTGCACTATATGGCTACAATTGTTGATTTTGTTCTACTAAAACTTGGATTTTGCCATAGTTAACATTTGTTATAATGTAGCATAGTATTTGCATAGACAGAACTAAATACAAATGTGTACCAAAAAAGAAAATATTATTATTATATGCAGTTATCTGATTTTCACGATTTCAAGTTTCCCGCAGGCACCCTTTTCATTTTGGCCCTCAGAGACAAAAAGTTTCGGCACCCCTGCACTAAAAGTAAGCACTAAAGCTCAAATATTGTCAGAACAAAACAGTTATGTCTTCTTCATGTACAAGTTTGAGTTATTCTATAGCAACGATGACAAGAGAATTCTCCTATAAAGCATGTTAAAATGAATGAAAAATAACAATCTCAATGTCTCGCAATGTGCTTCCACGGCTGCTTCCTTCGAGGAAAACTATTGAAATCTCAGACGTGTGAACTTGTGCGTCAGACCCGCTGCACTTCTGAGGTGCAGTTTTGACAGTAGCGGGTCACAAACAAAAGACGAGCTGTTTAGTTCAGACGAGAATGAGAATGAGAGCGATATAATAATAATAATAATAAAAAGGTGGGCCTTCAGCGAGCAGCAGAGTGTGGCCCCTTAGACACGTAAACAACTCAACATACCCGCAAGGAGACGATCAAGGTGGAACATTCACCGAGGCATTGAACAAACTAACAAAACAACAATCATAATAATACAAAAGTAGAATACAATGTGGTCAAGTTTTACCTCGGAGTCTAATTAGTGACATTACAGGCTAAGAGTTGAAAAGCTAATAATAGATAAAAGGGGAGTGTGTCGGAAACGAGAGCAGCCCAAATGGCGCGTGTGAACAACATGCGTCCCACTAATGGTCACATCAGAGTGTTGTGTGATGTGCCCTTTGCAGGAAATTAACGAGGAATGATTTTTATGTAAAACTCATCTGCGGCGTGTCGCGAGGAGGGACCTGGTTTGATCGCACGCGCGTGTTTGACCTTATGCCACCGCACTCACTAAACACGTCAATTAACTCAAGATCAGTGCAGGGGGAAGCCATGTTTGTAAAGGCACGTGGAGAATGACTGATGCAACAGCGTTTGTTCTCCTGAGAGAGAAAGGCATCGATTAAACATACCGTACATGACCCGGTGCTTTCATTGCACAACTGTTGAGTGCTGGACTGAACGAGAGATGTTACTGGATACTTCAAGTTTCCGTCACGGAGGGCCGATCTTCATTATTGCCAAAACACCAAGGGCCGAACCTCACCATTGTAGCCTAAAGTAAAGAACTCTTTTTCTGCCAATGCCAATTACCACCTTTACCTTAATGGCAAGCTGCGACCCAAATAAAACTGTCATGTGTCATATATTGTAATGTATTTTCCATGAAAGTTTTAATTGAACAAGCAGTAGATATGCTTCTAAGACTGAAATCTTGACAGCCCTATAACACGGATTTGAACAGTGTTTCTATGCAGTTTCAGATGGAAAATATTGAAAAAAGTTCTCGCAACCCACTGGGAATGTTTCCACCACTCACTTTTGAGAATCACCGTTTTAAATTATGTAAGCGGGATGTTCTGCAAGGAAAAATAAAAAATACTGACACTATTTCTCACATTTTTAGAGTATTATCATGTGTTTGATCTCTAATTTGCATAATAATATTTCTCAAATCCATCTTGGGGGCCAGAGGTTCTGTGCTCGAGGGCCGGAAAATAAATGTTCAGCTGCAATTGTTTCATCAAACTCCAAGGACAGTGCCGAACCCCAAAAAGTTTAACATGCACATTTGAACAGCGTGTGAATTGTCTATGGATCTAAATAAAGACTGCCCTTACGGTAATTCAATTTGAACAGCCAAACCACATTCTTTCACAGTAAGACATATGTGACGCTTGAAGCTGCTCAGTCACATACCACTGGCATTATTACAAACAACAGCCCAGCGAGAGGCAGGGTGCGTCACAGCCTTGGAACTCCCAAACGTTTCTCTTGAGAAAAGACCAATACGTCTATCACCACATGCTAAATTTGTCCTACGGGATTTAGAAGGACAAGGACAAAAGAATTTCTCTGCCTGGTGTGACCATTATTTGTGTGTCTTTGATCAGTGACTGAATAATAACAGCCACCACCTCTGTATATACAGCTCGCAGAAGACATCCTCAATGTGGAGGACAAACGCCCCATCACTGCTCATCAATATGTCCTTGCCAACGGCTGAAAAGAGGTAGATTGTATAAGTGCCTTTGCTGAAAATTCCCTTTGACATTTCTTCCATTTGTGTGTGGACATCCAAGAAGAGGTTTTAACAGTCTGCCTCTCACTGATTACGAGCATTTAAAGATCACAACTTATCAACTACTTGAGTTTTCAGACGTACTGGGAATGTGATTAGGGTTGTCGTTAAGTCTGAGAGCACACTGAAATTCTGACTGCTGAAATAATTCAAGGACCACATTAAGAAACATATTTATAAAGGTCTACACGGTTAGTTAGGTTTTGTTAGCTAAAACATGTGGATAGTCTTTCTACTGTGTGTACAACAGTAACGCATAGGCATTCTACTAAGGTCATTTCAAGTAACATTAGTCTTGTTTGAGTAAATATTTTGGACTACAGTACTTCTAAGCCCTGACACTGAATCAAAGACGTCCTTCAAAAAGGTCTAGTTCTTCAGTAGGAATCATGGACTGCAGAAGAAAAGTGACAATGCTGGTGGGCATGTGCACTCCTCATTAGAGAGTAATATAAATGTTCACAGCCACCTTGAGGAGCCAGGGCAGCCGAGCGCATGTGTCTTCTGATCTGACAGCTTTTATCCATCACTTTCACAGAGAAAGTCGGCTTTCTATTCGAAAGGAGTAATGCAGACGAATGCCAGTCCCCGCTGCACCTCCGCAAGGATTCACAAATCACAATATGACAATTCAAAGAAAGAAGTCCTTCTCCTCCGGCCTGTGGCCCACGTAATCCCTCAACCCCGCTCCACTCCACCTTGAAAATTGAATCCAAAAGCCAACAAGGTGTCCGACAAAATAAAGTGCATGGGTCTCCAGGCTCAACTACTTTCACGCAACTTATACTCCGAAGACGCTTGCTTAACTCCCGGTGTATAAAGAGTGTTCCATTACAATATCTACGTAAATATTTCAGAAAAAGACGACAAATGCGACTCATCAAGTGTGTGTAAAAATGTAGAAAGCCTTTCGGGAGCTACTTGGAAGTGGCCGGTGCCGATGGTTGGAGACCCCAGGTGCGCAGCATAGCGAGCCGTCCCCCCACGCAAACATGGAAGATCGAGGAAAGGGTAGAAAGAAGCAATGTTATCTTGAAAGATGAGATCAAAGTGGAGGATTTCAAAGCAAAAGTAAACCTCAGAAGGTAGACTTAAGACTGTGCGGCTGTCCAAACACGCGGATCAATAGTCCACAGGGAGACTCGACACGCGGTGGATTTGTTCAAAGGATTTGGTGCGAGATAAAGGTTTGTCACTTGTGTAATATTCCGAAGACACCGACGATTTATCAAATATCGTGTAATATCTGGTTATCTGGCCTGTCCGTGTACAATGGGCCAACAGCTCTGACCAAAACAAACTGCACAATGAAAACCAGTTGCGAGTGAAGCAACAAGGACCTTTTTGCACATCGTCAGCTTTTGAGATTGGGCCTAATTTACTAGACCCTGAAAAACCCGATTTGAAACGGATGAGGTTTTTTGCACGAGGGCACAATGCAAACAGTGGAATCCTCACGTTAACCTCGGTTGTGTGCAGGGAGCGAGCGTGTCCTTGTTGGCAGAGCGCGGCGCCTCAATTAAAGAGCGCTCCCTAAGCCGCGGCGCGCTGGGATTATTGGCCGTGCTGGTGACATTTTGTGTGGGGTCCGGGGTCCCTCGGGTTTCTCTCACATTTAGAAAGCTGCTTACGCATTCCGACGGCGTGGAGAGCTTTTTTTTTCTTTAAACGCCGCCCTTCAAAGCCAGTCGACTCTGAAATGAAATTAAACGAAAGATACGGAACAGAACAAAGGGTTCCAAGTGGCTGGTGAGAGCGGTGAAAGAGTTCCCCCTTTCAGAGCGGACTACAAGTTCGCTCAGAGGAGAAACTGACACCACGACAACTTTTGAGAGTTCAGATCTGTCCAGTTTGCTTTATTGTCTATCCTGCTTTGTGTAAATCAAATTGACGAAGTTGCTAAGGAGACAGCTCATGGTTTATCTGTGGCTTATGTTAACTGTTATTCCCTTGCTTATGTTGTACACACATCATGTCAACAGCACAGTGGCTACACCTCAAGACTAACTGCAGAAAGTAGCAAAGTTCTTCACAGTCATGACGATATAAACGCTGATATTATCACCAAACATTCATTATCGAGGGCACAACAAGACAGTATAGTCGAATACAACTCCTGTCTTCTGAACCACCTTTATAGCTTATAAATTTAAGTTATGTAATACCGTCTTGGGTCTGGGTCGCTTCCATAGTCAGTCTTCGAAACACCAAGGAACTAAGCACTACTGTTGGGGCTCGTACAAATCGGAATTCAAGATATCCAGATTTTTTTTAAATCCGCAAACATGACACAATTGGAAAGAGAATGGGCCAAACAAAACGGACAAGCGACTTTCCCCATGTGGAGCAAATAGACGGTCGCACGTATATTTAGTCACGTTAGCATTTTGTCCGTGGGAAAGGTCCTACGTCTGAGAATGGTGAGCCGATACTAGCAACTAATTAAGATATTTCTAAAACTGTTCATAAAAGATCTAACTTTGGAAAAAATACCTTTGAAAGATACAATTGCTAATGATGATCCAATTTAAACACCGGTTATTAAATAGTGTCTGGGTATCGTTTTGTGACGGCCCTACTCCAGGATTTCAATGTATAACTCGCACTTCATTTTAATATATTGACACAAACGCACATAAACAGACAAGTAGCATCTCGTTTTAATGTCATCCCGTCTCTTCTAGTTATTCAGCTGTGAAGACCCCTGTGAATCCAATTATTTTTAATGAAGTAAAGCAAAACTATAGAGTCAATCCTCTGTTTTCATTCATGATTTAATTCATTATGCCAGGATTGCAGGAGACTTATCCATCTCCCAGAGGAGGCTCACCATTTATATCGATGTATTAGATCATAAAGACCTGGAAATGCCATTGACTCAATTGAGAATAATAGGTTACCACTGACAACGTAATGGTCTACATGACTTTTGTTTTTATAGGCCGTGTTGTTTCCATTGATTGACAGATAGTAGAATAATGAGCTTAATGCTGGTTTTATGGACTGTTTACAGTGAATAATGTGTCAAAGTGCAGTCTTTAATCGACTTTACTATTTGCTTATGGAATAGGAATGCGTGTGCTCATGTGTGCTGCTTTGTTTGCGCTCGCTTATCATTTCATTCGTCCTTGTGTGAGATGGGCCCAGAGCTCACGTTTAGAGGAGAGGGGGGGGGGGTCACTGGGAGTTCACTTAGAAAATTAACAAACGGCACGCTCCAGCTCCATCCAGGCTGCACTGGCTCGGCCCGTCTGCTGCGGGGCCACGAGCTTTCATACGTCTCTTCCAAAAACCCATCCAAAAATCCCTCCTTCACGGGGATTTATGCAGCGCCCCGATGAAGCTCAGGCATCATCAAACAAGCAGAAATCTAGGTCTGCAGTGTAACTCAGCAGATAAACGTCCGTCTATCGGGGTTCAAGAATATGGTGCTTGTTGCTCATCGTATTCTTATCTCAAATTTGATATAGGAAAATACTGAAGTTAATGGAATTGTGAGTGAAACTGCAATCTTCTAGTATGCGGCTCGCAGGTGGTATCGTCTTCAGCTGGTGCTCAAGGTCATCTGCAATTTTAGACTTTATTCCATTAATTAGAGATCCTTCCTGAAAGGCTTTAGTAATGTTTAAAAGTGTTTTATTGGTTTAGACATGGTTTGGACATAATCTAGTCCATTTCAGATTCATTTTAGACTCTTTAAGACCCAGTTCGTCCTGAATAGAACTTGGAAAGTCAAAGATGGTGCTTCCTGGAAGGACCACTGATATAGTTCAAGCATGGTAACTGTTCAGTTGTCAAAGTCAAATTTTGCCTTGTTTTTTGGGGTTCAAAAGTCAGTAAATCAGGCTAGGAATAAGACATACATAAAAATCTCTCTGAAAACATCTTCAAAATGCTCTCAAGTACAAGACAGGGAAGTTGGGAGTCTGTGGAAGCTATCTGACCTAAAATGTGGGACTTTTGTGTACATCTTTTTTGCTGTTGCTGTCTCCCAAAAAGGAAATGACCATATTTGGAAAACAGCACATGGATACCAAAGATGTCAGTGTTTGCCAATGAATATGCCTGTTAAAGAGTTGTAGTAACTTCCTGAAAACTACGACGCGAGTCGACAAAACGTCATAAAATAAGCAGCATCGTAAAGGCAGAGTTTCGACATTACTAAGATGTAAAAGGAGAAAACTAGCGCATTAAATCGATGTTTTCACCATTGTGACTTCACGACAACTTTCCAAAATAAATACATTTATATTTTATGGCAAACCCTATGGATGCTGCGCTGATTAAAAGAGTCCAAATCTATTCACCTTGCTGAGAAGGTCAAGGCCGGATCCTTTAACAGAATGTGACTGAATGTGATTGCATTCAACTACACATTACCATTTGGGACACAATACTGAATATTCATGTATAGGAGCGGCGTGCTGCTGCCGTGACCTTGTCATTTCCCTGTTTATTTAAGTCAGTCAGAGAGCGCCCAAACTTCTGTGTAACTATAGTTTTCATCTTCCTCAGAACGCAGCGGTACAAAATGAAACAATTTACCCACGGTTGTTTTTCACTTGTCCTCACATCTCGTTCACCGTGTCTGTCTCCGAAGTTCTCAAGGACACCTGTTTTCATTTCTGAACGTCTAGCAGAAGTATTTTAATCTGCCGACATCTGCTCTGTTAAAACCAGGGAAGCGCTTTGCGGATGCATAAAGCACAAAGTGACTTGAGATCATTCACATCAGGGCAGTATGTTCCTGCGAGGGCTGAAGGACGCAGATAAAACATGATGAATCGACTGCCATGGGCCTTCATCTTTCTATTAAACTCAAGATTATCAGAGGATTTGGCACTGGCGTATCAGTTTGAAGATGATACAGGTACAACAGGTTCGGTTTATTATCATGACATTTTTCTCGCCATATTTTGATTAACTAAGTGATTTAAAATGTCACGTACACAAATTCAACTTAAGGCATCTTTGTCCAAAATGTATTTACAGTGATTGAACGTTTTGCAGTGACTAAAATGGTGAATTTCCATTATGAGATTTTTATTCCTCCTAGAGAATGCTCAAACATGAAATCCTAGTTCGTTCAATGTCCTACAACATCTCCCCTACACTGTGACAAATTTGTTGAAATCAGCAGCAGCAAAATGCTCCCTGCACTCTGGGAAACAGGTCAGCGAACACCTTGGCAGATTTCTTCAAAATGATTATTTAATGGCTGAGAGTGTGCAGGAGCAGGATCCACGAGAAGTGTGTCTGTGCTCCCTGGAAGGAGCGCATGGCCAGATAAGATGAGACAGTCCGATAGCCGCGAGCTGTGGCTGCTCTGGAAAGCAAGACAGCTTGTATTTGTCTGACGAGAAACGCCTGAGTACGACTAAGCAGCCCACACGATAGTACCAGGACACCGCGGGTCGCAGAAGATAACACGGAGACGGCGGAGAATTGGCCTCTGCACTGACCTTTGGCAAGTCAGATTTTTTGTAAACTCTCCTCTAAATCTGGAAGAAAAAGAAGGGTAATGAGCGTGGCATTCTGGTCACACTGGTGTTTTTTTGATTTGCTCAGACAGAGCATGAACCAAAACACACACCGAGAAAGCCCACACATCCAATATTCACAGAAAGGTCAAGGCTGACAATGACTTTAAAGCCTTTCCATCTGTTGGCAATAAAAATACAACACTATCCAGAAATAAAACATGGAAGCCTCAAAGAACAAAATAATCATTTGCACAGTGCAGCAGGTTAAAATAACAATGACTGAAATTATCATCAATAATCATAGTGCATTTGCAGTGCGCCGTGTTCTGTCGTCTTCATTAACACAAAAGTGGCTCACCATTTGTACCGGACTAAAGAAGCACGACTACAGCCCTCTGCAGTAACGTGTAGGGCCCGATACCGATACTGATATGAAGGGGGTTGGTCTGGCCGATAGCAAATATATAGGCTGATATTTCAAGTAATTTAATTTGATGTTATTTTATTTGAAATCTCTCAAATATCCTATAGCTAAACATTTATTGATATACTAAAGGTTTCAGTCATAGAAATATATCTAAATATACATCGATGTATATCTGTTGAACTGTGACAGAAGGGGGTGCTGTATATTAATGTTTAGTAGGTACTTTAGAGAAAACAAGACAGAAATCAATATATTCCAACACAAAAAAAACTGTAAGTCTCTATCTCTTATGGTTCCGGAATTATAAACAAAAGTCTACACCGATTTTCACTGCGATGTTTCTCTGCTCCCCTGAGGCCTAGGAAATTGTGGGAGGGCTCTTTTTAACACTCTGACTGAGCTCTTTCCTCTTTTATCACTTTCGGATGCGGAGATATCTGCATTTTTCTCAGTCGCTATAGCAAAATACCTTGGCACTAATTATGTTTGTACAAAAAGATAAAATGAATCTGGTATAGGACATTAAACAATCCCGTCCTGCTACACTAATAATGATAATTATAATGATAATTCCTTCCATCCCATACTTGGATGTGACCAGTGTTCAGTGTCCATGCTAGTTATTAGGATTTGCTTTGCTGACACCTGCTGGTATAGCAATTAGATGCACGCTTCTTTGTGCCCAGTCCCTCTCCCCCTCAGTCATACTCTTTGTCAGGGCTGAGGCAGTTTTCTTTTCCCTCTCTGACACTTCGCCCTATGCTCGGCTGCCTTTTGCTGTTATCTGATTAGCTGGAGCGAGAGACCAACCAGGATTCATTTCACTCCTGTCTCTCCTAATTTCATTCCAGGCTGTTGCCCAAGCGATGCCTCGAATCTTGAGGATCTTTTTCAAATGCCTTCAACTATAACCACATCAAACAGGTGTTCCTGAGCACACGTGTGTGAAGAATGCACTGCACCGCCATCACAGAATCAAACTTTCAAGGTGCTCACTGAAAAAAAAAGATCCACAGCATCTGCCGCCATGAAGAAAGATGCCATCCATACAGCATTCATCAAAAATAGCTGATGCAGTTGTGCACATTAGTTACCGCCACCATCTGTCGGTGGCTTGACATCCAGGAGCAGGGGGCAGCCACATTGCAACACCTGGGGACCCATCTCCAGATCTTGAGCCAAGTTAGAGAATTTGCCTTTTTTGGGTTGTTAACTGGAGCAGAGAGAGTTCAAACTAACCCAGACACGGGGAGAACATGCACGGCTCTCACCATCGGGGGAATCAAACCCTGGACCTGTTCCTTATGAGGCAACAGCGCTAACCCCTCAGCCACCAAAAGGAAGATTTAGCTGGATTTGCAACATCGTTCTCACACCAAGAACCAAGAACCACCAGGCGTACAGCCAGCACACAACCCCAATTTGAGAACCACTGCCCAGATCGCTCACTGCAACTTGTTAAATAGAGCAAGAAAATATACCACGTTTTGGAGATTTTCGGATCTCACGCTCGGTAAGATGCTGTGATTATGGGAGTGGAGCAGCAGCCTCAGAAGGCCAGACAGTGCTGTGAATCCCAAAAGCCCTGAGCAGACCCTGTGGCTGTAAATGAGTTCATCGTGGGCGTTTGAAGAGGCCTGTTTCGCCCTAATCATTTGACCCAACGGGGAGCGAGAGCCGCGTGTGTGAGCCGCCCCGGACCAGGCTTCCGGGAGATAAGCGGAATTATTGCTAATAAAGCTCTCTGGATTAGAGATGAGCGAGTGGGTGTTTGTGCGACAGAGCGCTCCCTGTGATCTGTTCATGCACATTTGCTTTATTTTAAATAGGACGGCGCTGCACCCCAGATTTGGCTGCGTCTACAGAAAAAAAAGATATACCTAACAACAAAAACGCAATCAGCCAAACAGCGGCATGCCTCGGATTTCGCCTTGGTTCGTCTGAGGGATTGAAATGCGCGCTGGCACATTTGGAGTGGGCTTGATGGCTCAATCAGTGCAAGTTAATTACAGCCTCAGCCGGGATGAGGCGCAGACGGAGAAGCGGAGCACCTCGCCGCCTTTCGTGTCGCACTCTTTTTTTTTAAAGGGTCCCCTGAAGAGCACGTTATGTGAACTCAAGATAACATGCGCGGGACTCGAGTTTGTGGCAGCGACAGGCCGTTGTGGAAAAGCAGCGGGCGCAAAACAAAGCTCCTCATTAGCAATTTGCGACTGCGGGGCATCAGCTGGCAAGTCATGGAGAGCGAAAACCGCAATCAAAGGCACGTAAAAATGAGGAGCATCAATAAACAGGCCCTCCGTGCGACCATCGGGGAGGTAATTAAATTGTGTTGACAAAGTCTGCTCGGCCAGAGAGAGAAGAATGGCGAGTCACTTTTATCGAGATGGAGTCACCTAAAACAAGGCCAGCAAATGTTAATTAGTCCTCAGTCCGCTTTGCCATTGCGTGGCATTTTTCTCCACCAGAGCCTTTGATTCTCCTCTGTCATTTGCGCCGTCTGCTTTTTTATTATTTCAAAAGAGCGGGACCTTCTCATTTATGAAACACTGAGCGATGGAAAACAGGAGCTAGTATTGTCAACGGAAAAACGCTGCGCACACAACGAGTGCGACTGAACTCCAAAATGGCCAGTGTTTATGAGGACTGCATTTGGTTTTGTCTCAGCAAAAACTTTTGGGACAGGATTCAAAACAGACAGTGATATTTGTTTTTTTTCTGCATTGCACAAAGCCAATGCGATCCTAAATTAATGTTAGCGTTCGCACATGCAGATGAATAGGGCGCTCCAGATGGGCTGTCATTTGATTAGGGACCTGTCAAAGCGCTGCTCTGTTTACAATTCTGTCGAGATTTGCTTTGTGTTATTGACACCCGCATTTTCCAGTCTGCTTTGTTTTAGACTGAAAGAACTGATGCGTGCGATGACAAATGCTCCTACAGAGTTTGGGATTGGATGCTATAAATTGAACGTTAGAAAAGAAATGTGTCAGTTTGTGGTGAACCAGCAAACATAAAACTCATAAACATAAACTAAAATTAGCTAAAAGCAATTGAACAAAGAGCCGTGGGAAAACACTGTTTGCTGCCGGGTCACTGTGGTAAATACATCCAACACCCAGCAGCACACAAATGCTTTTATGTGAACAATAACTCATTAGCACTTTTGACAAGTCGCAAGCTCTACAGCAGAACAGATAGAAAAACTGTACATTTCGTTTTATCTAACCCAACACCAAAATTGCTATTTGGGACGATTGCCATACTTTGGGCCCCTGAGCATTTACACTTACATTTGAAATAATCTAAAGAAAAAGTAAGGAAAGTCAAATTGGCAGTAGTGACATGTTAAAAAGTGGTGGAAACAAGCTTTTACTCTCAGCAAACAGCATGCTGGCAAATCACTCAACCTATTTCCAGTGTCTGGTGGATAATGGGCTTTAAAAATGTGGAAGACAGTTCCTTTAATGACGCAAAATAATCCAGGAAATACAGATGGCAGCACCAGCAGAAAAAGGAAAAAATATCTAAGTGAACAGGATTACTGAAAACTGCGTGAGGGAAGCATAATACCCCTCCAAGTATCTTTCTGATGAGAAAACATTTACAACAAGCTCACAAAAAGCCGATTTTGCATGATGTGAGTCTTTTTAACAATAATCATATGATCCCATGTAGGGCAAAGTTGTAGCACCATGTGAGTAAAATGGATGATCACATTGACACTGTTTGTCCTATGGCCTTACAGTTCACTGACCTTTCCCCAGCTGCTAATGGATGATCAATGCATCTCTTGCTCTGTTGATTAAATTGTTGGTGGGTTGAACTGTTGGAGCCAAATGGAAGAAGCGACATTAAAAAGCACACTGTAGCTGAGAGTTACATAAGAAGCGCTCAAAGCCTCAGCGGGAGTCCTCCGCTCCACAGTATACAGTGTTTTTGAATATCTAAATGCATACAAAGTGAATTCCCCGTTGGCTGCGCGGGCCTGAGCAGCAGCCAGGGAGAGCTCTTTGACAGTCCCTCGATGTGTCTCTTTAAAGTCCCGGATCACAGGGAGGATTTCACCAGTGCATTGCGAGTCTGCTGCCATGTCAAGACGACACCACTCTGCGCGCGGCGGGGCACAGCGCGAGCAGCTCACACTATTGATCTGCGATTCATGCTGGGACAGAGACAGGGAGAGGTAAACAGCCTCCAAAATGCACTTCCTCTGACTGACATTAGCGATATCATGTTGCGGGGAAACTAACTTTACTCAATTATTCTTTCCAAAACCGTGGTAGATGGTCCAAGAAGATGCCACCTACCGTGGGTCCACAGTTTTCTGCACGTATACAGTTCTCAGCCTAAAAGGAATGGAATGGTTTTCCAAGCTCGTTATACGAACCAATAACTCGAGATCAGAACAGCTCCATTGTGATGCATTGCAGCTGGTTGCCCTGTCAACACCTCTGAAGTAGTATTTCCCAGTAATACACTGCGTTTATTATTATGCAAAGTGTATTTCAGTGTCATAAATTTTTTCAATGAAACTCATGGATGGTATTGTGTCAGGGCTCTTTGAATCACTGACATCAATCTCAGAGACCTGGGATGATTAGTTGTCAGGTAAGTTAAGGGAAAAACTACTGAAAAAGGACGTTCCACATTATTAAGATCACCATTTTTAAGCAATAAGGAAAAGAAAAAGGATCTCTCTGCTGATGAAAAGCGTGAAATAGTTGAATGCCTTGGTCTGAAAACAACACATTTCACAAAAGATTAAGCGTAATCATTGTACTATAAATAGATTTGTGGCTGATTCAGAGAACGCATGGGTTTGTGCAGATAAAGGCACAATGAGGACGGTTTCTGCCAGACAAATACATCAGATTAAGAGAACAGCTGCTACAAAGCAGCGAAAAGGTATTTGAAGCTGCTGATGCCTCTGGAGTCTCCCGAACATCAAGGTGTAGGACCCTCCAGAGGCTGCAGTTGTGCATGAACTGTCTATCCGGCCTCCCCTAAACTGTTAATTGAAGCTGATGAACAGACACGGCTGCAGTGGCTCAGAAATACATGAGGACTCATTTTCAAACAGTCTTGTTCACTGATGAGGCCGTGTAACCCTGGATGGTCAGATGGATTGAGTAGTAGATGGCTTCTTACTGACCACTGTCTTCTATGGTACAAAAAGAAGAGCCGTGTTTTCCCTAACAAAATCATCTTCACCCATGACAACACACCATGTCATGCTGTAAAGAATACCTCTGCATCACTGGCTGCTATGGGCATAAAAGGACAGAAACTGATGATGTGGACCCCCTCCTCCCCTGACCTCAACCCTATTGAGAACCTTTGGAGCCTCAACCAAAACATCTATGAGGGTGGGAGGCAGTTCACATCCAAACGGCAGCTCTGGGAGGCTCTTCTGACATCCTGCAAAGAAATCCAAGCTGAAACTCTCCAAAAACTTGCATGTACTTTGAAGCTTTTGTTTTTAACGATTATAAACGCATTAAAACTATGGTACGGTTGGTCAAAAATAACAGTTTAAAGATTACAAGAAGCCAAAATATATTTAAGAAACAAGAGGTAGTCTGAGATTTACATTTTGCAAAGACAACCTAACAAAAGTGTAAGGTAGCTTAAAACGGTGTTAACGTTCAGTTTTAGTCACAATTGTTAAATTAGACCCACCTTAGCCATGAACTTTTCACTCGATAAGTTTAAAAGGTACATCATGCAACTTTTTAGGTTGATATTTGTGCGTATTAGACCTTACTAGTGACCCAGCGGCTGTATGGGTGGTAAGGATGGCATCTTTACTTTCGATCACGGTGGTCTGTACAAAGTTTTGTAGGTTTTCTGATGAAAGCGTCCGTCATCTGTAGAAACCCTACAAACAATTGATCCCGGAGCATCTTAGAGACCACTGTGATGGAAAGTAAAAGCGCCATGCTGACCACTCATACAGCCATTGGGTCACTACTAGGTTGTGACCCACACGAATATCAACTTTTTTTTCCCCATCATATCAGCTTTGGAAGCCAAGTCCCTTCTAATGACCCACTGCAAAGCACTGCAAAGGGTCTAACTGGTCAATAGGAGAATCTTTTGCATTGCAGGTAACAGTATAATCCAAAATGTTACCTTTAAGTCTTATTTGGAACACACCGAGTTAAAATGGTTTTGTAAAATATAGCAATATTTGAGACCGTTAATATCACATTCAATTCAGAAGTGGAGAATGATCAAATGTATGTTCTCAGTAAGGAGCCTGCAAAGAGTTTATACTGATGTGAAACTCTTTGCAGGCTGCACAGGCTTCTCCTGCCCCTGACTTGTGCCATGTTGGGACAGAGGGGACTGGCGTGAGCTCCTCACTGGTTGGCATCGCCGCGGCTGATCTGGACTCATTAACTCCCAAATGGAAAGGGCAGGAGCAGCCGGCTGAATGGCATGAGTCGTCAGCGGGGCGAGCAGGCTGACCAGAGGGCTGCTGGACTCGCCACTAATTGCTTTTCTGCTAAATTTGCCGAGTTTATTTAACTAAGCGTGAAATTTAGTGGACGCACTGATGAGATGCAGTGACAATGCCGTTTGTTTGTTTGTTTGAAACTAAAACTAGGCATGGGCAGAACTTGTTTGGAGCTCCCAGTCTGCAAAGAGCTTATGCACATATAAAGGAGGGAATAAAACGTGATACATCATCTGAAAGTAAAGTAGGCAATTTAATTCGCCTGGTCAAGAAAACACATTTTTACATCCCTATCAAATATAACAAAATAAATGAAACCGGCACATATTATTTGAGCCTCCATGCAGCGCTTGTGCAACACTGGGACGTACTGACGCAGGGTTTTAGTGCGCAGGAGGCACTCGTAAAGAGAAGAGGAAAAATGTTTGGCTTTCTTATTATCAGTGGCACACAGGCATCATGGTGAAAGTGAGTAATAGGATGAGGAGCAGAGCTGAGGGGCTGCACAGGCTCTGATTAGTCTATTTGTTATGAGTTTTGGATGTAGTTAGCACCCAGTGAGTTTTTACACTGGCTGTATCACATTCTCACAAAAAGATTACACAGGTTAGTGCACTTTAGTGTCTGTGGGAAATTTGCTCCTTGTGACAAATTGCTTTTCAGAATTTACTTTTTTTCTAGGGGTATTGGGCTTTTTGCAGTTATTTACGCAACAATTTCAGACGCATCTTGATCACCATTTTATTTTCTTGGTTATAAAATGCGACAGTGGAGAAAAAAAAGCATTTGATCAGTTTCCCATAGACTTTCTATTGGATTTCAGCCAAATACTTTTTCCCCCCACTGTATATTGAGCTAAAACGGCTGCTTTAAAGTTTCCCTTGGCTCATCTTTCTGCTTTCCAATGTGCCCTGTTCATTATTCTTCAAACTTATAATCAATTTTAGCAGTTTGAAATCCATTTTGACCCCTTGCGATAAGATAATTTTTTGGAGAAAATGTGCATATTATCATCTGTTTTTAGGGAAAGGTAAACCAGGAAGTTGCACTGATGCAAAAACTATTTTCCTGATAAAAACTAGTTGCTGTGGCGCTCTGTCCCGTGAACGGTGTGAAAAGCAATTAAAATTACCGGAATCAAGATGCCAGGTATAAGATAACTGAAATTTTAAAACTTGAAAAGCCAGCTCCATTTGTCCATTAGAAAACCATTAAACATGAGTACAGAGCTGTTAGGTTCGTCATTGTATTGTAACCTGGATGTACAATAAGTGCACGACAAACTCGTTTTCCAATGTTCTGTGTGTATCTTTAAGTTTCATCGGGCAAAAGGACTGGCCTGGATTTCCTATACCGCAGTTAATTTTCAGAGAGACTTAAATGGAATTGCACAGAGGGGAAAATGCTGTGAGAGGCAACTTGTAAATCATCGGATAGAGCGTTTAGAAAGAGCTTCAAATAAGACGTAATGTGCTCATCCATAATTCACCACAGCGTAAATACTAAACTGTCAAATCGATGGCTCACATTAATTATAGAAATGCAGATTAAATTGCAATAAATATTGAACAATCGCATGTACATATGACACGTAACAGGCAGCATTTTAAACATTAATGTATCAGTGGAAAATGCCACGTAAACCAGGCGACTTTACTGTGAAAGTGCAAACTTTGATGGGGCGGGACATCACAAACTCTGACTCCAGCCAAACCTGAAGTCATTTTAGTAATTTGTCTCCCTCGGCAAAAGTAGCTGTGTCAGTAACTGAGCAGTAGAACCACATTTATATCGGTCACAGTTTGATTGGTCTTGTGACAAGGCAACATGTAGCCGGGAACGTTCCGCAGTGTGGCTTTAAATGAGATGATTGAACCTACTGTATTGATAATAGGGCAGCCTTTTGTAATTCAGCAACACTGTAAAATACTGTTAGACACTGTACTAAGGGTGTATTTAGACCTGCACTGTTTGGTCCATTTTTAACGGACCAGGGTTTGTTTCAAACACCTTTTTATGCAGGTGTGAACACAACAAACAAATTCTGGAACGGATCAAAGAACCGGACTGAGACACACTTTTTCAGGTGGTCTCGGTCCGCTTCCAAATGGTCTCTGGTGCGGTTCGTTTCAGGTGTGAATATAAACCACAGTTGATCAGAAACAACTCCAGGATACAATAAGCCCTTCGCTGTTGCTAACGCTAATACTGGATGGACGCCTCAAACAATGAGCCGTGGACAGACCTGGAACAATGAGGAGACACTGGGCCTCCTGGATATTTGGGCAGATGCACACTAGCCCAACTGCTAGAAAAGACACACAAAAATGTGTTTGTGCTCAGCATGTTTAGCGAGAAAATGAAGGAGAGGGGCTTCGAGCGGTTTTCTGAACAGCCGTGGCATCAAAGTGCAAAATACATCGCCAAACTTAAATGAAAGTATGAGACGCATTAAAGAAGAGCGGAGGAACAAGACCAACAGTTTGTCCCGTGGACATAATAGAAACAAACAGCTCAGCAGACGACCCTTCATCCGCACAAAACGCTAGCATCGATCGTCACACACGTGTATGTGTTTACAAAATATAGTTCACTTGCAAAAAGGACAGTGGTCCAGACCAAACATGCGGACCAAAGGATTTTTCTGGTCTGAATACACTCTTAGTGTCTGAAGCTTGAATTATGCACGATAGACCTCACTATATTTTATGGTAGGGTAAGAAACAGATTTTATAAATATTTCCTTAACACGATTTGTACCAGGTCGGCATGTTCAAGTCAAATTTTGTTTTTACTGGGGTTAGGGTTAAATTACATTTTGTATATGTAAAAGTTGTTTATTTATAAATTTTCTTGTGTTGGTTCTCGGGACAACTATCCAGTCAGAAAGCAGAATGAGCCTCATGTCTGGGTTGCCATGTCCTTTGGCTAAAACCAGTGTCAAATTAACAATTCCCACACTTGTTCTCAGTCAGCTAAAGCTCAGTGGCCAACGTTGGAGTGCCTTTTTAAACATCCTACAGCCTTTACCTTTAAGGGTGACATATGAAGCACCAAAGCTAAGGGCCGTGAAGGCTTTCCTACAGACGTAGTTCATCAGCATAACAGAGGGTGCACTTTTTGCGCTGAAAGCGTGGCTCAGGTAGCGGCTCAATTATCTCTGCTTCCTCTTCTTGATGAGCCTGAACGTGAAGCAGCATCAGTGTGTGCTTTTGTTGTGTACAGAGCGCTTGTTATGATTAAGTATCATTATCATCCACAATATATCGAACAAGAAATCAAAAATAATAGAAGGTAGAGCGTGTGTCTGTTGATTGGAGCTGGGGCCTCTCTCCAGCCGAGGTGCAATGAGGCGGATGCTGAAGCGCTGTGCGCCTTTGAAGCTACGGATGATGGGAAACGTGCCAATGGGCTCCACAGGCAACGCACACAAAGCTCCTGGTCTCATTCCCGAGTCGGAGAGAAGGTGTTTGCTCTGCTCTTTTATCTCCTGAGGTTTCGCTGTGTCTTGCGCGTGTTTGGTTTGGACCGACTGATGCTTGAAACTTTGATGCTGAAGTGGAGGAGACTGGTCATGTGAAAGGGGGAAAACAACATGTTGTTCTCACTGAAACTCTGGATGAATAATTCTCTCATCGCAACTTCTGTAGAAAATGTCAGAGAAAAGCTACGAGGATTCTATATTCTGTTATCATGTGCTATGTGTTGAGTCATGTGTAATGAAAAGTGCACGACAGACAATCAATCACAGCACAGATTCCTTTGGTTTGGCAGATCTGCATTACACCAAATGCGGCACGCCTATCCCTTCAGGCTGGCCCGCGGAAGATGATGAAGCCCAATATAAGTTGAAGTTTGCTCATGTCTGATCCAGAGGTATGTTTACAGAGTTCATCTACAGACAAAATTGCATGTTGTAATGAGGCTGTGCAATTAATCGAAATTCAACTATGATTTCGATTATAACACTAAGCGATTGCAAAAATTGTATAACAATAATAATACTGATTATTAAGAATGCCCTCCTGCTAGTCCCTCATTTGTGTGAGCGCATCTAATCCATTGAACTACCAGTGCTGGGTGATAAACTGTTGTATTTGTCGCAGTAAACTATAACAATATTAATGCGTAGCTCTTGTGATCACACCACTAGTAAGTGCTAACCTTTTACTGAAAAAAGAATAGAAGTTTAGAAGCCTCTCATATCCATTGACCAGGCGCTGGTTAACTCTTCACTATCAAATCACACTAACACAGCTCAAAGCATTATTTCATGCCACTGGATTATTTTTGTTCCCTTTGAATTTCACGTGCTAATGGCAAATACTTTTTGTCCGACATCAAAACATTGGGGCTGTGTGATGATGTCATCAGGGAATAAATAAATAAAATAATGTTTTTTAAGGCAGCAAATAATCGTTTCAATAATTGTGATTTCAATTATGAAGAGAGAAAGATTCAAATAGTCGTGATTATTATTTTTTCAATAATCGAGCAGCCCTGTGCTGTAAGTTCTGACGGGGAAAAGGTTGAGCGTCCTCCTTGCAAAATAAGAAGCACGCCTTATTTTCCTCATGAAAAATATCACAACAGAGAGAGTTCTGACTTTAGTTTTGGCTACTTTTGAGGGCATAAAAGTAAAAAGTATGCAGGGTATGTGTGAACTGTAGACACTAAAGCCTGTTGCACAGTGGGATGTCATATAGTGTCATACAGCAATGATTTGCATGTTTATCGAGGGAACACAATTTAAATCCTACGAGCTGTCTTGATTCGGGACGTCGCTGTCACTCACTGTATGCCTGTAATTCTGAATGACACACACCTGTCAACAGCGGCAGTAATGGAGGCTGGCAGCTTTTCTGCATTCTTCCCGTTTCCTGCTGTTGTCACCACAGCGGCTCCTCCATCATGGAGTGAGCTCTGTTTTGTAGATGCAAAGAATCAACAGCGCCCCACAATAATGATGCTGTTGTCTATGAATTAATGGATGGTGAACAAAACACAAAGCCACTGTGGAGGATAATAACGGATACCATGGAAACCGTCATGCCTCATTGCTGCCAACAGCTGTAACATGATGTTGTTGGGTTCCCATCCATCAAATGAACGTGTACACACAAACCATCTGTGCCACTATAGGGGAAAACACGTAGTAGGAAATAGTAACTTTGTATAAATGCTCTGGTACATTATTGACCAAATCTCAGTCTTTCTAAAGAGGCGCTCAAATGAATAAAAGTTTGTTTAAAACAATAGCAAAGTGATATTTTAAATGTAAAGGTCAACTCCTCACAGTCAGCCTAATGTAATACAGCGGCCTCTCAGAGGGTCATTACATTGATCATATGTCAGCGTCCCTTCCAATAGTATGAACTTACAATATGACCTTAGGGTTTGAATGTGTTCAGACAAACACATTTTAGCTGTCAGAGTGCAGCCTTTTACTGACCTTTAGAAATGTCACACAGCTGATGTAAAAGACAAAGAACATGTATGATAAGTACATTCTGGGTATATTTATTTGCGATGACACTGCACAGACACATCATGCCGAACAGAACATTCCCAAAAACAGTGGTGGGAGCGAAACGAGGAACCAATGTATGACAAATATTCCTGTTTGGTGTAAATGCTCTGCAACTAAACATATCCCAGAAGTTATGCACATTTTTGTCTTGAAAACACCAACAAACTGTTGTTTGGTGGCAGCACAGTGGCTGAGTCTTTAGCGTTCTTCCCTCACTGCAAGAAAGTCACGGGTTCAATCCCCTGTCTGAGGCATGACTGTTTGTGCAGAGTTTGAGGGGTTTCCCGTTTCCCCATCACCCAAAAGCAAGTCATTCTGACCAATAGCCTCGATCTAGATCTGCTGCACTGCGCTCGCCCACTGCCCTTTACGGACTGCCCGGGAGGCATCAAAGGATGGGTCGAATGCAGGACAAATTTCCTATACAGTATTTATTGTCCCACATATAAACAGATTCTAAAACATTTCCTCAGCCATGGTCTTATTTGATACTGGACTGCATTACAGTGAAATCAACGCTGCTAAAGGAAAAAATATACACACACTGTTTTCGAACATAAAATAAAGCACAAGAAAACTTTTTTCTTCCCCTTTGTTGAGTCATGTGAGACAATGCAGACAGTCGATGAAACGCCAGAGGATTTGGGCTTAAGACGATACAACCAAGAAGGGATGAGAGACTCTTCAGTTGTAATCCACATGTTCACTGTGTGGGTGTCTTTGAACACAGTGTAGGAGCCGCATGCACAATTTATTTATTTTATCATTTTATGTATGCATTAATTTATTTACATACTTATATTTTATTTTTGGAGGGCAGTGAAGGGTAACTATATATACTGTATATTGCAAAATGTTAAGCGATATATGCTTAATACATTTTAGTTTATAGACATAATAGATGGATGGACTTGAAGAGAAAAGAGTGTGTCTAAAGGTAGAGCACCGTCTATGTTCAGCAGAGGTGAGAGTCAATGGTGGAACAAAAGACTCAAGTCAAAGATCAAAACAAGACCGAGAGGACAGAATGAGCAGTCAAAAGACGGTGGCTGAATTCAATACTCCTGCTGGACCTCTGTGACTTCTGCTATAGAAAGTTTTATTGTGAGCTAACTTTATTCTGCTCAGTGCTTTCCCACAAATGACGGACGGATAAAAGACAAGCTTAGTCACACACACCTGATTGCACATAAGCCACTTACCAAGTTTAATATTTGATTTCTTCCATTCAGGCATACATGTAATACTGTGATTGCTGTTATTTGGGAGTCCTAAAAGTCTCCTGATTACAATGTCTGGTAATACAACAATACAATTTCCTTTTAGGAGAAAGATTCATTGATGTTCTTACTTGTTTTTGGAGAGCCTTTCTTCTTTTCTTTTGATGGAGTGCTGTTGCCTTCGCTTCCTCGTCCGAGGTGTTGCTGCCAGAAGCCGACAGTCTCCAGCGCATCACGAGAGATTAATGGTGTGCCAAAAGGGAAACCGCTGTCCGTCTAGAAGTCATGAAAGAAAACGACATCAATAACACGTTTGTGCAGTTTGTTGAATGTACATTCACTCTGGTACCATTAACAATTCAACCTGGAGAGACTCAGACAACAGAGAAACAATGGCAGCAATTAGAAAGCTCTATTGTCAGTTTGGCATGAATATAGGTTTTGGCGCTCAGACACCAGGAGAAGGTGTTATGAACTGAATAGATGAGCGTTATGTACGTCTTCCCCCGGACCCTGAAGACGAGTGGAGGAATGGGAGGATGAGGGATGAACAGAGGCGGGTGCAGGTGAAGGAGAAGAGTTCGATGTGGGATCTTGAACTATGATTGGCTGTGGAGAAGGTGTGGCTGCGACTCATAGGTGGAGGTGTTGATATAAACCAACCTATAAATAAGAAACATTTTCTTGAAATACATACATTTGCCCCTTCCTAGAGTAACTCATTTCAATAAATTATTTTAGTTTCCACTTCAATTATGATCTTTTTTTATGTCTAATTTTGAGTGTGATGGGATCTTTTGCCTTCTTTTAATTGTAAAAAGATTGTTACTTCCAGGTTTGCATGTACGCTCCCTTTCCAAACTAAACCCAGCACCAACAAAAGCAGACAAACAAACATTTTTTAGGCAACGAAAGAGGCATATACATATCCCAGGAGAGCATTTGTAGAAATTGGACCACAGTGGATAAATTGCAGAATATATATTTAGGTCTCCTGCATCAACAAATCATCACTACCAACACAACGCAAATGAGGGAGTGTTACCTGTTGTTATTGCCAATTCATTATATTGAAGACCCTAATGCAAAAGTTAACAGATTATTGCTCCAAAATTGATTTTTTTTTTTTACAAGGATGAGTTTTTAAACACGTTTCAAAACTTTAATGGGGCAACTTGGAGCTTTACTGTCATAGTAATGCTAACAACAACTTTCCTGCTGGTTCAAGATCGATAAAAATGTCTTCAGAAGTACTGCACTATGTGGTCTTTTTAATGAATACTGCTGGACTACTTCTGTGTTTCTATCCAAGACCGACATACTGCACCCTTTTGGCTTTAGTGCTATTACTGCACCCGGGGAACATGATCCAGACCAATGACGGATTAACCAACTGGACGAAGCTCGGCAAATCAACAACTGTGAACATGGCCCTAGTTTCTCCTGTTCTTCACCTTTCAGAGCAAAGGGCTTGTCCACCGTGTCCCATCAGCCCATTTGAACGGGAATGAAAGACTGCACCACCGTGTGTGTTTTGCGTGTCCATCTTTTTGCTTGTCATGAATTATATTTGCTTTGACGACCGTACTGAGTGCCTGCCATTATGAAGACCGCTTAAATCTGACTTGTTTATCCAGGCGTAATTAAGTGTCTGACGGTCGCAGGCAGCTTTCAGAACATGTAAACACCTCTGTCATGTGTCCACAGCTCCATTAGTCCTTAAACAATATCGACAAACACGAGGGACGTCGGCTGGAGAGTCATTGAGAAGCTTGTTTGCGTGTGTGCGACAAATAGAGTTGTCTCGCGGTTATTGGTGGTTGCTGACTTTCACAACAAGAACTGTTTAAGACCATCTTATTACTGCAAAGTCCAAAGTTTGTGTTGTTTTTATTCATGACCTCCATTAGCATCAACAACGTACTGTTTCAGCTGCTCTTCCTTGGGGTTATTTTATTTTATTATATTTTCAAGCTGAGGGGCTGGGGGGTATTAAAGGGGAGCATTCCGGGCTCTGTGGGAGTTGGAGTCCGGAGCTGGCTGGCGTCTTGAGGAGGCCTTGAATTTGTACTTTTTTTTTTTTTTAAATACTTTCTTTTCGTGTGAGCTGCACTGTAAATAAAAGCCGGTGGATCTAAATTTTCGGCCTTTGCCATCATTTTTTTTACCTGTTGGAGTACGAACCCGTGACATTCCTAAAAAGGGCATAAGGGCGGGATCTTCACTGTGTGTGTGACGTGTAGCTCGCGCAGCTCCTATGCCAACAGTCAGAACCTCATTGAGTACGAGATTTCTAAAATTCTTCTTATGAAAACCAGCCTGGTTTCTTTAATTGTGCCTAACCCAGCGTTATCACAGGAGGAATATCTAGCCTAGTCTAGTGTTTAAAAAATAGAAACCAGGCGTTAAAGTTGTTTTTAACGTGTCTAAAGCCCAATGCTTTTCAATGGCGGACTGATAGCGGTGATATGGAGGTACTACAGCAATGGCGGCCTCTAGTGTCGTGGGCATAAAGCGGAGCAGCCAGCGGCTATTGCTCGAAACACATGCGCATTTCTACTACAGGCCAAATTAGAAAGCTAGTTATTGTGCACAACCATTTGTTTTCACCCCAAACCAGGAGAGTTTATGCATTTTTCACTATTTCTAAAAGCACATTTTATTTAGAGCATCAACTGTATTTCTTTTTCAAAACATTAATGGGACGTTCTGCCAAACGACTGAGCCACATGGCGAAAACCTATACAGACACGAGAACATGCTAACTCCACACGGATAGGCCGCCTGTAGGGGAGCGTCCCGCCTGAATCCATCCTGCCTACGATGTTATTGCTGTGCTGTAAAGTCAAACCGTCGCGTTCAGATGACACTTTTTGATAAGGAACCACCAGCATGAAATCAAACACGGTAAATATTAGTGGAGCAGAGCGAGAGCTGGAGCGTAAAGAAGTGGGGGACATTATAGACCCCCTCTCCAGTGGAGCATGTCATTGTTAAAATGACTAGAGTAAATATGTTCTCGGAGCCTATTAAGAACATGCTATACCCCAGATAGTGAGCGCTGATTGTGGAGCGGCCTGGAGTGACCGAGTTTGAGACGACGAGCTGCTGCTGTGTGGTAGTTCTGGTGCCAGTCGAGACCCGAAGGAGCCATTAGTCAAAGTCGGTGTGCTCATTTGATTACTTCTGTGTGACAGATGGAGCCCCCGTAATAAACAGGAGTTATTATTTATGGAAATGACTTCATGGGTAATTAGCGAGATGTGTGTGCGCTGATACTCATCAAAACAATTGCATTCTACCGGTGCCCTCTTCAAAGGGTCGGGGATTTTGGGGGCGAGGCGCGGCACGTAAACTATCGGGGAGTCATTGCAGGCTCTTTGGGACGCACTAGAGAGACGCACTAATTAGAGTGAATGGCGTCTTACGGAGGCGTTCATCACAGATAAAGTTCTTAGGCTTTGGATCATCATCTGCGTCTGACCCGAGATGATTAGAGCTTTGCTTATCAGAGAAAGACCAAGGAGACATGATCTGAAGGAAAGAGGAACGCGCTGAGAAGTAATTATGAACCGAGCAGACGCCTCTGTCTGTGAAAACCTTTTTTATGACCGTAAGTGTCTCAATATGTTTTAAACCTCACAATAGAGCCAACATATAAACCTCATATATAAAAAAGTAAAGAAAAAAGCAGTGGAACAACTTCATCAACTGCCAGATTGGTGAATACTGTACATTTTAAAATCTAAAATAGAATCTTTTCATGGAAAGCTCCAAGAATCCCAGAAATCTCACCAGTTTTGACGACACAATCCTTCGCTTCCTCTTCCACGGATGGGATCTTCCTGTTCCATGGATGATATTCATTTCCTCTTTCACTCTGCCTGTTAGAACAACATAATTAGAAACTCATACTGGCTGTTGGTGGAATGCACCAAATCCCTTCATTATGCCGCTAATGGTCCCAGCGAGCATCCTGCGCACCACTTCACTGTGAGAGTTGGAGCACACCAGCCGTTTTTACTCTGATTAATAGATGTTTTTTATCTGCACAAACTACAAACAATTACTCAAAAGTAAACATATTGCTCCCTGCTGAAGCCATACGTCTGTGGCTATTGGCTAAACTTTAACACAAGAGTAAGAGGTGTATTTAACTTTACACGTCTTTGCCCTCAGTAAAAATGAAACGGTGTTTTTCCTGCAGGTTTAGACAGTGTGTGTAAGTGTTTGAAGAGCTCAGGTTCATGATCAGTAAATGCCCCAGTGCAGCAGAGCCCTGCTCCAGTGCCCTCTCTCCCACTCCCCATCGGGCGGCACATTGCGGTCCTCCTGGCACGGAGCAGCCTCACGGATGTGTGCCTTTATGCTGCTGCCCCATGGAGGCATGCTGCTGGAGGAAGAGGTGCTAACTGCGTTTTTGAAACTGGTATGTTTCTTTTACCGCTTTATGGAGCGCTGTGGGGGAGGCAGCTGTGGAGCTCAGAGGACAAGGGCATAATACTGAGAAGCCTGGTCCTGGAGGAGAAGGAACACAGTCTTCCACTACTGTATGATCGAATGTATTGCAAAATATTATTGAGAAAATAGAAAAGAGGGAAACACCAAAAAAGACGCCAAAACACAAACTTTAGAGTTACAAATGGCCTACAATAACAATAACAATAACCCCCCAGAATACTGAAAGCCTCTACACTATAGCACAACTCCTTCAGTATCAATTCTACTTCTTTGGCCTTCAGAGACGTTAATAGCACGCGCAAATTCAAACGTATTTAGGAGAGCTCAACAGAGGCACAGTGTCAATATGTGGCTACATTGCAAACATTCACATTGAAACTACCTGAGCGACACTAGCCAGCTGCCTCTGCCTGCGCTGAGAAGTGGATGGTGCAGAGGAAGAGCCAGAGACAGAGGCACAGCTCCTTCTCTCCTTGTTTTAGCCTCTAAAGTTTCTCTTTCCTTATATTTATTATAATTGACCGCCATCAGGCCAATACAGTGACAAAAGCCACAGGTCGTTCACGATATTTCGACGAATTAATTACGCTAATTAGCCGCGCGCGTTTGGAGACTCGCATTATAAATGCGCAGCTTTGGAGACGAGTCAACGTGGTTCTAGTGAAAATGTGGGATGTCTCGTGCCATTTAGCCTATTCCAGCGTAAGTTTTTAGAACAAGAATTTACTGACAATGCACTTAAAGGTGAGCTTCAAATATGGTGAGACTATGAGACGCCTTTGGCCACAGAGACAACATGTAGTATATAAAATAGCATTTTAATGCCTATTTTAAAGTCACACATTTGTTATTCCCGGCGCAAATGTCTCTGGTGCAGCCCTCCTGTTTCATGTGATGCTAACAATCATTATGTTCTATCTGAAACTAGCCATTTCCATTGGCCCAATGAACAATATTCCACAACCAATTTAAATATCTATATCACTACAGGATTAAAGGTTATTCAATTTCTGTAACTGGAGCCAATTCAGATTAAATTTCAAGTCAAACAAACAAACAAACAAACAAACAAACCTTGACTATCCAGGACAAATCTGTATTGAACACAGTCCGACCTTTTTTTTCACCAAATAAACAGCAATAAGTGAAGTTACTTCACGATGCTGTTATAAGGAGTTGACATCTGCAACACAGCTTCATAAATGGCTAACACACACACACGCTAACACACACACGCTAACACACACACGCTAACACACACACGCTAACACACACACGCTAACACACACACGCTAACACACACACGCTAACACACACACGCTAACACACACACGCTAACACACACAAGCTAACACACACACGCTAACACACACACGCTAACACACACACGCTAACACACACAAGCTAACACACACAAGCTAACACACACACGCTAACACACACAAGCTAACCCGCGTTTGGATTGACTCACCGCTCTGGTTCATCGCTGTTTACATTATGGGACTCGTTGGTTATAAAAGTGAATCAGAGACAGTCACAGAAAAGTCGCTGAATCCCGGTGAAAAAAACAACTTCGGATGATGGCCTCTTCTTTAGGAAGGTTGAATAAACTCGCCAAACGCGCTTCTTTTTCTCCGTGACATTATCGTTAGTTAAGAATAAAGAACAGGTGTGTCCAGTTATAACGAGCTCCATCTTCACAGCTGCAGCGCAAACATGACTGATCTGTTCAGACGCTCAGGGATGTTTTTGTTTTGGCCTCAGCTGACCTGGAAACACCTCGGCACATCCTTTCTTTTTCTTTTTTTTCTCTTTGTTTCTCTCTTACTACAGAAATAATGAAAAAGCTGTTTTACAAATTAAAATCAGGCTGTAAGACATTACATTACAGACTTTGAGCACTTCCGTTCCGCTGTGACGACACAACTGAACACTCAGTCGTTCACCAGGAGAGGGCGGAGCCTCAGAGAGCAGGATTCAGGAGGATTACTGAGAGCTGTGTGAATGAAGCCACAAACCACTCTGGGGGTGTTTTTGATAAGGAATTCACATAACAACATGGCTAAAAAAAAGTTTGCATGATATAGGACCTTTAAAATATAAAATGTGAATTATTTTTTACCCAGGGCCCAGAATTTAGTGCTACGCCCCTGCCTGGTGCCAGTGGGAGTTTACAGTATTTCAATAAGCACTTACTTGCACTTGAAATAAGGTCGACTTCCTCACCCTAGCGACGGGTCATTTATAACAGTGCAGTGGTAATCTGACTGGTGGCCTTTTGCCAATGCTTTTATCAACTGCCAGGAAATGCTGAATTTAGACAATACCGTAAAAAAGGGTCAAACCGCTATTTTACAAGGCTAAAAGCTGAAATAAATATTCTTATTTGAGTCACAAACCATAAGAAGGCTAAAGCTGCACCAGTTGAGGAAAAACGGATAAAAAATAAAATGAACATAACAAGAATTCTACTAAGAAAACTCATGTAGTATTTCTTTTTCTGGGTGAAAAGCAGACTAGAGTGCTGCAGAGAGGGGGGAAACTGCCTGGTGTGTGAGGGAGCCGAGGCGCTGGACAGTTTCTAGAGCAGAAATGACAGGATTGTGTTGGGATGTTGTGGGTGAGTCAGGCATGTAGTTTTTATGTTCAGGTTTAGCGCTTCAGTGATGCCGTTAGATGAGCAAGACGAAGTTTGTGGTTGTTTATTGTGTCTTGTCAAACTCTCTGCAATGTGTAGCCAATCATAACTTTTCATATTCTTTTTAGCAAAGTAAGGTTTTATATGAAAACCACATCAGTAGAGTCAAAAAATAGCACTGACAGAAGACACCGACGATAATGAATGATGGTAGTGTTGGCAAAGGCAGGCCTATAGGGACCAAATGTGGCACATAATATCTGGCCCCCAAAATGATCAAGGACATATTTGTGACACCAGTTAAAAATCAAATGGGGGAACTTGGCCTCTCATTCATTGAAAAGAACGCTCTATAGGTGCCTTCTGCATGACGTCACACCAACTAAGTTACTCCATCTTGACGGGATACATGCTAATGAACTCCAGATAAACTCACACCAACGTTTCATTTAAAATCTACATTTCAAAACCGCTGAAATGCCTGAAACTTGTTGCGCAGTTGGATGTAAATTAGTGCTATCAGAATTTCTCATGTCTTTACTCCTTTAATGGGGTCCCAATGTACTTTTCAATCGTATATGCATATCTCATCAAATTATTGGCCTGTTGAAAACTGCTGAGATGTACTGTCAATGTGAGATTTACTGTTCGTTAATCTGTGAAAGATAACTATGTATACAACAAGCTGGGTGTCCAATTCAGTGTGTTTTACAGTATTATTGGTTTTGGTTGCCATACAGATGTATTCGATACCCATCCTGACTCAAAACATCTGTATACAGAAAGGCTTTTATGTGCTTTTAATGATTTTCCTGTGTATGAAGATGGAAAGTCTATCAAGTAACTATGTACTACTATGTAAATATGGCCAAACTCGAGTGAAGGTATGTGGACCGAGAACTTCACGTCAGTAAATAACTGGGCCGGAAGCGTGTACTGGTCTGCAATATCCAACAATGACTGTTTGGTGCCGCATTTCCTTGTAAGTGAGTTGTAGCAGATGCAGGTGAAAAAACGCTGCATAATTGTGTGGAATCGCTATCGTTTTCTGTAGCATTCGCCATGTTTGTTTCCCTTCAAAATGTCGCGTGCTTGCGTTTCTCGTCACGTGACTGGGAGACGCCTATAAACTTACTGTAATTGAAAACATTTACCATGTTACAACCACAACATCCATTTTTTTTGTGCCTTATCCCTCTTACCTGAGTTCCTGGCTTCTTGTTTTTCTCTTCAGCTGGTCAGACGCCACCGACCTTTTGCTGCTATTTACCTTCACCGAATCGTCATCAAACACCATGATCCACAACTATGCACATAAGTAGTTTGGGAAATATTTTTTTGTCGCCAGTTTGTTGACTCGCAGCAAATGTTATTGTTTTCACAGCGCGTCGCATCCAGGTATAATTGTCATCCCAGCGGGAATCCAAACACACACAGCACCAGACAGCCGCCATGTTTGTGAACAACATATTGGACTCACTTCAAAGCAAAACATTTGTGAAAGGATTTTAAAAATAGCACTAAATATACTTGGGCGTGTTGCAAACAACTATATCCGAGTGATGCAAAGTACAGCGACGCCTACGATGCATATTTTATTATGATATTGTATTCATTGATTGCAGAAAAGGGAACACTGCCGTCTCTGTAAGGCTGTGCAGACAGTCTGAGTCCATACTTTAAGGATTAGAGCGTGGTTCTCAACTGGAGGGTCATGGATGTAGCATTGCTATTAGCAGCTGAAGCCGAATAGGAAATGCAGGCAGAATTCATTAGGTTCCTTGCTGTAATGGATTTGCCATTAAAAGTTTTTGCCTATCTTTAAGTCATTATTGAACCCAGTCTTGTTAAACATATGCAACATCGTCTTATTTGTATCCTATTTTTTTGATCGATCGATCTAAATTTAGAAACCCAGACACATTGCTAGCATGAACAAGCTTCAGTTAGCCCCCTCTGACTGCTATATGGAAAGCCAACCTCACTTAGTCCATCGGTGTTCTACAGTCTATATCAGGGGTAGGCAACGTCAGGCTCGGGGGCCAAATTCGGCCCTCCAGCATAAAACCTTTGGCCCCCAAGAGAATTTTGAAGAAATATTTATTCATAAATCAGAGACCGAACCCATGAAAAGGTCTCTAAAATGTGGAAAATAGTGTCAATATTTTCACATTTCCCAGCAAAACAACCCATTAGGTCATAGATTATGTGCAAAAGTTGTATTTGTAGAAAAAAGGTGATTTACTTTGGGCTACAATAGTGAGTTTCGGCCCTTGGTGTTCTGGCATTGAAGAAAATCGGACCTCCATGACACAAACTTGCCTACCCCTGGTCTATATGGTCAGGATCCAAATGTGGGTCGCAGAACCATAACAACCGTCTGTTAACTGCCTGGTGCTGAGTTGTTTTGATCGTGATTTCAGCTTTAAGACGTCTCATTCAATGATTGGTGGAAATACAGTATTTGACATAAATGTAATTCTAATTCAGGTCACGGCTTGTCTGTGTGTAGGGTGACTGTGGGTCCCGATGCTACTGTATATCAGTTGAGAATCACAATGACCAAATTCACACATTCGCCCCCCTCAGGACAATGTCGGGATCATTTTATGAATTCCTTCCAAAAATCTCACCTGGAGAATGTCCCGCTGAGGGCACATATCTGAATTTGGCTTTTCACATTGGATTATTTCAGCTACATCATTCTGAAGGTCATCATCACCCTCTGGGCAGCGTTCACGGACTCTGGTTCCCCCAGTGCCTTCAAGGACACTGAACTCCGACCCCTCCACCGCACAGATACATTTTTTTGCATTTTGATTATACTCTGTATGGGTAACAGGGGCTCAGGTGGTTGTATGGTTCAACTGCTCAAATTACAGCTCACACATTGTGTCCTTTGGGCAAGACACTGCACCCGCCTTGCCTGTGTGAATGAGTGTCTGTTGGTGTTTGGAGGAGACGATCATAGTGCATGTTGGCAGCCTCACTTCTGTCAATCTACAGCATGGAGTGAATGAATCATGGCTACACTGGAACTTGTCAGCTCAAGCTCGTAAAGCACAATATAAGTGTAAGCCATTGTCAGGCTAGTCCTTGACAGACATGTACAAATCTCCAGTGAATGTAAGGAGAACGTGTTGTTTTCCCCACGGTTTTCAGTCCAATCCTTGATTTCTACAGCACATTTCATAAACAAAGCACATATATCAAATAGACAATGATAAAAAAAAATACTGAAAAGAAAAATGAATAATAGATCAAATCTACAGAAAATTATCAAATGTATAAGATGATAAATTGTGTCAATAAAAGAAAAAAAAAACACAAAATAGAAGACCACAGAGGACCACACAACTCATGTGGAGCTAAAAACCCGAGAATGAATGTGGGTCTTAAGACGAGGCTTAAAACACCCCACGGTGGGGGCTGATCTGACGTGGAGAGGCAGAGCGTTCCACAGCAGAGAAGGCTCTGTCTCCCCTGGTTTTCCGGTCCGTCTTCATCTGACCCACGAGCTGGAGCTGGCCCTCAGACCTCAGTGCACGCGGGGGTCGGTAAATTTAGATGTGCTGTACAATAAGATCTTCAAATCAATTCTAAAATGAACAGGGAGCCAGTGCTGAGATGCAAGGTTTGGTGTGATATTTATCTGTGCTTAACCTGTTAAGGTGCGTACACACCAAACGTGCGTCCACGCCCCATCTGCCTCTCGTTGGACGCCAAACAACGCCGCTTCACACACGCGACAAACGCCTGTTTGCTGGCGCGTGAAGGTTGGCAAGCGTCATACATGGGAGGCGTGTCTGGCCACCGGTTGTTGAGGGCGCACTCACACTTGACATCCGAACCTGCCACTCTCTAGCTCGTTTGAGGAAAGACCTGGACGCCCCGAACGGCCCGCGCTCACACTTACACAAACGAACCGAGCCGTGGCCGAACACGAGGAGTTGTTTACAAGTGCACGTGGGCAGCAGCAGCGCAAAATAATGCGGAAGAAAAAAGAACCTAAGCTGCGTGAAATAATGTCTACTATGAGCCCCTGTCAAATCTCTTCACTCCACTTTTCTTTGCATTTTACTACAGTTTAACAAAAAGGGCTGTGGTGAATATAACAGGGGGGGGGGGGGAGCAGCACCTGCCGCTCTGAGCCTTTCTTTGGAGTCATATACAGCCTTCAAAACAGGCCACGAGAACAGAAGATCTGACGCTCAGTTTATGTCATTCATTGCTGCTTCAGCCACTGGTTAAACAGCTTCATGTTGGCGAACTCTTGGAAGTTTACGCTTTACGTTACAACAAAGCACTTAACACGAACGCGCACCAAAATCACAAGTGATCTAAATGCACCCGCAGGTTTTATCTGTCCCACTAAAGCCTGTGGCCAAACCGGGTACAGTAGCAGAGAGGGCGGGAGAAGCGCAGCCGCTCCCCGTATAGTCAGCCCGAGACGCGCGTGAAGCGGCCAGGGCGTCGGGAGTGAGCAGTCGCGGAGACGAGCGGTATGTGGCCGGGGGTCCGGGGAGCCGCCCGGGAGCGAAGCGGTCGGGGGCCAGGGAGACGAGAGCGAGGCAGCCGCTGCTCTGTTTGATAAATACAGCCTTTTCTCACTGTTTTACGTGACAAATGCACCCGCCCATACAACAGCCGCTTGTATCTGTGCGTGTGCGCATACACGAGCAACCGAGCCGCGCTCCGTCCACCTCCTCCAAGCGGCCAAAGTCCGGAACCGAGTCCGACTCGGGCATGGTTTGTTGCAGGTAACAGGTGACGCCTGAGCCCAGTCAGTATCCCTGATTGGTTAACAAGGCATAAATGAACGCACGTGTAGATTGGATTACTTAAGTGCATGAAGCAGTGGGCGCGGCCTCCCTGTTCGCTCACCGCGCTGTTCTCCCTGGCTGTCACGCGCGTCCTTCCTCATCCGCTCGCGTTTGCTACGCTCAATACGCGCGGACAGCTTTGCTTGCATTTCGAAGCGCGTTGAAGCGCCTCTACATAGGGTTAACATGGAAGTTGGAGGCGTGGACGCTTTTGGTGTGTACGCACCTTTAGAACTCTCAAATATGCTGACGCTGAACCTCTAACACTTACTTTGGACCCTGCTTCTACAGCGTAATTCTGCCAGTTTTGATACTGCCTGTAGATATTTGAATCTGTTCCCACTTTTCCTTATTGATGTATCCTTGTACAGCATGCTTTAGAAGCAGTGAGTCACTGAGGCTTGTGAATCAGTTGGAGTCACACTCTTGGCGTACAGCAGCAGCAGCAGCAGGTTTGGATGTAGAATCAGAGTTAGTAACGCTTGGCACTCAGTCAATGAACCTGAAAGAAAAAAAAAAACACACAAAGTTTCTTCCACTCATGTAACAACTTTTTTCTTTATAATAAGTCGATATTCTTTCTCCTGCCACGATTAAGCTGTTGTCAACTCGAGACCTTGATAACTGGAACATTCAGTCAAAGTGTTCGATAGATTTTTGGGGGGGAATTAATAAACTTTTCTTCACCGCACACTTTTGCACAATGAAGAGCCAAGGGGAGAAAAACGAATAAACAAGAAACAAGAAAATAGAATATTGATTCAACTCAGAGGTTTAAACAGCCTTTCCCAGATTATTATTAAAAATGTTGAGACTTGCAAAACGCTCTGTCTTTTCTCTCTCCATCGTTTTTCTACCGCTCGCAAAACACGATTAGGATGAAAGCAGCCCTGTGAATGAGAACCAGGGCCGATTTTGTGAAAAAGCACAAAGACAACATCCATCCATCCACTCATCCATATTGAGACGGGCACAATGGAATCATCTGCGGCTCTCCTTCAAGTGTTTACTCCTCCATATGCGCAGGTGCACCGGGGACACTTCACAGGAAACCCGCTTCTATAGGCAGCTTCCAGGTTGTGTCCGCATCAAAAGCGTAGCCCCGCGAAACCCCCAGGACACTCAGTATAGGCTATTTCTGGTGGTTGAAAAGCGCACAAAGAAAAGAAATAAAAATCTATATTTATGGGTCGCTCCCTCCCCATTCATCGAGGAAACTCCGCAATGAGATTTCCACGGCTGCCATTTATGATACAATGAAGTCAGTAATGCAATTTGATTCACTGCGCTGTGCTGGAAACATGGGAAAACTCAGCGGTTATCATTCAGATCATGTCGTTACACCACAAGAACAACTACATGCTGGTAGAACTCAAACACACATGCTGGTACCAAATATAACACCGGGTGTGCTGTTTATGCAATGGATTATTACAAAAAAAAAAGGTCTGAGGAGAAGTGAGCCCACACATTGTACATATAGGGACACTGGGCATGATTGTAACATAAGGATAGTTGCAACACCATCAATTCCACCAGTCAGGGAGAAGATAGGTGTCAAATGATCATATCAGTGTTTACCAAGACTATATTTTCCAAACCACTATGATAATACAGCTTGCAAAACAATGGCGGATGGGGTGGGGTTAAAAAGTATTACAACACATACATTTACATACAACTCAGAACACTTTCTTGATTTTAATACTTTTACAGAAAGCCGGGGCAGTAGAAAAGAAAGTCTGACGGAGGTGTGCCTTCAAATGTAAAAAAAAAAAGACCTCTGATGAGGTCAGATGGTCAGGGAAGTCAGTCAGAACATGGGATCTGTCATGTAACACTGAGTAGATACTGCAAAACACAGCAGAAGCTCAGAGACCAGGGGTCCAGTGATCATCCCAGTGTAGGTCACTGAAGCAGCAACAAACCATCAAGTTTTCTCTGAGGTGCAGGAGGAAGTGTTGGCTGACTATTTCACTCAGGCAGCAGACTTGTATTATGGACTGACTCCATGTGAGGTTAGCATATGACAGGTTAGAGAGTGAGAGACATTATCCATCCATCCATCCATCCATCCATCCATCCATCCATCCATCCATCCTCAGGCCTGTTGGTCTCTCATAAGGGGCTTCTGAACCGCTCTTTGTCTGACCCGTCACCTAGGACCTGTTTGCCATGGAAGAGCCTACCAGGGGCACAAAGCCAAGTTAATAAAGCTCTTTTTGAAGCATGGTGTGTCTTTGCTTCTTTTGTCCAACTGCTACCCCGGTTGTGGGGTAGGTTGTATTTTATTTGTATGTTTGAATTGGTGCCATTTGTTGTAAACAAATGTGGGTACTTTGTATGAAAATTTGAAAACTCTAGCTAAAAAAATCTTTTACAGGTGCTGAAGCAAAAAGTGTGACAGCCATACCTGGTATCCCATAACCTGGCTAACGCCAGGCTGCTGTGTGCGCTCGAATTATTTCGAACTGCACAACAGCCTGGGGACCATGGCCCAAATTTTCCGGTGGATTTGGGAACCAATCACAGAACGAGGAGGGACGGCAAGATGATGACGCGCTATTCGATATACGGTAGCTAGTAGTTTATTTACGGATAAAAAAAAAAAGTTTATTTACGGATCCAACGTGACAGCAGCAGACACGATGGTATTTTTCGATCAAGCTTTAGACCTTGTTCTAAATAATTTAGCTCAAAAGTTTACAGCGGGTACGTCATACGTCATCTCATACGATGATACGATTGGTCATGGCTACGTGCAGACGCATGATAGACATTTTTTTTTTTTTGTATCGCCCAATAAACGAGTATGGACGATCGTAAACCACACCTCTCCTACGAGAAAATGAATTGGTGGTCCCCAGACTAAATATCACTTGTGATTTTAGTCTTCCAGGCTAGGTATCCCATGTATTTTTAACCAAAAATGAACAAATGAAATGTTGCTTCAAATAATGCCATCTTCTTTTCAAAACTGCCATTTTGCATAAGAAAAAGTATTTGTTGTAATCATTTCCCCCGTTATTTGAATGTCTCGAGCGTAGATGTACTGATTACTTGTACCTTTTTTTTTTTTTTTTTTACTGGCAAACAGTGGGGGATTCGGTCTGATGCAAATCCATCCGTCTTCAAAGCACTAAATCTCGGCGGCAAGTGGAGTGTCGCGGGGCGCTGCGCAGAAGACAGATGAATGTTTACGTCTGCCGAAAACCGTAACAATTAGCATTAGCGCTGGGTGGCATTATGTGTTATTATCCACTCGTGAGGATCTCAGACGTGACAAGAGTCGGGCCGCGAGTGGATTCAGCACAAAAGAGGCGTCGTGCCGGAGAATTAATCACAAAGAGATCGAGGGGGGAGACGTCAAACGCGCTGATGATCGTCACGACAACAAGGGTGTAACGTATTGTGTTGTTCCGTGCGAAAAAAAGTCTGCACAATAATTCAGATGAGTAAAACATTGATCATTTTTCGACAGGCGTTGCTTTGTCTGTTGAGGCTCTCGGTCTTCCGGGAACCACAGATCGCGGCGGGTCTTCAGCTCAGCCAAGAGCAAAGACCATTAGAATGAACGGGTCCAGTGTTAACAAGGAATACGTGTGGTTATGGTAGTCCCGACACCTTCCTTCATCAGGTGCCAAGAGTTTAAACAGGCCTTTAATTTGAATGTTTAACCAGGCGCTCCTCAAAACGCAAATTTACCTCGAAATGTCAGCGGCGATGGGATCAAGAGCGCAAGGGGGGGCAGACACTTTCACCAGGCGCAGACGAAGGCAGGGAAATTGAAAATGTTTCAGATGAGTAAGAGGAAGCAGAGATTGGGAGGAAGAAAAATGGCTGTAGTGGAGCTATGGCGGGTTTTTTTTTACTCTGCGTCGAAAAGATAAAGCTTAGCAAGAGATCGACGGTAAGAATAATCTCTCGGGAAGATTCAGAGATTACTCAAAGATGCGCAGGTGGGTTGAAACACAGGTCCGGGCATGTTTTTGGTGAGAGAACAACATTTGCTACATGGTAAAAAGCGAAATGTCCCCAACACAGTCATATAGGAAAACTTGAGCGAGCGTCCTCACCTTTAGGCAACCCAAGTCCGGCTGTAGTTGCAGTGCATCCTACAAACATTAGTAAGTATTTCTTCGCTTCTGTAGCTGCAAAAAAAGGAGTACTGGGTTATTCATTCTCTCATCGACCCAGTTCAAAGCAACCCAATGAGCCCAATCCGCTTTTATAGCCAAAAGCGCTCCAGAGAAAGAAGGCAGAAAAATCAATGTTTCCCGCTGATTGAAATATAATGTAGAATTTAGGGAGATATTAGAGGACAGCCTGAATGGGCAGAATCCTTTTCCCTTGACAGTCAAATAAAAAGTTTGAATAATCGTACAGTTTCATAATGGGAGGAACAAAGTACGGTAGGGGCTTCTGGACGGCTTACATTAGCACAATTCAATCATAAATCTCGGCTCTAATCAAACACATTGCTCTGTTCAGGAATAAAAGCGGTGGGAAGCAGTTTTCAGAGACCGAAGCAGATTGGATTTACTTTTTAAGGTGGAAACTTTTCAGTGTCTGTGATATAGGAAAAAGGAGGGCCTAATGGAACTAATCAACAATATGTCTGCTCCTGAGGGCTGCTGCTGGACATAAAATATAACATTAATGGTTACTAAATGAAACAACTTCTTTATTGCACTCGGCATAGAGCGCACAGGGGCCGAGCTAATTCTTCTCACAAATGCTAAACTTCTATAGGCCTGTAATCAATTGTAATGAGTTTGTTTACTGTGGAAACCAGGGGCTGGGCCAGAGCTAAGTCAGGTCCAAATGAGGACTGACACTAAGGACATGTACGTGGCCCTGTCTATGCACACACATACATAGGTTACATACATTTGGGAACAGAAATGGAATTGAAATTGAAATTAAGAAAATAGACCGAGCAGCTGAACTTACTTGATAAAGAAGCCACAAAAACAGGGATTTAGGTTTTGGTTAAAACCCATAGTGGATGTAGCAGTGGGTGGTCACATCACCGTGACGACACCAAAAAGACCCTGGGCATCCTTTGCACGGCTCTGTTCCCGGTGTGTGGGAGCCATAGATTTATATTTAGAGACGCATTATCACCATTCCACCCCATTCATCGTAACGATCCTGCAGAGCATGTTCCTAAAAGGGCAAAAGGAGGGAAGCCGCACAGTGGTCCAGAGCCTGTCAAGCAAAGCCTCAGGCTTACATTTTAATTCAACACAACAAAAACAGTGTGCTTAAAAATCTGATAAGCTTTCCAGCGTTGTCACATGGGTCATAGTGATAATTATAAAAAAGGAAACTCTTTGGAGCCAGGCTCTTAAGCAGTGTTTGAGAGGTGTAAAGTCTCCATAGGAATCCGTTTTATAAAGTTTCTTTTGGAGTTTCCCCTGGCCACCAGGGGGTGGCATACAGCAATGTCAGCGCCCCACCATGAGGACCAAAGAGAAGGGCTTTGTCGTGGATTGGTGGTTGATGGTTCTCAGTTCAACATGTAGATGTTTCTTTGACAGCCTCCGTCAGTGTTGGGTACATGTATTTAGAAAACATTTAGGATACTCATGTTGAGTAACTGTATTCCACTACAGTCACTCAACAGGACAGAGTTGTCAAAAGGGACCCAGTGCTGCTGCATCTAGTTGGACTCACAATCACAGATCAAGACCTGAAGAAACCTTTAAATCAAGTAAGCTTTACTGTGTCTTAATAAATAGTGTTTCAACACTACTTTAAAATATTGTTTAGATGTTTCCATTTCCTTGTGACGGATAGGCCAAGTGCTCAGTTACTCCTCACACTGTGGGTGGGAGACACTGATCTATACTCCCCAACATAATTACCTCTCACAGTTGTTGGTCATTTTGGAACGTGTGCCCTCACTCAAAATAACACGTTGTAAAATTGCCCACCAGCTCCCACAGTGTTTTACCTAATGCTCGCCTCACGCCTAAATGTTACAAGCAATTAACTCGCCCATTCCTTGGAGCTTGGTTCGAAAAGGTATTATCCATTAGTTTGAACAAGACAGGAGCTTTTCTCTAACGAAGTTCTTTTCGGGCAGCCCTGCAGGAAGATGTGCGCTTAACAGACCGAGAAGAAAGTGACAAGACCTGAGATCACACGGCGATGGAGTCGTCTTCTTTGGAAAATTAAAAGCAGTGCATTATATAAGAATCAGCGTGACATTGTCTTTGAAGTTATTTACCAATTTGAAGCTTTTCTCTTGTTTCAGTGACATCTCTGACTCTGACACTTGCTTCCTCCCCGAGTTGTTTATAAAAGCGCACTCGACGACGCCACTGGCCAAGAATACATCACAACGATTTAAATTCCTTTGATTTCCAAAATAGGAGGAAGTGGAGCTAAGGACCACGAACTTGTCACTCTCACGGTTTTGCGTAATGAAAGATAAAGCCGGCTTTTGGGGGGGTTTTGTGATGTTTAAAAGGGTTCTATACTGTCTTTCAGTGTCACTTAATGGGTTCGCGTCTTCCAAAGCATTTCACATCAAAGACGAGCTGGGAAAATGTAAGTAAACTGCTCCATTATGCCGCGTTTGTTCGAAGAAACCCATAGATCTTGGTGAATTTGACAGTCTAGCCACATAACATTGTTTGGACACATTTCAGTGTATACTTGCAGTGTTCACTTTTTTAACATTCCTATAAACTGTGTGAGCCTCGGACACCGACGCGATCTACGAGCGGCAAGACTTTGGAGATCAAACGGATGACATTTATCTGTTTACCTCGGGGGTGTTGTTGACGACGTGTCGGTCATCTCTGCGCTGGACGGAAAACATCGAGTTGATGAGGACTGCCCTTTGCACTCTGGTTTTATATCAAAGTCTGGTCCATCTAAGTTGAAATTGTGGAGGTTTCTACTGAGAGGAGAGACAAGTTACGGAAGGCGCTTTGGGTTTACAATAACAAACACACACACCACCAGCACTGACAAACCCTTGCACTTATTAAATGCGTGGGCGGTTCTTCTTAAAGGCCAAGTCAAGGCCAAACAATGGACATCCAATCTATTTTTCAATTCACCCTCAACTGTCAATTATAGGAGTTCCTTTCCTGAAGTTGTAAGGCGTTGAAATTAGGATTCCGACGACAGGAGGTTGATGATATGAAGTCTGGCTCTGCCCTCACACACGGAGAGAGAGCGACGCTAAACCCCCATTAGTCATTTTCTGTCGCTGATAGCTGGAACTTTCCCCCCAACCCCGAGACGCCCCCCTTTAATTAAATCTGTAATGAACTTCCTGGAAGCAAACATCGAAACAAATGTGAGCAGCAAATGAGGCGAATTCGGTCCCTTTTTGGAAGTCAGCGCAGGTGCAGACAGAGACCTTGTTTCAACTGCATCACACTTCAAAGAAAGCAACCTTGGCATCAACTTTCTGGCCAATAAACAGGAAGGAGTGATAAAGAATGACGCAAGAGCAGAGGTTAAATGTACAAAGTTGCACAGATCTTTTATCAGTATTTGAAAATATTTAACAGTGAAAGTTAAATCAAACAGTAAGAATAACATTAATAATAATTAATATCAGCATCAACTAGACTTGAAATCTTTACTGAAAACACCTGAGGGAAGCAAATCATAAGAAATCCCCAAACAAAAAAAACAAAACCACTGAATTGGGAAAGAACAGAATCACAAAATGGAGACAAGCTGAGGCGGGTCACTCTCTTGGTCTGTATGTACAGCACATTCGCTCCACAGCGCAGTGATAAAAGAAGAGATGAATGTGAAAGTAGCTTTTCCGCAGCGGCAGCCACACGGACTGTGAAGGCTTCTGAACCGGAGACTACAGCACAGACAGGAGAAAAAGCCATTGGCTGCGCTCTCTCCTTACATGTGTATTATGGTCGCTGCACCGGCGTGGCCCCCTTTGTCACTTTGATTTGAAAGGCAAAGCGAGAAAAAGAAACCAAGCGTACAGAGGAAATGCAACGTAACAATGTTCAAATGGTCCCTGGATGCATAAGACACTGGCGCCTTCCTGACAACTTTAAAAAATTCATTCAAGCTTGTTTCAGAGAAACATGACATCAGCATTAGTTTGGAGGTGGATCCGAGATTCACGTTTCATTTAGTCTGTACATTTTAATATTTAGAACAATGCAGTCATTTCACTAGCTGTTAAACCTTACCAAAACACATGACTAGAAACAGGGGATAGATGCAAACAAACCTTTGGTCAAAGAGTGAACTCACAAAGGAAATGCCATGACAAGGATTAAGAAAATCATTCATCAGATCAACACAGTATTCAAATCAAATGTTCTGCCTAACAGTATGGCCCCGAGCCTCCTCCCACACATTTGGGTCTGCAGTACTGTTTCCTCACAGAGGAAAGAAGGAAAGAAAAAGGTGCTCTTTTCATGAAAGTTTGTTTTGATTGTCCACAAAAAGAAGTGCCGGCAGAGGTCCCTGCGGCCAGAGGAGATACAATCACAGCGTATGGACCGCGGGCCTCACTGCAGAGAGCCCAAGAGTCCGGACAGACCCTGGTACAGTTACTGAGCGCCAGTCTGTGTCACATGGTTCTGCACGCAGCTCCTGCGGATCATGGGCAGAGGGTGTGCCTCTGTGTTGAACACCCAGTCCTCTAGGGGGAGCAAGTCGTCATCAGAGAACAGTAGGTACAGGTACCTATGCAAACAGAGGAGAGAACATTCATTTATTCATGACGTAATGCCAGCATTCAGTAAAGAACCACACAGAGAAAATATAATATAAATCAGGCAATATAAAAACAAACATCATATGCATTTCAAAGGTTTCCCCTCAGGTAAGTGCTGCTCTGACACCAGCGCCTTAGGGAACACACGCGGTAATATGTAAAAGAGACTCCAGTACATTTAAAATGAACTTTCAAAGCTGTGTTTGTCAGCCCGTCAGGGACTGGATGTGCCTGTGCTTTACAATCACTTTTATTACACTGAGCCATTCCACTGAAAATATTGTTTTGGCTGTCGACCATTTAGCAAAAATATGACATTCATTTACGAGCTGCTGATATTTATCTTGAGGCATAACAAAAATGCACCAGTGACAGTTCTGACATGCAGTGAAAAATCCACAAGACGTGAGAATAAAATACTGAAGGAAATGCTCTGCGATTACTTATAAACTTAGAACAATCAATGTCTAATCTATGTCTTCAATAAAACTCACTGGTTGGACTTGTGCCTAATATTCAAACCATGTATCGCAAATCACAACTCAGATGTTCAGTTTTATTATTACAATGTTCCACCATCACTTTTTCATTATTTAACAATGATTTTCTGTCAGACATAGGTATGTTCTTAAATTGTAATTACAATATTATCAAGTCAATTTCCTGCCTGCACTTTATAAGGATTCATATTCATTAATGACTATACACTGGAAGCATGTTCACCATTATTTATGATCAAAGGCAGGGAACAAACTATTTCCATAACAGTGCTGACTGTTTAAGGAACAGAAGCAAGCCGTATTCGGCCTCTGGGCTGCTGAAAATTCAAATAACTAGCTATAAAAAACTCCTTTACTTTTTGCAAAATGACTTTAAATGCACATAGATTACTTTAACATGAAAGGCCAGAGCCTAAAATGCTGTACTTTCACGATATGCCGCTCCATAAAACCACCTTCTGCTTTGTTACTCACTTACATTAAATGATTCTATACGGAACATCTTACTTTACGGTGATTGTCACTTTGAGGTTAATGCAGATGCAAATTGGAGCCGTGCACAGGCTGCTGCTGAAAGCGTCTGGTGTCTGTCGGCCTGGATACACTCTGAGCGCCCCGGTCTTAAAATAAAGCTCTTTAACATTTACTTGGTGTGTCAGAACATCGCAGCCAGATAGGCTCCAATCACATAATGACCCGCGACGTAGGCGAGCTCAGATTACCCCATCTGCGGTCGCCACCATGTTTCTCAAAGTATTCTCCATTTCCAGCTAAAGTAAGGAAAATTGCGCTCATATTCTGCTGTGTGTCCTTTCAAGGGTGCACAACAGCATAGACACGCGCAGATGAAAGCGGTGGTTGTGGAGACGCTGTTGTGAAAGATGGCTGTTTTGTGCCGGCGCAGTGGTAAAAACCCATTTGTGCAGAGGAGAGAGGACGTACTTGAGAGTCTCTGACAGGAAGAAGCTCTGCTGCATGTTGTCGTGGCTCGCTGTGGTGGTGTAGACGTCTCTGATCCCCGAGAAACCCGACTCCACGCGACAGTGCTGCTCCAGGGCCTGGCAGAACAACAAACACAGACAGCACATACTGGTGAAAAGGGGAAATTATGCTATTAATTATTTTCAATAAACAGACAGTACCAATTATTAGTTAGTAAAGAATGTATTTGTGTAAGTTTTTAGAGCTAATTATGTAAATCTTAAAGACTGCGTCAGAGCGGATTAGTTACATTTGGACGACTAACTGCAGTCCAAAAGGTTTCACAACTTTCGGCGGGAAAACAGAGTGTCAACACAACAGTAAAGCTAACTAAAACTAGCTGGCTAATGCGCTACTTCAGGGTTTGCGACAGATAAAATAGTTCGGGATGCAAACTGAAGTCTCTTTCTTTTAAGAAATGTCTGGAAACACAATAAACTACAACAGGTCACAAAACAAGAACAAAATATTTTCTGCTCTAAGGAAAATGGGAATAAATCTCACTCCACAAGAAGATGGTTTAGCCTGGGATTGTAGACATTGTATCAACATAAGAAAAATGTAGTTCAGTAAGTCTAGACTAGTATAACCAAGCACAATTTAGACCTCAAGCAAAGTGGAAAAATATAAAGGAGCAAAATGATTGCGTATTAGCTAATAAAAGTTAGCGTCACAAGTTTCAAGTCATTTGGTGCCTGCCTCAGTAATTGTTTTATTGATTATTTTGTTTTGCTTTCTCTACAAAAAAACAAAAAATCCTGTGCACACCAACTTTCTGAGGTGCCTCGGGTCGGCTACACAGTTTAGTCTCCTGCCACGCAGAATCTGACAAGGGCTAATGGAGAGTGTCTGGGCTAGCCAAGCGGATTAGCACATTATTAGCCCGTCAAAGGGCGCTGGCTCATACGCATTCATTAACAAAGACCCCGGCGTGTCAGAGCTCCGTGTTCACGTAGAGGAGCGGTCAGCACTTCTTTCAACCTTTGTGCTTTATAATTACAGGCGTGTCGCAGTGGCCCGCCTGGTCTCTCACTCTGCTGACTGAATGCTAAGCTAAGGTCCCGCCGCTTGACGCTAACACTGCTCAACTGACTGAGTTGTTCACCAGTGGCGGTGAAAGTACTTGATTTCATTACTGGAATAGTAATGCATACTTCTGGTCCAATATTACTCCACTAATAAAGCGTTGGTTTAATTAAAGGGGCTAGATGCAAGTTAGTCATTTTATGCTCACTACTGCCAACCCAGGTCTTATGCATGACTGCAGCTTCTATATTAAGCTCGTGCATGACGGAACTTCGGACCCGAATTAAATCCTTTTTGAGTGACAGTGCAGGATTTTAGATGCAGTTGTGGTGAACAGGTCTGAGCTCATTCTACATATTAGGACATGGCTGGAACATGCAGGGGGATGAAAATACGTAGTTTTAACATTTTTAAACTCCGTATAGTCCCTTTAAGTGTTAAATAAATAATACACTTTGCGTCTTCCAAACACGTTGCAACGGGAACAACAAATCTTCTTTGTTATTAGTCAGTGACATTGACCGTACATCAGCACACTGCCACCTACTGTTCTGGAGTGAGTATCGCAAACCATTCAAATGAGACAAAATATGCTGCCAATTGTAGCTTTTTTTTTTTTTTTTTTAACTCTGGAGCCTTATAAGCAAGATAGAGACTTTGAAAGTATCATTACCATTATTGTCATCGCTCTTTACCAGCTGAGGATGAGTCAGGCTTTTGGTGCACTCAGAAAGTAGGCCGGAATTACACTTTAATGTGTCATGCTGATACAATATTTTAAGTTCTGAAACATGAAACACTAATGCTGATGTATTAAAATATCGTTTTAATTCAGTTTATTATGACCTTTTGTGCCGTAACAGGGCTTAATAACCTCTGCCTTGTATGCAGAGTGGAAGAACTACAGCAATTACATAATGTCACCTAATGTAGAGCAGCGAGGGAATAATTGAAGGTGTCGTCCTGAAGATAAGTCTACATTTATAAACAGTTAGCATCGCTATATCCGTACACTGGATCATGCTATTGCACTTAGATCAAATAACAGACTTCGCCATAGCAACAGCAAACATTGCTCTGGTGTTTTAAAAAAACAATTCATGACTAAGCCTCAAATTGAGTTGTCACTGTAAATGACAAGAAACGTTTTGAGCGACTCAATTTGTTCCTCGGCCTGGCTCGTGGCATTAAACGTTGATTCATCACAGAAGGAAAACACTGTTTTACAATCATTCCAGTCGAAGAAGCAAAACAAGTGAACACTTCAACATATGATCTGCAGCTAAATCAAAATAAAACGCATTGAACTCCGACTGACAGTACAGGAGGGGATAGTGCACATACATAATGTCCTTTAATGTTAGCTACTAGTCAAAGCGGTCAGTTTTATAGCCTAGAATTTGTTTACATAGAACAACACCCTATTTTCAATATTTTTACGAGAACATGTATGAATGTGTCCCAAATTTGAAGCTTCTGTTGATATTGAGGGAAGTTTCGAATGCTTTGCCTCACCTTACTGGAAGTTGTATTGCATGGTTATTTCAGTTCCTGCAGTGTGTTCCTCACCTGGACGGCCTCCCAGCCCCACTCTCTGTACTTGGGGTCGTGCGTGAGCCTCCACATGTACATGTAGCTCTCGATGACTTCTGGTCGCAGGATGTAATATCTGTCACTCAGCCTGGTGGCCGTGGCCTCTGCGCCGCTGTCGAACCGGAACGCCTCCGGGCCCAGCTTTGTACCTGGCGGACACAAACACAGACAGAAGCCAAACATTACCATTTGTTTCTTAAAGCCACAAGGCGGAACATTCCAGGCGACATGTTGCTGCTGAACAAGAAACTTAACTTACGTAAAAACATTTTGAAAGCTCTCAATCTGTTTTCTCTTTATCGAAACGGCTGCGCATCGAAGGTGACCAAAAGAAGGGCGGGTGGGGACTGTGGCAGGGGCTTCACGGTGAGATCGCTTGAGAACCAGGAAGTGACACTACTGAATGCTTTGTTTCTGTTTAGGATTACTATTGCATTTGCACTGATAAAGATGTGTTTGAAATGGTTACCAAATACCTGCAAAAACCATAATAACCCCTCTTTGAGCGGCCATGTATACTAGGTAGTTAGTGTTTTAAAGGAATAGGCCATCGTTTTTACATACTGAGATATGTTCTTACCTGAGCTTTGATGAGTTCTTTAGGACCTGTCTGATCTTCAAGAACTCGTCAAAGCTAAGGTAAGAACATATCTCAGTATGTAAAAACGGTGGCCTATTCCTTTAAAGTGTTTTAAAGATGAAATGCCATGATGCCATTCAGTCCCTCTGAAAGCTCAACTGAATGACTATACTGTAGCCTTGTCCCTGGGTGGCCTCTCTCCATTTTTCCTACAATCTTTTTTCCGTTACATTAAGTCGGCAGCGTTCAGATTCTATTCTTAATACACAACAAAAGGATCAATTTGCGCTGACGTCAGGAGCCGAGCAACATCTTAATGCAGCCACACATTTTGAAAGCTTTATGGTTGCGGTCGCTTCGCTCTGCCTGTGCCTGTGTATGTGTGTGTGTGTGTGTGAGTGTGTGTGTGTGAGTGTACAGTTTGGTTCCATCTTTCCTTTATCCGACCACTCTGCCGCTGATGTTTCTGAGAATTGGTCCGGTGGTGGGAGGGAGAGAGTACTCTGAGGTCAGCGTGGGTTTCAAGTGTCAGCATAAGCGCAACAATTTTGGGAAACAAAACAAAAAAACAGGTTTCCTTTGGAATTTTTTACAGTGCGTATTGTTTGTAGTGATTGAATCTACAGGGGTAGCGGCTTTCATGCATAATAACAAAGCCAACAGAGACGGGACATTTGTGTGCAAACATTAGACAACACATCACTTAATCTACAGCTTTCACGATTTGAAAAGAGCAACTCCGTAGTTCATTTCGTGGCCGCACGTTGATAAATAAGCAGCATTTTAACAAGTCTCATAAACTACAGAGCAGCTCACATCATCAATAATTTCACAGATGAAGCATCATTTTTGTTCACTTACTGTAAATTGATGCATCCAGTGTCCTCTACGCACTTACAAGCAGCTCACGCACTCGTTACTCTCAAAGCAGGACAGTATTTTAATGTACAATTAATCTGCCAGGGGCCGTTGTGTTTATTTGTGGGATGTATAAACAGAGCACGATTCATTGCTTAATTCACGGCTAACAATTTAGGGCCAGTGTGTAAATCTCAAAACGCATTCTCGAGAGGGCGTAAATTCAAGCTGCGTCTACACCGCGCTGTCCTATTTGTAATTAAGACGCCGAAGTTACATCTCAACAAACGTGCCCGTCAATCCCCGCGTCTACTTTTTTTGGTCAAATATAATAACGCTGCAAAACGTGGAAGGCTGGAGCCAATGCAAGCTACTATGAGCCTGAAGGGGGCTGTATTTGTGCTGCTTTACAGTCGTCATGAATTACACCATGGCTGATTTGCTTCCATCTTCTACCCATCTAAAAGTCTATGGAATCTATGGAAAGTCTAACAGGAATGGGAATTGTACATCTGGAACTAGAAGTCACGCTCTGTTGCTCTCCATCGAGTCACTGATTCATCCACATAGCTGCCTTTCAGTATTGGGAAAAAAGCCAAAGTTTCCAGAGGTAAAAGTGCTAACAACCCACTCCGCCGTGCACATCTTGAATAAACTTGCTCTGCTGGTCTCCTCTAAATTACAGTCCATCAGAGGATTATGTATATTTCATAGATACATTACTGCCTAAGCACTTTCTGCATGTGAAGGTTCGGACAGGATTCTACTTTGAGCATCCAGCTGATTCCCTCTGAACTCCCCTGCTGCTTCTGCACTCAATAATTCATTCATGCAAATGTAAATGGCGGCGGTTAAAACGCATGCACAGTAAAGTACGCATTGGGAACTGGTCAAAACAAGTCAATCACATGGGTTTTTTACAGCAATTCTGGAGTTATTAGCATGGATGATTAGTGGTTATTTTGGGGATAGGCAGAAAGGAGAAAGTGCTCAGACGCTAATGGCTTTTGTGATTGTTCATGTGCATTTCAAAGCAATAGCACGTCTCATTGTAAAGTTGAGTACAGCTTATTTAACTTGGCCCTAAGAACTCCAATGTGTCATATTCAGCCGGCTATATCTGACAATGTGTAGTAGCAAGAACAAAAGCATGGGAAGCTATAAACCGAGTTGAAACAAAGACTCTGCTCCTCCCGCTGCGGCGTCCGTGAAAATCCCATTTTCTGAATCATCGCCGTGTTTGTTTTCCGAAGGTGCACCAGAAAAGGGAAGTCTTTAAAGCGCAAAGCTAGGCGGCAAACCCACATACAACACGCACGTTTCTCCAGCTTCACCAAAAAATTTGTTCCGCGCCCTCCTGCCCCTGTAATGAGTGAGGAGAAAGAAATCCACAGGAAGCTTTTTGGGCAAGAAGATCAAAAGTTTTTTTTTATGAGAGGTTTTGATTTATAAAGAAACCGACACACACACACACACACACACACTTCTGATTGGATTCACACAGCCCACCTAACAGCAAATCAGGAACAAAGGCTTAAAATTAGCAGAGGATTATTTTCAGTGCCAGGACAGATGCCAGGGACAAGATCAAACGAGAGGCTTCCAAAACAGAACTGTGGCGCAGCTGTACCTCCATGTTTGACATTTTACACAGTGGAATCAGAGAGTATTCAAACTTCTCTCGATTACGGATATTTTACTATGTAGCAGTCTGGCACCAAATTCATATACATGTTGTTTCTATTGGTAAGATCTGTACCGTACGCCTGGCATCAAGATACATTAAGTTGTGATGGATAAAACAAAGGAGCGTTTTTTTCCCCCAACCAATAGCGTGGGCCTATTCTTGTGCTTTAATCATAGTTTTTTTTTTCTAATTTTACATTCATAAAAGTTTATCTTTGTGACGAATACTTTCGTAACTATCCAACCAACAGAAACGCCCATATATTATTGATTAAATAGACTTTTTATTAGAGCTTTTTACCATGTTACAATGTTATTCTCTCATCAAAAACAAACCAGAACTGTGTTTCGAGCCACTAGCGCATCTTTGAGTTATCTTTGAATATTCTCCATGGTTATTCTTAGCACCGCAGTGGTAGCTCCTGTTCCCAAGAAGCCCCTTCTGAGGTCAACTATACTAATCCAGGAAATGCTTTGCTCATCGCTCGAATTCTTGCTAAGCTTAATCCTTTCGTCACTAAGTAAAAGCACTCGCCGTCGCTTCACTACAGCCACACAAACTTTCCTCTGAAACAGCTGCACAGTGAAGGAGCAAGAGGACGGGGAAGAGGGAGGGGCTTACGGTGAGATTTTTTCAGTTCAAGAAATGAAACTATTTTGTTTCAGCTGTTATTCACCTTATTCCGCCCCGCCCACGTTTGCCACTTTCTGCTTTGTCTCGGCACTTCCGTTGTACAGACACTTCCGGTCGAGCGCGAAGCCCGTTCATTTAAACGGAGAACGAGGGAAAACATTCTCCGCTCAAATCTGATGTTTAGTCGATTGATTTGTGTAAAACAAAAATTTGCACCAACATGTCAACTCTGCACCGTTTCTCTGTGCGGCATAAAAACGGTGTTAACCATGTTAACAGATAGGAGAAAAGGGGCGGGCACAATTAATGGCGGCGCCCATGCGAGCCTCCGGAATAAGGTGACTAGATCAATATAATATTTTCTAACCGACAAAGTTTAAAACAGTGATAAAGATGTGTTACCAAATCCCTGAGAAGCAAGAATACGACGTGATTAGTAGTTTTCCTTGTATATTTCCCAGACCCTTACATCTTTTAACCCCTTAACTCCCACCTGAACCGAGCAAATTTTTTCCAGTTTGGCTTTACCCCAGTCCAAAAGCTTCTGGAAAAAAGCTGTGAAAATAGCAACAAAACTGAGATGAAAACAATGATGGAAATGTGACAAAAAAGTGACGAAAAATTGATGAAAAAGTGGCAAAAATGTCACAAAAATGTCACAAGAAATTGACACAAAATGGACGAAAAAATGACAAAAATGTGACCAAAAAATGACAAAAATGTGATAAAAATTTGACAAAAAAATGACAAAAATTTGACAAAAAATGACAAAAATGTGATAAAAAAAAAATGGATGAAAAATTGACAAAAAATTACAAAAAAATGACAAAGTTACAAAAATGAGTTGAATACCCAACAAAAAAATGATGAAAAAATCTGATGACGTGAGGAAAAAGATCCTCTCGGTTCAGGTGGGAGTTAAGAGGTTGAACCCAAGCATCTTCTTCTTTTAACCTAATTTCAAAAGTTAAACCCTCACCAGATTTGCTAAATATCTTTACCAGTGTTTACTCTCCCACGCCGTGAATCACTCCCTGCACTTTTTCCTCTGCTGCTGCTGCTGCTGCTGCTGCTGCATTACAAGGCCGCGCGATCATGGGTTTTAATCACCTGTGAGTCTCCCGCTCCTTCCCGCAGCTGTGAGGTGTTAGGCAATAATGTAGAACTTTAATTTCTCGCTGCTCCCTTCCTTATTAGTCCTGCCGTCTGTGTGCGGAGGAGAAGCCACCAAGAACCGCTCGCCTTTTCATTCACACTACATCTACAACACGTCTAATGCTCCCTGTGTACTGCTGCGACTTAAACTACAATGTGTAATGAATGATCTTTGAGGATAATGGTGATGCTTTTGGTCAGGCAGTGTGCATTTCGGTAAATATTGCTTGTCCATAAACCATCTATTCTAAAAGTGTGGGAGGCACATTAATGGGCTCTGAAATTAGCGCAGCAGACAGTTAAAGTGCCATTCACAGGTGAGTGAAGTCTGTCTGAAAGAGGAGGGAGGAGGACATTAGGAACGGGGAACATTTTGTCCTGATCTTGACGTGACAGACAGAAAAAAAAAAAAAAAAAAAAAAAGGCCAGGCAAGATTTAAGTGACTTTGATGGAGTTAGAACTTGTGACGTGTGAAAAGTTCTCGGTCACACTATTAAGTTACATTGCTCCCCCAAATATAATACTCTCTGTTGTTTGAGACTCCTACAGGACACGTTTTCCATTTAAACTACATAGAAAACATGCCTCCCACATCATCTGTCGTCGGTCCATGTTTACACAGTCGTACCGACATATCACTGACATGAGTATAAGAGAAGAATACCACTCTCCTGCATCATATGGAAATATTAATCACGGCTTACACTTTACAAGCTTCACAAAGCGCTACACAGTTGTTATGATTTATTCACTCCATACAAACCCCAAGCTAACTATTGTAGCCACAGCTGCCCTGGGGTAAAACGTTATTTTGTTGTTAAACCCCACAAGAGCTTCAACACAGGGTTTGTTTGCAGAGAATCTGCTGAGCGAAATTGGCAATAAGAGTCAGCTTCTTCTGTAAAACTTGAGCTTGCCTCACAAATAATGAAACGACTCTGAGAATAATACATGCAGCTGTGTCATGGAGGCCCTGTCTGCTTTGATGTGACAAGAATACCACATGTAAGTTTCATGCAACGTGTTGTATAATTCATCATCCATGGCTGCTCGGTTTGACCAGACCATACTTGGAGACCACAGGTTTTACCGCACTACTGTCTTTGCCACAGTGGCACTTATTATTTGGTGTGAAATATAGGCGTCATTGTTTGGTGCCTACTTGAAATCTGCGCAGTAATCTTCACTTTACTGTGCGGATGCCAAACTACTCCTGGTATTATTACGCCTTACAATATAGTTCCCCCTTTTATCCGCTTAGAAAATCCACATTGTTTAATTTTGTGTAATTATACTTTGTAGTGTAACACTTCACGTAACCATATTTAAATAGGGAAAACGTGGAAGAGCTTGGTAGCTTCTATCTTGACCTGTTTTGGAGCTATAGAGGAGAGAGGGAGAGGCTAAATGCTAACGCCGTCTGCACTGTGTTTAAGTGACTGAAGGCACGGGTGAAGATCAGACAGGTCCTAAAGAACTTGTCAAAGCTAAGGTAAGAACATATCTCAGTATGTAAAAACAGTGGCCTATTCCTTTAAAGGAGGAGACTGCGGAGGATACCTTCATCCACCAGGCTGACAGGAAGCTGAACTCTCCCACTCCATGCCCTCAATTGTGTATACAGCATATTGTAAACACTTTTACTGAGGGCTGCGTATATTCAATACTCTGTTTGGAATGTATTTTGTATGTGGTGAAATTGACTATAAAGCTGACTTTGACTTTTTGGCTTTGACTATTAAGTCATTAAAGGAACAGGCCACAGTTTTTCCATACTGAGATATGTTCTTACCTGAGCTTAAACAAGTTGATGTGTAACTGTCTGGTCTTTGTGCGTGCCCTCAGTCCCGCAGAACGGCCAAAGATGTTGTTATTCCTATAGCTCCAAACGGGGGAGAAGTTGGAAGCTACGACGCTCTTCCACGGGCACACACAAAGACCAGACAGGAACGTATCAACTCGTCAAAGCTCAGGAAAGAACAAATCTTAGTATGGAAAAATGGTAGCCTGTTCCTTTAAGTTCCTTTTTATCTTTTTTTTTTACCTTGTATATTTGTATATTGTATTTTCTTTTCTAATTTCTGTTACCTGCAGTGCCCATGGATGTACATCAATACAAAAAAAAAAACTATCAGACACCGTAAGTTCAAAGCTTCATGTTATCTGGTTTGTGCCTCTGTGTCCCACCAAACTGCACAACTACTTGCTTTTTGAGATTTATAGTAAGAGAGGCTTTCTTAAAAAGATTGAATCGATCAGACAATCCGTGTGTAAATCAAGCGACAACTAAAAAAATGACAACAAATTGAAAATCCAAGAAATCCAAATGTGAATGGAACCGTGTCTTTTTCCCCCTGGTTTTCCCCCTGTGCCGTACTAACCTGAGCGAGTGTAGCTCTCGTGGCAGGTGTGTGTGATCTCCGCCGCCAGGTCCAGGTAGTGCTGCCTCTTCTCCTGCGGGCCGTCGTCCGCTCCGATCCCGATCATGCCCCCGGAGAAGCAGGCCAGGTGACCCATCTTATGATCCAGCACCCCTCCCCTCCACTCAGCCATGTACGTGAGCCCGCCTTGGGACTTCTGCACCAGGTTGGTTTCGATCGCCTGCGCAACACAAGGGCAGAGCATTGGATCGGGATATACTATGAACACATAAGACTTTTCACACGGGGGAATAATTAGCTAATAAATAACAGCGTGTCAAAAAACAAATTAGCAATGACCGGAGGGGTGTGTTTAAAGCTTTGGCCAAGGTCGGCCGGACCAAATCCAAGCAATTTGAACGCACCGCAGAGCCGCAAAATCCATTTTACCAATGAGTTTAAAGTATACACGAATGTCATAAAGCAAATAATTACAGCCATTTAGCTTCCAACAAAACGGAACAAAAGCAAATGAAAACAATGAACGCTTTCTGAAATGAAACTTTCTTTTTTTTCCTAGAGAGCCGAGACTGACGCACTTCCCTCTAATTAGTGGCTGCTAGCGCTAATCATAGCCTAAGTATAATTGGAAAAATGTTCTCCCATTCAAACGCTGTATTTTAATTAGTAATGTACTTTTACTTGAATGCCAAAGTTAATGAGTTGTGCCGCCACCTAAGATCTGGGTATAAATAGCGAGTGTAGCATCTTGATAGCGCCGAGGACCTTAGCCATTTCAATACGAAGACTCCAGGGAAAAACGGGAACTGTAATTAGCCGTTGCGCCTCTGGGCTGACCCTCTGATGAGGAGGGCGCAAATCTCTGCGGCCATCTTAAAGTTTATTGTGTGTGATGGTGTAATTGCAGCCTTGGGGAACCGATGTACGTTAGTCTAACATTATCCTATTAAAATATTCAGAAGTCGCAATGTTTTTTTATAGATCGCATGAACTTGGGAGTAGTACATGCTTAAAGAGAGTGTTCTAGCTAGTCCTGAAAGTACTCTCCTGTATACATGAACGCAGTCAGTTAGCATCTAATCGCAGTGCTAATCCCATTACGCGGTACCGGGAAGCGTGGCCTTGATAGAATCGTGTGTCCTCTTCCCAGAGCACTCTACGAAGGGGCTCCTCTGTCACAAACACTCTCACATGGCGTCTGATTCGAACAGACCTCCATTACGGCGAACAGAAAACACTGATTGCATTAAATTGCGGTCGTGTGTACGCAGGGGAACAGGAGCTTGCATAAGAGCCTGCATAAAGTCTCAATTTGAAAGCGCCTTTTTCTACGCAATTACTCCTTTTCTCGATATCCTTTTGATCAACTAATGTCGTTGGATATTTTGCGGGATCAAAGTCTTGTGGAGATAATGGTCGATTGCTATTTTATTTGATCAAACAGGGACCTGCCGCAGCGATCGGAGGGCTTCTGTGCTGCATTGATGAAAGGACGTATACGACGAGGTTTGTTTAGCTGAAGTAAAGTTCATTTTTGTTTTTAAAAAGCTAGATATATTCTGGCCCTTAGGCTTTATTGATTGTACGCACAGCCAGCTTGAAGATACTATGCAAATGACTCTACATGACTCTATATGAATCTAACTCTCATGTGGAACCGCGTCGAGTTTATTGTGAGAGGAAAATGCCCGTACGTCGAGCGCACTGTAGTACATCCTCTTGGCGTCCTCGTCCGTCTTGTCTGACATCAGGTAGGACTTGATCAGGTACTCGTAGAAGCTGTCCCCGAGGCCCCCGATGGAGACGTGATCTGAGAGGAAGAAGAGTAGGCAGCTATGAGCTATGAACAAAGCAATGACTGATACAAGTTACGGTAAAGGTCCCGTCGGCCAACCGCTCATCCATACACCACAGTCATACACTGTCACACAGGCAAGGAGGGTGAAGTGTCTTGCCCAAGGAAACAACAAAAAGATAAGTTGTAGAGGCCACCATGATGGAAAGTAAAGGTGCCATGTTAACCACCCATACAGCCATTGCATTAATCACACACAAATATATATATTTTTTTTTTTGCATAAAAAGTCGCATAATGTACCTTTGAGTATAGGCATAGATACAGACGGCATCTCTGGAATCGCCCATATATGGTCATTTTTGAAAACAGTTAAGGGGGAAAACAATTTTGAAAAAATGTAAATTTTCTTTAATTATTCAAAAACTACTGTAACAAATGCTGAATTATGAATATAGTTTCTACTAAATAATGATACAAAGACATGGGGAGGAGCAAAGTGGTTCAACAGCCCATAAATACATGAATAACGGAGAATGCTAACTTGATGCTACATGTTAGCATCGGGCTAATGCTAACGGTTAGCTAGCGCTTGCTACAACTGCCGTTTTTTTCACTTCTACTGAACAATCTGCTGCGACAAAATATCCATATGGGCCCGATTTACACTTGACTTTATATATGTGTGATAAATAAGTTCATATTCCACCAGAAAATGGCTAAAAAGAGCGGAAAATTGTGTTTCTCTAAAGATTCTATTTTCCCCCTCGGCGAAGCCACGCCCCCTTCTATAACGACATGCCGTATGTATCTATAATGTGATGTCAATTCTACTAAAAGGCTAAATACTTTGGATCATACTGTTGCCAATACAAAAAAGCTCGACACAGAAAATGCTATTTTTGCAGTGGGTGATCAAAGAATGGGTTTGGATGAGAACAAAACCTGTTTAAATCTCATATTTATCTCCCTTTAGTCACATCTCCATGGAGACGAGCTGGAGACGTCCCGCTCTCAGTGATGTTACAGTCAGGTCTGAGGAGAGATGAGTAGCTCGCAGCAAACACACCTTTATTTGGCCATACCGCCTTTGCTCTGCCCAATCCCGTCAGACCTTGGAAGCTAAGCAGGGAAGGGCCTGGTCGGTACTTGGATGGGAGACCGTTTGGTAACACCAGGAAGCCTAGCGAAGAGTGAGTGGTTGGTGGTGGTCGGAGGGGCCGATGGCGCAGACTGGTTGCCTCGCTTCCGTCAGTGTACCCCAAGGGCAGCTGTGTCTACAATAGTAACTTACTATCACCAAGTATGGGGTGAATGAATAATGCAATGTAAAGCGTCTTTGAGTGTCCAGAAAAGCGCTATATAAAACCAATGCATTATTATTATTATCATTTTATAGGTATTTTTCAATTACTCCTGTTATAAAACAAGTGCATTTTATTCAGTTAATGGGGTGAAATATGAAGCGGCATCTTTAAAGCCACAATGCAGAACATTCCAGGTCATACGCTGCTCCACCGGCTCCAGCTGGCAATGTTATTCTTGCAGTGGGTTATCAAAATAAAAGATTTGCGGGAGGACCTAATGCATGTACAGCTCAGGTTTGAACATATTAAGCAGTAACATCTCCATGGAGACGCTGGTGATGTCGCACTGCTTGCAACGTGGCGAGCCTGGTCAGATAAGCTCACAGTAAAGACATCTTTCACCAGTATAAACAGCCGCACTGAAATTACCTCTTGTATTTCATATGCAGTAAAAATGTTATGCAGGATGGCTTTATGAATTTAAATAGACTTTTTCCATCCTTCACTTTATATAATCAAATACCTCTCATAGAAAGTGTCCCCAGTAATGTAACAGGCATTGACACAAGTATCTTTTCATTTCAGTGTCTGCTCTGTAATGAATGCAATACAGAGGCGGAGGCGCGTTGAACCCATCCACTTGCACGCAGCTACGGCGGACTCCTCCACACAAGGTGAACGCGGGGCTATTGTGTATGTCCTTCACCGGCACCTATAAGCGAGCGAGGGCTGCGGAGGGCTTTCTGTTCCCTCAGCGCCGATAAATATACAGCATTTAGCTTCTCCGCATGTTCCCACACAACAATTAGCCCCTCTAATCACCCAGATTACCACCTTTTCAGACCGCCGCCTTTCCAAGAGCCGCTTTTCATCCCCTTTCAGGTGAATCACAAAGATCCAATTTTCTGAAGTAATTGAATTCATTACCATTTTAATAACAGAGCAACGGGAGTCACGCCGACAGAGCTGGGAACTTGATATAAGAGTGAAGGGAAGGGCAGGGTGGGCAGTGGGCACGGACGACAGAGCAGCCAAAGTGCGAGAGGGGAGGGAAAGACTATGTGTGATGACAGGTAGCGTGGCCATAAGAGAACAAATCTATTATATTCATTGATACTGTGGAGGACAAAACTCTCTATAAATTAACACATGCATACAGAAATAAAGACATGATTCATGAATAGAAGTTACGGTATCTCTATTATCATTATAATTTAGTTGTTTTAAATAGAGGTCGACTGATATATTTGCCGGCCAACAAATCGGGCTGATATTTGAGGATTTTACAATATCGGCCAATCTAGGATCGATAAAAGCCGATATCTCCGGGACTGAAAATGACAGAGACTCCCCTTTTGCATTGAAAAGAGCGAAATGAGGCCTTCAAAACGAGTCCTCCAACAACTTCCTCGGCGTCAGTGAAAAATTGGGATGAAAATGGGTTAGCAACAAGTTTGTTAAACACATGTTACACCAACTGAACCTCAGTCAACATGGACATGCTGCATGTCATTTTGAAGCACAGAACCTGGAGAATTTCATCGCTGAGTCAGTTTTAATCTCCACCATTGTATTTTTGAGTGCTGCACAAAATGCGGCTAGCAAAAGTATGCTAATGCTAACGGAAACTAATCAAAGCTGGGACAGAAACTATGATTGAATCACCTACAGTAGTAAAAGGAATACTGGAGTGGCCAAGTCTTTATGTTTTGACAGGATTACCAGACATTTGAAAAAATTGGCCCAAAATATCGGCCGTGCATACCGGCATTGGCCTTAGAAAAAACAATATCGGTGTTTATTAATCCAAAAACAAAACTGTTTCATTCATTGTACATTTTGTATTTACATATTTTGATCCCTGATCATTATTTGGAAGTGATTTATTTGTTTCAGCCGTCCATTTATTGTTTTGGACGCTCTGGTTTTCTGCCTCTGTTTCTGCTCTGGTTCTGTACGTAAAATCTATAACAAAGAAAACACCAAATAGTTGAAAATAAGGCAAAAGGCTTTTAACATTAGGGTTTATTAAGTTTTGGATAAATATTTTATTCAAAATTGCGCGTTTCATGTCCATGAGTTTCCACCTGCCAGATTATATCAGCTATAATCTTTACTCAACATGATATATATATTTTTTCAAATCTCTATGGAATTTTGACAGGGATTATTACTTCCAGAACCCTTAGGTGTAGCTTTGAACTGCATTGCCAGAGTCTCGTATGATATTCTAAATATGGCACAAAGTGTATTGTACAGAATAGTTGTATTGTATATCGTAAAAAAAAAAAGGTGATCTTAAAGCAGTCAGTATTCTTGTGAGAGGACAGAATCAAACCAAAGCATTCATGAGTAATGCGTTTTTATTACTTACGTTGGACCCAGTTTCCGCTGACGGGACTCAGGAAGTTCGGATAGAGGCCGTGGGGTTTCTCAATCTTGTTCAGCAGTTTTCGAATATTCATAACCTATTGAATATATAAACAGGACATTGAGTGGTTATGGCTTGCTCTGTGCCGCCGTTTGCTCAAGGCTTGTACTCCAAAATCTGGCTCGATAAAAACTCCTGCTCCGTCTTCAGTCAAGGCTGTGAGGGAAAGGGGGGATTTTTCTAACCTTTTCGGTGTAGATGGAGTTGCCAGACAGCTCGGACAGATGGACGAATTCAAGATGGAGGGTCCCAAACTCTGCCAGGATACTGCTCCCAGCCGAGGCCCATCCCCAGCTCCAACTGGTCCCACTGCAACACAGAGCACAGCCAAGCCACTTATCAACACTGGACTGGGCAGAACACAGAGCACTGCATGCTGACAACAAAGCCCATGATTCTGTCTGTGGCGCACTTCTTAAAGAGCCTGCGGTATGGAGCTGTGTTTCATTCCTGTTTGAGTAATGAACATTCGTTGGACATCTTCTCCAAAAACACCAGCTGATGTCGTGAGGTGGTGCTCTCCATCTCAGAGCACATTCCTAACTTTCCTGAAGCATGTCGAACATTCTCTACAGGGCATGAGTCTGCGAGCGTATTTCATAGGAAGTGATAATGTCACCCCTGGGGGTTCTCAACTGGAGGGTCAGGACCCAAAAGTAGATTGCGAGGCTTTGCCAATATTTCTTTCAGTATTTATTCATTGGAAAAGTACCCCTGAGTTTGCTATAATGACTGGTGCCAGGTTGTTTTTTCCACCATGATTTCAACTTCCTTCCTTCCTTCCTTCCTTCCTTCCTTCCTTCCTTCCTTCCTTCCTTCCTTCCTTCCTTCCTTCCTTCCTTCCTTCCTTCCTTCCAATTCTTCCTTCCCTCTTTCCCGCCTTCCTTCCTTTCCTCTTTCCTTCCTTCCTTCCTTCCTTCCTTCCTTCCCTCCTTCTTTTTTTGGGCCAGGCAATGTATAGAAAACAAAGGTATTTTTTCCTTCATTCCTTCCTTCCTTCCTTCCTTCCCTCTTTGCTTCCTTCCTTCCTTCCTTCCTTCCTTCCTTCCCTCTTTGCTTCCTTCCTTCCTTCCTTCCTTCCTTCAATCCTTCCTTCCCTCTTTCATTCATTCCTTCCTTCCCACTCTCTTTCCTTCTTTCCTTCCTTCCTCCCCTCCCTCCCTCCTTCTTTTTTTGGCCAGGCAATCTACAGAAAACAAAGGTATTTCTTCCCCCACACACTTTCACTTCTTAAAATTCTGGCAAGGCAACTGTCTGCATTGTTATTGTGAAAATGCTCCCTTATTTTTAGTGTGTGTTTGTTAAAAAATAAAAACATACACCTGCTAAAACCTTCAATCCACTTAGAATTAGCCTGATCATGAGGCCTCATAATCCATACATCTCTAACAACCACCAACACAACAACTTCTTGATTTGATTATCAGGAAGCATTGAGTCAAGGACATTGAGATTGTAAAGTTATACAGAGAAAAATAATAAATAGTCAAAGGTTTATTGGACTATTTTAGTTATCTTTTCACAGTAAGTTAATACAGATTTTCAATTCTATGGTGTTGTACTATATGAAACCTGAATAGAGCGTTGTAGTTAAGGACCTTTAAAGTTTCACTGCGGTTTTGGAAAGTTAAGAAACACCAGTCAATACCAGCCTTGGAGCCGTCTCCTAAATGCAGTCAATGCACTCCCAGTCATTGTGTTTCGCATCAAGGAGAAGATCATCTCGAGTGCACCCCGCAGCAAAGTGGAGTTGCGAAAGAGCTCAAACTTTTCAGGTAATGCCAGCTTAACGTGGCGCTATTCAACGAGCTGCAGAATGACTCGTATCCTTGAAGCCTGTCAAATAGCCAGCACAATGTCTGTGTGGGGCTTTTTTTTCTCTTCTCTCTTTGTAACAAGTCTAACAGTAGCCATGAACCTCATCGCATTCCGAGCGGCACAATCTGTGGCGGCAAAGTCAGAGAAACTAATTCGCGCTGCATTGTCGATGTGATAGACTGTTGTTCTCCTGCCAGATTGACTTTCAAGCAACAAGCCGGACGAAAACTTGAGCTGCAGCGACTTTCTGACGGCAAAGACAGAATGCTTACAAAACCACTTTCATTCTTTTGCCTTCATGTTTCTACACAAAGCGCTTTACTCTGCACTATCTGTTCACGCCTCTCACGCACAGCAGGTTATCCGCCGATCTGTGCCAACTAACTGCCTGTCCGCCCATCATCCATCATGCGTCTTGCCCGAGGACACAACTGGAACTCGACGATCGAACCAGGAATCGGGCCAATCTTCTGGCTTTGTGTGTGAACGTTATATCACAGAGACGTCGTCCTTGTTGTTTTTACTGTCTCAAACACAAATACTACACCTGGAAACTTTAGTCACAAATAACAACAACACTGTGTGCCCGAAGAATGAGATCAGCTGACCTTATCCTGAACATCTTGAACGACCAGTAATCTTTGGGATGTGCAGGAGAGGGCTTCGCCCAGTGGTCGCACTCTACCATCATCAATACAAGATCTTAGGGCGGGACAGTTCATCGAATTTTAATCTAATCGTGCACACGCGGATGAAGGGTTTACATTTTCGAAGAGGAAAACTATCGATTGCTATTTGGACCATGTGGATTTGTTTTGAAGTTGCAGCGGAGGATAAGCTGGTTTTCTAACAGTGAATTGTAAATGTGATCGTCCTATTTAATAATAAATGCGAGGTTTACTAATTTCTTGCAAATATTAAGTTGTTAGCTTCACTCCGTGACTTCGTGGCTCTTTGAGGCTCCGCACACAAACATGCGCTCGTTGACATTCTTCAAATATTCCAATTTTTTGCGACTCCTTTGCAGATGTTTGTGTGTTGCTTGGCCTGGTGAAGCGGTGACTTGGGGATGTTGTACTGTGACGCTAGAAGTCTAATAATCGCCCAGCCCTACAAGATCTTATTGGGACAATGCCACAGCAAATGTGCTGTAATCAAAGCTAAATGCGGTCCAACAAAATGAGCGTGTGACCGATTGTAAAGCAATCGACATTTATTCATAAAGCACTTTTCAAGCAATCAACAACAAAAAGTAAAAATTGACACGTGACACACAATAGGGAAAGCACAGTGATAAAGCATCAGTAAGAGGAGTTAAAATGAATTCAAATGAATTAAAACAAAATGAAGACCTCAGGGCAGCAGATAAAGTGATAATGATCAGATAAAATTAGCTATGAAATAAGGTCTTCAGTCTGGATTTGAAAACTCAGATGTCACAGCTTCTATTTGATGCATGATACTAGACTGAAAGTCTGAAAAACTTGTGCCCCACAAAAATGTGGCTATACCTTAATCTAGAGGATATAAGAATACAGCTGTTTACAAAGAATAATGAAATGATGAAACATCGCAGATCTTAAATGATGAAATTTGATGAAGTCAATGTTTTTCTGATCTCAAAAGTCTTTTTCTTGTGGGTGATACATCAAAAGCACCAAAGCTTTGTTTCAAAGTTAGCGTCAAACACTATAATTGAATATTTAATATATTTCACAGGCTTTTATGCATAAGAAATACATTTCTTTCGTAACAATGCATATAAAATTCCCTTTTTCCGGCCTCTAATTTGTGAATAATTGACTTTTTATCTGCTCATTAACGACAACAGAAGTAGAATAATGAATAATTTACACAAATCAACTCTCTTAATTAGACGTGGATATAGAAATTTGAGAGACTCGTGGTACGTTTGCCAAGTTTGTGAACAAGGTCATCCCAGTGCTACAATCTCGTCTGTTTCCTGGAGGCAGCGTGGGTAATATCTCCGGCAAATTGAACACTCGCTAATGTGTCATTCCACAGCGGCTAATGCGCGCCTATGCACCGGCCACGATGACTTTACATATCCTCCTAATAGATGCTGCTGGAGTCGAAACATCTCATAATGAGTTGAAGTGAATTTATAAGACGGTATGCGGAGAGTGTAGGGGTGAGAGGAGGTGGCTGCCGGGGAGATCGGAGAGTTTGGCAGCCTGATAAATGTGTCCATTAAAAGTTTAGGGGAGACGTTGTTAGCGGCTCCAGCCGATTGTTCCCCAGAGAAGAATCAATCGGAAGCGAAGGTGCAGGCAGGGTGCTGGCAGTGTTTGGAGAATAGAGTTAAAAGGTGCTACAGTGCTTAAAACAACACTATCCACATCATCAAAGTCTGGTAATGAGCTGAACTGGCACCTTTCCCTCCATCTTTTTACCCTTTTCGGTCCAATATCACTCATTATTTCCACTTTTTTTTAAACACCTAGGGGAACCTGAGCTTTAGTACAGTATTTTATGCTCCACCGCTTTCAAAATTATATAAACACACTTGAGAAAGAAAAAGAAAGAAAAGAAACCATAATATATATATAAAATGTCCAGATCGTGACTCTTTTCAAGTTCGTCATCTATTTCACTTCTGTTCATCACAGAGCTACCAAAATGTCATTTTTATGCCCAAATACTACACAAACAAAGTAACTATTCTGCATATTTCATTTCTTCAAGGGGGTATTATTCAAAATCAACTTTTTAGAGCTTTTTACCATGTTACGTGTCCAGGACATGCTTTCCTCACCTTTCGATCTCTCAGGCGAAGGGGCAAGAGGAAGGGGGCGGGAGGGGCTTGTGGGGAATCGCATGGAGGATCAGGAAATGAAACTATTGGAAGTTTGTTTCAACTGTTTTCGATCGATATTGCATTTCCTAAGAGACTGGAAGACACTTTCAAATCGACAGCTCTACTGCGAACATAACATAATTAAAAAAGCTCAAGTTGATTTTGCATTATACAGTATGAGCCTTATAAATAAGACTATAAACAATAGCTATGAGCTGTCAATGCCAAAAGATTAGACTTGGATTAGCTTGAGCACAAAGCGACAGTGTTTCTGGTGAAGGAGCACAACCTCATGACAGCGGTAGTGTTTTGAGCTCTTTAGATTGACTGAATACGCAGGATTTGACAAACTTACAAGAAAGGCACATACGTCGCTTGGTTTTAAAATACGAGAAAAAAGTACATGAAGCTCTTTTACAAACAGAACGTATTACGCTGTGGGTAGAAATGAAACCATGAATCGGATCAGTGCTAATAGTTGCTTGTGATGCTGTGGGAAAATTGACCTTGCGGCGTCGGAAAGCCGAAACAGGCAGGAACACGTAAAGACAATGAATAGTGTCTCGGGGGATGTGTAATTGGAAATCATTTTGCCTGTTTGAGCGGAGATAAAACCTGCGTCGACCTAATTGAATTAATTTAGCGCAGGGTTCAATGGAACTGTTTTCAAAGATTGGAATTGTGCTACAATGACTGCGAGGGCTGACGGCACAAAGCACTGAAAAATTCGCGGTAAGAGAGTTTGTTCGTCACTCAGGGGATTTAGGCGATAACAGGCATCGCAAACGTTGAACTGACTGTATCAAAAGGCAGGAGCTAATTTGTCTTTTTCGTCTCTCTTTTCTGATGTCAAAATGTATCAACATATCACAAGGGGTTTTCCTGTATTATGCTTTGTTTTTTAAACTTGGCTGCACTGAAATTACCTCTGCTATTTTGCCATTTCACTGCAACACGGGTTTAGAAAAATGATCTACTCGAGAATTTTCTTTTGCAATTGTTTAGTGGTTTATAACAACAATATAAGTTGCAATTTCACATAATTGCACTTCCCTGCCCAATACCCTTACAATTCAACCTGGACTGACTCAAACATACAAAAGCAGCGATTAGAAAGATTTATTGTCATATATATATTTTTGGGAATCGGACCCCGGCAGTAGACTGATAAATGAATTGAAGATGGTACAGATGGGTAGGTTAGCACAGTGGGGGTGGGGGTCGGGACCCTTCAGGGGGTCGCAAGGCCTTGGGTTGGAGTCCACAGTTGACTTCAAGATGAAACAACAAAAAGCTACTGTTTTTAGAAAGTCTATAATTTGTGAAATCCATTCAATGCTTCAAAAGAAACTGCAAATATTCATTTGATTTAAAATGTTTTTCTCCCCAGGTATAATAACTTTATATAATGAGGGTCCCGAGTTGTTTACAGGTCAATTTTTGGAGTCCCCTGGGTTAGGGATGTGTTTCCCCGGAGCCTGGACACTGGTGGTGGTATGGGAGACCGCTGAAGGATGTAGAAGGGTGAAGCCGTGGATAGAAGAGCCATTGATGGGGTGGAGGTGGGTCGCAGCACAGCTGGGAAGAGGCCGAGCCATGAACGCTGCAGCTTAAACGAAAGTGTGGCTCTGCTCTGATAGGCTTCATTTCCATATATTGTAAAAGTCAATCAATCAATCAAAATGTATTTGTATAGCGCCCAACAACAACCAGAAGGTGCCCAGAGCGCTTTCCAGGATTAAAACAAGAATCACAATAGACAACAATAAATACAAATACACATAAAAACAGCAGTCGAGTCGGTGGCTATGTATCGAAAGCTTTTCTGAAAAAATGTGTCTTCAACTGTGATTTAAAAACACTCAACTCAGTGAAGTTTCGAAGCTGTACCGGAAGTGCGTTCCACAGCTTTGGGCCTTGCGCGGCAAATGACCGGCCTCCAAACTTTTTGTATTTGAACTTGGGAGTGACGAGGGAGGTGTGTTCAGAGGAGCGCAGAGTTGTGGCTGGTTCGTAGACCGTTACTAATTCGGCGAGGTCGGCCGGGGCCAGACCATTGATGGCCTTGAACACAAACATCAGGACCTTAAAGTCCACCCTAAACGCCACCAGGAGCCGGTGGAGAGAGCGGAGGACTGGGCTGATGTGTGAGCGTCTGGAGGTGTTGGAGAGGAGACGAGCTGCTGCGTTTTGTACTAGTTGAAGTCGATTGAGGAGTGATTGGTTCAGTCCAGTGTAGAGGGCGTTACAGTAGTCTATCCTCGAGCTGATGAAGGCATTGATGGCCTTTTCAAGGTCAGCTCGGGACAAGAAAGACTTGATCTTACTGAGGAAAAGTCTCGACTAAAACAGTGAAACTTTGATATTGTATATAACCGATAAAGTCTGATATTTCACCCTATTAAAATGAACGTAACCATTACTCCACACACAACTTCCAGCTAATTCCATCCTACACTGGCTCACCTACACTTTCTCTGAAACCGCAAGCATTCTCCACTTTCTTTGGCAAATACAGAACCCCCGCCATCTCCTCCTCTGCAAAATATTAATATTTTTCTGCAGCAGTTTCCTCCCCAGAGACTGGCTGCTAATGTTCCAGCCTCATGTCTTAATTGATATTTGCGTATAGCATCGATACGGTTGTTATTACACTTCTCCCCGCACAACCTCACAAGTGCCCATGCCTCTTGGAAGCAAGAGTAAAATGAGGTAATTAAAGCGGCCGGCAGATGTCCGGCTTGGCAGCGTGGTTGATTGGAGGCGGCTGGATGATGGAAGTGCCAAGGAAGGGTCTTGGAAGACGGCGAGTTTGGAAAGCTGTATTGGGAAGGCGTGCGTTTTGAAGGTGTAGTTATTTGATAGGGCACGGCTCTGTACGGGCTCCGGCAGGACGAGTGTGGGCGGCCGCCTCTCCTCTGGGCGATTACAGATGACACACTGCGGCGCGGCGGAGTGGAGGTGAGACCGAGCTGCGAGCCGTATGTTAGTCACTGATATCAAGTTCACTCAGTCACTACTCATTCCCCCAGACTATTTCTGTGTTCTTGACATTTTACTGTATCATTTGATTAAACCATGTGCTGTGTTCACTCGGTTCACCCATGTTGGAAAGGTATCAAAAGCAAATTGCTCTTGTTTTTATCTTCTAAAATGTATAGGATATTAAAACAGTAACTTCCTTGCATAGTGGCTTATGCACCAGTGGTTTCTGATGGAGCACAGACAGTTCCGCCTGCCTTGAAACCCACTATGGTTCCAGATCAGTAAAATAGTAACTGGAGAATAGTTACTTTAAATGAAAGAAGAACAACTTTTCTGAATAAATATTCTAAATATACAGAGCTTAGCCTCCGTCAGAGTAAATTCTCTCAAAGGCTTATGGGAAAAATCAATATAAGCAGGATTTGAGGGGCACGGTTGGGCTTCAGTGGTTTAGGAATGACTGACAAACAAAATACTCAGTATTCAGAATTTACATTTTTAAAGTAGAATATAAATAATATTGAATAACAAAATATGAGTTCCACGTTCAAAATGTTGGACCAATGTGTCACTGGCTAATTATTATAGAGATGAGGGTGGAAATATGCATAAAGATAATTTCAGAGAAAGTAAGAAGGTGCGTTCATCTAATGCAGCCATTCCCAAAGTTCGAGACCTCTCGGCCCCCTTATTTATCCAAAAATCTCTTGGCGGGACCCCAGTAATAATATATTTACTTTAAAAGCAACATTAAACTATGACTGTATCGGCTAAATACTGGTTTAAAATAGTATAATGTAGCAAAGAAATGTACTTTTTGTAGTCAAGCTTTGGGGGCCCGCCCTGCAGTGCCTCTGAGGCCCCCCGGGTGCCCTGGACCCCACTTTGGGAACCACGGATCTAATGCAACTCTAAACTCAGAGGCGTATAAAACTCTAGTGTGTGTGTGGAGGCTGAACGCTGAAGTCCAAAGACTTGTAATTGTTAGTTCCCTCCTGTGATACCACTGACGAGAGTATCATATTTTCAACCATGCGTTTAGTTATATGGATTTTTCAAGTTTCTCACTTTGGGCTTTGATTGCCTGGCCCTGGAGAGCCGTGGAGGCTTGTCCCTGCTCTGCCCACGCTGTGGGTGGAGTTTCCCACCTTTTTTGGCACATGCCCTGTATGTCCACATACCGACATGCAATCATAGATTCTGTGTTATCATGTAGATGGGGAGAAGTGAGGAACAGTCTACTGATAATGTGTCTATGGCTGGCTCAAGATAGCAAGTTTAAAAAATCTACACTGTTATAACCTCAATAACAAGCATTATTACCGTAGTGTGAGACAGAGCTGGCCTTAACATTTCAAGTCTAAATAAAGGTGTAGATACATGGTTAAAAATCTCACCGTGGACACTTGACATTTAAACTGTTTGAACTGTACTACTGTGAAAACTAACTAACAACCGCATTCGTTTGGTGTTTTGAATTACAATCTATCATAAACAAGATTCTATTGCTGCGTTCATGGGGAGTGGGGTGCTTGTTTTCCGCAAATGTAATATATATTTTATATTTTATCACTGATTAGCAATTAACTGAGATAGCCATTTAAAATTAGCATTAGCGTCGCCAAAGCACAACTTAGTTTTTTTAATTTGATAAAATATCACATACATTTTCTTTTGGCTTGCATCAATGTCGGGCATTTCTCTCACAAACATTCCTCTCCAAGAATGACAGTTCACATTAAACTCAAAAACGCTGCAGAGTTTAACCTAAAAAGCTCACATTAAACGATAATTTAACAAATCAGCTTATTTCCACGGGTTGTGAAGTTACCGATGCGTCTCCCGATCGCACTAAATTCATGTAAAACATTTGTTGACAGGACAAAACCGCGTGTCCTCAAATCACTCTGTCAACAGACAGCTCCGTGATCGGCACCAAGATGAACAGGCGAAGATCAGCGCGAGATAAGAAAGGTAATTGTTTGGAAATGACTCCAATTAAAAATGCAAATATTATTCATATGATTTTTGCGAAAGCTTTTGTGAACACACAGATTAAATTCTTCATCTCGGGGAGTTACTGTGATTACAAAGGCGGCAGCTGCTCCAAGGTTAATAAAAGGGACTGTGTAAAACTTACGATAACTTGCTAACGATATTTCATCTGCGAAAAAGAAGATGCCACTTTGAGACAATTCCCAAGCAACGTGAACGAATTAGAGATCGACTTCCCCTTCATTTAAGAGATGTTAATGTTTACTGTCGGCATCAGACTGTCGCTAATAATTTAACGGCATTTCAGGACTGAGATTTTTATTTAGCAGGTGCGGCGTAGCTGACTGAACGAGCCGCCTCGAGAGGCTATTACAACAAGCTCGGAAAACTTAAAACGGATGCACTTAATGAGATTCAGACAGCGTTAATGGCGCCAATTACACATCACACCTGTCTCTCTGAAATGGATATCGCTTATGTTGAATTTAGGGGCAAAGGAGAGGAGCGACTGCAGTTTAGAAGCACGGACTGAATGCTTTTAATGCGTTTAGTGCCACTAGATTTGTTGTTTTAGATCCTTTTTCCCCATTTCATTCCACAATTATTTAGAATATTTCCACATATCCCAGAGCAGCAGGTGTTACACACATCAAAAGACAGAATTGAGACAGAATATTCAGAAACTCGCTACCGGTAATTGGTATTCAACTCAGACCCATTTAACTTAGGATGCATCAGAGTTACCCTCATTAGTAAATTACATCGCAGGACGACGCAAATTGAGGGTGCAAACATTTCCGAGTGAGGACGCGATGCACCCCTTTTGCACTCGAGAAAAAAACAAAAAACAAGCCTGATTCGACTTTGAATTCCAATTGGATGGTGGATAATTGTGGTGTGGTTTAGCTCATCAGTAAAGATACAACAGAAAACATACAGAGTGCAGCACAGCGTCATAGATTTCGCAGCAGGTGTCACTAAGGTCCAACATCCTATTAGTGTGTGATGAAGAATATAGTCATGATGAAAAGTCTGTCCCACTGAGATCATGAACTGAACACACCCAGCCAAGAAACATCAACATCAACAAGGCTGCATGCAGTCTTTTCCCCCAAGGTTGTTAGCTGTAACTAGATAACGTCCATATTAAGCTTATACTAGGAGTTTACTATTGATATATTAGTCTACTACTTTGTGTTCTAGCTCACTGGTTCACAACCTTTACTGTCTTGTGTACCCCCTAAAGTCGTTTATGTATAATCAGAGTATCCCCTATCATGAGGATCCTGCTGAACCTTTGTCAAAGTGATCAGCTAAACTCTGTTCAGTATTTGGTAGACTGTTGTGCACTGTGCCCAGTTGAAGCGGGGGTTAAGAGGTTAACTTGATTTATCATCTTACAATGTTTCACTATTGTTTTCAAAACGAATCTAAAATACTCTTAACTTCAAAGATTTTACTATTAACTATTAAAGGGACTATAACACTTTAAAAATGTTAAAACAAAGTATTTTCATCCCCCTACATGTTCACCTCAACTGCCTCTAAAACCCTGCACTGTCACTCAAAAAGCCGTCATGCACGAGCTTAATACAGAGACTGCAGTTACATGTAAGACCTGAGGTGGCAGTAGTGAGCATAAAATGACCAACTTGCATCTTCTCTTTAAAATGAACATTCCCTTTAAATTAATTTTGAAATATGACTTGGTTTCACCGTTTTTTTCCAATCCAAACTCACTCCAAGGACCCCCAGCCAAGTGCTCACGTACCCCCAGGGCCCTCAAATACTATTCTATTGTACGGCTAAAACGTTTTATATGTATTTGTTCATTTGGTCGGGACAGTGCATGTTAATGACCACACATGGGTCTCGTGCCATGTAAACACGCCATGCAGGATTGTAGCCCATCCGTCGTCCCTCACTCGCACTCTCACAGCACTCTCTCAATCATCCTGGCCTATTGTACATGTTTTTAATGGTAGTGGAAACCGGAGTAACCAGAGGAAACCTATGCAGACACGGGGAGAACATGCAAACTCCACACAGAAAGGCCCCGTCCAGGTGGGAATGGAACCCAGGACCTACTAGCTGTGAAGCAAGAACACTAACCACTGCGCCTGTAGGTATTTTGAATTTTAAAGGCGCACTGTGTAACATTTTGGATTATTCTTTAGCAAGAAATACAAAAACATGACCATCTAGTTTCGCAGTGGGTAATCAAAAAGTAGATTTGGATGAGGACCTAACCTAAATAAATCTCATATTTGGCGGCCTTTATTCAACATCTGCATGGAGACGAGCTGGAAATGTCCCCGCTCCCAGTAGAGAGAGCTACAGTAAGTCGCTCAAAGCCAACACATCTTTGTTTGGTCATCTTTTTAATGCATTTTTCAATTATAAAAATGTCAGTCATAAAATAAATGCTTGAATTGTATTCTATTTATTGGGTGAAATGCTACATGGTGTGGCTTTAAGTAAAAAATGGGAAAAAAGCACCAAAATAGCCACAAAAAATGAGAAGAAAACAAGGATGTAAATGCGACAAAAATGTGACAAAAATTCAAGAAAAATGTGACAAAAACTCAACCAAAGAGTGACAAAAATTCAAGAAAAATGTGACAAAAACTCAACCAAAGAGTGACAAAATTCAAGAGAAATGTGACAAAAATTCAAGAAAAATGTGACAAAAATTCAAGAAAAATGTCACAAAAATTCAAGAAAAATGTGACAAATATCCAACAAAAAGTGACAAAAAACTCAACCAAAAAGTGACAAAAATTCAACAAAAATGTCACAAAAAAGAAAAAAGAAAATAAAACATACAAAAGGTGACACAACACAGCAACAATGCGAGGAAAAAGATCAGTTTTGTGGGTCTTAGCTTTCAAATGAGGTGTTACACAGGCCTATATAAGAGCCAAAGAGGACAGAATGCATTTGGTTTAGGCGGGTGGTAAGAGGTTAAGAGTCTGTTGAAGCTGTCCGGACTTTTAAAACACAGTGAAGCTACGCGCACGAATGAAACATGTCACAAGTCCAGGTAACAATATTATCAGACGGTTAAACGCTCGGAAGAACCGTCCAAATTAGTTCTTACCCCTAAAACTCCCTCTGAAGTGCACAGTGACCATTTCTCTACTAGTACATCTTGGCAGTGTTCGAGGTATGCCCTGTTATTTGTCATTTGGCTGATCATTATCATCTCTGCGTGAACCCTCTGCAGCAGGTGCCAGTGTGAACACGTCCCAGAGTGTGGTGACGAATGGCTGCCAAGAGCCCGAGTCTACCATCTTTTTTTGTGGGACAGAGGACACTCAGAGGAGAACAGCGGCCGGAGACTCACCTCCCCAGGTTGATGACTCCTCTGGGGATTCCGGTCGGCGTGTTGAACGCGGGCAGCAACTTCTCTCCCAGCTCCAGAACTTTACTCTTGAAAAGCTACGGAGAAAGGAACACAAAAAGGGGAAGTGTTAAACCAGATTGGAACCATTACGATTGTTTACATCAGGACACATTGGAACATTTGGATCATTACAACTGTTCATGAAGGTCTCATCAGGTATTATATGAGCCAAAACGGCGCAATCCAGTGCTATCATTCACTGCTCCTGACGGGTTCAAATACGGAGAAGACATTTCCCAGCTTTAACCTTAACAGAGGCCACATCAAAATCAAGCCTAGACCTGAAAAACACTGTGTCGAAAACCCAAAGAAAACCCAAAACAAAACAAAACCAACTCCCAAACAAGTACTGAACCAGGAACACCACGTCTTCACCGCTGAATCCAGGACCACGTCACAGGCGAGGATAAAACAGGCTCAAACAAGCGCCAGTGAGACTCCTTTATTCCAATAAAACACAGACAGCCAAGAGACCAAGTCTTGGCAACTCTCCCTCACAGTCCTGCCCTTTAAAGCTAATTACGAGAAACACAAGACCTACTACAATACATCTCCAGACGGATTAAAAGCAATCTCGCCCATGCCATCTCACAGCGGCCCATTTAAAACCTCCACTGCCCCCCTCTCTATCTCCCCCGGCCAAGCTGCGGTAAAAAAGAAAAAGAAAAGTTAATGCAACTTCTTATAAGCGCCCGTATCAGTGGCCAAATCTCGATCAGCCCATGGGCACTATGTCTGGCGGCGGAGGAAGATACGGAAAACGATGACAAAGGAAGTGGTGTGGCCAGATGAAAGGATAGCGGAGGTGAGAGGCGGAGGAGGATTCATAAGCACGGAGCGCCCAGGGGACTCAGAGGTGAGCGCAGACGAAGACAAGTGTCTAGACGAGAGCGGCTGGAGAGCAGGGCCAGTGGGGGGAGCATGACGCAGCACGGACAAGGGCTACACAAGGACAAGCGGAGAGGAGAGGGAGGGCTTGACTGAAAAGTATTCCTAGTGTTATTGGTTACCACAACAGTGGCTTCACACCTCGTTTAATTATTGATATTATCACATTTCTTGTGGGGCAGTGTAAACCTATTTGGACGGGATTAGGATGACCTCGGGACCTGAGTGTTTATGCCAGCGCGAAGCTGCCATATCGATAATTTGGAAGTTAATTTGACAAACTCCGAGGTCCTCAGGTAGTTCTAGACTCGTGCGAATCGACATGTCGGTGTTTTGAAAGTAATGTAATACAAGTAATGAAGTCTAATGCAGGTAACATCGATTTTCAAAATGTCTTTTAAACCATAATATATATTTATGTCCTTATTTAAAGAGACTGGATGCAAGTTGGTATTTTTTTATACTCACTACTGCCACCTCAGGTCTTATGTGTAACTGCAGTCTCTATATACCCGAAGCAACAACTTTTTGAGTGACAGTGCAGGATTTAAGAGGCAGTTGTAGTGAATATGTCTGGGCTCATTCTACACATTAGGACATGGCTGGAACATGTAGGGGGAGGAAAATATTTAGTTTTAACATTTTTTAACTCTGTATAGTCCCTTTAAGCTATATTAATGTTACAAAATCAAATACATTTTGTATCTATTGGTAGAAACTACTACACTGAAAGTTCAGAAAAAATATGAAAGAAACACTAAGATTTCATACAGACTCAGAGAGACATAGAGAATCTTTAAGCATTGTTTGTGGGTTTGTTCATTTGTAAACTTTTTGTTTGTCCCCATCGATTGTTCCTCTACAATTGACCCATCCTTTGACCAGTGCCTCAGGGCAACCTTTCAGGAGCAGAGGGAGACTGTAGCAATCTTGAACAAGGATCTTGATCAAAATTACCAAGCTGGGCGTTTTATATTGTCAATTCTGAATGACTCAAATGGATTTACATAATGCCTGAAGCAATACTTTTGCTTTTACTGCTATAATACTATGATTTTTCACTGTGTATTATTATCATTTTTTTCAGAATGAACTCGCGTGGCCTTTGCGTGGAGCTGCAGTATTGCTTTACTTCAAGAATCGAGAGGTTGTAGGTTTGTGCTAAGCCTGAACACATGCTACAAAATATTAAAAACTGAAACTGATATAAGCTTGATAATAACTGTTTTAATGATTGCTTAGCTCAGACTTGGACTTTGTGCATTTCGTTGCTCTAATGGCTCTGCACTGTAGTGTTAAGTAAATGTTTCCTAATAACATTTCACTGTGCGCAAACAGCTGAATATTTATGTGTGCCCATTCCACAATAAAACCTTTAACTGAATAAATCTATCCTCATTACTTGGTGCTAGTGCTGCGTTTTTTTCCCACATTGTCTGAAGATAAATGTGTGCCATTACCTTTCTCCAAAAACAATACAGTCTTGGCTGCTGTCCTGCAGATCATTTACATAATAGCGCATAAATACTCCGCACGTTAAAGTCGATACACGCCGGGACTAACTTTTCGTGTCCATTTCTGAGGCGGCAGGGTCGTCCAGGTCCCTCTAAAGCCTTCCCACGAGCCTTCACATGAATCATTGATGAATGTTGTACAGGGGGACCTTTGCTAGCTATTTGATGTCTTTACAAAGATCCGGGATCGCGCTCTGACTCGGTGCCAAGAGCCGGTCCGAGCCGTATCAGGGTAAACAACAAGCGGCTTCATAAATGATTGAATAAATGACTGATCAACATCTGCGCAGAGCAACAGGAGCAAAGGACGTCATCCATCAAAGCCCGGGCGGAAATAAATATATTATTTAGGGAGCGGACGCAGGATGGGCGGCTCGCATGCCAAACGACTTCCTGCTATGCAAAACAGGGCCACAGGTTACACGAGAGCCAGCGGCACAATTAACAGTCAATGGAGAAGAACAGAGTAAATGTTAGTCGGCATCTTTTTAAATTAGAAGATTGTATTTTTTTTATTCTGTAGTTCTTTAAATTTGTAAGAAAATGCCTCACAGGGCCGCGCCAAACATCAAAACAGTGAAGCAAATAACCAATGTAATGTCAAAGCAAATGGAATGATTGGTTTGATCTTCGTAGTTTATGGTCAATGCTTACAGAAACATGACTTGTGATGTGTATTTGTAAGCACATCAATAAGCAGAGAAAAGGAAATTAAGACGATTTAATAATTAAAACATTGCAAATCTGTGCGGTCCAGGCTTAGGCGACCACTATCTCAAGAGACAGAAAAAAGTAAACCCATAAAGTGTTTTTATATGGCAGGCAGTGGCTAATGATTTGTTCAAATGTTCATGTTTAAGAGGAAATCCCCCGGAAATGCTTTGCCTTGTGACAAAAGCAATTTCATCAGCTTAATTTGATGTATTTATCATCATACTATGTGGGAGGGAAAAGAAGGCGAACGATTTGGAATGTCTCACGTTTCTGCCTAAATTGGTCTCTAAATGTGGTCTGATCTTCATCAAAATCATAGCAATGAATAAACAGTATCTGCTTAAGCTAATACCACCCAAACATTTACATTTGATCATATTTTGATAAGCCATAACATGCAAACATTGACAATACTATTCAACTTTGGGTTCATCAGTCCACAGAATATTTGTCCAGTGGTGCTGTGGAGCATCGAAGAGCTTTGTCGCAACCCAAACATTTACATTTGATCATATTTTCACAACACTATTCAACTTTGGGTTCATCAGTCCACAGAATATTTGTCAACCCATCTACATCTTTACACTCTCCTCACTGTGAAGTCTGGTGCGGGGAGAATCATGGTGTGGGGCTGTTTTGTTGCCTGTTTTGAAATGTGAGGAAATTCCAAAGCGTTCACATACTTTCCCCTCCCACTGTAAATGATGTCAGCGCTGTTGTTTGCTACTTTGGTTTGGGTTTGAAACTGGCGACCGAGAAAGGAGTCCATGTGTGTGCAAAAAAAAAGAAAAAAGAATAAAGACCCCATTATGATTACCAAAGTATGATCATCATGAGACGGCGAAAGTGCAATGACGGATAAACTCACTGCTTCCACTTCACAGAAAAATGAAGAGTGTAATGCGGGGAGCAGCGTCAGTGCTGAATTCAGAGTGTGTCCCTGGGCTCTCAACTTTATCAAAGAGAGCACTAATGACCCTCTGCCTGGTCTCTCTTCTTTTTACCACCACAGGCTGCCGAGCGGACCACATGCCCACCGGCCACACGCACTCTTCAAAGTCCACACACTCACACTGCTCCGAAGCTTTCCGACCATAACACTGGCCACGTTTGTGCGGCAGAGGCTTAACCTCTTAACTCCCGCCTGAACCGAGAGCATCGTCTCCAGTTCAGCTTTACCCAAATCCTGTAGGCCAGTGTAACACCTCATTCGAAAGCTAAGACCTACAAAACTAAATTGATCTTTTTCCTCACATCATCAGATTTTTTTTCATCACTTTTTTTGTTGGGCAGTCATCTCATTTTTGCCAAATTTTCGTGACTTTTTAAATTTATCTTTAATTTTTTTTTGTCAATTTTTTGTCACTTTTTCGTCCATTTTTTCTCAATTTTTTGTCAAATTTTTCTCACTTTTTGTGAATTTTTTATCCATTTTTGTCATTTTTTTGGTACATTTTTGGTAAATTTTTTGTCACTTTTTCGTCCTTTTTTTGTCACTTTTTCGTCCAATTTTTCTCACTTTTTGTGACATTTTTATCCATTCTTGTCATTTTTTTTGTACATTTTTTGTAATTTTTTTGTCACTTTTTCGTCCTTTTTTTCTCACTTTTTTCCACATTTTCATCCTTGATTTCACCTCAGTTTTGTTGCTATTTTCACACCTTTTTTCCAGAAGCTTTTTGGATTGGGGTAAAGCTGGAGAACATGTGCTCGGTTCAGGTGGGAGTTAAGGGGCTAAAGTAAAACTCAAATCATGCCACTGAAAAACAACCAAAAGAAAAGCACCATAACCGCAACTAATCAGTTCCAACCAACACATACAGTAGCCCGGACAGTGACAACGGCCCGCATCGCTCATTATTCTTTGCTTGTTCCTAAATGAGTTGATTAATGAGCGCAAAGCCCCTTGGATGGCGTCTGTCGGTGATTTACTGTAAGCACACGCGGTTGCGGCTGAACGCAGGGCCGTGCTGGTAAATCTGTCTTCAGTGACACGCCGCCGCCGCTGCTGGGCTCTCGCGCACCACTCCGGGCCGCTCCTCCTGCACGCGAGTTCATTATTGGAGTGCTCCGTAATTACACTTTGTGTGCTTGAACTGCCCACCCATCCATTTAGTAAGGCGAAATTGTCAGCACATTCAAGAGGCCCGGGAGGAAGGGGAGAAAATTCACTTATTACGGTCCCTAACCCAACAACAAGAACGCTAACTTGCTTGCTTTTTGTATGGTTGAAGGCAAGCAATCCATATCTCTGCCTAAACACTTTGAGAACACATTTATGATGAAATTGATCCTGAATTTTCCTCACTTTCCTTTGAGTGCTGCTAAAAAACAGTGAACCAGAGCTTTCGTAAACACTTGATATTCTTGGTATGTGGCCTAAAAAGTTGTAAAACTTTCTTGGAGTGATGCATGGATGATAAATATACAGTCATGATTGGCTCAACAGTAAACTCCTGGGAGAAATGATTTGTTGTGAGAAGTTTCCCTGGAGTGTTTGTTTTTGAAAAGAAAGCAGGAGTACGTGCCTCGCCGGGCTGGTAAAAAAGTGTTTCAGCGACTTGTCAACAGCTTACCAAAACATGTCTCACAGCATGAGAAAAATATTGAATTTATTTGACGCTCCTATGGTTAAGGCGGGGAACATCGAGGACGTTTTGCCATCTGTCCTCATAAACAATTCCCAAACTATTTTTTCACAGCACGTCAGAGGCATTTTAAAAGCAATCGCAAACTTTCTTTCGCTGGATGAAAATGTCGTTCAATCCGAAAATTCTAATCGGATCCGACAGGGCCACTTTGTTGCGCACGCTTGAGAAGCCACTGAAAGCAATCTGAACACAAAAGGCTTTTCTATCCGCTCTCAAGTGCCCAAGACGACGCGCATCAGCCGTGAACCGTCTCCGCCGCGGCAAACAACGCCACCATCCAGAGGAGAAAACCATTCTCTTGTCTGCCACAAGTGTTTACCGAGACAACTTTTCACTCCTCGCGACGACTACGGCTGGTCTTCCACATCAATGCCGTCGTCCAACAAAGCAGCTGCGGAAAAACAAACCCAGGTCTGTATCGGCAGGCGGCAGTTTGGATTCATGGATTTCAGGGAAGTTTGAGGAGTCAGGGCGCCGCAGATTAGGGGAACAGCTTTTATGGGGCAGACGACGAGCTGGAGAAGAAGTGACTCGGCAGTAAAGTCGTGGCAGACGCAGCGAACTGCAAAGATCCTTCAAACTTAGTGCACCTATGGGAAGGAAAAAGGTGCTCACGCAAGGGAAATGCCCATCTTTCAACAACTGGCATCATCATCTGTGCCAGACAAAACAGAACAGAACAGAAATCTGAAGGCTAAATAGGTTCTCCGGTGTCTATGATGTGTTCCTGTCCCCAAGCCTCCGACGCAATGACTAAGATCTGATATTGCTGACAAAAGGTTTATTCTTTGCTGGGTTATAAAAGCCAAGTCGGCAAACTAAACCCCGCTGTCATCACCTCTTCCTCCCACACAGCGGAGCGGCACCTGGAACTGCCTTAAAGAGGCACGGGCACAAAAAGGTCTCACCAAATATAATCTGTATCTCCTTCTGCCGGCTAATTCTAAATGTTTTGGATTTAGACTGAGGAGCTGTCATGGCGGACCTTTTCATTTTTTTTTTTCCTTTTAAAAGACGGTGATTCAATCAGAAAGTGACATCATGAACCCCGCACTTTAGGCTGCCAGATCCTTTGGCTAAAAAAAACGTCTCTTACCACAAACCAGGCATCAGTCCTCTGTCAATACAGTATCTAATTTAGTGCAAGCGCAGGCCTTGGAGAAAGCTCACTAACTGAATCGAGGAAGGTCTGAGATAACAAGAAAGAGTACATGTTACCCTTAGTTTAAAGTGATAGTTTGTAAGTTTGCCAAGTGAGGAGAGATAGAGTGAAATTTGAAAGTAAACAATCAAATTCCATCCTTCTTTTCTTACCCCCCGCCTTAACTGTCCACATTTTCTCCAGTTTAGTTTTACCTAAATCTAAAAGCTTCTCCACTGGAGCTTACAGCCTATAGGCCAATGGAACGCCTCATTTGAAAGCCAAGGCCTACAAAACGGGTCTAAGATATTGTCACTTTTTTGTTGCATCTTCGTTGCTCTTTTGATGCTTCTCTTGCTGTGTTTGTGTTGCTTTTCCATTACGTTTTTGTCACCTGTTTTGGTGTGTTTTTGGCAACCTTTTTTGACACTTTTTTCAAGAAGCTTTTAGATTTGGGTAAAGTCGAACTGGAGAAAATGTGCTCAGTTAAGGCAGGTGAACCCGAAAGCCCTTGTTCATTCGCAAAATGAGGAGAGCCGGAACAGAATTTTCAAAAGCAAGCTCCTCCCCCTTCCCTCCTGATTGGACCTTACAGGCCGGTTCACGGGAAAAGCCCGTCTCATTGGTCAACTTGACTCTGATTAGTTGCTGAGATCCGGGAAGGAAGGACTTTACAAAAAAATATACATATATATTATTACTTACTTTACATCAAAATGCAAGACCAGCTGGATTTGTACCCATTTTATAAAGTTTGTAAAACATTTAGACTTCCAGACTATCACTTTAATTTAAGGGCTATGTGCACAATACCATACAAAACTACCGTTATGCGAGCCGTTTTCCCCACAAACTCACTGAATAATTATGCCCGAACGCCTTCAGCAATGTCGTCTAGAACTCTAGATGATAAAAACAATTCCATTTCTATCTTTAGCCACAACATTTGACAGAAGACGCCCTCCTATGACGACACACTGAGTCACGTTAAGTAAAGTGGCCAAAAGTCCGGCCTCCAGCTGTGTTTGGCAGGAGTGGCAGCGGGATAAACCTTTTCATGCACATTGATTTTGTTCTTCATTTCACAAACTGCTGGAGCCGGGTGAGTCAGGCACAGGTCACAGGCACGGCGGCTTCACCACGCTTCGCCGAAGAGACGCGCGTTAACATCGAGGCTCATAAACAACCTTCAGTGAGATGCTGGTGGTAATATAGGAAAAAATATTAGCAGAAGTGCTACGTCGCTTGGAAATGTGAACAACTCTGACAATTTTTACGACAGTTATTCATTTTCTCGTTGTCAAGGGCACCCAGGAAGCTGTTCCGTGAGCCATTATTGAACCGAGCACTTAATACTTGAAGGAGGATTTGTCGTCCTCGTTGGATCAAATCTGAGCGCACCCTGCCAAAAATGTGATCGTCTGGTCTGCGCCAGCACTTGCTCCATGTAAATATTGTTCATCTGCAATTTCAGACTATATTCCTGTTAATTACAGTTCGTTTCATTGATGCTTTAGTGATTTTTAACCAAAAAAAAAACAAACAAACAATGAACAATGTGGATTTTTAGGCCCTTGTCTCCACTGTTTGTTGTGCATAAATCCTTTCAACCTTGAGATTTCATGTCATTTTCTCCATTATCGAAATTCGCTCCACAATCCTGATCCAAGCTTCTTGGTTTTGGCGGGTCTGGCTTCAACCAGCTTTGTGTTGTTTGCCTTTATGCTCTCAGCCAAAACAACCTTTGATAATCGTCATGCTTCATCATCTGTTATTGCGAGTCCACGTCCCATTTCTTTAATGTTGTTGTGAAAAGCTGACATGACTTGAACTGGAGGTCGTTCTCAAGCTGTGGCTCCATTATCTCCATAATGCTGATCTTAAGCCAAGTCACAACCCATAAAACGGGCTTACAAGCATCCAATTTCAAAACCCTGTACCTGAGTCTTCACGTGTTTGAATTCAAGGGCATGTTTTAGCTTCAGCTTTCAGACTATGTGAAGCAACGTTTACTGTCATTGCAGCACCAACTGCGTTTTTCAGAATCACCGAACACCAATTTTTTTCAATGTTCAATCTCAACTTTTTAACCCCTACCTGAACCGAGCACATTATCTCCAGTTTGACTTTAACCAAAACTAAAAGCTTCTTGAAAAAAAGTATCAAAATAGCACAAAAAGAAGACGGAAACCAGGATGAAAAAGTCACAGAAACACAACAAAATAGTGACAAAAAAAAAAGAGTTGACAAATGCAACATAAAAGCCACAAAAGAGCAACAGAAAAGCAACAAAAACATGGCAAAAAGTGGAAAAAATGTGATGGAAAAAATTTACAAAAATGTGAAAAAAAGACAAAAAATTGATGAAAAAGTGACAAAAATAGAATGAAAGAATGACATAATTTGATGAAAAAATGACAAAAATGTGATGAAAAAAATGACAAAAAATTGATGAAAAAGTGACAAAAATAGAACGAAAGAATGACATAATTTGATGAAAAAATGTGATGAAAAAATGACAAAAAATGTGATGAAAAAATGACAAAAAATTTGATGACAAAAATGACAAAAATGCGACGAAAAAAATGACAAAAATGTGACGAAAAAAAGACAAAAATTTGATGAAAAAGTGACAAAAATAGAATGAAAGAATGACATAATTTGATGAAAAAATGTGATGAAAAAAAAAGACAAAAAATGTGATAAAAAAATGACAAAAAATGCGACGAAAAAAATGACAAAAATGTGACGAAAAAGTGACAAAAAAGAAAAACAAAAATGAGACAAATATGATTGAAAATGCGGCAAAAAATGTGGAAAAAGATCCTTCTACTGTAGATCAATTTTGTAGGTCTTTCAAATGAGGCGTTACTCTAGTCTTTTGGCTGTCAGCTCCAGTCAAGAAGCTTTAGATTTGGGTCAAACTGAACTGGAGCAAATGCACTTGGTTAAGGCGGGGTCAAGAGGTTAAGCTAAATCATAGATATCAGGTCATAACAGTCGAGGCCACTTTTTCAGGAGCGGCCTTGATTTAGGTTGAGTCACTATTTAGTTGTAGTTCAGATTTTAATGAGCAGACATCCTAGGAAAATACTCGTTAGGAAAAGTCTTAAAAGTCATAAACATATTTAGACGATAGAACACTAGAATACAGCAATCCGTCATCTCGAGTGCAATCCAAAGCTCCCACTTGTTTACCCTCTCCCTCGGCGATGCAGCAGGGGGACATGGTGTCTCGTGTGCACTCGCGGCGCTCGCTCTCCACATCAGCTGCTTCGTCCTGATGTTGGGAACGGAGAGCGTCCTCTGCATAATGTATGCAGCACAGCTTTGCCTGGGAGCGCACAGGCGAACACGGGAAAGCAGATCCCATAAATTAGTGAAGGGGACTTTTCGGGGAAAAAAAATAATAAAACAACAAATGCCAGCGCCCACCAAAGCCCAAATTGCCAAAACAAACATGTGGCAGATACTCGGCTCAAGCCCTCACTGGGAAACAACAGAAGTTCAGAATAGATTATGTTCCAGCTTAGAAATATTCATAAGGTCTGTCTTTTCCTGTCAAGTTGCACCCGCCCACTTTTCTCAGCTCCTCCCACTGACCCACTAACCGCGCTTATGGCGATGATCTCTCTCTCGCTACACTAATGCTGGAGCTGCTACAATGCAATTATCGTCCACATCCTCTTGGTATTTCTGGCCATTCGTAATCCGTTTAGAACCGTTCGCGAAAGAGAAAAGTATGAATGTCAGATATGGCACTGTATTGAATAATAATGATCGGCGCTGTGGTGAATGTGCTGCTGTATGTTTCCACTCTGCAAAGTGGCCACCGAGGGGCACTGTACTCCTCAGATTTAAGGGGGGATTTTAACCTTTCAAGTAATATTTGTTTTGGATTGCCAATGAAGACGCACATGCCACTGCAGAGGACACATAAGAAAGGTGTTAAACACATTAGGTGATATTAACTGTTTTAGCTTTTTGTGATTACTGGACATCTCTCAGGGCTGGTACAGATAAAAGGAACTGTCCTATGTGGATGCTATTTGGTATAATCTGAAAATTACATTGTTTAAGTGGTACAAATATAAATGGCACTGTAGAAGTCAACTGAGGGTTGCTGGTTTGAATCCAAAGCACGTAATGTCATATGACACTGCTCACAACAACAGTAACGTGGCAGGTTAGAAATGAAAGTCATCAGGCGCAAACCAGTGCGTGACTGCTTTCCTTGTGGCGGCCGCTGATGTGAAAATGGAGCCGCTATAGTCTGAGTCGTCTCCACAAATGGTTTGGTGAATTGCGCAGCACTTTTGTGCTCGATATAAATGGACTTGACGCAAAACGCTGCTACTTTCTGTAATGTCTAAATCAATGCAAAATGGTTTGCAAATTGCGTGCCAGAATCCTAATGCGGGTTGTATAATCTTTGAAAGAATAGCTTCCATATCTATTCAAACCTCTCTCTGAACTACACCGTGCTCTCAAAAGTTCATTGTGTGCATCAAACGCGCACGCAAAAATGATCAGATAACGTGTTGTAAAGCACCTCTGTCATAATCACCGGCTCTTTGCTTGCACCGACTGAAACCTGCACTGAATCCGCGAGCCATCAATAATTCAGCCTGTGATTTGCCTGCTATGTGCCATCATTACTGCAGAGACAGGCAGAAGGGACCGAGCAGAGGAGATCAGGTCCATTCCTCATTAAGGCTCTGAGGCGCGGGCCACACACCGGAGCCAACAGGTATCCGCAGAAAAATACTCCCAGAGAAACCGCCGCAAATCACCAAGATCTTGTTATAGCGGAGGAGACCTGACTGTCATGGGCTGTCAGCTACATGGATGTGTCAAAGAGTCTGCAAGAGGCGTGGGCGATCGTATAGCACTTTTACCACATGCTTCCAGGTTCACTTCTGTCTCGGTTATCTTTCATTATTGATATTTAGTGAAATTGTATCTGTCCCCCTGTTACAGACGAGCTGTCAGCGGTGTCGAATCCAAATGACAAGGCGCTGTCTGTTGTTACGTCTGATAGCTCCGCTTTACCTGCAGAACTGGCCAGAAATCTACAGTAGGAAGGTGGAGGATTTATTGTCATTTGCAGAGTAAAAACATACACAAGACAACCTTCTTCCACACAAATTAAGACATCGTCGAGCATGAAAATATGAACAGAAGGGGCACAAAAAGCAAGTCTGATCCAACACTGCACCTGTACCTTGGCCCGAATCATGTTAGGTTTATCGATAATGCTCAGGCCAGCTGTACGCAAAGGTCTAACATTCCACTATTTTTATGACTTTAAAAAAATAGATTTTACTTTAATTAGTCACAGATTTTCTTGTGGTACAAATGAGTGCCTCGTCCTATTTTTCTCAGGCTTGGTCTGTTGACAGCGGAGACAAATGTGAACGATCTGTGTTGTTTTTCCCACAAAAACTTAAGGACACAAGGAGTCATTAGGTGCATTCTTTCATTGAAGATAATGTTTTACTAGAGGTTCATTCTGTCTTCCTGTCGTGACAACATGGTCTGTGATTGGATTGATAAAAAAATCTCTTTGAGGCATGACGGGCTGTTAGCAGAGTTTCACATGGTCCTGGTTTACAACAGAAATAAACAGCAGCAGTGTCTGGGCGGCAGAAGGACATGACAGTCTGCACCCCCGTTTCCCTTCCTTCCTTCCTTGCATTATATTCCTTTAAAGAAAAAAGTAGGCTACTCCCCGAAAGAAAAAGAACATCCTGCTCGCACCATCCCCTGTGGCCTTGTTCCTGGAGACTGATAAACTTGAGGCATGAGAAAGCGGAGCGGAGCTGATTGCACGGGAGTGGTAACGTGATTGGACAAACACAAAGCCGCGAGGGGCGGCTGTGGGTGAAGCGCGGCAGATAAAGTGCTCATGGCCACATCTCGGGGAGACCAGGCCGGATGGGGGAGATCAGATTTAGCGTTATCTGCGTGGTCCGAGGCAGCTGTTTGTGAGTGGGGAGAAAGCGAGAGGAGTGGGCTGTCGCGGAGCTTCAAAGCCCTGCTCATCAAAGAAGGCGACTGAGGCAGGGATGTCACACACATGTGGGCGACAAGAGGAACGAGTAACACGGGGCAGATGTCTGCAATCCCGGACTTCACGTCGTCTGTCAAAAGAAGTGATTAACATGGATTAGATAAAGGGTTCGCCGTATTGTGAGGTATCTGGTCTGACTAAGGTGTCACAAAATGTCAAACGTGAAATGTGAAGTGAGATTCTCTTTGCTGCCAACAGGGGGTGCTGAGGGCTCTAATAAATTGTGAAATGATTAGCTGTATCCCATTTTATATAGAAAAAAAGAGTGTAATTGCATCAATACAAAATGGAAAGTCATATAGATTTGACTGTCCACGTGGCATTTTGAGGCAGAGTATGTGGGGAAAACATTCAAATAACTAAAAGAAAAAAATGAACATATTTAAGTGAGTGACAAGGGGCAGCAAGTCAAGATAATTGATAATTAAGGGGTAAGGGGGGTCCCAAAGTCCCAAATGTGGCCCTCAGACACATTTTTGGCGGCCCTCAAGGTTCACCAGAGATGGCACTTTTTACTCTACCATAGTTTGATAATTCAACACCCCTGATTGACTTCTATAAACCAGAAAAAGAACAAATAACGCGCAGATGTGCTTCCAGCTCATTTACGAACAGATAACACCTAAGAGTACAACTTAGCACACAAATCACAAGGCAGCAGACTAAATTGATCTTGCTAGACTTTTCTTACAATTGCCACATTATATATTTTTTCTATACACAGTGTGCTTTCTGAAGAGCTCTCTCTGGTAGCCGCATGAGGCTGATATACCATTCCACAAACGCGCCATTGCTACCTTTAAACTTGACTTTAAGTGTCTGGATGTGTGAAAGGTAAGCTGACGTGTGCACTTGAGAAGCCGGTGCGGCGCTGTCATGCATCTCAAAGCGGGCAGAACACTGAGCAATTTAATTCCGCCGCGCTTTTGAAGTGCACTGTCTTTGGCGCAAAGTTGCAGCAACAAAAAAAAAAAAAAACTATGTAATCTATCCCTCCTTTTTAACATAAAAGAATAGCCAGCATTATCACCAATCCCCCATGGAGCGCACTCAAAAGAAACTCAGCTTAACTCACGGCGGGGCTGCAAACGGAAGATAACCACCGAAATTTCCGTCTTTTCCGTGAGACAATCCGGGAAAAGTCAAGTTCCTCAAAAGGGCGAGGGAGAAGACTGTAGCGTTTCCACTCTAACGACAAGCGTTTCATCAGCAAGTGCTCGTATGAATTCCCGCAAAGAAGATTACCGGGTCAAACTGAATTCAGACAGACAGAAATGAGGATACAGCAATAGCGTAACCTCAGTGAAAGTTATTGAAATAGTCTTATATAATTATACCTCGCGCCTTTTGCTGCCGCGCTCTCTGAAAGTGGCGGAGGTATTGCAGGGGATAAATGAAGCGCTCCTCTATAGTAATAATAATAAGCGGTGAGTCTCAGTGATTGTGGCAGCCAGGTCCTGTTTGAAGAATATAAGGTCGCGCTGAGGTCACCATCAAGCTTGACTCTCCGGCAATTAGAGCAGAAATCTAATAAGACGCTGACATGTTTTAGTGGAGACGCGCCAGCTTTATTTCAATTATCCTCAACATCTGGGGACAGGAAATCTCTCCTGACATTAGCTTTAGAACACTCCATTCTTCCTCTCAGGCTCGCAGTGCAGACGGGAGGAGGACGCAGAGGTGGGAGATGGACAATATGCTTAGTCATTTCAACAGCTAATCTGTGGGTAGATATTGTAATCAATTATCAACTAACTACTGAAGGTCTCTTGGCGTGGTTATATGAAGCAAAGTGTGTGTAATTCTCTTCTCAACCAAAACTACATGTGGTCAACACTGATGTGGAAGGCTTTGCTCTTCATCCCAGAGGCAGAAAATCCTCTTTAAATCATATTTTCTGAGGTGTTTTTTCCCCCCCTTGGTCAGGAAAGTGATACTTTGAGTGGAAAGCAGTCCGGCTTGAGATCAAGCGTGCGAGACTGTCCTTGAGCGAGATTGCCCTGGGCACAGTTGTACACCGAAGATGCTCCAAAAATGCAAAAGTGACAAGCCCAAAACTTTTTATTTTTATTTTAATCAAAGGATGTCATGATTTTTGTTTTTAGCGGTGCTGAACGACTGTTGGTTACAAAAACGACAAGGGTCTTTTTGCATGTACAGTGAGATATCAACTGCCGCACAAATACAAGAATAATGTATTTCTACGATATAGTCACACAAAATGAAATGGATAAAAAAGGGCATTATATAAGGCGTAATAACATAGGAGCACTTCGACGTCCGCACAGTAATATCTCACTTTACCGTGCCGACGTCATAGTTCTCCTTAGGTATTATTACGCCTTATACCATGGTCTGGGTGAATACTCGATTCTGATTGGCTAGTGGGTGCTAACAAGCGTGCATTATTTTGGTATAACCGCACACGTAGTCCGGTAGTTAAATCACTGGGATATCACTCCGCTGTGGGCATCGCCATAGCAACGAATGACACAGCTGAATCAGATAAACACGTAATTAGTGACTGACAGGAACGTATGAGATGGATTTTGTGTTAATTTCAACGCTTTTGGCCAAAACAAAACGTTTGATAAATGGAAGTAGAGGAGAGTAAGCAGCTAGGTTAGCTACTGTTAATAAAATACGAGCTTTCCATTTCTATTGAAAACAGTTAAGGCTATTCATGATTTTCAGGCGTACATAAAATGATCCAGCATTTAAACATATTTGTCTGGATTAGTAAAGTCAAACATAAAAGTTTCAGTTGGGGGGGCCCAGGTGTGAGCGACTCCACCGCAGCTGTTTCCATAAACAGTTGAGCTGGTTGAGCTAGCTAGCTAGCTTCAGGTTAAACAGCGCAAAAGTGAAATAACTCCTGCCCACGAGTGCCGCACATCGGTGTTTACTTCCACGGAAAAGTGCCGGGTTAGTCCTGTTGTGTTGTGATTCTGGCGATGCAGCGTGTGCTTATGTTGTTTGGTTGCGCCTGACTGAGATCCTCGTAGCTGCGGAGAATGACTCGCTCTGAGACGAGCCTTCAGTGACCGGCTAATAACCAACATAAAATAGTCCCGGTGGTCTGGCATATTTAGTGAGTTTAGTAAATGAAAAAAACATTTATTATAAATGTTACGTTTGTGGGACCCTGGTATAAGCGGATGAAACAACTCGGAGCCGTGCATTAGACGTTATAATGCATTATAACCGTCTAATGCACGGCTCCTCGTTGTTTAATCCTTACTTACTAAATTGTACCCCTTTTATATCCACTTAGAAAAGCAACATGTTTCATTTTGTGTGACTGTACTTGGATCGTGTAACTTTTCACATTCTTTATAGCACTTTTCACAGATATGGTCACAAAGGGGCTTGCAAGGGACAATTTACATTCACTCCATACTCGGTGGTGGGAAGCTAACAAGGCCACGAGAGGAAGATAGTATTATGCGCTCCATCGTACATATGGGGCAGTGAAATTATTCATTATTCGATGTTTCATGATTTGAACTTATGTATGCATGGGGCTCCTCCTGCAGGAAGCTGTGGGAATAACTAATAAATAAAAAAACGTTCCGATTCACAGCGTGGTTTACAGCTTCTGCATGCCATGATAAACAGACTTGGAGCACAGAATGTTTTGGGTTTTCTCAACAACACGATTGTGTCCAGGAAAGAGAGGACGAAGTGCTGACACCATAGAAGAAGAAACAGGACCAGGAATAACCCTGAGAAAAAGTCAATTCAGTTCGATTGCCTCCTTTAAACGCTGGATATTGGCGCAAATCCATTCACCCTCACGAAACACAGCAGATGTACTTAGACCCCATTTCAAAAGCATTCCTGCCTGATATTCTGCGACTCTCTCAGCCCTGTAGCTCCACACCCCTGAACCCCCCAGCCCCTCTAAAGCTACTTGGATGCCGGCGCCTCTCCAATTGGCCCGGCGGTCCTCCTGTTGCCTCGCGCACGCTGTTGCTATGGTTGCGGCTGGGGGCGACGATGCACTGTTCGCGAGCTCCATCTGTCTCGGGTGTCAGCTGGGTGGAAAAAGCTGTGATTCTACTCATTTTCTCACTGGGGGGTCGCATCCATCGTGCTGCCATTGCTCTGTCAATAACAGTCCGGCGTGAGCGAAGACGAGCTGAGTTCTCAGGACCAGTTGTGTTTTGGGGGCTACTCTTTGCATGATTTTTTTCCCCTTGTATATAAATAGTAAATATGTGTTTTTGGCAGAGGCGAGTAGCGCTTCAATTATTTGGGTCAATACATTTACATATACTTGCACTTGAGAGAATTACCAACTAAGAATATCTGTACTTTGCACTTTTCCTGACAGGTTAGGGCTGATCTTTTCACCACTGACTGAAAAGGATGGGTCAAATGCAAAGGACAAATTTACCAATGTGGACCATAAAGTCTACAAAGTCTATGGAGCTGCACCACACAGTCACGTGTATCAGTGCCGATCACTCTTCCCTGGCAGAGTTTTCAAGATGTACAAGATATACAAAAAATCGAGAATATACTGCAACACAAAGTGAGCATGAAATGGTTTATATTGACAGCCGGTTTGGATCTTCCATTAGAGTCGGGGCGGTGCAAGATGAGAAGAAAGAGAGGCGCGAGGAGGGGCCAAAATCTTCCGGGAACCTTGTCCGCGTTTGACGGAAAGGTCGTTCATATCAGCTAAATGTTGAAATCGATTATGCTTCAAATCCATAAAAGCGCGCCTCTTCCTCATTCCCCGCCACATCTCGCAGCACCTTTCTTGTCGCTGCGCCCTTTTCCAACAAAACGCTCCAATCCCAATAGGTGAAGTCAGACGGTATCAGAAAATAACAGTTTTTGGAGGCGCCGGCGTGAACTGTTGAGTGTGTGCCCAGCGAGGCAGCGCCGGCCAGGGCTGTGCTTGAGGGCTCCCAGACTTGTGATTTTTCCACCTGAGATTAGCTGTGGTGAAACACTCCCCGCTGGCCCTCAGCCATTTCTCCTGCCAATTCCAATATGGCCCGGTCCAGCGTTTCCCCGGGACATTGTTGATTTTGAAGAGGGAGGACTTGTGCTGCATTTAGATTTCAGATCGGGATGATCGGGTCAGGGAATATGTAGAGGAAAGGGCCGTGTGCCAGCTACGAAAATGTCTTTAGGCACAGCAAACCAAATAAATATCTGAATCATTTCTGACATTCTTCGACATGAGAGGAGAGCTTGCAGCACTGACCTATAACCACAGCTTTCGGCTTCAGACACGGCATTGGCAGTTTTTTTTACAAGATGGTGCGTAATGGCGTCTAATCTTCCTCACACCCGTTCGTGTAGAAGATCCCGGGGTCGTCCGAAGGGCCGTGTCTTGCCACAAATGTCAGAGCTCATAGATTTAGCGTGGGCCAGAGCCGGTTTGACGCTAACTCGATGTTACGGCTCACCAAAATCGGAGGCTAAAAATGGAATAGGCCCGAATGAAAAAGGGGCCAAAAATTGTTCTGAGATGTAGTATATCAAGCTCTTGACAATGACTAAAACTAGGAAGCAGCACCAAATTTAGCGAAGGAGATACAAGCTCCTGACTCATGTCCCGAAAAAAGGAAATGGCCCGACTTGATTTCCCACCTGCTGGATCTTTCAAATGTTAATCAAAAGAAGAACTCTGTGATTTTGTGACTTTATAGTGGCTGCTTGTGGTACGGATATTGCATCATATTGTGACGACACATTGTGCAGTCCTAGTTTGAACGCTGGTCTCACTCTGATGTGCAACACTGAGACAACAGAGCGATCATCTTGGCACTGGGCGCAGAGACAGCTGCTCGCTGCACCAGGAAGCTGCCAACTGATCAACCACAGATAAACTTTCAACTCTGAAGCACAAACAGTGTGAGGATGCGAGTTGTGCTGTTGGCTGACTTTGTCACCCTTCACTTTAAGGGCACTTATCTGCATCAGTGCTGGCCCCGTGTTGGGAGTCTGATGTATGAGTTAGTGAAGCGTACAAAGCAATCAGCTTTAGGTTGAGCTGATCTTGAATTTTCCTTTACAGATGAGAGAGCAAGGGTCAGTGAGGCCGTGATGAGAGCACAGTCGGAGCAGACTGGGTCATTTCGCAAAGTTCATAGATATGAAAATAATTACGGAATTCTGTATTCTGCAACAGAAATACTGCTGGCAGAAGAAATCTTTTGTCACCCGGTGCTGTGGGAATTCTGAATGAAGCAGCGACCTGAATACAATTGCCACAGAAATGAACTGCTCTTATATATGTGTTTTTCTTTTCTTTTTTTCCTATTGGGCATGTTTGTATTGTCCACAGTCTTGTATTTCTGTTTGTTGGTGAATTTCTACCTCGGTAGACAACAAAATTCTATTCTATTCTATTCTATGAATTCATAAAATACAGAAATACCCAACATTTAAAACATTTAGTCTAAATCTTCAAAACTTGATCAAACTATTAGTTGTTGTTTTAGCTCAAAATGTATCATCATCAATATCGCTGTCAATGTTAGAAGAAATCTGATATTGTTTTCTGCTGATGTTTCTGTTTTGAATCCTTTATCAGCACTTTCTTGATACTACCATTTCTATCCAATACATTGACTGTGATGTTCTCTGGAACCACAAACTGAAACCATGAAGTTCCCGTCAACTCCAGATAGAAAGTTTGTGAAAGTCACCCTGGTGTCTTGGAGTCACTTGTGCAAACCAGGTCAAGAATAAAGGAGAGAACACTTCATGCAGACTGGCATTTGCTAAAGCCCCGTCCGGACCAAACTTAGTTTGGACAAGTCACAGGTCGTGTCAGTCTGAATAAGTCCAGTAAGGCTGAGCGTGCCTGCCGCCGGTCAGCTCTTATTAATTTCAGAGGGCTACAGGGACGTTCTATGTCCACCGCGGTGACAGAAGCAGAGCTGTGGTTCCTCTGGGGAAGGTAGTCTGTCACTCTTACCGCATGAATATCCACAAAGGACCTTGGGCATCATTTCGGCCTGAGGAAGGAAGTCACCTGTCTCAGTGAGAAAGGAGCAGGCGGCAGCACGGTGGGACTTGGCAGCTCTTGAGTGCACCCAGTTGGAGGAGCCAGATGTGTCACGGTGAGGGCAGCTACCTGTTTGGCAGCTGTAAGAGCCTCTCTCCAAAGCTCTGCTCTGTTTTCTCTCTTCATTGTTCCCCCTTGGTAGGACTCCTCGCGCCACTGAGACATGCCATTGCCTCAAACAGCCCAATTAGCAAACACAGCAAAACAACTTAATCGACCCTTTATGTATAAAAAGTCAGTGGAGAGGCAATTAGTTATTAGGTCGACTGTAATAAGAAGAGGAGGGTTTTTGCCTGGATGGAATTGCCATAATAGCAATATCCTATTGCAGCTTGAATTATATAGAGCTAGCAATTATAACAAAAACGTTCCTCCGGGTTCATAGGACCAAGCACAAGGCGCTAATTGACTCTGTCGCAAATAGACCAGAATAAATGAAGTTTTATACAACGTCAACGGTTTTGCACACACACCTCTGAACGCGAGAGCAGAAGACGCCACAAAAAGCTGACAAGCCGTAACAACTATTCATCTTTCATAAAGACAAAATGAATGAAGCCAATTATTGAAATGCAGGACAAAATCTAAAATCTCTCCTTTTGCTGAAATCAAACACAATTCACCAAGAACATCGGCCAAAAATATAATCATAATGTCTGGTGGCTTGGTTTAAAATACATAGCGATATTGGATAACTGCCTTTAATGTTGAAATAGCAAGATTCACAACATTATTTGGGAAATTATTTTGTAATGATATGCAAAATCATTTTAATTTTTCATGAAAATATGAAGAAATTACACATTTTCGGCCTTAAGGCTAAACAAGTCCAGTTCATTTCAGACTCAAAAAGTGATTATCATTCGCTTACAATGAGTGTGACTGCAGTCCGTCGAAGAATGAGGGCCGGGTTAACCGTTCAGAGCCTGGCAGACCATGAGAGCGCTCTCCTCCCTGCGGTGTAATACCTCCAGTAGTGAGTGCCAGCGTCAGTGTCCGCGCTCCGTGGGCCGAAGTAGTGGATATAAACGCCGCCAGAACAAGGTTTGGCACTGAAAGAAAGCACTTCCCGGTCCAACTATACGCTGGCACTCTGCCCAGCCCGCCGCTCGCCCTCGCTGCTTTTAGTCGACTTATTCACTCTGAAGTTACCGGGTCATTTTCGCGCAACAAGCTAATCAAGACACGTCCCCCCCGGTGAGATGCGACGCAGGTTTAACTTGATCACTGCAATCACCGGGCAAAATCTTCATGAGCTTCTAATGAAGACCCAAATTAGCATGCGGCATCAAAGGGAAGTGCTCTGATTGGATCTGATTGATATCATTATGAGCGCGGAGATTGTGCGGCGTGGACCAGACGGCTTTAAAAACAAATAAAAAAATCCCGTTCCAAGGTGAAGAAAGGAGAGAAACCTGGGCCAGTCCGTCGGGCCGAGGTCACCATGTGTTCAATCCCCGCAACCTAATGAAATGTGGTGCACTGTGGAATTGGCCCGACCCCGTCTTGTGAAAACAGTTTGGAAAGATGGATGCGGAATTGGTGGCAAATGAGCTCAAGGGAAGCACAGACAGTATCAGAATTGGCCTTGGAGAATTGACAAAGTCCGGATTCACTTTGAGACAATGATGTAGGAGGAAGCGGATGAAGCGGAGTGGAACAGCTGGGAGAGAGCTCTTGCCGGCTCTTGGGATATAATTACACGTTAATAAAAAGATCATGTTGGGGGGGGGAGAGTCATACATTTCACATTTAATTTGGAGCCTGACTTTTGATCATTAGGCAACGCTGGCGCAGACCGGCAAACACCGGCGAGCCTTTGTACATCTGCTGTTCAGAATTAGCGTCGTGCCGTGTGATGCGTGGCCAGCGGGGCTGCGGATAAATCAATTAGCAAACTGGCCCTGAAACATAAATCTGACGATGGGGAGAGGGGTCGGAACAATACTTATGATGCTATCAATAACATCAGCATGACGTGAATCTCCAAAGATAGACCATATTGCCCGAAAACAATGACGCCTTGGGATCCAATTATACTTCTGTCATTGCAGGCAAGAGTAGAACAAGGAACGACACGGTGTTTTTATGAACCGTTTGGCTTTTCATCTGATTAAATAAAGTCACTGTCTGCAGTGGTGATGCGTGTGATGAAAAATTGGTTGGGCTTTGGAATATATTGTGATTGAGAATTGAGTTGGAATAGCAAGATTTGGTTCACAGTATGTTTAGGGGGGGTGGGGTTATGCAAAATCGACTTTTAGAGCTTTTTACCATGTTACAAAAAAACCCACACCTGAAACACTTTTATTTTTCTCTTTGTGGAAACAGCTGCACAGTGATGGGGAGCAAGAGGCGGGAGGTGGGGTGGGCTTACGGTGAGATCGTGCAAAAATCAGGAACTAGGGATGCACCGATTCGCTTTTTAAAGCTCCCGATCCGATATTTTGACACATCATCTGGCCGATACCGATCTGATACAGCCTTTTTGTACTTTTATATAATACATATCATTATACTGTATATTATAGCTGATGGATATTACAGTAGTTTTACCAGTTGTTTTTTATAAACATGCAAGAGGTTTTGGCTTTAGCTTTGACTTTTAAATTAGAATGTTTTTCAGACGCAGGTGTTAGCGGCAGGTGAACGATGGCAGACAAATTAATCTAACTTATATGTGATGTGGATGTTGCTCTGCTATGATTGATTGTACAGTTTCTGTGATTTTATTTTGGCAGCCATTTGAATTCTGTTTTGAAATGTGTCTTGTAAGCCCATGAGGGCTGGGCACTTACTTATGTGCAAGACACAATAATAAGAATAAATCAAATCAGTATCCTAGCTTAGTGATAGCATGAGGACCGTGAATCTGTGGTCCTGGATCTGCAGCGGCTCCAGTCTGCAGGTTTACCGCTGTGCTGTGCTAAACCTCGAAGCGGTGCGGTGCTGTAAACCATCAGGCTGGAGCCGCTGCAGCCGCTGCAGATTCATGGCTGCAGATTCACGGCCGTCATGTATCAGACCCGTCCAGTCATCAAATCCAATCCAATCCGATACTCTCAAAATGCCCGGATTGGCTACCGATACCGATACTGAATATCCGATCGGTACATCCCCATGGGGATCAAAACTACTGGATTTGTTTTGGCTGTTTTAGAACAATATTACATTTTCTAACATAATGATAAAGATGTGTTTGACCTGCAAAGAACATTTGTGCGAAATACTAATGCAATAACCGGATGCATTGCAGAACACAACAAGTCAAAAGTCCGGGTTTAGTATTTTTACATATAATATAAAGAAACAGGAACATGTAGATATTTTATATAAGCTGAGTTGTTGCACTGTGATCTGCTTGTTTAAGAGAAACTGGAACAACAACAGCATAATGAGCTTTCTCATGTTTAGTCCGGATAGCTCTCTACAACTGGAATAATGCAGTTTCCTAGCAATAGTGACAGCTTAGAGAACCACCACAAATGGAAATTCACACCAGTATTTCCCACACTCGCCCAGCTATCCGTTTAGATTATGGACAATTTAGTAATCATTTCCTTGCATTAATAAAAACAACTGAAGTGGGTTGTAAAAGGGAGCTCTCCCGGTGCATCATGGGCAGACGCTTTCAACTCGCTTCAAAACAAATATCGCCCGTTTCCCCACTTCATCTCACGCGCCGCACTGCCTTTCCGGGTTGCCATGGATACAGGTAGCCCATAAGCTCCTTCAATGGGAGGCTTGAGTTTGAACTTTTCCTACGCATCGTATATAATCGCCGTGTACGTTTCTGAGCGCGGAGAGAGAGAAGTCACTGTTCTGATAACCCGGAGAAGAAATGATGAGTTTCTTTTCCACAGTAATCATTGGATTGGAGGCTTAGCTTTTGTGGCGACGCTGAATCCACAAACAAATGGTCCAATTACGGTCATGAGCAGAATGGAAGTGCATCCGTCTCCATGCAGATAATTGAAGCATTGGCCATGGTGTGACGCTCACTGTTTACCGATTTTCGAATGTCGGGGTAAAGACATGTTTTGGAGCCTGCTTCTGCCGAGACAAAACGTTCTCACTGTATATATAGGCCTCTCATCGGTTAACATTTAATGGGGCCTTATGACTGGCACCTGTCAACCTCACTCTCTGGATCCATCAAGTGGGAAAACTTTACGTGCGGGTCTGCAGGCGCACTGAAGTAGAAAACGATTACGAAGAAAAGTAGTAATGATAATGTCTGGCTTCACTGGAAATGGTTTGCGACGTTACTGGCATTTACTAAAAGGAGCAGCAAAATGAATCAAATCTGAATCATCATTTTGACCTTTCGTAATGCACTACACAATATGTAAGAGCCTCGTATTTGATAATTACAGCATGTTCATGGCCACCACAGAGTCCAGATTCTTCAGCACATTGAGATCTTGGTGGACAAGGCACTGTATAACCAGGAAAGTCCCACTGACCCCAGAGGGTAACCTATTGACCTACTGGATTAGAGGGTCAGCGGGGTAAGTTTAGCTTTAACCCTGGGTACTACAAAGCTGGATAACTTTCTAGCAGGATAGATCTCCATGGAAACATGCCCTTAGCTCATAACCTGCTCTGGACCAGGTCTTTGAGAATCCTCCACTTGAGCAGAGAAGTCCTTTATTTGAAAGCACGCATGCAGCGACATCGTGTTGTAATTTTACAACAGATGTGGCTGACGCAGATTTTAGATGACTACATGAAAAACGAAATATTTCTCGTACACATAATAGTGCGCGTGTGCATTTAAGTTGTAATAGAAATTGTTCAATCCTGACCCGCAAAAGTGTGTGCAGTACTATTAAGCTCAATATAAAAGTGAAATAGCTTTTTATTAACTTTAATAATGAGCATTGCTTGTAACCCTCTTATAAGCGGTACACAGTTGAAAGCAAATAGATTTATTTACAACTACCTTAACATGCAGCTGCCTTTCAGCTAATATTTTCAGATTAAAGCCTTGTCTGCATAGACGCATGCGCACAAATGTGAGCCCTCTCTCACTGAATCTCTATTCATTTGAATCGCATTTACTTTGACATCCACCACCTGGCTACTGTGGAGTGATGATGAAATACCTCCCCACAAACACGGAAATTGCCCTACTTTTCCTGCGTGGGCCAGTATGAGCCCACTTAATACTCTCTCTACACCTCTGCATTCAAAGCCACGCGGCCAACGTGCTCGGTCTAAGCTGACATGTACAGTATATTAACCCATATATCAAAGGCGTCATCGCTATTGACCACAAAAATTCACTTTAATCCGATTTCTAACCAGCTCAGAGTGAGCGGTTCGCTATCCCAGAGCGGAGGCAAATCCTTTTTGTGATGTCAGCGTTCATCTTCACCTGTGCATTACCCGGATAAGGCAGAAAGGATGGAAACGAGTGAACTCATGAATAACACCAGCCATATAGGACAGGAAGAGTCAAGGCAAATGTGGATTTCTGCAATAATATCAAAGCTTAAACTCAGTTACTCTCAATATAAAGCACTGCTCTGCGTCACAAAAGTATGAGGGAAAAGAGGACGAATAGCAATGATTTTAGGCAGGTAAGCGCTCACTGGTATACAGCAGTTTTCTATTGTACAAAGGTTTAAAATCCAAGAGACTTTCCTGTGTTTTTATGGTTTGCAAACTGAGACTCCTCGTTGCTTAACCTAAAATCTGCGCTGATCTTGTTAAATGGGCACTTTTCTGCATTATGGAGAGAGTTCCATTGGCATAAAACCAGAGGAACTGGGAAAAAAAGTAAACAACAATGGCATATGGCTATGAACTGAAAGTATTTAAATAAAAGCATTAAGTGTTCCAAGTTTCCCCACTCAAAGGTCAATAGTCATTTTCTGCCATACGAGGGATTTTCAAATATTGTCAACTGGACTGGGTTAATTGACTTGAGTCGTACGTCTATTTAAACTCCTGAGGGGAGTGGTTAGGACTGTCTTTAGTCCACCTACTGCACTTGTTTATAGTTTCACTTCACAGAATATTCAAATTAGGCAAGGCAAACTTTATTTATACCACGCATTTCATACACAAGGCAACTCAATGCGCCTATATATAATAAATGCCTGCGTATAATAAATGGACTACATTTGAATTAGCAGCATCTCTTTTCTTCTCTTAGTAAGCAACAGCTACCAAGTTATTTAATTTTGTTCTTCGAATGTTTGCAGACTACGGCCTTTATCTGTGTGGCCTTTTTTGCTATTCTTTCTTAACTACCCGAACACGTGTAGACCAGAAAAAAAGCTTCCAACCTTGCGTTGGCTAACCCTTGAAAATTGTACAGTATGTTGAGTAATGTACCAAAGACTTCAAAGACCCTGAGCTACAATACAAGGTTAAATTATAAATAAGTGCTGACATGCGATAAAACATCATTCTCTACAGGAACTATACGGCTGGCCCCGCTTCAGAAGTTGAACATCTGCAGCCTATGTGTAACGTCCTTCACACCCGATGCCCCTCACGTAAGTGCGAGAGATTGTTGGAAAGAACATTTATTGTGTGCGTGCTCCAATATAGGAGAAATAATAGTGCACAGCATGGTCATAGATTCACCAGTCGAGTATGAAGCCCGGCCTCGTCGCTGAAATGTGAACGGATTGGCTCGTACTTTTGGAAAAGCATAGATGTGGGTAAAAAAAATCTATAGAAACCCAGAATTGATTTTGGGAGGTTTGTTTTCTCCTTGACTTCCAATAAAAGATTGCATTCCAAACCCAATGTCTGATGCGTCTTCACATGGGCCACCGGGAGTGCAATGTTGGCCATATGAGCTGACATCAACAGCAGTGAGCCATCAGTCAAGCAGCAGCCGGGCCGAGGCGCGGTTCCGGCTAAGTCACCGGGTGCACGGTGGGATTGCGAGTATTAAAAGTGCGTCGTGCCGAGAATCAAATCAAGTGGATAAATTCACAGCTGGAATGGTAAGTGCTCCACGCCTGAGAGCAATCAATCATAGAAAATCGCTGTAAAAAGTCTATTCTTTAATCTCATCCCGATGGACGGCAGGCCTGGGACGGATAACCGGAGTGACAAAAATACCAATGAGATTCATATTAGCAGATAAAAGCGCTAGGCTCATCAATCGTCTCATGATACGGGGACAAGGAAAGACTTTCTTCAAAACAAGGAAAGCTCCAGAGAGGCTCTTTTGAATATCGCGAGCCACTGAGGAGCGGCAGATAATTTCCAAACAGAAAGATAAAAAGAGAAGGGAAAGGTGCCAAAATATTTTTCATGATTAACTTTTTTGATGATCATCACAGAACCTTTGAAATAGAGAACAACACTTATTATTTATCGGGAGACTCTCATTTTGATGATAACTAACGGGCTTCTTGCAGAACATCTGGCGAGTTCCGACTGACTTTGTAAATGATCATTGTTTCCTGCCCGTGTTCTTTTCCAACGGGGAGCTGGCAGAGTCTCGCATAAATAATTGTAAAAGTTTTCACTCCCCGAAGAAATAACATGGGGGTCGTAAACAGCTACACCTCTCTTGGAGGAAAACAGCTGGAATATCCTGTACCCAAGCAAGGAGTTTTCCCCTTAAACATGTCGGATTCCCAGTGCAACGTCTTATTCGTAACATTGAATTTGGGCGCTGCTTCGGGTCACAGAAGCTTCATGCCCAAAACGCTAACTGTTCCTCCACACAATTCAGGTTGACGACTCCAGATCCATGTCTTTGTCCACATTCACACACGGTCCGTTGCCTCACAAAGGTTTTGATTGCCCGTCTATTGTGAGCCTTGGAGAATGGAGTCTATCGTCCAACAGTAAGATGCACGCATGGGGTTGGGGTTGGGGGGGGGCACTCTTACTGCTGCCCCTTTTTTCCGTCAAACGCACAGCCAAGCGCAACTACCTGAGGCGGGGTTCTGTGAGGGGACTGCTTTATCCCGGAGCCATCTCGCTTTGTGTATAGTGGCCATTCCAGGGAGCGCACAAAGACATTGGAGAGGAGAATAAGCCATGCATTCAGCGGGGTAGGACGCGGAGTAATGCTACCAGCTAGATAAAAGCGGCGGCGACAGAGAAGACACGGGGAGAGCCGATTAAAGTAGAGCCCGGAGCCGCACTCTCAGAATGGACCTAAATGCTTACAATTGAGCCAATTTGTTTACATGAGGAGCATTGAGCGTGAAAGAGACATCCACCAGGATTTGTGGGAGTTCCAGTAAGACGAGCTACTCCTATGTTATGCTTAAAGGACTAGCTGGCAATAAATAATAATAAACACCTGACAGGCTACTATAACTTTCTAATAATAAATAAAGAAAAACACAATGAGCTAGCAGGATGTAAACTTTACAATAAAGTTAGCTTGTTCATTTTGTCTTATTTGTTTACTTTGCGACAGAATTAACAGGAAAAAGGCACATATTTAATGTCTTCAGATTTGCCAACATTTAATCAAACAGAGGAAAGATAATTGGACAAAAAACGTGAAACATTAAGGCAAAAAAAAGTTGTCAATTTCAGCTAAAACTGCAGCTGAACATGTTTTAGACTATCATTTTGGTATTTTTAAAGAACTTCAACAGTAAAAAATCATCATTTTCCAATACATTAACATTTAATGCCAGTTTGAATCACATTTCATGCTTTTAAATGACATTTTGGCAAAATTCATTTCAAAACTTAATGACTTTAATGCCCCGCGGAAACCCTGACTAACTGAGGGCGGGTAAAAGTAGACATCACGACATGTTCAATTCTCTTTTTGTCTGCAACATTCAATATGCATACAAAAAAAGCTTCTTAAAACTGTTATTCTGATGCAAGATTCTTCATTTTTGTGAAAATACAGTTGTTCAAATCCTACAGGCTGCCAATTTGGGAGTGTGAAAGTTGTGCTAAATTGCTATTCAGTGCGTTTTATTTGGGACCAATGAGTAGTGAGTGCACCGGGGGAGCAGCGTGCGAACACTCTTCTTCTGCCAGACCTTCGAAAAGGAAGCGGCAGTGTCATGATTAAGTACAAAAAAAAAAGTATGGTTTAAGAACGGAGCTGCAAGTCATGGCTAGAACCTTGGTGCAAAGTCAACATCATCCTTTGCCGTATAGACCGCGTATCATCATCGCGTTGCAGGAGCTCGTGTCTAGTCCTATTCCTCTGATTGACGGGCGAAGGCCGGTGCGCAGAGACGGGGCCCCCCATTACCCACACAGCCGGCAAAAGGACATGCACTGCAGCCGTAATGATACATTTAAGTCAAGGGGGGTTGGGGGGGGCTCTCCGCGGTGAGGAAGAGCCGGGAGCAGCCAGCCGGGCCCGTACAGCCATCCATCCTTCCCAATCATCGGCTCCACTAGGGAGCGCTTCCAAATCTCCACTCGTCCCACCGAGGCTCCATTAGCTAATTGTGTTACAGTAAACATGAAGGAACGGATCGATTACCGCTGCGCCAGATAAACAAGCTTAGTTTGCGAGGGGGTGCGTCAATGCGCGTATTGTGGCTAGAGGGGGGGGTGAAGACGCGATGGACCAATCACTTACCTGTTATTCAAATTCCTCTGGGGGAGCAGGTGTGGATGGGTAATAATGGAATGTCTCCCCGCTGCAAATATTAAAGGGTTTGATTCATCATTTATACGATAATTGATTACCGTGAGTAGGCTGTCGGGCTCACACGCAATGCCTTTGGATTTTACCGTCTTAATTAATAGCAACTATGAAAAACACAATTAGGAGCTGTGGATGTGCGCGCCGCCACATTAATCTACTCAAATGAAATCCAATACGACACACCGAGCCTCACAGATCAAACCGGGCGATGCCTCATCTTGCCGTCATGGCGTCTCCGTGGCAATATTTCCCCTGGACACAAAAGTCAACTCGTGATCTGCGCCCCCCCCCCCCCCCCCCCCCCTTTCTGACAGCGCATCGGTGTTTTTCCCGACATCACGATTTTGATGCGGCCGAGGATTCCGTATTTTGAGCAGAGGGTTATTGTTTTTATGTACAAAGCGGGCAATGCGGGCGCGCGGGAAAGATGTGCAAACCGGAGCTGGCAACCGGCGTTTATCTCCGCTGAGCGTGTTTAGAGGAGCCGCCACCCAAGCCAATCCCACCGGGTCTTGTTTGGAATAAAAAGTAGTTATGGCCAACACGGTCTGAATTCCAAGTACTTGCCTGCCAGTGTGAGCGATACAGTGTGTAGGTTTGGAAAAAAATAAAAGAATACGAGAAGGATTAAAAGAAAAAAAAAAAAAACGCTATCAATTTATTTTATCTTTCCTCCATTTCGTTTACGTTCCGAGAAAACAAAAAAGGCACAACCTGGGGACGAACTTTCAATCTCCCTAGTGGTATTATTTTTTTTGGGGAAAAGTTCAGACTACTCTGGCCTCAGCATAATAACTACTTAAAAGCAGTTTGCCAGCCAAACAACCCAGGCTCAGTGGGGCGCTGCGCTATCAGATTAGAACAGCTTTCAAATCAGCATTTTCTTATGTAAATGCTGGCTGTGAAGTTGTCGTTAGTATTCACCAACTCGGCAGGCCCTAGAGGGGAACATAAGCCACCCGGTCGCGCCACGCTGCGACTCGCGGATTCTGGGAAGCCATTGATCGCTGCCAAAAGCCATTAGGATCAATACTGTCACTGTTTAAAGTCAGCTTGTCGACCCCTAAAAGTGCTGTATCATTAGCCGAGGCCACGGAAATGGAGCCACAAGCGACGGAACTTTACTACACCCGCGAAAACCTGTCTACAGCTCATTGCGGATTTGTTTGTTTTTGTCGTGCCGTCGCTTCTCCAGACACCTCCTGTTTAATTGCGGACGGGCAATGTAGTGGCTCTGAAAATGGGGCCATGTCTGTGAGCTATGCAAACAGAGCCAAACGCCACAGCGCTGACAGCATTAAGAAGGGCCTAATGATCCCTGCACTTGTGTTTGTACACCCGCCGTCCTGTAATGTTTGACTGGCTCAAGTTCCAGCAAACTGTACAGTTTCATCAGTCTCCCGGCAGGGTTTCGATTCACGTTGCTCATATGGAGTCGGTGACGTCGCTCCCATATAGGCCAGCTCCAATTATTCTTCCTACACTGTTATGTACAGCTAAAAATAAAGAGTAATTGAAGGGCTCGTGTGCAGGGAGGAAACGAACAGGCTGATTGCAAAAAATACATGGGGGAAACATCGCCGGAGAAAGTGTATACTCGGTGCACCAAACGCAGTGTGTGATCTTAATCATGGCATAAATGCGTATCCCACGGCTACGGCGCTCACAGCAAGCGTCTTGCTTATTGTTGAGTGACAGATTTATTTAGAGTGAGTTATTATTAGCCCGTCAGTACAACCCAAACAAATATTAAACAAGAGCCGGGTCTGATGCATGCAACATTTGAACAGACTGTTTGGGAAACATGAAACTCTTTTTTTCACAGAGACGGATGAGCGATGAACACAAACAGACTGAACGGTTTGCGAGAAAAAAACCACGTATGGCCCACCCTTATGTATTACATTACATGTTGACCCACACTATCTGGTTACAGTTAAAAGACATGAATTCATAGCAAAGGAATATGGGTGGAGCACTTAAGATCTGGGACACATCTTTTGGTTATGAACAAGAAACAGTAGGTAAAATAGAGGAAGGAGTAGCACAATTCTTTCTACAGAGGGAGAGGTGGTGTAGATGGTAGAGTGGGTTGTCTCATGATCAGAAGGTTGGAGGTTCAAATCCCAGCTGCCGCAAGTGCAGACTGTTGTCGTCCCACTTCACCCACCTTGCCTCTAGTGTCTGCGTACATTGGTCCGTGAATGACAGTGTGAATGGGTGAGTGGTTCCTTGCTGTAAAGCGCTTTGGGCCTAATGAAGGTAGAAAAGCGCTTCGTGAGTTGAGTCCAGTCACCATACGAAGCAATGAAGTGCGAAAGAAAGGAACAAAAACAGCTGCTACAATGTTAGCCACACGAGGTAAGGAGACAAAGAGGTCAAAGTTGAGATAAGACGTCACAACAGTTAACTTAAAACATGTCTAATACAAGTTTATAATATCAAAAGTAGCTACGTTTAGCCTATTGATTCTAGAAAACTGGTGAAAGGTTAAGAAGCGAGTTACTTTACCTCTCACAAATAGGATTAGCTGTTTGTACAGAATGGGCTTTAGGACTGGCTTCCTTTCATGCTTAAGCCTGCAGCGAGGACTGCGCTGAGTGGCAGGTTATGTGCTTATGATGATCCACTTTGATGTGAAGAAACGAAATTTCTCCCCAAACCACTTTTTATCTCTTCAGCAGAAGGACACTGGCAGATGTAAAGCTGGCAGACGCCGGGATGCGCTCAGCCGAACGCACAAATGCGGTGAATCAGACAAGGATTTAAGTGGCATTTCCTGATGTTATGCTAGCTCCAGATGCAGTTGGCAAACTTTTAAAGTGTCTGGTGTCTGATCAAGCCAGTCAAAAGTAAACTATTTGAACTGGGCGGGCTCTTACAGTTTGTATTAGCATGAATATTTAGCGCAGATGTCTCTAGATTCTGTTCGGTCTACCATGGCATTACAGGAAAGCAATATTCATTCTAATATGCTGAAAATGTCAATGCAAGAGACAGTATAATAAAGGATTAAAAATAGTACGAGAGAAGGCAATATTTCATTTATGTAAAGTTACCTCGTTTCCACACGTTTTTCTTACATCCCAGAAACCACAATAACTCTACACGTTTTACCCATGGACATTCTCTGCATAATCTCGACGATACATCATCCAAGGCTCCCATTCCCCCACCTGCACTGCGCTCCATATATCTCCTGTCCCGGGCCGACTTCATTTGCCCCTGTCTCCTTCCCTCATAGCGTCCTTACGTAACAGGCAGACAGTGTGGCGTGGGGGGGGAAAGGCACTGTACCCTTCATTGGAGGAGAGTGTATCCCTGCCTGTCCCAAAGGAGGGCTGGAAAATGATCTCTCCATGCTTCTGATAAATAACACTGTGCACTGAGCCGCACAATAAGTGGTCCATGCCTCCAATGTGGTCGCAGAGCAATCTTCCAGGGTACAGTGGGTTCGGAAAGTGAGCACCATTTTATTTTAATCTGATGCTGTGATGTACCGTAACTTGCAAACACTACAGCTGGTTTTAACTGGAGTCAGGCTGAGAACGCAGCTAATGCAACACTAACACTGACTGGGGAGGCTCTGAAGGAACTCAGAATCTTCAGGGAACTCCCAAAAGGACTGTTGATGGCATCATCTGGCATTTAGGGAGGGGAACTTTGGGGAAATCGTGGTGTGTAGTTCCACGGCAGGAGGCTAACGCTAACTTACAGTAGGACTGACTTTGTTTACGTGGTGAATCTAATATCACCAAGTAATTAAGAGTCCAGGAGTCAAAGTTGTTTGCCCAGGACCAATGTTAGGGTGTAACATTGTCCAGTGCAAACAACTGCACTTTGGTCCCGTTAATATCTGTTTGCCAAAGCCGTTTGCCAAACGGCAAGTTTGCCAAAGCCGTTTTTGTAGCCATTGTATTTTGCTTTTATCGTCCAGGGCCTGATATTAATAAATAACTCCCAAACTGGCGCAGTGAATGTCTGATATCTTTTTCCAGGAAAAACATCCAACATCTCAGTCGAAAGTGCAGTTCCAGAAACAGCAACACTACTGCACAGAGCTCTCAGGTCTCTGGTAGAGGACCCGAGCTCGGACGGACGAGACTTTTTCTCCACTGCAGGGAAAGCGTGTTTTTATGTGGGTTGGATGGAGGTTCTTTAGACTAATTAAAATGTTTAAATCCGCTGAGCTGTTCGGTTACTTTAGCGTTTGTCTGTTGGCAACAACAACAGCAACAACAACACGCTTACCGTTGGCTTTTTATTCTCATATGGCTCATGCTTTTTCTTGCTGCCAAGGCCAGAAATGCAAAGGATTACAATAACTATCCTCTTTTTTGCTTAAGTTAGCATTTCAAACATCGACGCATGGCAAAACAGAAACAGCTATTGCTCGTTAATGCAATTTATCGTCGGAGATCCTTAGGGGTAAATATTTGTGGATATTTTCCGGAACTGTAACTGATGTCATTGATGGGAGTAGTGCCGTCAGCCATTATGCAAACTGCAGCAAGCATCTCAAAAGCAACATTATTATTTGTCCCCTCCTGGACACCCAAATGATCGTGGGAGCTCTGTTGTCAGGCACTTTGTGCCCCTGGTAGGGTCTCCCATGGCAAACAGGTCCTATGTGACGGGTCAGACAAAGAGTGGTTCAGAAGCCCTTTATGAGAGACCAACAGGCCCGGTTAATCGTGAGGCCGTCCTCCCGTGGACCCACCACCTGAAGGAGGAGCCATAGGGGCTGGTACAATGTGATCCCACGACCCGGCAATGGACAAGTGGAAGAAGATGGATGGATGGATGGATGGATGGATGGATGGATGGATGGATATTATTAGAGTTGTGTGTGTTCGAACATTTATCAGAGATCTTGGTAAAAAGACCAGAGGTGCATTTTTGTACCTGTCACTTGCATGCAAAGTTTTACTTTTAGGGTCTTTTCCCAGTGAAATTAATTTTGAACTATCAAAAGTTTCCATCAATAGACAGCATAATAAGTTCCAACTTGTGCATTCAATACCGGAAGCTATTTTTGAAGTGCTTTATCTAAATACTGTAAGAGCAATTTCTTTTTTTTTACAATGCCGACTTTCCTGCCTTATGGAAAACTATCTTTCTGAACTCTACATAATTGGAATGCATACCCATGGTCACCTCTTTTTGCATTCTCTCCAGTTCATTCCCCCCGCTTTATGAATCAGTGCATTAGCGTCCAGGTGCATTTCCCCCGAGAATGGCTTCCTCGTCCCATCACTTAGGCGAAGTCTGTGCGCACATTCCGGAGCGCACGGTTCGCGCTAAATGGTGCAGGTGCATACGGCGTGGCAACTGACATTTGGCTCGTAACGTCGCCGCGAGCAAATGATGCAACCGCAGTGCAGCGAGAAACGAGGTCAAATTATCGGCGGGAGCGTTAGCAGAAGGTGTAGTGTGACCCTCCGCATCAGTCATGACTAAGCAAATTACCTGCTCCCCGTCTATTTATAGGCAAAGTGGTTTTGTTTTGCTGCGCAGAGCTGGAGGCGCAGGAGGCAGTATTTATTAAGCGGAAGAGTGGTGCTATTTAGATGCTTGAAAACAAAATAGTTTCCGAAAAGTGAATTAACTGCGGTCGAGGGACTGGAGAGATTCGGCAGTTTTGGAAGCAATCAGTGATCATGGGGCAGGCAGTGGCTCAGTGGTAGACGACAAACTTGATGATTTCCTTGACCTTGCCTTGAATGAATGGGGTGTGAATGAGAGGTTTTGGCATCGGCGCCTTTGCTAGCCCGGCTTATAAACACAAGAGTATAGCGTGACTCGAGTGTAGCACTTTAGGAAACTTGGCAATATCGTAAAGTGCAATGAACACATCCATCAATCTGCCGAACACAACTGGAGCTGAATCATGATTGAGATCGAGGCCTGTCACGATAACAGAATTTCCAAAGAAGTTCGATATATTGATTCACAAAAATATTATTGAAGGCCTTAACCCCCACTTTAACGCAGCACATTTTCTCTAGTATGACTTTACCCAAAGAGCTTCTTACAGCCTACAAGCCAGTGTAACACTTCATTTGAAAGCTAAGACCTACAAAACCAATGTTTTTTCTTTGTTGTGTTTCCACGCGTTGTTGCCGTGTTGCTGTCACTTTTTCGTCGCTTTTTTGTCATGTTTTTGCTGCTTTTTTGTAACTTTACTGTGGTCTTTTTTGTTCCTTCTTCATCACTTTTTTTGGTTGCATTTTTGCTTGTTTGACACATTTTTGGTGCATTTTCGTCTTTGTTTACGTCTCGTTTTGGTCCCTTTTTTTTTTTTTTTTTTTTTTTTAAAGCTTTTAGATTTGAGTAATGCCTTGATACCTGGATAATAACTGGAGGAAATGTGCTTGGTTATGGTGGGGGTTAAGAGGTTAATGCCATAGAAACTACCTCTAAAGCTTAAGGCGAAACTCAGTAACTCATGCCCCTAGAGGCCATAAGCGCCACTGCAGGTGTTGTAGCATGGTTTTTTTATACTCATTAATTGTCCGTGAGAGTAAATACTACGCTGACAGAAAAGACAAAAGGGAGAGAGGGATATTGTACATTGTGCCACAACTCAATGACACAATGGAGATCAGACTTGGCTGTAAATACTGCTAAAGTGGCGCTAGCCCACAGTTAGCTTTGCCTGCTAGCCTGTTAGCTTCTTCTTCGTGATTCTATTAGTGTGTATTGCGCCTCCGTCCTGGTGCAGATAAAAGTTGCAATTGTGGTTTTCTGGCCAGAGACACCAGGGGGAGATGAAAGACTTGTATTATTTGTATTACCCCCAGAAGGACCACGAAAAGGATTTATTAAGGTAAACAAGTTACTTTGTTCTTCTTTAAAAATGACAGTATAGGTTTGTTTGAAATCTTGATCTTTGAATATCCCGCAATGAACAAAAATTACAATGAAATAACATGAATAAAGTATAACATTAGAAAAAAATGCAAATAGGTGTAGAGACGATGAATACTGAGCCCAAAATGTATTGTTTATCTGTCAATTTATTTAATGATGAAATTATTGTGATAACCCTATTTGAGTGACTAAGCACAAGGCGGGGCCACAGTAGTGAAATGGTCAAAGCGTTTGTTCGTCTGTTCTGGGAATTGCAAGGCTGCCGGTTCAAGCTCCTCTTGAGCACATATGGTCATTCTGTCCCTGGATAAGCCACTCTCTCTTGTCTAAGCGTGGCTTGTTGCGACATGAGCAAAAAAAAAAAGTCAGTTCATCGTGCAGCTGGTTTGTTGTTTGTTGTGGCAAAAGGGCAGCAGAAAAAAAAAATGTAAAGTCAAGCTTCAAAGCTTCTGTGAAAGCTTTACAAATGATAAACAGAGCATTTCACAATTAAAATGTGCTATAAGTCGCAGTGCACCTAAAGAATACCATGAAAAACATGCCCTTAGAACTGAATTCATTTGTTTTGGCATTTGGCTGAGGAGCACTGGGGGGAGAACCATATACAGGAAGCATTTATTTTAGCCCGAGGGAGTAATTTGAATTAGAATTGGATGTGTTCTTTGCGTAGGACATACAGAGGCGAGGTGTATGGCAGATATGCAGGCCCTCGCATCTGCTGGCGTTTTGATATTCCTGCAGCGTGTCGCATTGTGGCTGGGTGTTAAAGACGAACCACTCCACATTAGCGCAGTTTTGAATATCAATGATCCCCGTCATCGTCAGAAGCTCGCCATGAAAGGTCACGTCACTCCCTTCTGAGAACAAACTTTACACTGTCGCTCAACACGGCGCAGGCTCCGGAGTCCGGTCCAGTAGTTCTGTTCCTTCTGCACAAAGACAGAGGGTGAAGAGTGGACCAATAAACCCAGAGGCATCGATAAAAAGTCACAGAGAGCTTGTAAAGCCAACTTTGCAGACTGCTGTGACTTTTGGGGAAGAACGTGTCACGCAGTTGAGGTTACAGAGTTATCTATAGCTTCTGTGTCTAAAGGTTACAGTCAGTTCTCCAAAAGTGTGTTTTTAAAATAGTACGTTAGATGAGGAAAGCATACAGTTGCATTTTGAACATGGTGGTATTGTCTCGAGATAATTGCTCATGAAAGTATAACAGTTAAGGCTTGAACCACCTGCAAATGGACACATTGTGATGGAAGCAGTAGTAATAGTAGGAGTAATACATTTGTTGTATCCCTTTAAAAGTGACTATTTTTGGTAATTTCCGCACACTTTAAATATGGCCTCCCTGCTGCACATCAGTAAGGTAAATAAGCATGTAGCCACTCAGAGGAGATCACCCTACATCACAGATCCCACTACTGTGGTATTTGACCAATCAGAAGTGCTCTCAACTTCCTTTTCTGTCTGAAAAAGACTGAAGTCTGGCTAAATTCACGATACATTTCTTTACATAACTTGAAAACTAACCACGGTAAGTTGATGAAACTCACATTTTATTGGTGAATAATTGTGCTAAGTGATGATATATGTGTTAGTTTTGGGGGACGTAGTGAAATAAGTGAAATTACAGCATGAAAAAGGCAGGCACCATATTTGATCATACTATGATCGTTCACTATGTTTTTATGTTGCCAAAGTTTATTTTTAGTAAAATGTTTAGGAAAACAATATTGGAGGTGACTGACACCGCCCTCTGCACGTAAAGCACAATCACATTACAAAAACTCTTGCCTATGACAGGTGTGATCATTAAAACATCAATAACACAAAACACAACGTCTCCTGAATACCAGCAAGTACTGTATATTTTATAAACCTTTGTATTTTTTTCTTTTTACCATTTTAAGGCAAGGAACCAAATGTGGTAACTTCGCTCACATTGCTTTTTTGCGTGATAATGAAAATGTTTGAAAAATGTTACAACAGAATTAAACTTGTGTTATGTCCCCCCAATAAAACTAAAACAAGTACTTCAATGAGTGCCTTTTACAGGGTTATTTTTATTAGTTAATACAGTTAAATTCTGCAGTATTTCTGATCTGTTTAAAACATGATCACGCACCTTTGTACCCAAACGTAAACTAATAATCTTTAAAGAATTGAACCCAGTCCAGATAACAACATGTGAAAACCTTTGCTGCAATGGAAAACTCAACTTGCAGAAGCTCGAAAAACGAAAGACATGTAACCAGCCTTCATGTGACAATTTTTCAAATTAAAAAAGTATTCTGCTGTAAAAGTTACATATCTGTGAATAATGTCCTCTATTGAACACGACTGCCATTGCTAAAATATCCACGTGTGCAACTGAACTCTATTTAAAATGTATTCAAGTCAGGCAGAAGAACTAACCAGTCCATTTCCCTCGGTGACTCCGTGGCCTAATGATGCTATTCAGCAAAGAGTAAACAACCGTTTGAGAAAAATAAATACCATACATACAAGGCATCGAGTTGTGTTTTTCTTAATAGGCAGTCTCTGGTGTCGTGACCCAAAATTAAACCATATTTTGAGACAGAAGTGGGGCACCCAAATGAGAGGGAAAACACGACGGACGGATACCAAAACAACTGCCTTCACCCACTCTCCACTACATTTACAGTTTCTCCGATACTAAAGTTTGAGTGGAACAAAACAGAAGCTAAATATGAAAGAGCGCAGCTATTTCAACTTTCAACCAAGCAAAAAGTAAACAATCGCATTCCCAGTTTTGGATAACCCTGTCAGTACCCTGAGGAAGTCTCTCCATTAGTCTTCATGAGGACGTGAGACAGGCCTCAACTCTGACAATGTTCAAATCCAGGCTGAAAACAGTTCTTTTTACCGATGCATATGACTGAAAGTATTTTATCTGCACTCTCGCCTTTTACTGTAATTGTTTAATTTTATGTTGATGTTTTTTATTGATTCTATTTGTTTTCTTGTATTTATGCAACTGTGAAGCACTTTGAATTGCCTTGTGTATGAATTGTGCTCTACAAATAAACTTGCCTTGCCTTGCCTTGCCTTGCCTTGCCTTGCCATAAGAAAGTGACATTTATTTGCACAAAAACATGAATCCGATGACCAATATTGAAGACGCTCTTGTAAAAGTACTTCTGAATGAATGTTTTGACCCTAATTAGTGGGATTGAGGAGAGTTCGCCAAGCAAATAGAGGTCCAGACTGTGAGAGCTGCCACTCACTGGTAAGATTAACCTGCCTGCCAAGTGTGAACCATCTCTCATTATTCTCTCTCATTTCCAAAAGTGCATTCTCTTTGCGAATAAAAATGAGACTATTCTGTGACTATATTATGAATTATCTTTTTTTAATCACCAGAAGAACACAGATATATTCATGATTTAGCTGAAAATGTGACCTTTTGTGATGTTTATTGTCGCTCCTTGGGCTCAGGATGTGAAACGCTGGAATTTCCTAAACTATTGCCCTAAAACCATACTGTACCAATGGGCCATGGGTAAGAGGTTTATGGGGCTTTCCCGCTTCTAATTTCACTGATGTTCTGTAAAAAACAAATGGCCTCTTCACTGCTGTAAAACTGTTATCAGTATTCACAACATGAGTAACCCACCAAGTTAAGACATGAGTAGGCAAACATGAAAACCTGTTATATGTAATTGAAAAATGTACTTAAAATGATCACTTACGATGGAAAACTATGATGATACAATGTTGTTTTTGCTTCTGCTTTCGTCGGTGCATATTTCCGTCTCTCTGCTCATCTTGCTTTCCTTCCACCTCTGCCTAAAACTCCCAGCCTCATATTTACCCGCGCCTTCATGGGCAGAAAAAGTCTGTCACACTCGGGAATGGGCCAATTATGTGAGGATTCTCAAGTCCATTCTGAGGGAAAAACACTTTATATAAAGTACATATTCCTGTATTTACTGTGGAATTGGCATGATAATGGTTTTCTCAAATGCGAAATAGCGGCTTTTGCTAAATAGACCAGACAGCAGCAGGGCGCATTGGTAATAGACGGAGAAGGCGAGAGTTTAGAAGAACCACCTCAATTTGAATGAGGCTGCCCATGCATAGGATTGTGCCACAAGTGATTTGTACAGTTAGATTCTGGCACCCACTTGTCTATCAGGTTTACAAGAGCTGACAGCTCCCTGTCAATACCTGGCAACCCGCTTTTTGGAAGCTTTCACAGAAAACAAATGCAAAAGAAGCCATACTAGACTGAAAATTAATAAAAAACTGAGATGTTGTATATGTAACGTTTGCTGTTTTTGCTTCTTGCATCACCCTAATGGAAGACGGTAAACAAATTCTACATAATAAAGGGCTTAAATACATTTTCCAATTGTGCATAATTGTCTTCCCCTTTATCATAAAAAACCCACAATATTTGTAAGTTTAATTAACCTCCATAAAATGTAATAAGCACAAATCAAGACACAGCAGGTGAAAACATTGATTTTTCAAGCAGCTTCCATTCCATTTAAGCTAGTTTTTCCCCTTAACATCATAGTGTAATGTCAGAGTAAAAAAAGACCCTTTGCGATGCTTATTTTATGACGTTTTGTAGTGAGTCGGAGATTTAAAAACATTGCATCGCACCGGCTGGTTTCCCACGATTGTTCATTTACATATTAATATGATAATACTGAAATACAGCATTTGTTATCCACGTGTGGCAGGAAAGGCGACTGAGATAACACGGTAATCAGGGCCACTGCTCGCGGTCTTGGTGCCCTAAGCAGAAATGTTTGGCCAACTTACAAGCACCATCCAGGGCCTCAAGTGCCTCTCTTGCCTCCGGCCGCAGTAGTGCCTGCATAGGGCTCTGACTATGATTCATCATGGATGCTGCCCGTGTGCCACTTGCTGATGGCCGTTTTGAACACACGCCACCTCTCCTGGTCTCCACAGTCGCCATGATGTTTATGAGCACACATTTTCTACGCTCGCCTGCGGCTCCAGCTCTGCCGTTCGCCTTCAGTACGCCAAGCTGACCGTACTCATCACCGCAACCTCACAAACAACAAAAGGGAAGCATGATGCACGTAGTGTGGTTAGAGAGACCATAGACCAATGAAATGAGTGCACATAGTGTGTCTTATATGTAAGAGAAAAAAGGGTTTGTCAACTATGAAACAAGTTGCTGTATATAGCCTTAGGAATAAAGGCAAGAGATGGATCATATGTAGAAAAAGTGCATGGGTGCACAATAAGCCTTATGGTGACTGAGAAACTGTTCATGTATAAAGTGTTTGAATGTAGGAAGTGCCTGCATTACTGTTTTGAAATGAGCCTGCCAAAAAGTCCAAATGAAGTCGTTGTTTTTCCCTTATAATGCTAAAATATTTGAATTATTTTGGCAGAAAGACCAAAGGCTCATGGTAGATTTTGTAGTTCTTGTAGAAAAAATTGTCCTATGCCTATCATTCAACCAGAGCCCGAGGGAAACCTGTCAGGAGCAGTGGGTAAGCATTAACCCACTTCTAGATCTTGGTTAAAATTACCTATTGAGTTAGACGGACATCTGGGTCAGTGTGACATGACCACCTGAGTGACAAAGGCTGCCATTTTAGCGTGGGTGAAGCTGTGGCCATCATGCCAAACGAGTGTCGTATGCCAGGTTGCAACAAATCACAAAAGCAGCGTTAGTTGTCTGAGCCTGTTCCTACAAATGCGCACTTAAGTGTATGTATTGACAACAACTTCACGATACGATGCATATCCCAATACAGAGATCACGATACGGTACGTGTCACGATTCATGTGTACAGAGTGTCCATAATCCAAGATATATTCCGTAAGAAAAAAAGGATCTTAGAGGTGCATAAAGGGAGGTTTTTATTAAGCTGAATAAGCTGTGCAATTTAAGCCTTTTATTGCCTACATGTTGTGATATGTTTTGAATAAAGACTATGATTAGACAAATATATTTGCATATCACGATACATTGTATATAGCCAATAAATCGTGAAGGCCATGTCCAAATCAATCCAATCCACTTTATTTATATAGCACATTTAAACTACAAATCGTTTCCAAAGTGCTGCACACGCAACCACAAAAAACATATAACTAAAACAAAACCAATGAGCTCTACCGCTAGATGAGTATAAAACAATAAATGAAATAAACCGTTTAAAAGAATAAATATAAATAAAACACATTAAAAACTATAATTAAGAATGAAACTCAATAAAATTAATAAAAAGAGACAGGGGACCACGCTACTTACATGGTGCTAAAAGCCAGAGAAAAACAGTGAGTCTTAAGATGAGATTTAAAGAGGGGGTATTATGCTTTTTTCAATCACACAGCACCAGTCTATATCACTCTACAATGATGATGAAACCTTCTGTTGGTCTGTAACTGCAGTAAATTAGAATAACTGCCTTGTATAAAATTGCTCTCTCAAAATGGCTGTAGCGAATGTCTTGAAATAGGCCTCTGTCTCTTTAAGAACCTCTGACCCTTTCCGACACGCCCCCTCCACACGCTGTCTGTGGCATCAGTGGGGAGGGGGTTCTGCTGAGGAGCAGTGGTTGGTTACTCGGCTGGTGACGAAAGCTCGGAGGCGTCTCCAGGAGGTGGGGGCGTTCCTAGGAGGACTCAGGCAAACCTATCCCTAAAATGGCCGCCATCAGAGTTTTTACAGATTACTCAAAAATACGTGAATGTGCCAAGGCAACACTTCAGGCATGTTTTTAATGAGGGAATGACATAATAACATGATGTAAACCTTGAAAAAGCATAATACCCCCCCTTTAAAACATTCGGCGGCTGGTGACGTACGATGTAGCCTGGCACGAGCCAGACTGATCCTCCATGTAAAGAGATATATGGGGATACAGTCTGGAACTGTACGATTTGAATCTCGCTGACTCCGGCAAAACCAGGCAGAGCCAATCATAGCACGGGAGGCGGGAGTTAATGGTGCGTCATCTTCTGAGCTAGGATTTCCCATCAACCAGTGCTCCTCAGGGCCGTAACGAAAACAGTGATGATAATGAGACAGACTTGTCGTTAAAGCCACAGCAAGAAGCTGCTCTGAGGGAACATTTACTCGACTGCACGTGTGGACTACAAACAATCATGGCGGAGGACGTGTGTCGCTTTGTGTTTGATCGGTTCACTCTCATTCAAACTGCGATCGCTAGCCCCGCCTCCAGTCTCGATTTCGAAATTGCGTCCTATTACCACAATTCCAGACTGTCTTTTATATGTATTTATAAATACATATATAAAGTCAGTCTGGCTTTTGCCAGGCTAGAACAGATGTGGAGGAGCAGAGGCTTCCACAGTTAAGGACCGACAACGGGAACGCTCTGTCCCTTCTGGTTTTACAGAACAATGGTGTTTAGTGGCAATTGAATGTGTATCCGACCAAATCGATCTAATCATTCATTAATACTTGAATGATTTTAAATCAGGCTTTGACATCATCTAAATGTGGTCAATGGGTTGACAGCTGAAAACATCTGGATTGTTGATCATTTGCGATGCCTGAATGCTATACGAAAAAATGGTTCAACAGGCTATAGAATTCTTGCAAGTTTCCCAGAGTAGTCATCTTCCTAACTGTCCAGGGGATGTATGGCCATCACTGCTTTCTATTTCTATAGTTCTATGATGTCAAATGTAAGTACAGCTAAGCCTCAGGTGTCTGTTTTTTTTTTTGGTATAAATATAACATAATGGGCTTTTTTGGTTTTGCTTTTTTTTGGTTGATCCAACCCCGGAACCTTGTAGCCATGAGGCAACGTGCTTGACATCAGATAAACCCACTTTTATAGCCTTTAGTGCACCCCGTATGTTTTTAATACCGCGCTGCCCTCACTGGTCCGACAGCCTGTCCCCAGAGCAGAGACTGTGTGAATGAAAGATGGCATTGTAAAGTGCGTGGAGCAGTTTGAACAAGATGTTTACCTGGGGACCTCTCCCATAAAGACTAACGCCTGATCCTCCCGGGCCCATGAGCACACACACACACACACACACACACACACAAACGCACACACACACGCTCACAAACAGTGCCGACACATGGTCAAAACAACAGGAGGTTATTAATGACCCGCTCCGGTCCTGCTCCAAGCACTTTTCACCTAACTGCATCCCACAAGGCGCCATCATCCCTCCCCATTCTCTGGCAATCACTTACGGACGGCACCAGCTGCCCATGTCCCCTGGTCAAATACTGGAGACACAATCTCATGGTCCCGCGCGTGGAAACCGTGGCGATTTGGGAGGGGAAGCGACAGACCTTCAATCTGTGGTTTTATCATTGGGCTGGAGCGGAGGCACTTGACAGAAAAGGAACTCTAATGGGCAAATCGTGAGGAGGCGAATCAGGTGGCTATAAATCTGCCTCTCAGGGACCCTTCACTGGAACTCCGCGGATGAGCCCGGTGATGGATAACTGCGGCGCGTAAAAGGTATTGATACGTCCGTCAGGAAATGGGGACGCGGCGCTCCATCCGGGAAAAAATGAAGGCGCGCAACAAACAGGAAGGAAGTCGGAGGAGGAGGAACAAAAGGAAGAACTGCAGTCTTTAGAAAAACATGTTGATATGCAGCCAAACAATCAGACGAACACGTTTACTTGGGCAAGGTGACCCAAGGACACAACAACAGTGTGCAATCCCAGAAGAGGCGCTCAAACTCTAATATTTTTCAGCAGGGGGGAGGTGATATGTTTATGATCCATGCGCACTTAACCCTTCAAGAAATAACTAAAGCCATCTGCTCCTTCTGAAAGTTCACTGTGATGGATAAAACTGGCATGTCACTCACTAAAGGTCAGCACACACTACACGACTTTTCTAGTCGTAAATGATTTTATATAGAATGGGGGGTCCACATTACACGATTGGATTCAGTGCGATTTTCTAACGTGTGGGGGTTCACACTTAATGACTGAGAATTATAAGAGCGAACAAATGATTCTGACAAACAGCTGATGTTTTATAACATAGCGCGTCTGTCCTCTCTACGGCTTCCAAAACTGACCCCAAATCCGCAAAGACAGGCCTGTTTGTGAGCGTGGGATAACGTGTGCGGGTCCCGATTGGTCAACGGTGTCAACAATGTCACAACACCGCAGCGCTAGGCTACTGCTACTACGAAGCTTCAACTTGGCTATAGTTCTGTCAAATGGAGATAAAAGTTGGCGACAGGAAGAAGCGGGACGTATTTCAGTGGCTTTAATAAGAAAAGGAGACGGGCGTCAACCTCAGGATGGAGGAGACAGCGGAGGAGATAGCGGGGAGACTAGCCGCCTTTAGCGGCGAGGTGAAGCTAAACAGGTCGTCTCCAAACACAGTAAGTGCCGCTAAACTCTGTTCGTGGTTGAAATGTAGCTGTAAAAGGTGGTTGTCGTGAACTTTTGGTGATATAAAGTTGTGCTGTTTCGTGTGTGGGGCTGTGGCCATGACATGAGTTGTTTGGGCCGCTGGTTTAACAGAGAAGTGAAAAGAGGAGGCGCACCCACGTGTCTTTCTACCGCCCACACTACACGACCCGACTCTGTGTGACCGCCTTCGACTAGACGCGACTCGATTAGACTCGGCACGACTGAGAATTAGAGCGAAATCGGGCATAAAAGTCGTGTAGTGTGTGCTGACCTTAAGCTCATAACAAGCGCACCACAGCGCAGTGAATCAAACTTTTTTTGCTTGGCATTATCTGACAACGTCGTGGAATAATGGCTTCAAGTGCATAAGCTGCGGCGGTAATGTATTCATGCTTCACTCACGGAGCAGTGGGCTATTTTATGCAGCTCTCACTCCCGACTTGTCCGGCTCGCAAATCAATGTCCATTAAAGCGGCTGGCACGCGCGTTCTCACCAGCGAGCTCTCCCGACATTAATTCAGATCCAGCTCAGATTCCGGGTATCTCACAGTGCGTGAAACAGCGGACAGAGGGTGTATGCTTCGGGAGGCGCTGCAGGCACACGCTCATTACAGTGACGCGGCGACCTCTGCTGACTTTCACTTCTGTGCTCGTGAAAAAGTGGACCTTGAGTTCTGCGCTTGTCTAAAGCGTTATTTATCTCGTCGAGGCTTAATGTTGTTCCATTCTGGTTCCGCCTTCAGTGTGTGGACAGCTTTTAACCTGCTTTTCTCGATTCCTTAAAACTAAGCAGAACCCTAAACTTTCCCAAGTTCAAAGTCAAAACAAACAAAGCACACTTGACACCCAATTGGCTTCCTTTGCCAAACTGTTGTATGCAGTGACATCACTTACATTCCTTCTGTACGTGATAGATACAGACGGCATCTCGTCATAGAAGGGGGCGTGGCTTCGCCGAGAGGGAAAATAGACTCTTCTAGGAAACACAGTTTTTCACACGTTTTAGCCATTTAATGGCGAAATATAAACTTATTTATCACATACAAATAAGGTCAAGTCTAAATCAGGTCCATATGAATGTTTATTCACAAAAAACAGCAGACGTAGCTATCGCTAGCATTAGCTTGATGCTAACAAGTAGCATCATGTTATCATTCTCCATTATTTATGTATTTATGGGCTGTTGAACCACTTTGCTCCTCCCCATGTCTTTGAGTCTTTATGTATTTGAAAATTATATTCATAATTCAGCATTTGTTAAAGTAATTTTTGAATAATTAGAGAAGGTTTAGATTTTTCTCCAAATTGTTTTCCCCCTTAACCGCTTTCAAACATATATGGGTAATTCCAGAGATGCCGTCTGTATCTATGCTAAAACGTACACTTCGTAAATACAGGGTTTATACAGGCAGGAGTCAAACATAATACTTTTTAATGCCACAAACACAGAAAAAAAAATCAGCGCATGATTCATTTAAGATTTGCAAACAAAATGTAAGGAAGCAAGCCTCGAACAATGAATCTGAAATGGATTTTGATCATATTTTTTTCCGTTGGGATGGAACAGCAAACCTTCCTACAGTGTTGGTGGGCGAACACTCGAGCACCGAGCTAAAAGCACAATAATAGAAGGCCAGAGTTATATTGTCTTCACAGCGGTCCGGTTTCACAGCTTCACACCTGATGGCTGCCCATTCTAACCACAGGCTTTAACGCTGTAGCACGGCGCTGGTTCACTGACTGCTGACTGAGAGCTGTTCAAGGACACAGCCTCGGATACTGTTCTGGCAGCCAACAGCGCTTTTATCGCATTTAAAGACATTATGTTCTGATGCCTCTCTATCTCTGCCACGTTATAACACTGTTTTTGTCATGACGCATGGAGGACATTCTGCCAAATAACACAGAACATTGTTGCAGTTCAAGCAGGTTTAGGGTTTTCTTTTTAAAATCATCTTGACCTGTGAAGGCCCGGCCGAACTGAAAACTATTGCCAGCTCAATCTGTCAAAACAACGGGACATTGTTTTGAATAGGTCAAATTTGATATGATTTGACAACGTAAGACTGAACTCGGCAGGGCTCATACATGAAACGTTTTATCGCGGGGGAATTTATGCTATTTGTGAGGCATGCTTTGAAGTGAAGGCAATTTGGGCGCTGAAACGATCAGGTTCCAGAGTCCAGTGACGGTGTCTGAACTTAATTTTTATATTATGCAGTATTTGGGCTTTTAAGACGACCCTTAGCCATGGTGTTTTTGTAGTATAACTTGTTTAGAAAATCCTACCCATATGTAGTTATATGCATTTATAATAAACACCAGCAGAGGGGGCACTTTAGCCTCATATTCACCGAAGGCCAGTACGGCAAAGCAAAAACTTTAGTTGTGGCCAAAAAAGAAAGAGAGGATCAGAACAAGCTTGGGGACGTTGTCTAAACTGTAAACTCTTGAAAGTCTCGATGTGACATATACCGGAGTGTGGGCTGGTGTTTTGACTGCACAAGAGGGAGACAGACGAAATACGCACTTGAAGGATTCCTGAAACATGCGAGAAAGAAGCAAAACACCACTCCTGGCCTGGTTTTGATAAGGAAACAGCGACGTACCAAAAGTAAAAAAAAAAAAAAAAAAAAAAAAAAAAAATGACATTAATCAAACTATGACGGCTGAACGAGGTTGGCAAAGTAAAGCTGCTTTATGTGAGTATGAGAGCGGGCACCTATAGGGTCAGACCGTTAACCTCTACAGCCTCGCTCTACTTAAATCCAATCAGTTCAGCAGCACAGGTCCAAGGCCAGCCCGTATACAGCAAAGGGGATGAATTCACCACACAGCAGAGACTTAACAGATGTATAAATCTTACCTCCTCTCCCGTCAGGTAGTACGCCGACAGCAGCCCGCCGACGTAGCGGATGTTCACCTCGAAGAGCGAAGCCTCCCCGTTCTGGTGAGCAAAGACAGAAATGAAAATGTAAATTAAATATCGCTTTCTGAGGATTTCCTTGTTTGATTTGAACTCGGAGAATCTGATTTCCGAGGGCACCTGGAATGCAGCATGCTAGATAGAGGCGGGATGCGTACAGACGGCATCGCGTCATAGAAGGGGGCGTGGCTACACCGAGGGGGAAAATAGAATCTTTTGGAAAACTTTTCCCTCTTTTTAGCCACTTTCTGGTGAAATATTAACTTATTTCATCATATAAATAAAGTCAAGTCTAAATCAGGCATATATGGATATTTTCTCACCACAGATTGTTCAGTAGAAGTGAAAAAAATGCAGTCGTAGGTAGCGCTAGCTTACCGTTAGCATTAGCACGATGCTAACATGAAGCATTCTCCGTTATTTATATATTCATGGGCTGTTGAACCACCTTGCTCCTCCTCATGACTTTGTATCTTTATTGAGTAGAAAACTATATTCATAATTCAGCATTTGTTAAAGTAGTTTTTGAATAATTAGAGAAAGTTTAGATTTTTCTCCAAATTGTTTTCCCCCTTAACGGTTTTAAAACATGACCATATATTAGGGGCGAATCCAGAGATGCCGTCTTTATCTATACTTGAAACTCAACACTTTTTTTTATTGACAAAACACCTTATATATTTGAGCTCATCTGTGCTGTACATGTGTCAAGAACCTTGGTGCTACAGGTGGTTCATGACTTGTACATTTAGAAAGGGAAATTTTCTCTATACATCGCCATGACAACAGCAGCTGCAGTTGCTAAGAGATCCAAGGCATAATGTATAATAAAAATCCCTACTCCGCGCTGACTTGATTGATTAACCTTATCTCTCATTGAGACGATATATTAGACGTCCTTGACGGTGTGCGGCATATTAATGGGAATGAGCCAATAAAAGCAATTGCCACAAATTATCAATATTAAAGAAAGATGGAGGCAACTGCAGGCTATGGGGACAAAACAAATTGAAAGTTTTTGCTTATTTAATGCTAACTAATGAATTGGGGCAAATGGCACATTTCAATCGTGATTTCGACATGATTGCGATCATTTGTGCAGCCCTCATAACAGAATTAAAATGTGTGGCAAATAGCACCAGTAAAAGCCTTTCGACACTTCTCTTGTCACTTTTATGTCACTTTTCTTAAGTAATCTGCTACATTTCTCCACTTTGCATGTGCCTGATGAAAGTATTTGACACTATAAACCTGGTTAGTGAGAGTTTTCGCCTCTTTGTAGCAGTTAATCAATGCATTTGGCCGAGTACGAAGAAGCCTGCTAAAGAATTCTGTCGAAAGAATACCAAGAGTATTAAACTGGACAAGAAAACCGGACTTTGGAAGAGAGAAATCATTCCCCCTCTGCGTTTTAACCGAAAGGCTCCCACAACTGTTGATTAATGGAAGCTTTAAGTTTACCGCAGACTGATAAAGCAAAATCTCAAGCCCTTCAGCCCGACCGCGTTCAAATGTCATCCCCAGCGTGCTCAACGTTTTCCCGCTTTTGGCGTCAGATCAGAAACCCATAAATCAATTTCCGGCCGCTGTTTGCACACATGAAATGATTGAAGTTGATTTCATTTCTATATTCCAAAGAAGGATGAGGAGGTAACGCCGCATGTGTCTCAATATGTCACCGTAATTATAGCTTCTTGTGCTCGCTGAAGGTTGCGGCATCGCGGCACTCATTGACTTGGAGACCCATTGAGAGGCAAATTGCTATCTCGAGTGCGGATGATAAGAAAACTGTAATTGGGTGCCGAAGAGGGCAATTAGCTTCACTCGGAGAGAAGCGTAAAGATAGGGAGACATTGGCATTCGTTTTCATTTATCTGCATATCTCTTTTCAAAACATATTTCAAACCACTTTGAGTTATTAAAGTCGTTTTTGTCTTAAGAGATCGATACTTGGCAGCAGCGTGTGAATTAGATGAAAAATACGAGAGCAATAGCCTCAACACCAACTTTCCCCCCCAAACTTTTCCCTTTCATTTGTCTTCCGTCTGTTTATAAATGAGGTGGTACACTTAGGAGACCAGTCACATACTCCCTCCTGCAGCGCATTTGTAAAACCTGTCTGTGAAAGCAGCTGGCCTCCAATAAAATATCACTTTTAATATTCTATTAACTCAAGAATGTGCTTCATTTTGGCTATTCAGTAAGATTCAATATATCAAAGTGAATATTATAACACATGCAGAGAAAATTCAAATACATTATTAGATTTGATTAATATTGATTGATATTTGAGCATAATGAATTCTATTTGACTGATGTATGTTTGATTGAGCTATTAATAATAACTATTTGCTATTAATTTTGCAAAAATTCCATGGCTCATTATCGCCACAAAGCGTGAGAAAACCGCTAAACCAACAGATTTATAAGAGTGCTACTACAAAGCTATTTTTGTTTTGTTTTAAAGGGGCTAGAGGCAAGTTGGTCATTTTTATACTCACTACTGCCACCTCAGGTCTTATGTGTAACTGCACCTTCTATTTTAAGCTTGTGCATGACGGCACTTTGGACCCGAATTAACACCTTTTTGAGTGACAGTGCAGGATTTTAGAGGCAGTTGTGGTGAACAGGTCTGAGCTCATTCTACACATTAGGAACATGCTGGAAGATGTAGGGGGAGGAAAATACATCATTTTAACATTTTTAAACTCGTACAGTCCCTTTAATGGTTTAAAATTAGGAAGGAATGAGACGAGATCTCGTGCCACCCTGTTATATTTTATCGATTTCTCTTTTGTTTTACTAGGATGCATCCAATATACTTTTTGCAGACTGTATTCAGTAACCCACATAATCTTACCAATAATACTGGTTTAAAATAAAAATAAAAATAATAATATGTAAAGCTGTTCAGCAAAAGGAAATATTTCATCTTTGTTTATTATTGTCAAAATCTCGTCTTGTACCGTTCTCGTAAAACCAATCTGGTGTCTCGTCTCATAGAATTTGTGTCTTGGCCAATTGGTACATCCACACCAAAAATTGGACACCTAGATCTATGATTGACAGGCACTGGAGCTCTGTGGAGGCTAGTAGCTGGTCCGCCTGCCCCACCAGGCTTTCCATCTTTTGCCCTTTTAAGGTAGGAGGTGTCTAAGCAGCCATGTTAATTTTACAGACCTCTCAGGATCATTACTATGAATGGGGCTGTAATGGATATATATCTATGGTCTTGGCCCACCCTTAGTTGCTGGTTGGTCTAGAATAGTTGACCAAGAATAGACCACTTTTTTTGGAAGGGTAGTGTTATTTGTACATTTCAAAGAGGGGGTATTATGCTTTTTTCAATCACATAGCACCAGTCTACATCACACTACAATGATGACGAAACCTTCTGTTGGTCTGTAAATGCAGTAAATTAGAATATCTGCCTTGTATAAAATTGCTCTCTCAAAATGGCTGTGGCGAATATCTTGAAATAGGCCTCTGTCTCTTTAAGAACCTCTGAGCCTTTCCGACACGCCCCCCTCCACATGCTGTCTGTGGCATCAGTGGGGAGGGGGTTCTGCTGAGGAGCAGTGGTTGGATACTCGGCTGGTGACGAAAGCTCGGAGGCGTCTCCAGGAGGTGGGGGCGTTCCTAGGAGGACTCAGGCAAACCTATCCCTAAAATGGCCGCCATCAGAGTTTTTACAGATTACTCAAAAATACGTGAATGTGCCAAGGCAACACTTCAGGCATGTTTTTAATGAGGGAATGACATAATAACATGATGTAAAGCTTGAAAAAGTCGATTTTGCATAATACCCCCCCCCTTTAAGCATTATACAAAAACGTCTTTTCAATGTCATTCTGAGTAATTCTATGTAAAATATATGTTCCCTGCCTCCTCTACGTATGATTCACATTTGGGTCATTGTGGACTTGTAGCTTAGTCCAATCCTTTCGTTAGCCGCTGCTCTACTCTGATAGTATTCATATAAAATACCGGATCAATAGAACTTACGCAGCTTTCCACGTCACAGGTTTAATTTCCCCACACCGTTCAGAACCCACTGACCGTCTCCAAATGAAGAAAAAAAAAAAAAAAAACCCGTTGAGAATATTTTCATTCATTCGATTCACGTCATGGAAACCATTCAATTTCCCCTTCAATTAAATAACATGAAAAGAGAGGCCCGGGGCTGAGTGAACGCGCATTAAAAATACAACTTAAATCCGTGCTGGCATTTATTCGCATCACAGAGAAGATGTGAGGCACGGAGATTAATAACATTGTCAAAACCTCCAATTTCAAAGAGCTCACTTGCCAAATGGAAGTGAAGAGTTTGTGATCATTTTCCAGCCCCAATACTACAGGTGTTTGCAAAGAAAAGCCAGTGAGAGTCGCAATGGTTTAAACAGTATTGATCCCATTTTCAAACAGTTTTATTGTATTGATTTTCTGTCACGCTTTAAGTAATGTACATGATGCTGCTGTAATCCATATAGACAGGGATTGCGGGTCTAAAGTCATTTTTCATACAGACGTAATTAGAAACTAGACTGTGATTGCGCAATACGATCAGTCAATATCAGTATCAAAATAGCTAAATGAAAAGAGCACATGAATCATCTTTTTCAATCCTCTGGACTGGTTTACTCTGGCAACCACTGACATAAAAGGGAAAAGGCTGAATACAGAAAAATGAAGAAATAAAAAAAAAAAGACTGTAAATTAAAAAAAAAAAAAATAGCCTGAAAATTCATGCAGATGATTTTCCTGAATATGAAGTTTTTCTATGGTTGCTATTTACACGCTGTTTACATTATGGTATTTGGAGGTCATTTTCATTGTGCCAATCATCCTGCAAACCTGTATTTAACGCAATTTTTTAAAGACGAAACAAAGTGGTCGCTTCAGTGGGTAGAATAGTCTGTAATAGTCAGGCGCTCTTCAGGATCATTTCAGGGTCATGATGAATGTTTTTACAGAGCAGGTTGTCCATTAGTAGTGTAAAAATAGAACTCGTAGCTAGGGTTGAGCATACTGTATGTAGCATGAAGTTATTCTCCACTTTGCTCCTCTCCATTGCAACTTCACTGCCACCGGACCGGGGCAACCAATACACACTAATAGATTCACGAAGAAGTAGAGTCCATAAGCGCAACCGCAGGTGTTGTTGCAAATTACGATTTTTTAACTTATTAATTGTCTTGGAGAGTAAATACAACGCTGACAGGAAAGGCGAAGGGAGAGAGAGATATCGTACATCCAATTATACAATAGAAATATTTTTTTTCACTCAAACTTAGCTGTAAACACTGTTTAAAGTGGCGCAAGCCCGCAGTTAGCTTTGCCTGTTTGCCAGTTAGCTTCTTCTTCGTGAATCTATTATTGTGTATTGGTGCTCCGGTCCGGTGGCAGTCAAGTTGCAAACATGGTTTTCTGGCCAGAGTCACCAGGGGGAGATGAAAGATCCTCCAATCATCCCATAAACACTTGTATTACCCCCACAGGGACTACGGAAAGGATTTATTAAAGTAAACACGTTACTTAGTACTGCTTTAATATGGATTGAAATGTATTCATGTAATGTAAAGCCATGTTAGAGTTTCATTATTTTGCTCTGGGTGTTTCTCCATGTGGGGATCTTCCTACTCCCTGCTTTGCTTTAACCACAGGTATCCAAATATGAGGTTTAAAAACAAATAGCCTTCCAGACGCTATATTTCATTTCCCTTTGTAAAAAACAGCATTTTTTGTGTCTATGTGTGAACTGATTCCCTATAAACACCCTCGTGAACACTGATAACATCCACTTTACAATTGGAGCTTTGTCGTTTAATTCGGCGTGGCTTCCTCACGGCGTGTTTGGACTGAGGACGCGGGAGGCGGCGCTGGCCTTTTGCAAACATGCCACACTTAAAACAGGTGAAGTGAGCAACAGCTGGGCCTGCGCAGAGCTTCTCCTTGTTCTCTTCACGCCGCTCAAGCTGAGGATCTAATTAGTGTCGGCTACGGGAAGCTGTCACCGAAACCCCACAACTGCTATTCCCTCAACATCCTGCAGGAAATCACTACTGCATTAAACGTCTCTCTGCGATTGAAAGGGGTGAAATTGCAACATAATGAAATGAGGATACAAACGGGCTCAGATTATTTTCATTGTTTACAGCTGAGAATATTTATAGGGGAAGTTCATGCCAACGATAAAAAGCCAAGTCGACCCAAAGATGTTTTTTTTTTTTTACTTTTGCAAGGACTCCCTGACAAATACATTTTTTTCTCCAAACTATGAAAGGTCCAAAAAAAAAAAATCATATAAGTTTTAGTTTAATAATCGTTCTGTGTTAGCCTGGCTTTGTCCTCTCGGCACACAAGACAGGACACACACTGAACCTTGAATCTTAGCGGTCGCACGGAATTAACAAGCCCCACTCATCACCAGTACACATGAAGTTGTAGTACAAAACAAACCAGGGCCAGATCCAGCGATGGCGGGAATGTTATGCAATGTCTATGCAGTTGTTCGCCGGTGAGCTCCTTCACAGCGAGTTGCATCGATTCAGACTTAACAGGTGAGTGTTACACTGGAGAGCAGCCCCCGGCTAACACAGTTGGACGACAGCACTCTGCTCGCCGTGCTGCTGTTGTCACATTTGCTGATTGGTTTTATTCAATGCGTGTTAAAGCAGTACTAAGTAACTCTTCCCCCTAGAGGCCATAAGCGCAACTGCAGGTTTAGTAGCAAGTTACGTTTTTTTTAACTTATTAATTGTCTTGGAGAGTAAATACGACGCTGACAGGAAAGGCGAAGGGAGAGAGGGTTACTGTGCATCCAATTATACAATGGAAATATTTTTTTTCACTCAAACTTGGCTGTAAATACTGTTTAAAGGGACGTTAGCCCGCAGTTAGCTTTGCCCGTTAGCATGGTAGCTTCTTATTCGTGATTCCATTAGTGTGTATTGCTTTCTCCGGACCGGTGGCAGTCAAGTTGCAAACATGGTTTTCTGTCCAGAGACACCAGGGGGAGATGAAAGACCCTCCAATCATCCCATAAACACTTGTATTACCCCCACAGGGACTAGGGAAAGGATTTATTAAGGTAAACACGTTACTTAGTACTGCTTTAAAGCGGCCCTTTCAAAAGGCTCCAACTGCTGCGTGTAGAATAGACTTTTACACCTTTACAGCAACCACAGCTGAATATGGGGAGCACAAATTCATAAAGAAATAACTCAAACTATAATGAAAAGGAGAAATAAATGCGTCTTTTGAACTTAGGCAAGGAGAAATGTCTTCCTCAAGGACACAACAACAGTGGTACAAGCTGAGATTGAAGACTGCTCTGCCACCTGAGCCACTGTGGCCCCGATGAAACTAAAAAGGAGGAGAAATGAAGCTGCCAGGGGTGCTGTAGGAGCAGGAGAGCGTATTATGTAAAATAGACGTCTATGTTATGCCCTGTTCACAGCGGTTGCATCACAGTCTATTGAAATAATGAGAGGTGTAATAAAAGTCTGATATTGCCATAAGGCTACATTCCGATCGGTGAAAGCTCTGCGGGAGGATCCAGCAGAAGGAAACATTAATTAGCGAGTGTAATGAGTGAGTGCGTTCGTGGTGTTGGAGCTTGTAGGTGTTCTGCTTCAGCTGCGCCTCGCTGTGTTCCTGCGTGTTTGACGTTATTCCTCTGAGGACTCACCGAGCAGGGAACACACTCTGTACCCACCCTCCCCCCTTCCCCGTCGGACCGGGCCCATTCTGCCTGGGACGGCGGCCGCTTTGGCACGCAACCCCTTTCCCCAAACCCCCCCGCCCGCCGCGCCGTGCCAAAGAGCTGACTGGAGTGTCGGCCAGACCTGTGTCCCGACTCTGACGCTAATGTAATGATTTAGTGCTAATAAAGAGGCATCATTGTCACTGGGCAAAATGTCTGTGAGCACTACAGCGCAGGTTTTAGCCGGCGCGCACCTCTCGAAGCCAAATTGGACCGATATCACAGAAGAGAGAGAGGGAGATGATGATGAGCCAGGCCTCAAAGTGAAGCAGATGACTACCTCTTGAATCAGGACTTACCATCGCTAATTAACATGGACAAATCATGACAGGGGCCAATTATATCCGCGGCTCGACTCGCTCCTCCTCTGCTCACGCTGATTTGGCTAAATGCAGTGTGTTCAAATCAATCCTACTGTATTTTAGCACACAACGTTCGGATTGTTCACTTTTTTCTTCTCTTTAAAGCCGTACAAACAAAATAAGATGCGATACAAGCTCCAGGGTTACCAGCTCTGTGAGTTTTAGCATGTAAAATATGTTTACACCTTGTAGGAACCGATAACGTAATAGCTATAACGATTTATCGGCCGATGATGTAATAATTATTATATTATTGGCCTGACAAGATGAAAATCGTTCACAGATGTAATATATTCAGCCAATAATATATCAATTTGAATTCATTTAAAAAACACATTATGAGCTGGTTTTCATCAGCTTTTGTATTGTATTTGTTTTTGTTTGTTTTTATCACAATCTTTTTTACTTGAGGTTACTTGTCGAAGCTCATTTGCATCTGACCTCGACGGTATCCCAGAAGTTAAAGCGGGTCCCACAAGTGCATGACATTGCTGTGTCCTTGGACTAGGCACTCCCCCCCTCGCCTGTGTGTGAATGTGGGGCATGTGAGAGTGACTGGTTGGTGGTCGGTCCAAGTGGCTGATAGTACGTTCCCTGCTCCTGTATCTGAAGTTCTATCCTGTGTCTGAGGACTTCTTCCCCCACAGACTAAAACACAGTTTGGTACAACGATAAAAGGATAATGAAAAAACAACAACTAAACAATAGGCCAATGCTAGTTCTCCTGACAAAATATTTCCCTTTCTGCTATAGACTACGACTGTAGCCACAGCTGCCCTGAGTAAGTTGCCATAACAGGTGAGGTGGGTGAAGTGGCAACCTTTCCGTCATAAGATACCCCGCTTTACACTGTTTATTGTGTTCAAAACAAATGAAATTATCACATTATTGGCTGAATTTATTACATTTCTGAACGATTTGCATCTTGACCAATAATGTAATAATTATGACAATATCGTCCGGTAAATCGTTATTATTTGCTCAGTGTTATTACGTTATTAGCCGTTGTTACGCTATCTGCTTATTGGATTTTGAAATTGGCCAAATTTATTATCGATTCCTACATTCCTTAAAAACAATGACTATTTTGAATGACTAAATCTTTAATCTAAGGCCGTCAGAGCTGTTCTCACTGTGAAAGAGGCTCTGGATAATCGAATGAGCGCTGTTTGGCCGCTGCTATCTGGCAACCCGGGCAGGGGCGCAACTTTAATTTACTCACAGCAAAACATCACCAGCTTTAAGCCAAACACAAGCTAATACTATATAATTATAACACTTGATAAGTCATAGATAAAAAATAACCATTTTGCATCACTGACACGTTCATTGCAAGTTTTGCAGTCGTTAATTTGTTCATAAAAACGCACAATTATAACTAAGAGCAATGAAATGGATCCACAGATGGTCTAATACATTTTTGTTGTTCTTCTTTTCATATTTTCCCGAAATATTTAAAATTGCCGTTTGAATTTATTGTTGAAAAATAACTCAGTGTGGAATTTTTCATCAATAAAAATGACATTGATCTTTTTAGCGTCTCGCTGCGAGATTATAAAACATAAACAATTAAAAACACTGACACTATTGCCCCCTACTCCAACAACAAGGCGCTTCCTGCATGTGCCAGCTTTTCTTTTTGTAATTGTGGAGCAATTATAGTCTTGATCAGCACCCAGGCTTGAAGAGCAGTCTGTGACATTAGCGTTAATGGCCTCTGAGCTGCGGCGCATGCTAAACAGCTTTTTTCTGCTGTAAAGAGATCGCTCAACTTAATGGCATCACAAAAAACCACCCGAGACCACACAATGGACCGGGCCGCGCAACCTCGGGTCAAGCCGAGAGTTTCCTGTAATAACGACAGAAGCACAACATTGTTCTGGCTAACGGTTATGGAGCAGGCTAATAGTCTACACAGCATGAATATGGTCAGGGATATCTAATGGATATTATTTTTTTCTACCTGCAAGCAGACTAGGCACATATATAAAATAGTGTACTATAGTAATACCCTTTCCTTGTAAATCTCTTGATTTGTTAATTGATGTAAATTGTTTCTAAATAGAAGATAGTCTTCGGACACTTAGGAAGCTGGGTTTTCTGCTACCCTTTACATTCTTTGCTATGATGGAAAACCTTAAAAGGGCTGGGTACCGTTAAACAATACCACTATGGTATTGGAAAAAAAGCTTAAAGCAGTACTAAGTAACTTGTTTACCTTAATATATCTTTTACGTAGTCCTTCTGGGGTTAATACAAGTGTTAATGGGATGATTGGAGGGTCTTAAATCTCCCCCTGGTGTCTCTGGCCAGAAAACCACAATAGAAACTTCACTGCCAACGGCTCGGAGGCGTAATACACACTAATAGAATCACGAGGAAGAGGCTAACAGGCTAACGGTGACTGTGGGCTAGCACCACTTTAGCAGTGTTTACAGCCAAGTTTGAGTGAAAAAAATGATCTCCATTGTGTAATTGGATGTACAATTCCCTCTCTCCCTTTGTCTTTTCTGTCAGCGTAGTATTTACTCTCATGGACAATTAATAAATAAAAAAACGCAACAGGCTACGACACTTGGAGTGGCGCTTATGGCCCCTAGGGGCATGAGTTAGTTAGTACTGCTTTAAGTACTATTGGTATTGAAAAAAATAAAAGAAAGCAGGTACAGAAAAAGATATTATATCTATAAGTTTGCATGGGGACCATGTGGACCAATATTTCAGGATGGCCAAATTGTCCCCAGCAACTTTATGTGGAGATTGTCATATTGCACGATCTTTCAAAAAGACTTCACTCAGATGTGGGTACTTTAGGATTGAAGAGATGACGCTTGGCAGCACAACAGTTTTTATTTCTTGGGTTTCTTGAGTTTTTATTGTTGATTGATCAAATATTCACAGAGATATGAATGTTTTTGTGTTGCAGCGGAGCTGGAGTCCGTTCATGGAGCCTCACTACGGGCGCTGCATTTATCGGCGGAAACAAGTGATGTCTGTGGTTTTATTAGGTCAGATGTTTTATTAAAAGACAACAAGAAACTGACTTTCAGTTACAATTAATAATAATAATAATAATAATTAATAATTAAAATAATAATTAATAATAAGGAATATTAATATGGTTAGAATAAAATAAATGTAACTATACCTGACAAGTCGGGAGACATTATTATGTTATTATTTAAATTAGTCTTTTATGGAATAAACATTACTGTTTTCTGGTTCTCTATGTCAAATATATTAGTGTAGGTATCGGAAAAATATCATTCAGGTATCAGTATCGTAAACCAAATACATGTATTGTTAAAGTACTGGTATCGGGAAAAAAATGCAACGGTGCCCAGCCCTACCTCTGTGTGGATTGCGGACCCTTACATTATTGCATTTAAAAAAAAAAAAAAGTGAGTACAGTATTATCCTGCTAAGTTTAATTTGAGGTATAAGCATATCCTCATTCTTTTTCACTATGCCATTTGGGAACATAGGGGAATTAGAAATCTTTCAATTGGCCCCCAAACAACCCACAAACTGAGGAACAGCCATGCACCTCTCTTTACTGTTCCAGACATCTCATCCAGTCATTTTTACTGCATTATTTTAACTACCTTTCAGACCATTAAAAAAAGAACAACGTAACAAAAGCCGGCCCCAGGTGTGAATCAAAAGATTTGAGTAACTTCTCTGTAACAATCCCAACATGACAAAGCCTCTTTCATTTGCAGCGGCCCTCTGCGGTCACTCTAAATGCAAAGTGACACCCTGTGATTTCTCAAACAGTATTTTAAGCGACAAGCGTTCCGACAGTAATGCTCAGAAGCCGCGGCACATCAGCTCGCGCCGCTTGTTTTACGCGTGTGCGCCGCTCGCCTTTACATTTTCATGATGCAATTTAACAAGCGGCGGGCGAATCTCCGCGCCCATTTCCAACCAATAACGCTGATTAAACGGCCTTCCAGAGGAGCATCAGGATAAACGATTGGCTAATGGCTCCGGTCTCATCAGGTATGATCTACATTTTATTTCCCCGATATCATTCAGCTTTGGTAATTATGTAAGGTATGAGGGGCTGACTGATTGGGTTTTGGCGCGACATCGGACATGGCGAGAGCCCACACTGACAGGGGCGAGCGGGACAAGGCTTTAATATGCCATATGAATGCACGGCTTAACAGTTGCTGAATAATTAATCTGAAACTGCTTATGAATTTCAGCCCATTCACAACTCAGGCCTCGTTTGTCGCTGTGCAGACGATCCCCCAGTGAAGTTGTTCATTGTAACATCTTTATGGCAGGTTTTTGCCGGAAATATGAGGCGGATTTTCTTAAAACTAGCAGATCTTTGCTGCTTGTGATTCAGAGAATGCATTTATGTAGCTGAATAGGGAGGGAGAATGAGTGCGATGAGTGAGAGAGAGCGCCATGCTTATTTGAGAATGAATAAAACGAAGTATGTTTTTATGACAACTCCTAAAATGCCTCTCTGCCTCTTGTAGATTTATATGTTGTGGCTGCATGAAGCTGAAATGTAATGAATGAAAATCTGTTTAACGGCAGTTTTAGTGATTTATATGCAGCTCAATGATCTAAGATATAAAATATTAAACCGCCAATCGCAATTACAATATCTGTCAGAACAAATCGCAATGAGGTCAATATCGTGCAGCCTGACAGGAGTTGTTGTTTTCCTTGTCCTCTATCATCTGCCTAACATTCCCTTGTGTGTCCAATAACAGAAACATGGGGCTAGGATTCCCATGAATAGAATTGTACATTTAGATAACGTAGCCTTTTGAACGTGTATGGTTCGTGTGTTTTAATATTGTAACAGGTACTGTGTGCCTTTATTTTACAGTGTCCTTTATATTGTTGTATTTTAATGCCTTTTTACGTCTTGCCCAGGGGACTACAGGTGAACCATAGCCTTTAGCCTAATTCTGGCTTTTTTAAACCATGTTTGTTCATGTGTTGTATGAAATTGCACTGTCCCTTTTCAAATAAACCAATCTAAACTGATCTCAGTTGGACACATACAGGTGAAAGTCAGAAAATTAGAATATCGTTAAAAAGTGGATTCATTTCTGTTATTCAAATTAAGCTGTGAAACTAACATATGATATAGACTCATTACATGCAAAGTGAGATATGCATGGCCTTTATTTGTTATAATTTTGATTATTATGTCTCAGCTTGTAACAACCCCAAATCAAAAATCTCAAACAATTAGAAAATGAACAGTAAGCCATAACCATCAAAAACAGAGGCTTGACATATGTCATTTTGCATGTAATGAGCTTATATCATACATTAGTTTCACATTTTAAGTGGAATTACAGAGATAAATCCACCAAGCACATTTTCTCCAGTTTGGCTTTACCCAAATCTAAAAGCTTAAAAATGTGACAAAGCCTCAACAAAGAAAGTGACCAAAAAAAGCACAAAGTGACGACAACGCAGCAACAAAACAAGGAAAAAGATCAATTTATATCAGTTTTGCCAGTCTTAGCTTTCAGATGAGGCTGTAAGCTCCAGTAGAGAAGCTTTTAGATTTGAGTAAAGAACTGGAGATAAATGTGCTTGGTTAAGGCCGGAGTTAAGAGGTTAAAAAAAAGAAAAACTTACATGAGCCTAGACCTGACACACTGCAGCAACGCCAGATCCGAACAGTTACATCCAGGAGGCAGGTTTTGGTCGGGCAGTGTCTTTTCTTTTTCCAGATAACTCTCACAGTGAGCCTGGCCTGACGACAATCCGTCAAAATCCTACTTTATTATTATTACAAACACAAACTGCATCTATTACTGTATTCCTCTCAACCATAATCACTCCAGACAGAGACAATGGTCGGATCATGTCGCTGATATCGGGGGGGGGTGTCCTCCGGCCCGCTCAGCCCGGGACAGGATGTCAGCTCTGTTTGACCTCAGCTTTGGGCCAGTGTGTCGAGCGAGGCAGACGGCAGCGCCGCCCATCACACTGTTCAAACCCAAGACGTCTCCATGACCAGGAGCTACTGCGAGTGTTTACTGCAGACAGGAGGTCAGGGGGAGGCCACATCCAACTCGGAGGAGGTAAACAAGCTCCTCGCCGCGGGACTGTCCGCACCGCATCGAGTCACTGAAGCAGTCACATACACGACTGGTAATTAAGCGCCAATTAGCAACCGTTTTAGATACAAGCCCGTTGGACGCACAAATTATAGTAACATCGTTTGATTTGCTGTTTCTTTTTTGCAGATCCCACCTCCACGTTTCATGCTCTCGTAATAAATGTAATCAAATAATTCTGGCAAAGATACACAGTGTTTTGTTTATGCACTGTTCATACAACTATGGTCCTATTTCTTACAAAGTTTGATTTGTCAATACCTTCACTCTTTTGTAAGAAAAGGTTAAGTTACGTTATATATATTATTATTGAAGAGTGGATTTCCCCCCCAAGGCAGAGAAAATGCAGTCCAAAGTTTAGTTCTTGCAGTAGCTTTTTAAAAGTCTTCAGGACTGCCCGTGTAGTGGTCATCCCACACACTACAGCGCAGGGAAGTGTTGTGGAAGTTGCCATGTCCTGGGGGGTAATCTCAGAGACTATTCGATAAAGTTTTGGAGTAAAGAAAAAGTCTCCTCTCTCTGAGCCAACTTCCAGTCTGTGAAAGAACTCTATCTTGTGCAGAGTCTAAGAGCAAACTTCACTGGAGTTTGCCTTCGGAAGCCTTAAGTCAGGACATTATTTACTGTACATTGTTGTAAAAACATCTTCACTATCAGACTGTGGTTACGTCAGACTGCAGGCCGAAGTGACCCAATTTCAGGTACTGTGCAACTGTGCATAGTTCTGTGGCTTGTCTGGCGGTGGAGACTTTTCACACAGAGCTAATTTTGAGTTGGCAATTCCAGAGCACTTAAACAAGTGCGCTTTGTTGGTTTTTAACTTGCTTCAGCCAATTTCCTTGAATGAGTAAAGTTTATCTATTACAGCTGGGGTTTCCCAACTACTGAGCTGATTTTCCAGAATAAAACGGCAGAGGGTAACTTAAGCTTTGAGAATACTTGAGTAACCTTGAGACCCATAAATTGTGACTTTAACATCAGTACAAAAGTGCCAGACTGTGAATCTGTCAGTATCACTCACTTGGACACTGCCCCTGTTGATCGCTTAGTCGGCTAATTAGTTAATGGGGTCTCAGTCAAGCACAACTTTCATTGGCCGACTAACTGCCCACACTTTTGCATCAATTAAGATGCTCTCTAATCCAAAGTTTGGATTAGGCTAGGAAAACGTTAGGGTAAGGTCCATAAGTAAGGAACACTCTTCTCTTTGGTCCTCATGGCGGGACATTGCAGTAATACCGCCCCCTTGTGGTCAGGGGCGACTCCAAAAGACACTTGGTGAACAGTTTTTCTAAAAATTGCTATGACCCATGTGACAACGCTGGGGCAGGTGGCATATTTTTTAACCACGCTAGTTTTTGTACATCAGCACTAAAAAGTGGAAGCCTTTTCAGAAACCCTAAGACAGACTCTGAAGCTCTGTGGAGGCTCGTAGCCGGTGCGCCTGCCCCTTGAGAGCGGGGCTTCCCACCTTTTTGCCCTTGTAAGGAACAGGCTTCGTACGAGGAGACTTGGCATCACAATGAATGGCTGACTACGCCGGACTACGTGTGCGGTTATACGAAAATAATGCACGCTCGTTAGCACCCACCAGCCAATCAGAATCGAGTATTCACCCAGACCATGGTATAATGCACGTGAATGCGCTTTTTTAGTACATTTCTGACCTCTGATTTGTAAAAAAAATAAAATTAGCTAACTTAGTTAACAACTTGTAAACCCAGAGAGTTTAGGCACGAGCTGAATAAAACCATTTCACCGTTGAATTAATTCATTTTTCGTCAGTGAGCTTTTTTTTAACACAATTCTATTCAAGATTTTGCTAAAAATTTTGTTTGACATTTTTTGTGATGTTTATAGTTTCACTTCCTTATTGGACACTGACGTCACTCACTGGAAGTGACATGTGCTGCATTCATGTGAACTTGGATGCTTGTTTTCCCGAGATGTGCCGTCTATTCCCCAGTTGGTTTGCGTTCATGCGCTTTTTATAACGGAAAGTGGGGATTTTGATGTCATCAAATAAAAACAGTCTTTTCTCACTGATTTGCGCTTAACCTAGATAATCATTTGAATTTGGCGCTAGCATCTCAAAAGCTGAACTTAACCACCTAAAGGTTCTTTTTGCTAGCATTAACGTTGGACATTTCTCTCACAGTTAAGCTAAGCTACAGTTATGTTCTGCCCAACATTTCTTCATTTAATTGCTGCTTCACTGAAATAAAATGATTTTACTTACAACAGATGTTATCCATCTAAATAAGTCATGTTATACAGTGGGGAAAAAAGTATTTGGCCAAAATCCAATGTCTATGTGAAACTGACCAAATACTTTTCCCCCCCACTGTATGTACTGTATGTATGCATGTGGCATTGGCTGGGAAACACTGACTTAACGTTACAGAGTTACTCATGGTGGAAACAGTAACCCTTTACTAAGTTTTTATACTAAGTAAAAGTAGGAAGTTACAGTCAGCCTGCTTTGAGTACTTGTGTAGTTGATATAATAATAAAAATAGACATTTCCCCCACAGTAAATGAAACGTTTGATTGAGTTTCTCTCTTGCACTGTGTTCTACAGCGATGCCGAACACTGGGTTGGGTCTTGGAGGCCCCACAAACCGAGGGGTCCGATCAATGCGATGTATAGAAGCCCTGGGCCAAAATACGCACTGCCTGGACTTACAGGGGAAAAGCAGCACAGCTTGACTAAAGCGAAAGCACCTAGTTACAGCTTTGGGACACGCCATGTGCAGCCTCCTTCTAATCAGTCCCCTGGACCACAGTACATGGTGCCCCCCAATGTCACACGAGTCGGCCGTGTCGGGACACCTGCCTTCTCCCTGTGTGGACGGCAAAAGGATCCAAGCGTGTTCCAGTCCCCAGCGCCAGGTCAATACTCCATTGAGAATGCCACCAAGTCTATATTCCGCTGTGCTCCGGCGTTTTCTTTGTCAGGGCGACAAAAGGAACGCACAAATGACCAAGTGCCAGGCCCTGCTACCTATCGACTGCCTGAGGTCCTGGGAGCCAAAACTGCGCATCACCCCCAATGTACTCCATGTTTGGACGCAGCAAGACCCGACGCTTCGCTGAAGACCTCAAAAAGACGCCTGGTCCTGCGGCCTACAGAGTTGTGGACACGAGACTCATCAAGGAGAGGCCTCCACAGTACAGTATGACGGGCCGCAATTTTGCCCCCGCAGAGGGCACCAAGACGCCGGGGCCAGGGACCAACCGCCCAGAGATGGTGACCACCACGAAACCAAATGCTCCCAGATACTCTTTTGGCCTGCACCACTCTGAGTTCATTGCACCGCTTATTCCGAACGCAGACGACTGAGGCACATGTAACAAGAAGAATTAAGATTAGATTCACCGCATTATGTTTCTGACCTGATATTTAATAATATGTGGCATTTATATCATTTCTGTGGTTTTTCTCCATCATCAACATCTTATAAGATGAAACCAGGGCGGTCAATTGAAATGTATAAATATGACAAAAAAGTAATCAAAGTTATCTCAACCCGCTTATGCAGAAATTTGGGAGCTATTACTAACGTGCTCAATCCCAGGGTGGAGAGCTATGGGGACTTCTGAAGTTTTACAAGCACTGCAGTATACATAATGTACCTCTACAACTTTCTCGTAAAACAAAATGCTTTTTTATTACACAGCTTCACAACAAAGAAACATCCCTTTGTGACTTTGTATATTTCTGACTTACTTTCCTCACCTCTTCCGATCCCTCTACTCACATTTACATAAAGCCACTGCGACCATCTTGACCCTCTTCGACTAATAATAAAATGCCACAGAGCCACTAAACACTATTCCTCGCCTCTTAACACCACACAAACAAACATGCCCCGCAGTAATCTGCCAGCATCCACCGCAACATTCTTCTCCATCCTTCTCGCCTGCCTCTCAATGACACCCAGGAGATTTCACACCCATTTAAGTCTCATCAGAGCGGTGGAATTATGGTCCTGAATGTGCTAATTATCCAGACACTTTGCCGCCCGGTGCACTGTTCAGCTCTGGAGACTTTTTTTCCTGGGTTCTACATCAGGAGTTATTGTCAGCGCGTGTTGCTAGTTACGCTCAAGAGCTTCAGTGGGATCCATCCACAAACTCACAGGGGGGTGTTTCAATCTTTAACCAGCAGCAAATCACAATGGATGGGCCGCTACGACTGGTTTTGAATGATGCTGCCAACGATTGGCCTCAATTGCACAATTTGCAACGAAGACGGCTCGGCTAACTGGGGTAATTACAAGCGGATAAATCAATGACTGACAAGGAAAGGGTAAAACGTCACAGTGGTGCTGAGATCTAGGTTGGAATAAGGGCTGCACCTTATTGTTAAAATGCCTGATTGTGTTGGTTTTTGAGTCAAGTTTTAGAAATGTCCAGGAGCTTTAGCATTTGATGAAAGATTTCAATGTGAACAACTAAACTAATACAAGAATCCCATGCATGTCGGAGCATTTTTGTAGAGGTCACACCAGCAAGTTTTGTTTTCATCTAAATATCATCTTGGCAAGTAGCTCTCTGATGCTTTGGTAAAAAGAGGTTACACACCCCTGTTTCAGACTATATCCACACGAAAACAAAACGCTTATGTTTTCAGAAACTTTCCTTGTACACACAAAGCCAGATAAGTAAATGTGTGAGAAACTGATTCAAGGATTTACGATCGTTTTTACGGAACTAAAGCAGAAAAACCTGTCAATGACCGGACTTTTACTGTCAGTCCAAAAACACAGACTGACTCGGCCGTGGTTTTCTACTTGTCACTTGTCACTTGTGGCTTGTGGACTGCAGTGGAGCAAAGAGGAACGGAGTAAAACCATCATAGATCCATGAGTAAAACTCATTATAAGGTCAGTAGATTATGGATGACAGACACCACTAGTTGCGGAGACGTCGTAACAACGGCCCCAAGTAAACAGTGATTTTAGATCTTTTTCACTCGAAACGCCGGGTTCGTATGGACGATACACTGGATTGATAAAATATCTTTGCGTTTAGTCCTCACCTTGACTTCGTGTGGACAGGGCCTTCAAGACACATTTTGGTTATCTAAAGGTGACCATGTAAAGTACCAGTTTTGATCCGTTTTGGATTTTTTAATCGTGGTCTAATCTGGAGTCATTCCGTGTTCTAGACCCATTTTAGTCTTTGTTTAAGAGTTAGTTCAGTTCAAAGTAATCGCACAAAATCCAATGGATTCCCTTGTCCCTTGCGCCGTGCAAAAAGCGATACACAAATAAGATTCCCTTAACTTTCCAGAGTCTTTGGGTCAAACAGGATGCAGACTCCTGGTACAAGAGACTGGTTGCAAACAGAAAAGAGCTTGGCAAAATGTCATGTCAGTGGAGACGTCTTACAAACTAACTTAAAGGTTGCCGTAATCTGGCAATGCATTTTGTCGTCATGTCCTTGGAAGAGAAACTTCGCACTTTGAGAGGTGCAGTAAAGCCAGTTAATACATCAGCAAACCTCAGCCTCAGGGCAGCTGTGGCTACAGAAATAGCTTACCATCGTCATCATCATCAATGTGAATAATGAGGAGTGAATGAATAACAAAGTAATGTAAAATAATAGGACAAGGATAACGAGCTTGGAGAGTGCAATGTAAATGTGATCCATTATGATGATTAAAACTCATACAAAAGCTCGCCTCCAAGATTAATTATTGTCCCTTTTCTGTACTAAACAAGAAGCAGAAGAACATCCGGGCGGAAACAAAACTACTGGCAGAAAGTGCTTTTAGTGCAGCAGACGACACCACTTGCATTGCTTATAGCTCAATTAAAGTGTAATTAGCTAGCCTTCTATTTTTGTGCCCGGTATTGATTCACTCCTGTGAGACAGGCCAGGGCTGCATTCGTGTGCTCTTGGTATGTAACAACGTTCAGCCTTTGTAAAAACATGTACAATAGGCCAGAATGAGAGCGTGTGAGTGAGTGGTTGGTGGTGGTTTGTAGAGGCCAATGGCACAGATTGGCAGCCCATTAGTCTACCCCAATGGGCAACTGTGGCTACACACTTCAAAACAGTAATCTTGAAATAAGTGCAATTTTCCTGAAAAAAGTATCTTTGTTCGTCCAAGAAATCTGTCTGATAATCACGTTTCAATTAAGATCAAATAAATAAATAAAAACATATTAAAGAGGGGGTATTATGCTTTCTTCAATCACATAGCACCAGTCTATATCACACTACAATGATGACCAAACCTTATGTTGGTCTGTAAATGCAGTAAATTAGAATAACTGCTTTGTATAAAATTGCTCTCTCAAAATGGCTGTAGTGAATGTCTTGAAATAGGCCTCTGTCTCTTTAAGAACCTCTGACCCTTTCCGACACGCCCCCTCCACACGCTGTCTGTGGCATCAGTGGGGAGGGGGTTCTGCTGAGGAGCAGTGGTTGGTTACTCGGCTGGTGACGAAAGCTCGGAGGCGTCTCCAGGAGGTGGGGGCGTTCCTAGGAGGACTCAGGCAAACCTATCCCTAAAAGTTTTTACAGATTACTCAAAAATACGTGAATGTGCCAAGGCAACACTTCAGGCATGTTTTTAATGAGGGAATGACATAATAACATGATGTAAAGCTTGAAAACGTCGATTTTGCATAATACCCCCCCTTTAATTTACTTGAAATATAACTGTTGTTGTAGTTGTATCTTAATTTAAGTGTAAATATCTTGCCCCATGGACATTTTGATTTCTAGAAATGTGGCGCTCAAATCAAAGACAAATGTATTTATTTCAAGAAAATGTCACTTTTTTTAAGATTACTTTTTGCAGTGCAATAGTAGCTGACCACCACTGAGTTTGGTGTGAATGAATCATTTTGAGAAACTTGGTATGTGCCCAAAGAATGACCAGGTTATTCCATCAATTCCCTGATGGCACGGTCGGGCATATTCCAAAATGACAATGCCGGGATGCCGCCACAGAGTCCGGATCTAAACCCCATCGAGAGTCTTTGGGATGTGCTGGAGAAGGCTTTGCACAGAGGCCACACTCTCTCCCATCATCAATGCAAGATCTCGGTAAAGAATGAATGCACTGGATCTTTTGCCACCGCAGAAGCTTATTGAAAGGCAGTCAAACAAAAATATTAGCGTGTGGGAGCTTTTGTTTTGGTCAGGCAGTGTCTTTCAATTTTTTGAATGCACAACTTGCTTAAATTGTTTTCATGGTAGACAAATTTGTGTTTTAGGGTTGATGGATGTAAAGTCCACATACAAAAATGACCCGCACTGGTCTGAGAATTGAACCCGTGACTGTGTTGATGTGAGGCAACACTGCAACCCAATCACAGTTGCAATTATAAGACTAGCAATTTCCTCGCAGTTGCATGTTGCATTCAAACAACAGCCAGCTATCCTGAAATATTGATCCTCTAAAGTAACATAAAGTGAAGGAGGAAATGGCTTTAGTTAACAAACCAATCAGAAGTTTGCTCCTCGCTCCTGCCACTCGGTGACAAATGAGTCGGAACTAAAAGGTAAGAGGCTGACAGACGGCGGGAGAATACAGATTTGTCAGAGTGATTCATTTCGGCCGAGCGCTTCTATCGCGGCGCATGATCTGGTAAATTTCCACGATGAGAAGAGCGCCGACTGATAATAAGTGATAAAGAAACAGCGAGAAAAAAACGCAAGCCGCCGATGTGTGGGGTGAAGGTGGAGAGCTTTAGCGAGGTATTATAAAAGTGGGACGACCGGAGGGAATCGAATTCAATCTCAAGTCCTCATCAGTCGCTTTTCATTACGGCCCTAAAAAGGGAGGGCCCTGCCGACGACCTGCCAGAGGACAAGCACTTGACCACAACTTCAAACCAATGAGAGGTTAATGCAAATGTAAGTACACTAGAGGTGCATTAGACTATGCGATCATGGTCTTTAAAGGGCAGTTTTAAGGGAGTTTCAGAAAAACTATTCAAATCAAAATCGCAGACTGCAAATACTTACTTAATAGTGTCCTTTGCACCTCACAGTACAAAGCGTTTTCATGAATAAAGTCTACTTTGAATGGATATTTCTCTTCAAGCAAGGTAAGGTTTTATTAAGGAGAAATCGACTTCTAACCCCAAGCCCTTCCAATGATTTTCTTGTTTTTCTAGTATTTTTAAAGTGTCAAGGAGGATGTCACGATATATTACATGAAATCAAACGCTCACAAAAGCCCTGTTGAACAAAATGCAATATGAATATATGATATATAAGACCAGATGTCTTTCAAGGCTCAAGTAGACATTGTAAAATAGTGCAAAGATTCTGCAGATCTGATGTGCAAGATCAAGTTATTCCACAGCTCAGCCTGGTCCTGGGAACAGCCTGGAGAAGCTGGACAGGAGGAGTTCCGACAGATAAAAAGGCGTCATTGGCATTAAGGCAAAAAGTCGAGTAAAGATTTAAGAACAGGTGTAATGTGCTATTTTGCCTGTTAAACGACGGCGCAGTAGTCTTGATGTGGAATAAAGGTTTGCTTTGCTTATTACATACGAAGAACCTGGACCTAACCTGACATCGGAAGAACACACAAGCCGACAATCAAACACCACTTTCTAGTTGCGAGTTGGGAGCGAGTAAAGCCCTTTGTGAATGTGCCTCTTTGTACCAGTATTTTATGGATGATGAACAGTAATTGACAAGAGGAGAAAAGGTGGCATAAGACATCAACAACATTCCGTAGTCTTCCACACTAATTGGTTTTGTCACCAGAATATGGCAGCTGGATGGGACTGAATTAGGAGCTTACAATAATCATTTTGTCAATTACATGTGGGCAGATGGTTTGCAGCTCCATGGTTATTTTGAGCTGACACCTGGGTGAAGTGGCTTGGCAGCTGATGTCCAGTGTGCCCAGTGGGGCCGGCGTTGGGAGACTCGTTAGAAACTCCGCTGACAGTTGCGTGAGAGCCTTGTCACTGTTTTGCTGCTAACAAGTTACGAGCTGCTGTCGCCTCGTATTGAGTTCCCGGTGACAGACAAGCCTGAACTCACCCATCTAACAAGCTGTGAGTAAATGAGAGTGAAATGAGAAGTCTGGCTTTCATATTCAATAAAAGCAACACACCTTTTGGCTCGGGCTGCACGATTAACCTTTATCTATATCTGAAATGGAGGTTTTAGCTGCTGCGTCTCACCTTATGCATCATTGTATTAAACTGCGTCTAATTGTAACATCTTTACAGACGTTTTTTGAGGAAATATGATGTGGATTTTAATAATACGAGCAGCGTTTTGCAGCTTGTGAGAGCGCCACATTTATTAGAGAAGATTAAACTAACACTCCATAAAATGCCTCTTTGCCTCTAGCAGATGTGTGTCTTGTTGCTGCATGAAGCAGAAATGTAATAAATAGGTACCATGATTGTTTCACAGCAGTTTTAGAAGTATTTATGCAACTTAATGCTCAATTGCATGAAAACACATATGCAATATATAAAATATTAAAATCGCAAATGAAATCACAATCCCAATATACTGCATCTCTCAGAAAAATCATAATTAGGTTTTTGTCCCCCCCACTGAGCCCTACTTTCAGCTCAGTGATAAAACCTGCTCTGTGTTTGCGAGAAGTCACATCATTTTGCCATGAGTTGAAGTCTTGTCCTTGCCATTTTGCTCCATGCCTCCACTCCTGCTTCTGTTTCTGATAGAAACAGAACTGCAGGCAAATATGTATATCGTTTAAAGGAATAGTTTTTATATACTGAGATATGTTCTTACCTGAGCTTAGACGAGTTGATGTCTGGTCTATGTGCGTGCACTCAGTCACACATATGTTGTTATGGTTCAGCCTCTCCTAGCATAAGTATAGCTACACACTGGGGTGAAGTTAGAAGCTACCAAGCTGTTCCACGTTTTCCCTATTTAAATACATTTACGTGAAACGTTACACGATCCAAGTCTAGTTACACAAAATCAAACATGTCCATTTTCTAAGCGGAAAAAAGGGGCACTATATTGTGAGGCGTAATAACACCTGGAGCACTTCGACGTCCGCGCAGTAATATCGTCGAAGTGCTCCAGGTGTTATTACGCCTAGGCTTGGTAGCTTCTAACTTCACCCCAGTTTAGGGCTATACCTATGCTGGAAGAGGCTAAACTAGAACAACATTTGCATGACTGAGCGCACGCACAAAAAACAGACAGTTACGCATCAACTCGTCTAAGCTAAGGTAAGAACATATCTCAGTATGTAAAAATGGTGGCCTATTCCTTCAAGATTTTGAAAAACATTTTGAAAAAGACATAGGGCTTTCTACAATTAGCAGCAAATGTAATGCTTTTTAATGCCATTTTATTGCCTAAAGACAATCAACGCATTTATCGTTTCTAAGATTTCTTTCCAATCTTGTAACTAGAGGAGATATGGAAAAGTTGGATATTTACGATATCAAACTTGAGGCGTTCACATATTTGTGAACAAAAAATGGACAGAAACCTTCAACAATAGTTGCAAATGAATGTATTTCGGACCATATATTTTCGTATTTTTGACAAAGATTTTTTAGTTGAGCAACGTCACTATTCCAAAGAAATGACTTCATGTTTTGACTCTTGTAAATACATTTAAGGTCTTTATTTCAGAACAGCTCATTTAATGACATAATTGTTTATCCAGGGTTTCTGCATAGCATTTAAAAGCATTAAGTATTTACCAGATGCAGTTTTTGTAGTGCCACTAAACCAGTGATGAAATAATAGAGGAAAAGGTGGGACGGCATTAACCCACAGGCAGAGTAAAAACAGGAGCTGAGAGCTAGCGCACGGTCTGGTTCACGGCTGTTTCGCTCCAGACACGGAGACGAGATGAAATATGGAGAGGGGAAAATAATAAACACCAAAACGGAACGTAATGGAAAGATAACTCCCCAAAATAATCCCTATTTGACAAAGGAAAAATATCTAGAAGGAATATGTGCCATGAGCACATAACACAAAGTAAAATATGTTCCGTCTTAGAATGGAGGCAGCAATGGACACTTGTCTGCAGCTGCCAGTCGTCTCTTTGGCGCGGAGTGTCCAGATACGCTCCTGCCAATAGCCCTCCCTCAACTTATTTTATCGCCATTCCCTGGACCCGTGACCCAGGCACGTAAAACTGGCTGACTACTGCATGCGTCTGTGCAGGAAGATAGAGGTAAAAACAAAAACAAGGTGCAAGGGTGCCAGTTCTTTGATGTGCGGGTAAACGGAAGCTCACTCTTTATTTGTTATGATTTCGGAATTGGCAGCAATCAGGATGCTTTTAGCCGTAAAGGGACAAAAACAAAATAAATAGCATTGCACAGTGCTTTAAGCCCTGATTATAAACTGCTCCCCAATGCCACTGAGAGGAGAGAAATAAGCAACAGGGCAAGCGAGGGTCAGTGCCGTAGCTATTCATAAGGAACAGGATATATACCCAATATAAACGCCTCTGCCACAATAGTGAATAATAAGGGCAGTGCAGCCTGGGCAAATTGTACTATGCAATAACTCTATTGGTGCCGCACAGAATTAAAGTCTTATGTCCTTCTTGGATTTGGTTAATACTCATCTAAAACGAGATGCAGTAGTAGAGCCGCCTCAAATTGACTTCGGAGCTTGTAAATGACTGAGATTGTGAGCCGAGAAGCATGAGCAGACGTACCGAGTTGAGGTCCAGGCTGGTTTTGACCCACTCCTTGGCGTCGTTGTACTCCTCCATCAGCCCCATGATGTACAGCGTGTCCAGGGAGTCGATGATGGAGGCGCCCCTCAGACCCCCTGCAAAACACCAGAGACGCAAAGTCAGGAAGTCAATTCGACACAAGTAATGTTACAGTTTAGTTAACTTGTAACTTTCTGTCAGCTGAAAGTTCTATTTCATCTCAAACAAACTGCTCCCAGGACTTTTATAGAAGCAAAAGTCCTAACAGAGGATGTGATACAGTCTGTTAACAATGTTCCCTTCCTGCAACATTTCAAATCAAATCAAACTTTTTTTTATAAAGCGTTTTTCATACAAAAAGTAACACCCCAATTACCCCAACCCGCAAATAAACAATAAATGACAATGAATCCCCAAAACCCCCCGACAACCCCCCCACAAACCGCCACCTCCCCTTGAGAAAGCTTTCTGCCATCCAGGATTTGATATCTAAAATGCAATTAAAAAGTGCATCCATTGGCCTGGTGTCATCAGGAGACATGGAGATGGAGATACAACTGTGTATCATCAGCATAACTGTGAAAGTTGACTCCATGTAGGGCTGCTCGATTATAGAAAAAATAATAATCACGATTATTTTAGTAATAATTGAAATCACAATTATTCAAACGATTATTTGTTGCTTTAAAAAAAAAATCTTTATTTTATTCATTTTTATCATTATTTTAAAAAACAACTATGGACTACATTTTCTTTGGACAATAAAAGCATTTTCTTTTTAATATGCTCAAGTTTCTAAACTAATCCTATAGGGAGACCTGCCCCCTGCTGGCCAGCCCTCACACCTGTCCAACAGAGCCGCGCGGCCTGATGACATCATCACACAGCGCTAATGTTTTTATGTCAAACCAAAGCCTGAGCCTTTAGCTCGTGAAATGTGAAGGGAACAGAAACAATCATCTCAGTGGCATGAAGTAATAAGAGTTTGTTTGAGCTCCGTTGAGATCTTCTCTTGAAGAAGAGTTTTAGACTTTTCTTCTAAACAAAACCAGTGCCTGAGCAAAGGATGTCGAGGCTTCTAAAACAGCTGTTCTCCTTTCAGCACAACGTGACACAGTGGCGCACAGTGGCGCTATCTCAAGAGTTAGGTATAAAAAATATTCACATCACCAAGAGGGAGCATATACAGGTTAAAAAGCACTGGGCCAAAAATCGAACCTTGGGGCACACCACACTGGACCTTAGAGGAGCAGGTATCCAAACTTATAAACCATTTATGGACAGCACCAGAGAGGCTGATAATTTTTAAATAGGTTAAAAGAATTGTGCAATCCAAAATCATTGGCAACACTGGTCTCAGTAAAAAAAAAAATTTTGTTCAAATTGTAACTATTATTTTGAGCTCAACTCTTTATCGAGTTCCCTGACATTTGGATTTTCTCACATTAAACACACATTTTACCATCATAAAGGCCTCATAATGTGCTAAATGGATTCACCCTCGTCAAACTCTTTCTACAATAATCCTAAATAATGCATAATATACTGGTATATAAAGAACTTTGAACTTTCACGTCCACACAATTTGAGAATAATCTCAGAAAACTAAGTGCTAGCAGTTCCCGTCCATGCCACTGAGTTTAGTTAATTTTCTGCTTCAGTAAAATCTTCTGGATGTACAATTCTGAAGGCATTTATGCAATATAGTAAAACAAATTAGTGCATTTAGCATTGAATATGTGAAGCGATGCCAACAAAAAGAGCCTATAAGATAAAAAGCGAGATGCATTTTGATGACAGCTCGCCTCGTAATCTGTCTACTGAAACAGAATTTGACGTTAAAAGCTTCCTCACATTTTTGTCTTTGCTGCAGCCTAAATTTATCCTCTTCTCTTCCTGGAGACATTACTTAAATGAGCCTTGCAGGTATTCAGATTTTAACCCCGGAGCTTTCATGTTTTCGCTGAGCGCCTGTAAGTTGACAGCGCCTCTGATAAACATTAAAGCCCCTGGCACGCTGAGCCGGTGTAATTGGAGCCGTGGAGTTCGATGATAATAGTAAAGCCGCTATGTGGGGCCAGATGAAACACAGCGTCCCTCCAAAGATTAAAAGCATCGAGCAAAAAAAGCGTCAGCGCCGGCGACATGAAAGCGCAGTCATTTGGGAGCGCGGTGCGGAGGGACGGCTAATGCACTGATTTTTTTCCGCTAACATTTAGCATCTGTCACACAGTTTAACAATCTGTAGATGTGTCCATTTTCCCCCAAGCTAAATGAGACACGCTAAGAGAAAGAGCTGAACAAGTTGGTGAGAATACACTTCCTAACCACCAAAAAAGAAAGGATGTATGTAACACTGGATGTTTTTACATTGCAGAAGCTTTTTTAGCCTCTTAAAGCAGAACTACGTAACATGTTTACCTTAAAGGGGGGGTATTATGCAAAATCGACTTTTTCAAGCTTTACATCATGTTATTATGTCACTCCCTCATTAAAAACATGCCTGAAGTGTTGCCTTGGCACATTCACATATTTTTGAGTAATCTGTAAAAACTCTGATGGCGGCCATTTTAGGGATAGGTTTGCCTGAGTCCTCCTAGGAACGCCCCCACCTCCTGGAGACGCCTCCGAGCTTTCGTCACCAGCCGAGTAACCAACCACTGCTCCTCAGCAGAGCCCCCTCCCCACTGATGCCACAGACAGCGTGTGGAGGGGGCGTGTCGGAAAGGGTCAGAGGTTCTTAAAGAGACAGAGGCCTATTTCAAGACATTCGCTACAGCCATTTTGAGAGAGCAATTTTATACAAAGCAGTTATTCTAATTTACTGCATTTACAGACCAACAGAAGGTTTGGTCATCATTGTAGTGTGATATAGACTGGTGCTATGTGATTGAAAAAAGCATAATACCCCCTCTTTAATAAATCCTCCGGGTCGGAGTTACCAATACGCACTAATGGAATCACAAAGGCAAACAGGCAAAGCTAACTGTGGGATAGCGCCACTTTAGCAGTATTTACAGCCAAGTTTGAGTGAAAAAAGTGTTCAAATCCAGATTCAATGGTTCCTTCGTCAAAAACCTGGAGTTGTGTTTTGAGGTTTTTTTTCCAGCTAGCTTTGAGTAAACGTTATAGCTTCCGCATACGTTTCTCCTTTGTTTGTTCTTTCTACTTAGTCCCCCATTTCCTGCGTAGCCACTCCCGACGTAACCAGAAAGCTCTGTGGCCAAGGCTCCTCTCTCGACGCTGATGTTCGACAGTAAACTGCATCCACAGAGCTGGAAAACAGCGGAGTCTGTGTTTTGGAAAGAAAAAGGAAAGCAGCAAATGCAATGTGTGCCAATGAACAAGAAATGATAATGAAAAACCTGTCGGGGAAAAACAAAATCTACGCTTTATGCGAGGTCAAAGGCATTAGCAGTGGAGAAGAGAAGTGTTAAACAAATGTTATATTGATCTGAACTCAAGGTTTGCAGCTTTTACACATAATAAGACCCCACAGAGACGTGATTGTTTACCGATCATTGCACTTAAATAAATACAGCACTTGCAGTTTGCCAATTGCCACCATTTAAATTGCGATATTGCAATTAATCCTACAGCCATGCTAGAATGTGTGCAACCCATCTTGGCAGCATTACAAAACATTGCGTGGTCTGTTCTCTCTTCTCATAAGAGGAGATATTATGCAAATGCACCAGTTGCTCGCAGAGACCGGCTCAGAATCCGCTCTAATGAATTACAGAAGGAAGAGTCCAGGGCTAGATTACAGCTTGGAAGTTTAATAATAACTGTAAAGAATGAAAAGGGCTGTGGGACTGTAACTGATTGAGGGAAATGTGATTGCGTGACCCTGTAAAATGAGAAAAGAGGCGCACGGTCTTCATGTTGGTGGCAGTGACGAACATAGAGCCTACACTAGATGGCTGCATTGATCTGACGCAACCGAGCAGAAACCTGGCACATCAAAGTGTCTGCTCTCCAGCGGGCGCTATTGCTAGCACTAGCACAGATGCAAATGCTAACAGCAGCTTTGGGCAAGTCTGGAAAATACGGCGGCACATTAATATGGGAAGGAAGGAAATGTTTGTTAGATTACTGTGATTAGCATGTCACTGTTTTTACAATGTTTCCACTTTGTTATTGTAGGACGGCGAAAAGGTCAGGTACCAAAATCCTTGTGTTAGAGTATTTAATATAGCACAACTATGAAATTTAGTTCTCTGGATTGTGTTTCCCAACCAGGGAGTGCTTGGAATTATTTCAGATTAAAAAGTAAGAAGAAAAAAAAAACTGAAGGAAATCAATAAAATAAATAAATAAATAGTTATAGGGGGTAGTTGAAGTATGATCCAAAAATCCAAGGTGTACTTTCATATTCTTATAGTATATAATTCTGCCAGGGCATGTAAACTTTTGAGCACAACTTTAACATTCCAAAACACAATCATCAAAACAATCAAAATGCTAATGTGTGCGTATGTTTCACACCTTTCAGTAACTTACAACAACCACCAGGCTGTTTTTGTTTGTTTTTTGCTTTATCTTCAGTGCTACTTCGACTGAAGGATTCTCATTTTTCACAAGCGCCTGCAAACTCAATATACAGCAAAGGGCGCGGCATTGATTTCACCCTATGAGTTCAGAAAGGAGTACAGCTCCTTTAACACTAGTTGGAACCTCTGTTTGTATGGTTGCAGTCAGATATATTACATGTGTCAGCGGGTTACCTCTATAACCAGTCTTGGACCGCGGGCTATCATCATGTTTTGGCTGCAGTCAGTGTATCTGATGCCTGGACTGATTATTGGGATATAGATTGATTGGTGGTGAGGCTGACTTTTCACCTCACAATCTCCATAATTACATAAGCAGATGAGGTCAGAGTGAATGCTAAAGGCAACAGATCAATACTTGACTGGCTAGACAAGAGGATGGGCGCTAGACATATCGCGTAAAATCGACTCTTTTGAGCTTTAAACCATGTTATAACTGTTCCCTTGTTAAAGCCAAACCTGGAGCAGTATTTCACTACATTCAAGCAGTTTTCAGTAATCCTTGGGTAATCTCGTTTAATGTAGCCGTTTCTTCTTCTGCAGTGTCAGCAATTCATTCTGTACTTCCTGGTTATTGTGTAATGATTTAACCCGAAATTGTCCGACACATTTTTTATCGCCCATAATCCAACATTATATCGTTCTGTGCTCCAAGTGTATTTATCACGCGGTGCTGAAGCTGTAAACCACACCGTAAATTAAAACCAAAGGTTACTTTTTAAATAAGTCATTGCTGCAGCAGGAGGAGCCCCTGTTAAGGTCTTCACCAACTCCTGTATTTCATTGCTACTATTTAATTAAAAGACATAATTCCAAATCATAAAACGTTAATCAATGCAGGGGCTCCAAAAATAATGGTTTAAAGTCAATTTTTAAGCCCTTTATGCAGGATATGTCTGCTTTAAGAGATTTTTGGGTAGATTACAAAATGTATCTTGTTATGACTTGTGTAAATCTTTGGTCCCAGTGTTAATTTTGACAACATATTTTAATTTAGTTTTAGTCTTAGTCTTTTGACGAAAATGTAATTCAATTTTAGTCGACAAAAATTGCAAGTAAATTTAGTCGACTAAATTAAAGACACATTTAGTCGACTTTGCATTTATAATATTTATCATAATCATATATAATGGTCCTCGGCTTCATGGAGCTGCTCCACATGAACAAAGCTCAGAGCTGATCCTGTGGCAGAGAATTTACATGATATGAGGCTCTTTCAAACTGTCAATAGAAGTTTGGATTATTTTAGTCTCTTATTTTCATTTTTATTTAGTCTTATTTTAGTCGACTAAAATAAATGGACGTTTTAGTCACAGTTTTAGTGTCATGAAAAACTTTTAATTTACTTTTAGTCCAATTTTAGTCGTCAAAAACATCACTTTGACTAAAATTAAGACTAAATATTTTAGTCGACGAAATTAACACCGTTTGGTCCAACTAAATATCAAACTGATCAGGCAGTTTCATCTCTGTCCGTGTGTGACCTTTCCATCTTTACAGTAAAGGGCAGTTCTGACCAAAGGCATGTGCACAGCCCACCAAAGCCATCTGCTGAGGTGGTAGTGTCGTGTGTACATCACTGGCTCACATTCTGCCACGTCTAAAGTTACAAAGCAAAGATGTAACTCAAACGTTCAGTCTATCATGAGGGAAAAGACTATTTTAGCTGCTAACGGAGCGTCTTCTCTCCATCCCATGACAAATAGTGACAACTGAGAGGAGGAAGGTGTAATCTGATAGCTAATGCCCTTTGGGGGCTCCAACCCAGAGGTAGATCTTTGAGGCTGCAGGCGAAGCAAGCGAGCGTGGAAAAATCCTATTGAAAACAGGAGCAAAACGAAGATGATAGATTGACTATGAGGATAGACAGAGCAGATCAATCCATCATGGTTTACTCCTTCAGCTTCCACACTTTAAGGACCTATTTATTTCTGCTCTCCTGTGCTCAGAATGTAAGGCCCCAAGGGTCCTCTGCAGACCATAGGGCTAACTGTGTTTTATTGTGAAGGCACAAACACAGAAACTGGCCACTGTGGCATTTAAGCTTTCATACGTGAAGCCTGTGCTCCCGATCAATCAGGTCGATTTGTGATGTACGAGGTGCTACAAATGGAAGTATGAATCTGAAACTCGTGGGTAAAGACGGAACGGAAAGCATTTCAGCCAACTTTGTTTGTGACTATGAATGATAAATGATGTACATATCTATTGACAAAGAATATAAACAGCCTGGCAAGTTCAGAAGGTCTATTCTACTTGGTGCCCTGGACAAGTTACAAGAACACATCCAGATTTTTTCACCCAAATGGCCTTTCACATATTTACTCCATATAATGCTGGTTTGCTTTTTAGTTACCATACAGCGCCTTTCCCACACATTTTGAAGGTGGGAAAGTCTAAAGCTTATGCATGAAAAACAAACCATCAAACAAAACAAAACATCAAGTCTTAACAATTGTTCAAAATGTATGCGCAAAACAGTTTTATATGAGGCAGATGCCACTTGGAGATGAATAATAAACAGCTGGCACCTTAGGCGGCCGCCTCGTTCGTCTAACTATGCTCGGAGACAGCCGCATATTTACTTGGGTGTCGGGTTTATTCGATTAGCTTAGACCAGGTGTGCCGCAACGCAAGTCCAGGGGTACCATGGGAAAAGTTATGATTTATATGGAAAGTCCAAATAGGGCTATATGATCAAAAATCATTCAGTTTAATTGTTGGAATCAGCGGCGTTGTGTTTCAAAATGTGTCAGTAGTGTTTTCTTTGAAATTTGTTTTTAGGCATTTAGACTTTTCTCATAACGTCTGTGCCAGAGAGAGAGAGAGAGAGAAAGGGAAGGAGAGAGAGGAGGAGAAGGAGCAGGAGGCAGAGAAGCAGAGAAAGCATGAGATTGCTCTTTCTGCTTTGCACTTTTCTGCATATTCTACAACATACTGATAATTGTTATTTTTTACTTCAAGGTGAATATGTTTTATCTATGTTGGAATTTACTAATCCAAGACAAAACAGTATAATTCTAGCCATTTGTATAGGCTTCCTCACCAGCCTGGGCCAAAATAAGGATAAAAAACAAATCAATAAAAAATAGAAACTGGCACATGACAAGAATTAAGCCTGCTGCAGCTTACGGTGCCAAGAAAAAGTAAGTACACCCCTGAATCTCACTGAACTGCAGCAGTTTTGTAAAGAGGAATGGTTCAAGATTCATCCTGATCATTGTGAACGTCTAATCTGCAACTACAGAAAAGCAGTCATTGCTGCAAAAGAAGGATCAGCCCGATATTTAATACAGGGCTGTTGTGAATGTCTCAGGTTTTTCTGCAAAATATTGTGATAAACTTGGGAATTAATTTTTCTATTGATGATAGCACGTTGACTATTGTTCAAACTGTTCAACTTTGGATCCATCAGTCAACGGAATATTTTTCCAGTAGTGCTGTGGAGCATCCCAGAGCTCTTTAGCAAACCAAAGTTGAATAGTTTGGGAGGAACACACAACGTCATGTGTGGAGGGAAAATAGAACAGTACAGCAACATCAAAACCCTATGCTCACTGTGAAGAATGGAGCAGGAGAATCATGGTGTGGGGCTGTTTTGCTGCCTCAGGGCCTGGACAACGTGCTATCAAGAACAGAAAAATGAATTAACAAGTTTATCAAGATATTTTGCAGAAAAGAGACATACACAACAGGATGTGAATAAGTGAGTACACCCCTGTATTAAATAGCTGACTGATCCTTCTTCTGCAGAAAGAACTGCTTTTCTGTAGTTGCAGACTAGACGTTCATAACAGTCAGGATGAATCTTGGACCATTGCTCTTTACAAAACTGCTGCAGTTCAGTGAGATTCATGGGGTTCACTTACTTATTCCACGCTCTCCTGTGAATGCTTTTATGTTATGGCCCATAAAAATATGATCAAATGTAAATGTTTGGGTTGTATTAGTTTAAGCAGACACTGTTTAATCATTCTTATGATTTTGATGAAGATCAGACCACATTTAGTGACCAATTTAGGCAGAAATGTGAGAAATGCCAAACGGTGTACTTGCTTTTTTCTCGCCACTGTGTTTGGATTATTAAATAAAATCATCATCACATAAGACATCAGGATTATCGTGTGGATAAAACATGCTGGGGTGCCGCGGTCTGTGGGAAGGGCGTGTAGGGGTGCCCCAGACAAACTCTTCATTAAAACAAGGACGAGACTGAAAAGATACTGTGATTTGTGAATCCCAGCGATTTCCCGCATTAGTATGACCGTATGTGTTATGTGTCGAGCTTGTGTGTGTGCGAACGCCACGGCAGCAGGGGCGCTCCTTCTGAAACCATTAGTGAGTCGTTGGCCTGTGGATGTTCATTCATCAGCCTGTCACCCACCAGTCAGGGAGGCTACATTAGCCCACCACAGCCCACATGATCAATCATTCATACAGCCTGGCGTGCGCTCTGATCCTCTCCCATGTGCTTCTCCACCCTGGTCATGAGCACAATGGGCGCAGCCGTCCTTTATTTAAAGCGGGGTATTATGCTTTTTGTAGGTCGTTGGCCATAGTTTCAAGCACATCTGGTTAGAAAATGCCACATTGATCTGAAACGGCTTAATCAGTGTTTCCACTGGCCCATCTTCTCTGGTTGAACCCCTCCACTCGCCCTCAAAACAAACCTCAGCTCCTCCTTGCAAGAATTTGTCAGGACTATTATCAGCTGCGTGTTGTTCCTTAGTCGTGAAGCTTTGGCGAATGCTTTTGTCAGTGCTCTGCGAAGCTGTGCTATGGATCGAGAGGTGAAGAGAGCAGTTCTGCGGGAGGAGCCTGGGGCAAAGAGAACGCTTAAACGTGTAAAACCCAACTCTAAGAATGTCTACCACGAGTATGCAACAATATAACATGGCACAAAGCTCCAAACAAAACCTCAAAGCTCAGAGACTTCCCATTTTGTCTGATCGACTGGTCGCCCCCTTGAAGTTCATGAAGCAAAGGTAATTGATGGAGGCACTCGGGTTAATCTTAATTGCACTCGCCTATTATCTGTGTATAGCAGTGTGCAATCATAAATCAACGGCCCAATGATCTTGCGAGCGCTAATGCCGGCTGGCACCGCAAAGACGTGGTTAGCGAGCCGGCGAGCGCTGGTGTGATGGGAGCGATACGGGGCTGCTTTCTATTCGCGGCACATAGAGGCGCTGTAGATGAAGCCAGCGAGGGATATAGCTACATAGGTGAGTGGACTTTTGATGGAGAGAGCCAGAGGAGGTGAATGTGAGTTTGCAAGGGAGCAGCGTTATGAAGGTTTATCAAGCTTAAGCATCCCGAGAAACACGGAGAAATGTCAAAGCCATCAATCAAAGCGGGCCCGGAATGCCAGCGGTTAGCAGCGGTCTTCTCCAGGTGTCGGATATGGATTTGTCAAAAATGTCAATTAAGAGAAAGAAGGCGGCACAAGTGGATACGTGGTTCGATGTATTGACATATACTGACCAGCGCTCGCTCCACATTCTGTGAGGATTAGTGGTTTCTCCAAAGCCTCAGGGGACAGGCCCCGGAAATGAGAATATATACGAGGCCCGACGGCGCAGAAACAAATTAGAATGAGCAGCAACAAAGCCGTAGCCGTGAAGCTGTAAAAGACAGGTAACTGCAGCTTAGACGGGATAAAAATATATTATGGATCTCTCAAATGTCACAGTAGATGATTTCAAATGTACTTACTATTTACTCAGGACACATTTGCAAAGGTGCAAAGACTTACGACTGACTTCCAAAGAATCTGTCACTGTAAGGTTAAGACAAAAACTTAACTAATTTACAGAGATTTGAAAGTGACATGAGTTGGGGGGAAACACATGGGGAGATGAAGTCAGGAGCACGAGAAAGTGAAACAATGATGAGCAGATCTTACTGTACCCTGGCCAGAGTCCACTTCAATCCACAACCACATAACGACTGAAGAGAGGATTAAGCTTCAATTCAATCTTGGCACAGCTTTATAAAGACATAAAAGTCCCTATACAGGATATATATACAAGCAGCAGCAGCAGCAAATGTAATGCTTTTTAATGCCATTTTAATGCCCAGCTACTAGATTTTTAATGCCCACAAACAAATTTATTTTCTCAACATTCCGTAAAACTAATTAATCAGGACACATTTTGAAATGCAAAAGAAAAAGGGAAATAACAGCAAAAATTTGAGTCAATAATTGTACAATTAATTCAGTTTCAGCTGCAAAATGTGTCGATAAATGTCATTGTTTTACCAAGAATTTAGATTTAATGGCAGTTTGAATCCAATTTAATGCTTTTTAATGACATTTAAGGTCATCGTTTTGACGAAATTCATTTAACCTCTTAACTTTCTCCAATTCGGCTTTACCCAAATGTAAAAGTTTTTTTTATCTGAGAGCTTACAGCCAACAGGTCATTTTAAAGCTAAGCTCCTTTAAGCTTCCTTGTTTTCGTAATTTTTGTTGTGTTTGTAGTCACGTTTTCATTGCTTTTTTTATTGTGCCATGGCCGCATTTAGCTTTATAGTGTAATGCAACAGTGATGAAGCCACACAAATATGACCAAAACATTCAAAGCAAAAACAATTAACAAAATGTGACAAGGAGGAAGTTTTGTAGGCCTTAGCTTTCAAATGAGCATTTGGGTAATGCTGAACTGGAGAGAATGTTCTCAGTTAAGGGGGAGTTAAAAGGTTAAAGGCTTTTAATGCGCCTCGCAAATCCTGCTCTACCTGATTTTTTGTTTTTGTTTTTTGTTTTTGTCCCAAATCATTCCGAACATCAGACCATTTCAACATCTGAGTCATCTTTCTTGCTCTAATGATTTTAACTGTTGAGAAATCAATCCCGCTCTGCTGAGTTCCTCTCCAGGCCCATGAGCTATTACAGCTTGGAGAAGAAGAGATGAACCAAAACATCGTATGCCGTAACAGGAGGACTGGAGTCACTGCTCGACTGTCTGCAAGTGGATGCCTTCCATCGATGACTGCTGTTCATTCAAAACTATTTTGACGAGCAGTGCCAGGAATCACAGCAGGACTATTTACAGCGCGCGTAACAAACTTGGCAGCCAGGACGAGTCAGCACAAACACGCACTGCCGTTAACGGCCGTTTAGACCTACCGCTCCCCCCCACGTTCTCGGCGCTTCAACACTCAGACTCATCTCACCGCTGCTACACGATGTTAGCTAATCCCGCTGATTACCATTGTGCAGCGCCGTTACCTCGGAGCAGGGGTGCGTGCGCGGGGCTCATTAAGGGCGCGGCGTTCAGTTCGATTCGTGCCTTTGCACCAGACTGTACGATTTGTTCTCTGCAAATCATTCCGGCGCCTCTAAAAGTCCCCGATCGAGTTCGGAGACGATTCAGGCGTGGGAAATTCTGTGCGTTTTCAGGAGGGGAACGAGCCAACGTGGCCCGGGGCATTCTTCAAATTTATGCCTACACAGACCTTGGGTTGACACGTTGTAAATGGAAGCGAGACATAGCTGAAACATTTGTCTGACTAGTCATTCAATGTTTCTTGACACGGAGCTGCCTGTCCCTGTCAAGATCAAAGTGGGATTTCAAGCGAACAGGAGGATTATCAAAATGAAAAAAAAACAACTTTTGAATAGTAAGAAAAAGAAAGAGAGTACAAAATCTAATCTGGGCACAGCTAACAGTTTAAGCTCCACTCCTTCTATCACAAAGTTTCTTAAGCCGTCATGCGCGCTCTGTAGTTTAAATATTGTGTCATCCCGGAAGCTTTGTCAGCAAAAATGATCTTGTTTGGCACCAGGGTGAATATACACAGAGGAGGGGTTTAACTTGTGCTCAGTCTAGTAGTAAAATAAGTACAATATGTGCAAAAAAAACTTAGAAACCAAACCAAATGAATGTATGGAGGTGACTAAAACTGATAAAAACGATGAAAGCAGCAAGGAAGAACAATTGGCCTTCACCCTGTAATAAAAAAGCTTAAACGAGCCTTTACTCTTCAACTTCCAGCCACTCTGTATCCTGCCTCCCAGGTGCAGTAGCTTGTGTCAGTCAGTGAATCATATTTACAAGACACAGTCGATACAGAGCATTGAACACATTAGAGCTGGAGACAAGGTAATGTATTCTTATTTAGAGCCCAGAGGGAGACAGAGAGAAGAAGACAGATTATTCAAACGCAGCACTCTGGAGTTTCTTTGAACAAAGTAAACCATCAGTGGGTTTTCGAAAGTTCTTAAACCTCTTTTAAGTAGTTCGTTACGAAGTAGTTTAATATAAAATCATACATTTCTTTTTGATTATGTAAAAAGTTTCGGAAGAATGTAAAAGAAATCAGAAATACAAATTATCTCATACAGGTATTCAGATTCTAGAGACAAAGATGTTCATTTTACTAGAAGTAGATTAACGCACACTAATATTCGTTGCAATAATAAACTATAATAGCTGTACAAACCATAGTCTTTGAAGGTTAGCCCCATTAGATGTAGAGCTTCCTGCGGTGTAACTAGCACCGGCTCTGCGTGGTGTCTGCAGCTGAACTTCCGTATAATTGCAAGGATCAGATTTGGCACTATAGGGGACTGCGTGGCATGTCCAGGCCCTGTGTGATGTGACAGATGAGATTGCGTAGTGTTATCGAAGCTCTCACCTCCTCCACACCCTTCACATTGATCAACACGGTTCCACACTATCAGGCACCGGATACTGTGTCACTGCAGATGAGAGCTCAAGCTACAGGCTCAGGCCGGGCACTGACGGGAGACAACGTCACAGAGCTTCCTGTTACCGTGCATCCTGCTGATTGAATTCTGAGAAGTGGATTCGGGATTACTCCTAATCAACGTAATCGCGACAGAATGTTGTTTTGTCTTTTCAAATGCCGATGAGTGGAAGCAAATCGACAAAGACAGCTTTTAATCAGTTGTGCGGCGGCAGATTGGTCCAAATGCAGCGAGAGTAAAACGGGAGTTAACCACGTCGTAATTCAAAAAACGTGATCAACACCGGCATGTGAACACGAGGCGCAACACAATAGGTGACTTGACAATAAGGAACTGAGATTTTGGTTTTATATTTTCAAGAAGGTTTACTTCGCACATCTCTTTGTTTTAAACAGGTGCGTAAGAGAAGGCATAGAGGCCAAATGTAGAAAAGGAAAAATCTCTCGCACACTGTATACTTGCAACACCAGTGTTCTTTTATTAATGCAACGTTTCGGCCAGTGGCCTTCGTCAGGCAAAATGTTTTTTGTGAATGAGAAGCCATCCTTAAATAGGGCGTGGCCGGCTGCATCACAGGAAGCTGTAATAACGGCCTATGGCTAAACATAGGCAGCATACAACATACATCCAATCACAGAAAAAACAAAGCCAGGATATAGTAACAGTCCAAAATATACATATATACATATATACAGTAAAAATATATATACAGTAAAAACTTTTTAGTGGCACATGCAATACATATGGGAAATGGATATATAAGAGAGCTCGAAGATAGAGAAGATCTGCCTATTTTGATTTGCATATATTTAGGCAGATCTTCTCTATCTTCTTCACTATATCCTGGCTTTGTTTTTTCTGTGATTGGATGTATGTTGTATACATATGCTGCCTATGTTTAGCCATAGGCCGTTGTGACAGCTTCCTGTGATGCAGCAGGCCACACCCTATTTAAGGTTTTATATTTTCAAAAGCATGGATAGACAGCGCATTTGGAGAGACGGCCCATGATTTAAACTAGACAAATGGTAAGGATGCATTGCCTGACAGAAGTGCAAAGATGAAGGACACACTCGCTTCTTTGCACATGGTCCAGGCAAACAAAAACACGGTGTAATCCACTCAGAGCAGCGGTGTTATGGGGGAAAGACATTGACATAAGTTCCGCTGAAATAAAGACAGAACGCTGGGTTTAAAAGCTCTGTATCAAGGAGTCTGGTCGTATATGCTTGTTAGAGGATAACATTAAATCGCTATTTATCATACTGAGTCAGGCCGTACAGTCATACTATCTCTGTCATAGCCTTGACTGTAATGCTCAGACTCTTGCGTATCAGTCTGACGCTCTGAGAGGGTATTCATCCCTTTTCTGTGGAAGCATAGACAGACTTGAATGGTAGGACGAGCGCAATGTCTCGAGTTCATGTCTCCGGGTCCCGCACCGATGGTAAATAAACTTCTCCTTTAAAAGACATCCAGACTGCTGCCTGTTTTTCATCTATCCTCTCGAAAACCATTGTTAATTCTCTCACAATGTGGAGTGGAGAGGAGTGACATTGTGTTGTGTGTTTAAGTGCTTTAAATCGTGACAAAACAATCCAAAAATTGCAGATCGGCAGCTCTGGAGATCGCCCGCCCCTAGTTGAGGACGACTGTTACATAACATCTCCATCTGAAAATTTTAACAGAGGAAAGTCTCGTCTACAGCCTGATTTTAGTAACACAACAGAGATACAGATTTTTCTTGTTTGGCCTGGGAGAGCAGTGAGGTCGCACTGGAGGAGCAGGAAAGTGTCTGGGCTGAGGGAAGTCCGGGAGTCCCAAATAAAGACTGGTGCCCTGCGAGTCGGCCCCAGACAGAGAAAGAAGTTGGATGGACGGGCTTATTATGATGCAGGCTTATTAAGAACTTAAAAAAGCAGATACTTTTGCATAAAACGATCACATTTTTTGATAATATCACAATTCATGTTCTTTCCATTGGTACTCCATATAGGCCAATATTCACAATTATTATCGCTGCTGGATTTTACCCAATAATATTACCAATGCAGCCCTAATTGTTTAACAACTTAAATAATCAAGCCCACAAAACAAAAGTCTAAAGTAGCTAGCATGCCTCATTTATACAAAAGTACAAAATATGCTGGAGTGAAGCTATGGATCACTGGGGAAAATACTTAGAAGGGCACCATGTCTTGGATCCCTATTTCTTTGCAATGGAAGGTTTAAATGGTTCATACAGAAATCTATTTTAGCATCATTAAAGATTGAAACAGTGATTTTCTTGGCCCCCAAGGATAACATTGATGTTCCTGAAGGAGATTGCCCAACTGAATTCCTGAAAACAGCCCTTTCTTTTTTTTCCCCCGGTGAATATAATGATATTTTTTGCTTGAAGGGAGAGGATTCTTTGGTTCGGTCTGATAGAAATCCACCTCCCAGGCTTAATCTCCGATTTCTCCTGCAGATAAAAAAAACACGAGCATGACCCACTCTGTCTGGGCTTTATCTCATCTGAACAGAGCTTTGGAGCTTTCTCACTAGTTGCACACAGACTAATGCTCAGCCCAACCAATTACCGCGGCGGTAATAACCTGTTGACAAAACGCAGCCGTCAGAAAGGAATTAGCGAGCACTGCGGATCATTTACAAATTCAAAGTGATGACGGACCGGAGGTGTGATTGCAATACAGAGTTCACTCGTGAGTTTAATTCAATCCAGAAGAGGCGGGACATGAATAACATTTTTATCACCAAAAAGAAACCAACATGAAAGATTCGCCCCTTTTACCGCTCGTAAAGTGCGTGTGTCGGAAGAAATCAAAGCGTGCCACGTCGGTTCACCCGCAATTTCACACCCAATTACGGCGCCGATGTAAACTTTACGCAAAGAAGCCCTGCAGGAATGTGAAGCCAGGTACATTGCAAAGACACGTCCACACTACTCAAAATCAATTTCCCCGACGCTGCTTCACCTGTTCCTCTTTTATTTTCAGGCGCATGCTTGTGTTTCAGAGCGTCAAAAGCCTCTCGAAATGCGCCAAGAACCGTCAAGCTCGGTGCGGCGACAGTCTCGCAAAGAGCTTCGTGTTTCGTTTGACGCAGTTCTGCTCGTCTACAGTTGATTGTAAGCCTTCAAACACAGTTGATGTGGTGCATGATCTGAGCGTGGAATACAGGTTCACTTTCATTTCTGTACATTTTGGATTTGGCCTGGTCTCGAAGCTACTGTGAGCTTGTTTAATTCGGTTTTCCTCAAAAGCCATTGTTCAGTAAATGCAACTGCACAAGCACCAAGTATTATTACAGCCCATCCCTCCCCTTCACCACTAGAGCTGCGCAATGACTATCAATAAAAACATTAAAGAATAAAGTCTCAGAGAAATTAGTCTTTTGATGAAAATGTCATTTAAGTCAAGTTCTCGTCAATTGTAGTCTAGTTTTAGTGGACTAAAGTTGCAAGTAAATTTAATCGACTAAATTTACAAGTGATTTAGTCAACTTTGCATTTATAATATTTATTATAATCATTATAATCATATGTAAACAAGGTCTTCTGCTTCATGGAGCTTCTCCCACATGGACAAAGCTCAGACCTTTTTTTTTTTTTGTCAGTGAATTTAAATGATCTGAGGCTCTTTTTTTGGGTCTTTTTTTTGCCTTTATTTAGTCAGATTTTATTTGACGAAAATAATTGGACATTTTGGTCACAGATTTACTCAAAAAAAAAACTACCACTGTATCGCATTTGTGTTTGGAGGCACTTTTATCATGCACTCCCTTGTTGAACATTTACACAGCACTCTGCTAATGCACTTTTCAATCTTAACATTTCAATAAATGTCAAACGGCATTTGGTTTATAAGCTTTGGACGCATGAATGTTTTCTTTTTACACATTTTGAGGTAAATAAACATATCACGTATCACACCGGCCCCTGAGGATCGTGATATGTATCGGATCGTGACAAAAGTGTATCGTCCCAGCCCTAAAACAAACATTGTATGAGCTGCCGTCGCGGTGCTAAGAATAGTCATCGAGAAATACATAACGATTTCTCAAACATAAACGAGTACTTCGAAACATAACATAATACCCAACCTTTAAGGGTGTTTATATTGTTACAGAAACCCGTGATTAACGTAATGACATAACGTAGTATTATTCTGTCGCTTTCCCCATGTATTTCCCCACCGGTAAAATAAACTGAATTGATACAACAAGAACCCAGAGTACTTCTAACAAACGTCTGTATCAGGCAAGCACAAGTCCATGGGGTGAACTTATACATGTAATATCTAAACTATTAAACGCATTTGCTCCACTTTCGCACATAAGGAATGCTCTCGACAGGAGTGAAAACATCTCTGCACCGTGGGATTCCCGCATGTGGGATAGGCCGGGTGACTCCGAGCGCGTCTTCAAACGTGCACGAGTGTGTAGATAACAAATGCATGGTAGTGAAACCCGCTGAGTGATAAATATGTAAGAAGGCAAAGCAAAGTCTTCCCATGGCTGATGTGGCACTCAGGCAGATATAAATGCGGAGGAGAAAAAGCATCTGGACAGGTCCAAATGGAGTGCTCTGAATACAAAATACTTCTACTTCCAATATTCCGCAAACTCAAAACTTTTTGTTTTGAGTTTGTCCTCGCTGCAGGGGTTCCCGCAAACACCCTGACGAGACTGCAGCTTCCCCGGGTTAGTAGTAGCTGGGGTAAGTCGGTGTTTCTGCCCCGTAACGCGCTCTTAAGCCCGTGGCATGAAGCTCCCCCCGTTAAGCGCTGATTGCTTGACGAAAACTCCCATGTCTGAAATTCCCCAGACATCACCCTGATCCTGGTGACTCCGTCCCTACGTCACTGCCACTGGTGAGGCTTTACAGATTACATAAAGAGCCATGTGATTACTACAGAGACACCCGAGACAGCTGAGACAAAGGGATATAGGCCATGACACGACCTTTGGCTATATGTGGGATTGAACGGTATTGAGCACAGTTTGTGTTAATTCTATTCTTATATTTTTCAAGATGTTTTCAGGCCGTAGGCTTTAGTGAAGTACCACGAAAATGGTAAGATAAAGTTGTATGTTTTTCTAAAGCAGTGTTTTTCAACCACTGTGCCGTGGCACACTAGTGTGCCGTGAGATATTGTCTGGTGTGCCTTGGGAAATTATCCAATCTCACCTAGTTGTTTTTTTTTTGCATTATTATCCACAAATAATGTACCGTTTTTGAGTGTCTATGCTGTCTAGTGATCGGCAGAGTAACCATATGATACTCTTCCATATCAGGTAGTTAATTTCTTTGAGACAAGAGAATTAGTGATGTATTGAGGCATTGTGGCTAGTGAGACTATACGGTGTTCCTGCTGCTACATTTTCTGCTGGTGGTGTGCCTCGTGATTATTTCAATGAAAAAAAAATGTGCATTGGCTCAACAAAGGTTGAAAAGCACTGTTCTAAAGAGCATTAACTGTTATCAAAACTGAATCTAATTGTGAGCCAAATATCAAGATACGGATCAAATCACCCTTCATTAAAAGCCTTGCTGCTTATCAATATGTGCTTTCATCAGTCTAAATGATGGTCTTTAGAGTGATGAATATTTGACGATAATGACTAATCATTTAGGCTTTATTGAGTTGGGACGCACTGTACCAGATGCGCAGCTGATGGGTCACGTTCACTCAACGCAATGACTTTGCAGCAAACAAACGTAAATGTTCTTCACAGCATCAGGAGCTGCTCGATGCTGACACTTATTTGAATGGTCAGCATCATCAGAGCAATCAAAAGGCCAAAGCAAACCAATATTTCATGAATGTGGCTATGTTTTGCCACTCAATTCATTTTGAAAGAAAAGTGTAGTTGAGTCAGATAGTGATTTTTTCTGAGGGACTGTGCGTAGTTTCTCAGTTCTGTTTTGAGGTTTATGCGCATGGCTTTTAATAGCATTAACTTCCCCACAACTAAACCTCAACTGACGCTATTGAGGGAAATCATTGCACGAAATGAGGTTTGCAAGCCTTGTTTTGCAACCTCAGTACAACAACAATTAGAAACAGCGTTGTTACGTAAAGCCGTGTAACTGTGTCCTGAGCTCAGCCTGCTATGTTTAAGTGTAGTTTAGCACTAACCCAGTTTGCGTATCCTGTGATCTGAGGCAGCTGTCTCTGGCTGGGCTCAGATGCAGCGCAGTGCAGCCAGGACCCTCCTGCACAGGGACCAAACCTGCTGTGACAGCAGCTCCAGCACACAGTAAAGATCTGAGCATCCTGTCAGGCCTCTCATCTGCTGCACCTGAAACCCTCCACGCCGCACTCTGCAAGGCCAAAAAACCTCCACCGCACTTTTGCTCTACTAGTACAGTCAGCGTAGAGGAGAAACTGTGTGATACTATTAGGTCAGATTAATTCAGCCTGCTTTATGCTCAATTTTCAAATAAACAAATGGCACAAATTATAAACCCTACAGTAAAAGTTGAGATTATAAAGAAATCTCAAAAATATATCATCGAACAGGTGCAGCAGAGGGAGGCAGTTTTCTGACAGCCTGGTGGATGTAGTTGTCCTTCAGGCCCTGATGTCCCTGATGGATTGAAGAGGCTACAAAACTTTAAATCTTAAAATTAAAGAAGGTTACTTTGTTTTTTACAACTTTACTTGGTTTAAAAAGGTCGAAGTTGTCAAGAGTCACATGCTATGTAAGATGTCATTTATAACTTGGCTGAAAAAGACTACTTTGACTGAACAACGGGCTACACAGCAGTTTGATTCACTATTCGATATCATATTATGCGTACAGAGTAGCCGAATGACAACACACTGGACTTAGAGAGAAACGGTCTTTTACTAAGTTGCCTCCGCAGAGTAACTTTCTCTGTCATGGCGAAGCTTCATAGCGCCGTTGCCAAGTCCACAGGCATTACGTGCACTAAAAGTGCCACTATGTGAGACACAAGCACACTGTGGGGGGCTATGAACGAAGCAGTCAAAAAAAGAAAGTGAATGTAAGTACCTAAGGCTTTCACAGCCGTGGTTTCCTACAGATCTCTCTCCTGTTTGCAAAGGGCTATATGCAGGATTATGGACATGCAGTAAAGTAAATAAATACATTTTAGTACAGCGTTTACATGCCTACTAGCATACATCATTCTCTGCATTCTATAATGACATGATTTTTCCAAACAAGCTGAAAAATGTCAGATATACAGTGCCTCTCGAAAGTATTCATACACCTTGGACTTTTGCACATTTTGTCATGTTTACAACCTTAAACATAAAGATTTTATTTTAATTTTTTTACTGAACGTTCACACACAAGTAACAGACAACTGTGAAGTGAAAGCAAAATGATACATGATTCCGTTATTTTTCAAAAAATAGAAAAGTGAAAAGTGGGGCTTGCATAAGTATTCATACAGCATGTATTAATACTTTGTGGAACCCCCTTTTACTTTTCACTTTTCTATTTTTTGAAAAATAACGGAATCATGTATCATTTTGCATTCACTTCACAGTTGTCTGTTACTTGTGTGTGAACGTTCAGTAAAAAAATCAAAATAAAATCTTTATGTTTAGGATTGTAAACATGACAAAATGTGCAAAAGTTCAAGGTGTATGAATACTTTCGAGAGGCACTGTATATTTAATGTTATAAAATATTAAAAGCAATGCAAAACACTGTTCATTCTGATATTTATTCAGTCTATCGTGATATTGAGCTCAACAATGTCTGCCCAGCACAAACCCAAACCCCTTATGACAATAGTTTAAATATTTGACTGCAACTTTATAAACTGAGTAGTTCACCACATATTTGGGTCTTTGATGTTTTCCTTCAGTACAAATAATTGCGCCGCAGTCATGAGATACCACAGAGCTGGCTGGCATGCCTTTAAACTTTTATTGATGCTAAAAATTTCAACATTTTCTCAGTGTGTCTCGCAAAAAAAAGTATAGGAATTACATTTCTGGAACCAGAGTAGGTTTCAAGGCCGAACGTAGCTGTAGCGCTCCATTGATAGGAAAAATATCATGATTCGTATGGAACTAAATAATTTTTAAAACATTTCAGACTGTGGCCGCAGATTACCCACACAAGCACGCTAAAAAGGTTTTGGGTGCTTATCATACTGTCGGGGAGCAGAACTTTAAACATCTGGTTTATTAATACAAGTTTTCATTGCTCTCCTATGTTATCACGCATATTATTGGTGGCATAAAAAATAGCTGATATTAAAGGGCAGGACTGCGATGATTCCAGAAGGGGGAGGGACCTGAACGCCAACGTGTCACCCGCTCGTGGTCGCTATGGAGACAGATGATTCCTGTGATGCAGAGGTGGGAGGTTCGCTGACAGGGCTTCGATGTGACAACCCCTTGTTTCGTCGTAATGTGTAAGGAAATCACCAACTCCCCCTCACCTTCACCGTGCCCCTTTAAGAGCGGCCGCGCGCAAGGCATTCTGGGGACCGGTAATTGCCAGGGAGGAGGAATCCCGTCTGCTCAGCCTAATACGGGGGTGGAAGAGGAGAGCGGCGTGCGATTGTTCGAGGGGCAGGCAGCTGACAGTTGAACGCTTTTAATAAAATGATGCTCGGAAAACATTAGAGGAGGAGAAATGCTCCGTGTTTAGGCCCGACAGTGACGTGTGCGCAGCGATGCACGGCTGTCTGCACTGTTTTGGTATGAAGTCAATCCGTGTGGAAATGGGGAGAAAGTGTAACGTAAATGTAGTGAAAGAGTCTACTCTGCTGTTAAAAAGGGGGCTTAACTTGGGATGAATTAAAGCTCATTGTACGCTTGGTGGGGTTGTTCCAATTCATTTAAAAAAGAAAGAACAGATCCTCTCAGGCTCAGTGTACTGACACAGCAGGAAATCCCACTGGAGTCATCGAGGTTTTTCCCCCAGAGTGGCAGGCAAAAACAAACTGCTCTCGACACCTATGCTTTCAAAAAGGTCAGATTTTTCACACTTTTCACACAGAACAAAAATATGAACGCACCTTCTTGCTCCCATTTTTCATGAGCTGAACTCAAAGACATGAAACATTTTCTCTACACCCAATAGACCATTTTCTCTCAAATATTGTTCACATATCTGCCTAAAGCTGTGTCCGAATGTCCACACTATTCCCTATAGTGCACTATATTGTGGCACTCAACATTTCCCACAATGCATTTTGAAATGTAGTGTGTAGCGATGGTCAGTGGACGGGTCAATATGGACCACAATACATTGTGAGAGCCGTCGGAGAACAGCCGACAGCGACTGGTCCTTGAACTAAGCACAACACGAATGAGTGAAAACAGCTGCTTCAATGACATGTTGCGTATTTTTCCTGAATGAACTACTTGAATATAAATCGTTTCGGTGAAAAGTGGCTTATGATAGCTGCATACCTTTAGCTCAAGCTGTTAAAGCAGTACTAAGTAACTTATGCCCCTAGAGGCCATAAGCGCCACTGCAGATGTCATAGCATGTTGCATTTTTTTACTCATTGATTGTTCGTGAGAGTAAATACTACGCTGACAGAAAAGACAAAGGGAGAGAGCAATATCGTACATCCAATTACACAATGGAGATCATTTTTTTCACTCAAACTTGGCTGTAAATACTGTTTAAGCGGCGCTAGCCCACAGTTAGCTTTGCCCCGTAAGCCTGCTGGCTTTTTCTTCGTGATTCCATTAGTGTGTATTGGGGCCTCCGACCTGTAGGCAGCAAAGTTGCAATTGTGGTTTTCTGGCCAGAGCCACCAGGGAGAGATGAAAGACCCCCCCAATCATCCCATTAACACTTGTATTACCCCCAGAGGGACTACAAAGAGGATTTACAAGTTACTTAGTACTGCTTAAAAAGGTCAGTCACTTCCTCTCTCAGGCAAAAGGGCAATAATTCAAGCCGATTTCTTCATTCACATAAAATACATTTTTGACGATCACAGAAACACATTCCCAGAGTGACCTTAGTAGCTGTAGTCACTGATTCTGCTGGCGTTCCGGACACCGGGCTCACTCCTGTCTGCACACTGCAGCGTGCATGACGTCACACAGCGAGGAGAAAGCCGTGGGCTGCATGTCCAAAGTCTACTGCACAGTGTGGACCGACTGTATATAGTGAATGAGGGACTCAGGTGGACACACGCTGAGCTCTTCTCCTTTGCCGAGAAAATCCATCCCCCCTCACAGGAGTGGTATATGACGATGCTAATTAGACCACATGAATATTGGACTTCAGGCTGTCTACAATAAAAGTCCTCTCTGAAACGTTTTGCCTTATTGAGGGGGTCGTGGGGCGTTAGAAAACCAGTCAGTACCTGGTGTGACTCCAAATGCCTCACGCAGTGCAGCACATATGCACAACAAACAAAGGGGCATTTTGAATGAATAATTTGTAAACAATATGTGAGACGAATGGGTCGTTTGGGTGTTCATATCAAAAATGTGTTTGAGTTCAGTGCAGGAAAAATGGAAGCAAAAACTATAAAGTGTTGCATTTATATCTTTGTTCAGTGTACTTTGGGCAATGTAATTCTTTCTGTTTGTGTAAAAGACTAATTGAAGATGTCAATAAAATTGCGTTGAAAAGTACTTTTTTCGAGTAATTTTGTACTTGATTGAGTGATTGAGTACAATTTTAGCCATGAAAATTGTTCCTTTACTTGTTCTTTTAGTTCTTCACTCAAGATTTGATCAAAGTCTGTGCTTGGCCATTCAGGTAACATTTGTATCTTTTAGCAAAAGGATAAAACGTTGCTCTGTTTAACTCCGTTTTTATGCATCCAGATTCTGTGTATGATGCCTTACAATCTTTCAGTTCAGTTCAGTTTTTCAGAGCAAAATATACAGTAAGTTTTCTTGGCGTACTGAAGCATAAACAATACAAACTCTCACCTCTTCCCCTTTTCCCAAGTGACGTTGTGAGAATTTCCATTTCTGCTCTGCTCCAGATCAGTCTCCAACTCTATCTGTAAAAATTCATGAGCCAATCCCAGGTGCATAGATACTGTACGGTTACGGTTTTAAAAGCGTACTCCCTCACAATAGAAACAAACTGATTTTGAAACATGACTAAGTACTTTGGAAACCGCTCTCTCTTGCCGAAAGTGCCCGCTGTTCCGAAGCCCCCACTGTTTACCATACCAGATTGTAATTACAATGATGCATGACAGTGACAATCGCCGAAAAATCCCTGAGCGTTGCCTGTGGACTCAAGGACCCCAAGGACCGTCCAACTGCTCCATAAAACATGCATCTGGCTCTTCAAATCCTCCTCCAACCACAGCACTAAATAATAAATTCCCCGGGCTTCATCATTTGGGGCATTGATCCAAGCGAAATCACGTTTTCAAAAAGTGCCCTCCCCGGACCACCGCTCTCCATCATGTAAGAGCACCTGCCAAGGCTTTTTTTTTTTCTAAACAGTCATTTAAAAGGCCTGGGGGATTCTGTCATAAACACTGGTCTTAAATGTTCCCCTGGTAGGGCCCATGAAGGGTAAGGTGAAGGAGGATGTGTTGCTCCGAGTGGCTCATTGCAGATTCCAGGACATCACTGGGAGCCAAACGCAATGACCTTATGCTCTTTAATTGCACCTCTCGGGATGAGGCGAAAAAAACCCCCAAAAAAACGAGGTCAAAGCTTAAGGGACGGACGAAATGAAAAGAGAAGGGATTATGTAATCATACTATTACGAACGGAGAAGAAAAAAAAAACAGTAAGTCAGAGCTGGGGAAAAAGAGCACACCAGCTGAGGCGCCATTGTTAACAGCTGCATGTGGCCGATCCCTTTAACAGCCATGGGACATGTATTGTAAAAGAAAATGGTGTAGTGAAGAGGGGGCGACAGCGGAGACAGTGAACCCCATGTTTTCCCTTTGTGCACAATTACAAGTAGTGATGGGGCTCATGGCTCCGGGAAGGAAGCCGAATGTTTCAGATCTGTTTCAAAAGTGGCAAAAAACACGTACAATAGGCCAGGATGAATGGTGTCTGTCAACGAATGGTGGTGGTGGTCAGAGTTGGTGCAGTTGTGTGCATCTAAATTAGCTAAATTAGAAATCTATAAATAAGCGACGTTTCCTTGAAATTAGTTTTTGACATTGATTTGAGCTGGTAATTAAAATGGTTTACCAATGAGTATTTTCTCACTTAATTAAGAAAAAAACATCTACATAAAATTAGAAAGTACATCTCAATTTACGATTTCATTGGCAGATTTTTTTTTACTTGGTAAGTCACAAATACACAAATTATGGTCATATTACATCATTTATTCAATTTAAACTTGTATTGCAGTGCATTCATCCACAGATGGGACGCAACTGTCCTCTCGCAAATCGCTGCCCCAATCATACCTCATAGCAACGGTTGTCACCAGACATTCTCCTGGACCTACAGTATAGAAAAACAAGGCGCAGCCTGTTTCCTCCTTTTAGAGCTGAGGAAAAAAGAAACGCAGCTCCTGCTAACTTGTAAGCCAAGGTAAGACTTGTTTACCGTCTGTCTTGTCGTTTGCCAAGAGTTTTATGAGCTGTCGTTGCCGTTTCTGCCGCTGGGATCTCTGGCACAATCTCTGCGGGGTTTTGTTATTTCCACTGATAATGTTGAGCACACAGGGCATCACAGCTGGAGAATCACGACTTTTATGATTCCTCACTTAGCCACAGCTGCGCGGGGGAGACAGAGCCACTGCAGCCTCTCTCTTCTTTACAGCCAGGAGCAGGTGCCACTTTTTTTTTTTATCAACACTGGACTAAACAAGAAGAGTGGTGCAAGAGCATATCTAGTCCACATGACTGTGCCGGTTGAATTTGAGGTGGCGCCAGGGAATTTTATCCCCACTTTCCTATGGGGCAGGTGCTTTAGCCTCGATAGTTTTGTGTCCCCTTTGTTGCATATTTTAAATATATTCCTCCACTGCACATCGCCCGGGGATCAAACCCTGGACTTTATTGCCGACTATAATTTAACATACTAACTGCCGCTCCATTTTTGTGTTTGTTCAGTTACATCTAAGTGAAACTGCATAAAAAGTCAAAGAAGAGTGGCTCTTTTTTCAATGAAAACCATTCAATATTTTCACGCTAGAGAGTCACTCCAAAGAGCAGATTCACTCATTCTGGTTGATTCTGGTTGCAAGGTCTGGCACGATCGTTCTATAAATAATATTTAGTTAGCGGAGGTTAGTTAGCCACATATGCAAACACAGTGGTAATGACGTCTTTCACACATGAGAAGAGAATCTCTTTAATCTGATATTCAAACTCTGGGACTTGTTGGTTTGGCAGACTGAGTCAGCAGAGGAGGATAAGGATAGAAAGAGCTGATACCAAAGCAAGTGCAAGGATTTGAGGGGGCAGGGCGTCGCTTCTGTCTGGCACTTACTGCACTAAACAGTTGCCTGTTGGTTGAATTACTGATTCATATTTTTTATAGATTTTTGTTAGTGATGTCCCATTCCACCAAGAGCAACAGGGAAGGCAAATATAAAATGTAAAATATTGTATTGCATGTTTGCATGTTGTATGTATTGTATTTCCCACAGATTTTTATTTATTTATGGCGAGACACTGCAGGTGAACAGGGAAATATTTATAATTTAGTGATATCAACTTTAACCTGGTGTTTCTGACCATTAGCCTGGCTCCGGATTTCCCTGGCCTACGGGCATTAATAAAGTAAATCTTAAATATAAATATGAGAATAACATTTCTTGCAACTTTCTGTTATTTTATGTTTTCATAAATGGCCAAAATTACCTTGAATTTAAGCGATTAGATCTAAGATCCTCCGAGTGCTACAGTTTCCCCAACATCCAAAAACATCCTAGTTGACTCACAGTGGTAGCACGACTCAGTCGTAGCGACTCAGGACTAACAACTGAACACTATTTCATTACATGCTTGTACAATGACAAAAAAAACACTTACTTATAATGGATAGAGCCAGGTTTAAATGCATTGTTTTATTTTGTTGATACAATAGCTACAAAGATTTTTATTTTATTTTTTCAGAGGGGATTTTGGATAAATTGTTTAGTTTTTGAATAAGCCATGTATAAGTAAAAAGATCTGCAATTAAAGCCGCAAGCGGCGATGAAGGCCCTCGCCCTTGGGGACTCGTCCCTTGCAACCGCCCCCGCTCGCTCTCGTCCCTTGCGGCCACCTCCGCTCGTTGTTATCCCTTGCTACCACTTTTGCTCACTCTCACGCCTTACGACCACCTCTGTTTGCTGTGGTCCCTTGCGACCAATCCTCATCACACTGATTTAAGTTGTATTACAGTTCATTATATGCGAAAGTCCCTTTAAGTTGTATTACAGTTCATTATATGCGAAAGTCCCTTTAAGTTGCATTACAGAGCATTATATGCGAAAGTCCCTTTAAGTTGCATTACAGTGCATTTTATGCGAAAGTCCCTTTAAGTTGCATTACAGTGCATTTTATGCGAAAGTCCCTTTAAGTTGCATTACAGTGCATTATATGCGAAAGTCCCTTTAAGTTGCATTACAGTGCATTTTATGCGAAAGTCCCTCTAAGTTGCATTACAGTTCATTATATGAGAAAGTCCCTCTAAGTTGCATTACAGTACATTATATGCGAAAGTCCCTCTAAGTTGCATTACAGTTTATTATATGCGAAAGTCCCTTTAAGTTGCATTACAGTGCATTTTATGCGAAAGTCCCTTTAAGTTCCATTACAGTGCATTTTATGCGAAAGTCCCTCTAAGTTGCATTACAGTTTATTATATGCGAAAGTCCCTTTAAGTTGCATTACAGTGCATTTTATGCGAAAGTCCCTTTAAGTTCCATTACAGTTCATTTTATGCAAAGTCCCTTTAAGTTGCATTACAGTGCATTATATGCGAAAGTCCCTTTAAGTTGCATTACAGTGCATTTTATGCAAAGTCCCTTTAAGTTGCATTACAGTGCATTATATGCGAAAGTCCCTTTAAGTTGCATTACAGTTCATTTTATGCAAAGTCCCTTTAAGTTGCATTACAGTGCATTATATGCGAAAGTCCCTTTAAGTTGCATTACAGTTCATTTTATGCAAAGTCCCTTTAAGTTGCATTACAGTGCATTATATGCGAAAGTCCCTTTAAGTTGCATTACAGTGCATTATATGCGAAAGTCCCTTTAAGTTGCATTACAGTGCATTTTATGTGAAAGTCCCTTTAAGTTGCATTACAGTGCATTATATGCGAAAGTCCCTTTAAGTTGCATTACAGTTCATTTTATGCAAAGTCCCTTTAAGTTGCATTACAGTTCATTTTATGCGAAAGTCCCTTTAAGTTGCATGACAGTGCATTATATGCGAAGGTCCCTATTCACCTTATTCTGCCCCGCCCACTTCTGCCCGTTCATTTTAACGGAGAACGAGGGAAAATATTCTCAGCTCAAATCTGATGTGTAGTCGATTGATTTGTGTAAAATGTCCGATGTTCATTTGCACCGACAAATAAACACTGCAGCGTTTCTCTGCGCGGCCTGAAAACGGCTTTGTTTTCGTGTAGAGACTGAATTTATGTGGACTTCTCCAGCCCCATGTTAACACAGAGGAGAAAAGGGGCGGGCACAGTTAATGGCGGCGCCCACGCGAACAGCCGGAATAAGGTGAATTAAGTTACGTGTTATGCGAAAGTCCCTATTAAGTTGCATTATAGTGCTATTGTGAAAATCTCTATGTAGTTGCATAATTGTGTTGTAGTTGCAAAAATCCCTATTTTGTTGCAGAAACTGTAAAAACTGTTGAAATCACTGACAGACTTCACTGTATCAGAAATCCTAATAAAATGCCGGCAAGAAAAGAAAAGCATTAGAGAAGTGTCATAGCCATATTTGAACTGGCAACCTCCTACACCAAAGACAAGCACACTATCCCTGAGCTATAGCTCCTTGGTTATTATGGCCTGATCTGGGCTACTTTGCTGTAAATTATCGGGCAGTGTTGCCTCAATTGTTTTCCTATCCCCCCATTTCTGTCTCTTTCGTGGCTTATATTTAGAAAGCGTTTTTCATGAGGGTGGGACTATAGGCGCAGTGAAGAAAAAGAATACAGAAAGAAAAAGAAACAAGGTCAGAATTGATCCAGCACTCTTATGGTTAAAATCCCAACACTCAAGCTATGACACTACACAGGCACAGCAAATCTGGTGAAATGCCCCGGACTCATGTGTTTTAGGCTGTGACAATGTAAAAGGTGAAAGCAATAGGAAAGTGTCAAGGCTGTGTTTGGACTCGCAACCTCCTTCACTTGAAACATGGGCCTGATGACAACTTGTCTTAATTAAATTCCCAGGCCGAAATTTGGTCCCAGCAACACACTTGAGGAGAGGGGTCATTTCCCCTTTTTTATTGAGTGTGGAACCATAGGTGGTGATTCATGTTCTTCCTGGAAGGTGGTCAGTCCAATAGAAAAAGGAAATAGAAAAGAGTCACGGTTGGGATTTGATCCAGCAACCTCCTGTACATTAATCCAGCTCTCTACCAATGGAGCTAAGGCTGAGTGAATGGCACAGCGGATGTGAAATTAATGTCAGGAAAGACCCCGCACTTGTGTGTTTGCAGGAAACGGATTTACAGTTTAGAAAATAATATATTCTATCATTATTTAATTAGGGTAAATTCCTGGCTGCCCAAATAATTGTTGAGAAGGGGTTTCAGCCCTGCAGCACCCTCGATATTGAAGCAATGATTTGGTGAGACCCATGTAGTACGAGGAACACGCACACAGACGGACAGGAAACAGACAAACTGAAGTTCCTGTGACTGTACAGTTTAAAAAAACGTGAATTTGGAGGCAAAACGTCCAAATTAAAGCTTCTGTCTGTGACAGAGGGGTAGTATAAGTACATACGAGTCCAAAAGTGTGGCTTTTGTGAAGAAAGGGAGAAATTTGGAAAATTGGCGATTTTCAGGACACAGAGGCCTCTGACAGAGGCAGGTATGCAGCCAGGCTAAGACCTCTGGCTATTTTCACGGAGGATGGGCGGGCCACTTACAAGCCACTTAAAAGCCACTTTCAAGCCAAGATGGCCGCCTCCCTGTGCGAGTGGGCGTGGCGCTCCAAGTGAGTTTTGGGCTTGTCCTGATGTCCCCTCTCACTGTGGCCAAGGACTTGGGCATAAGCCCAAAAACGCCCCTATTTTTTTGAATTGGGGTCCGCTTCCAGAGGGCGCTGTGGAGCCATTTTGTTGTGGGCGTGTCCCATTCGTCCAATATCATAAATTTTTTCGCTGCCCCATTGCCTCCGCCAATTTTGGGGAGCTTTCACCCACGTTTAGCGGGTCAAAAACGCGATCCTTTCCGGAGAAAAAAAATAATAATAATAATAATAATAAGAAACCACCCAAAAACAATAGTCCCTTGCCAGGACTGCGTCCGGCTCGGGCCTAAAAATGCTCATTTTACTTAAAGGGGCTAGACGCAAGTTAGTCATTTTATACTCACTACTGCCACCTCAGGTCATACGTGTAACTGCACCTTCTATATTAAGCTCGTGCATGACGGCAATTCGGACCCGAAGTGACACCTGTTTGAGTCACAGTGCAGGATTTTAGAGGCAGTTGTGGTGAACAGGTCTGAGCTCATTCGACACAATAGGATATTGCTGGAACATAGGGTGAGGAAAATACTTAATTTTAACATTTTTAAACTCCATATAGTCCCTTTAAGCACAGAGGTAAGCAATATTGAACACAGAGGCAGGTTCAGAATTCATTTGTTTCAATAATGTTTCTCTTTGTCTTAATTTTCATGTTCTTCCATTTCTGTATTTTGTAGTTTTGGTTTAAAATAGAGAAGTCAATAATTTGTCACAATAACATATTTGCACAAATCATGGACCAACAGTGGGTGGATTGCGCCGAGGCGTGACAAAGCAATGCTTAGACCAGGGCCAAAACAACTGAGTTAAACTTCGGTCAACCTGTTGTTCCAAACATGCCGGCATGACCACCCGGAAGAACAAAGGCCAGAGGCAGAGCGAAGGTAGGCATTACCTCCACAGTCATTATACAGACTAATATCAGAATGACATTGAATGAATAAATGTTGCGTGGGAAAGGCTCAGTTTCAATCCACTGAAATTGGTTAATTATTGGATCTTGATCCACGAGTTGAGAACCACTGCTTTAGACAGCAAATAGTTCAGCCTGTGACAATGAGTGCTAATGAACTTTATCGGGCTGACTGACTTTTCATTCAGACAAATGATGAACTACCCCAAACCCCGTTGCTTGAGCCTTTTTTTTATATATATAGGCTTTTTATTTGTTGAAGGAATGACAACACATTTTCTCACAGAACAAATTGCTTATAAAAATGCCTGAAACAGTTGTTGTCTTGAGGTTATTGTGACATTTTCCTGACAGAAAACTTCAAAGCCAGAACTATCTATCTCAGCACTTTGCCTTATTTCTCCGGAGTGCTCTAAAACAGCGGGGAGGTGATTTGTTATTAGATTTAGGGACTGTTTGGGAGGTTTACACAAAGTTAGCACAAAGACGCCAATTAATCTGCTCCCAACTGAAACTTTGTTGCCGCCGAAGGAAAAGAAAAAAGAACGGCCTGTGAGTTTTCAAGGGCAGAATGGGGGAGGCCTGAGTTGACTTCTTCTCATTTGGTTGTTCCCAGAGTGGTAACAAAAGCGGAGAAGAGTAACTCGCCCTGGACCCGCTCCAACTGCCACAGACCTCTTTTCAATGCGGCTCCTCTATGGTCCCTTCTTTCCAGATCAGAGGGAGCAGCGCTGTTTATAGGCCTGGGCTGATAAAAGATTAATATCACAGTCTGTGCAATCTGGGCTTCCTTCAGTGACTGGGCTGTATCACTTTCAAAGCAGAAGACAATATATGAGACTTGTTGACCGCTCAAGCCACAACCACAAGTTCGCAATTAGTCAGTGTATACATAATAAGATTAGTCCAAGTGATGACTCAAGATTTTGCTGCTGCTAAACGCCTACAATAGTGGATTTGAAAGATCCAATTTTATGCTTTATTTAAACCTATTAAACTCCATTGGAGACCGACTCGCTACTTCTGGCAGGACAAAGTAAGAATATTGTGTCTATAACGACCTCTGGGATACTGTGGCGCGTGTGTGGTGGTAATTGGACGTGTTTTGAAATGTACAGCAGCTTCATGGTTAATTATCCAAGCATTTACTTAGCTTGAACGATGTTTGTTTTATACAGATTTGATAATGTATCAAGAACCCCATATCACAGAACTTTAAAGTGATAGTCTGGAAGTCTAAATATTTGCAAATTATATAAAATGTGCAAAATCAACCACCTGGTCTTGCATTTTGATGGAAAGTGAGTAAAAATGTATGTATATTATTTTTTGCAAAGTCCCTCCTCCGAGACAAACTTTTCCTGTGAACCAGCCTGTCAGGTCCAATCAGGAGGGAGGGGGAGGAGCTTGATCGATTCTGTTCCTGCTCTCATCATACATTTGCTAAGTCTTAAGTCTTCCGGGTCCTAACAGACCGGCAAATATGTGAGAAAAAAACATCAATATTTCTGAAACTCAACAGAGAGTTACTGAACCAACTTATTTCTCAGACTCATTTGCCAAAAATGACACACCTACTGCGAAAAAAGTAATATTTACTAAAGTTGCTACTTTCGGATTTAGCGTAGCTGCTGCGCTGTTAGCATTTATCTCCACTAACCCGAATGTAGCGTTTTTGGTAAATATTACTTTTATAACAGTAGGTACAGCATTTTTGGCTAATGGGCCTGATAAATAAGTATTTTCAGTAACTCTCTCTTGAGTTTCAGAAATATTGATCGTGGTATTCAAGAGTTTTTTATAGTTTCTCGCACATCAGCGGGCCCGGTAGTAGAGCTGTGACGTCGCCACTTAACAAACATATTTTATATTTTAACTAATGGTGTGTTCCAGTTAAAAATGGCTTGGAACGCTAATTACAACTTGTAAACTCGGAAACCTCAGACTGCTACGAGTTCGTATACGAGATGAAGACAATAATGGCGGCCCACAGTGGAGCAGCACAGCTAACGTTACTTTTGGTCACAGCTTTCAACATAACATTATGTCGCATGTTTTTAATTATATCTGGTTTGGAGAAACATTCATATAACGTTAGTATCGTATGAGCTAACTGTTTTAACATTAGCAGTTTTGTTTACATATGACTTCAATCACCTGGAACGCTCTGAAGTCGTAATTGGTAACTTTCAAGTGGGAAAAATAAGTTCAGTTAAGTTAAGTTAAGCTATACTGTATTAATCTCTGTAGAGAAATCTCTGTAGAGAAACTAGTTTGACCCATCCTCAGTGTTGCGTGGGGCAACCTGCAGGAGCAGTGAGCTGCCAGCATGGGCTGGCATTCGGGGACCCGTCTCCATGATGTGGAGCCAGGCTGGTGGTCAGAAACACCTGGCTGGAGGATTAACCTATTGCACATGTTTTTATAACCTACCACTAACCTACGCAGACACGGGGAGAACAGGCAAACTCCACACAGAAAGGCCCCGTCCAGGTGGGAATCGAACCCGGGACCTTCGAGCTGTGAGGCAGGAGCGCTAACCGCTGTTTTACTAGTTACCAGCTGCTTGGAACGCACCCTAAGAAGGGCTTCCTGGTTAAAGAGGGGAGGAATTTGATTGGTTACTTTCTAATTTCATCTGTTCTCACTTACATACATCACTTTAATGACGCCATGCATATTAATAAAGACAATGCAGGTACTGCCTCGAGCACCAGTGTACACAGACAGACTCAGCGGGTTTTAGGGTCTTGCCCAAGGACACAACAAAACTATGTACTGCTGTGAGCTACAAAACACCAGCACTGTGCTTGCCGACGATCTGTAGCAACAGCGCAAAGTGGAACCATTTGGAACAGGCCAAAAGCAAGTCTGCTAAGTCACTGCAATTTCTAGGGGGTAGTGCAGATTATTTGACATGTCTTGTAAAAATGTGTGGACATGGACGAGCGTCATGAATCAGAATCACACCACATCAGACAGTGAGGAGCTTGTGTTTTGAGAGTTGAAGAAGGCATGTTTTTGATGGGGGGGAAGACATCAGTTAAAAGAGCTAAAAGTCTGCTAAGCTAAAGGCACTTAAAGATTCAGCATTTTTCCTGCATTAGTGATGATGATGCTCTGTACGGCGATGACCTCCACAAGACCGGCTTTCTGTTTTACATCATAACTGTTGAAGCTGTCGACTCGGGGCACCACTTACGTCTCGCTCCAGGATGAGATGGAAATACAAAGTCAACATCACTGGCTCTTAGTTAATGCTCCCCTCACTATAAAAGTCTATAAAAGTAGGACGCAGGAGCTCTGGGAGTGAGACATTCCAAATAATTCACTGCACTCACGGCTTTGGCTCGCGATTCCGGCACTGTTAACAAGTGTCCTGATATGACTTTGCTGCTTATTTCGGGAAAGCTACTCACATTAACCTAAGGGAGGAAATCCCATGGTCTCAAAGCTTAAATCGCCCGACGTTAGGCTTGCTATGTAGTTTCTCATACTCTCTTTCTCCCTGAGCGATCGGAAAACTGCTGCGCTGTTAATTATGTGTAGTTTTGCTGATTTAGGATAGAAACAAACTCAAAGCAAAGGCTGAAAGAGTCAGGATGGGTAACCTCAATCTTTGGGTTAAACGGAAACTTTGATCATGTCAACTAGTAAAATGGACAATGGCTTGGGCAGCAGTGTGATCTAACTCACTCTATCCAAAGCAATACAATAAGAACAATGACTTACACGTGTATTGCACTTTAAAAACAAATGATGATGACTGTATACCAGGGGTAGGCAAGTTTGCTTGGTGGAGGGCCGGTTTTCTTCATTGTTAAAAGACCAAGGGCCAGACATGACAATTTTAGCCAAAAGTAAAGCACCACTTCCTACAAATGCCAGTGCTGTGCATAATATATGACCTAATTTGGTGTTCTGTTTGGACATTTTTAAGTAACTGACAGTATTTCTCCATTTTTTTTTTTTTACAGTACTCAGTACTCAACCCCCTGCCTTAACAGCACACATTTTCTCCCGTTTGACCATCCCAAAATCTACAAAGCTTCTTTAAAAAAAGAATGTAAGAGTGACCAAAAAAAAAACATGAACAAAAAACAAAACAAAGATGCAACAAACATGCAACAAGAAAATTAACAAAAAAAATAAAAATAAAATTGTACATCAGTTTTAGGCTGTAGCTCCATTCGAGATGCTTTTACATTTGGGTAAAGCTGAACTGGAGAAAATGCACTTGGTTAAGGTTAAACTCCGAAACGATTAAAGTAAATAATAATATTTCTCAAAATCATCTTGAGGGCCAAAGGTTCTGTGCTGGAGGGCCGGATCTGGCCCCCGGGCCTGATGTTGCTGTAGACCAACACTCATTCCCAAATGTCCCATTTTACAGCTAAGATGAGACAGTCATTTTCAAAAGTATTTTCTCTCGATGCAGAAATCTTGAGACGCGCTGTGACCACTAAACAAGTCTAAAGCTGACAAAGCTTTTCACTTTTAATCCCAGGCGCCCAAAGTTAATAACAGCACACAGCCCACACACCTCCCAATTGACCTTTACACTGAATTATGTAAGTCACGCTCTTGTGTGCGGAACATATCAGTGTAGGTAATACCTGGACTTGGAAATGGAAATGGGACACTAGCAAAACCCACAGCACATTCAAAATCATGACGCTTCATTATGCGCTCTGAGATGAGCTTTAAAGGACAACTGAAATTGAACGGAAGTAATAGGCCAAACCCAGGCCTAACTGCTAACACTTCATTGCAAACATTTTTAGACACAGCATGTACAGAATGTAAACTGAAACGGTACTAAAATGTCTCCTTTAATTGCATTTTTTTTTCCTCTTTGCATGACAAGTGGGTGACACGTCTTACTCCCTCTGTTGGTAACAGTGGGGAGTGAAGCATTTTGAAATTGCAAATTAGCAGCAAAGCCAGTGCCAAAATGACGCTCGCAGTGGAGGCGATTTGAGCGCGGGTTGAAGGTTTATGGATTTTAAAATAATACAGGCAGAGCTCTTGGTACCAGTTACTACTACGGGCGTTATATATGTTTGTTTTTTTTGTCAGAAGACGACTAGGCTAAACATTTTGATGAAGAACATAATGTCACCTTTCACTAAGCAACGTTTAAAGTTTTCTCCTTCTTCTTTTTTTTTTGTGCATAATTGACGACCCACCTCCGGCCTAAAGCAGTGGTAGGCGAGGACTCCCGCTGATGTCCCGGTGCTACTTCCAGAAAATGAAGAGAATGCACATAACTTTGTATTGCTTTAATCGTCTGAAATGCTGACTTCAGCCTTTTCCGATGTAAATGAGTGCATATTTTAACCTTCTTTGTTGTCGCTGTGATCACAGACAAAGGCAGAATATTAAACTGCTGTAAATAGCCTACTTTTCCTCCTTCTAATTGCCCGCGGTGTAAAACAAAAAACTTGTAATGAGCTGCAAAGGCCCGCTGCATTGAGCGGGAAATGAGTGTCTCCCGTTCAACTTAAAAGAACAAAATAGGAATCAGCGCTTAAGGGTCAGGGCGAGGATGATTAGTCAGAAAATAGAAGTCGACGGCGAGGCAAAGAGACTCTAAGGTAAATGATGGTGGAACACGTGCCAGGGAAGCCGCAGCTCGATCCGTCAGGGCAGGGCTTGGCTCGCGCTCCTTTGAAACAAGCGGTGGGGCGGGGGGGGGTAGAGACGAGCTCCTGACGAATTTGCAAGGACTGGCTACAATCTCGCCCCGTATCTGTTTACTCTGGGGGATTAAATTAAAGAACACAACATCCAATTTCATACCTGGCTTCCTGCGCCGCCCTGCACAATGTGACATTTACTGGCCTTTCTCCGTTCCCTCTGTCTCATAGTGCAGATAAAGCTCCGTGCGGTCAGGAAAACAACGGCGGCTTCAAACAAGCGGGGAGGTGTTTGCTCATAGGATTAGCCGTATTGTGGAATAAACATACACATATCCAAACCCCGGCGCGTTGGCACGCAGAGACAAATGGAGTCTTTCTACTTCTTCCCACGCTGTTCATGTTTTCAAGTCACGGGAATGTGCATGAAGGTGGGACGCCTGGCTGTATTCACATTTCGAAATGTAATTTGCATGAGAATGACGTCAAGTGCCGCACCGGAAAACCATTGCCCCCGAAAGCAAATAAAACGGATGGAATGGAACCTGATTAATAAAACCCTGCAAAGCATATGGGCTGAATACAAGAGACTCTCATAGTGATGGCAAATATAGACCAATGGCACTCAAACCTAACTTTAGCTTGATTTAGCCCTGGTGTTTCTGGGAAGGTCAAAACCTCATATTTGATGTGGTGAGACATGGGGTAAAACGTTTGATAAAGGCCCCCATGTGTGCATTTATATTTGCTATGAAGATCTTATAGAGATTTTAAATATCATTGAGTGAACTTGGTTAATTTGTAGAGGACATATCAGGAGCTATGATCAAATGATAAGACTGAGTAAAACCTGGCTCCTAAGACAGCCGTAAACCCAACCATTTCTGATCTACACAGTCAGTATCACGACTCAAAATTTGATCAATTAATGTTTTTTTTTTTTTTTACTGGCGGTACTGAAGTCAAAGTAACTCTTCCACTTCCAAGATTTTACCTCACTGCTATCAATGTCTTTTACTCAGACTTCGTTTTTAATAGCACTCATTTCATTCATGCTTTTGCTAAAGGAACAGGCCACCGTGTTCCATACTGAGATATGTTCTTACCTGAGCTTAGACCGTACCACACTATACTTGGATCATGTAACTACTCACATAACCGTATTTACATAGGAAAAAACATGGAGGAGCTTGGTCGCTTCCAACTTCACCCCTGTTTGACCCCGTAGAGGAGAGGAGGAGAAGCTGAATGCTAACATCTTTGGTCTATTTGTGTGACTGAGCGTACGTGTAAAGACCAGACAGGTACGGATCAACTCGTCTAAGCTCAGGGAAGAACATATCTCAGTGTGCAAAAACGGCGGCCTGTTCCTTTAACGCATTTTAGTTGGTATGGGTGTTTTTGTGGTTGTGTTGACTTGGTTTACACCCACTTTAGACTTCCTTCAGTCAAAGTTGGGTCTCTTTTTAGATCTAGTATAGCCCTGGAGGAACTAAATATTTGGCGAAGTGGTACTTAGTCAGAAGGGTTTGAGAAACACAAGTCATTCAACCAGTCCAGTCAACGCTATTTAAAATCTAATGTGATTGAAATGGATGACAGAGAGCCTACGCAAAACTCACTATAAATACATTTTTCAAAATATGAATTAGCATTAACAGAGGAAGTTCTCATGCAAGTGTTGATGTCAAGGATATGAACACAGGCAAGGAGCAAAACAAAATCTATTTGAACGTTAAAAACGGTCTGTTTTATTCCTCAGAATAAGTAGCAAAGACGTGTTATTAAATGAAAGAAATCTCAGGAGGAAGAGTTCAACTTTATCTTGTTATCAAGCGTGAAATATTAATTATTGACTACTGACTGCCATTTTCAGCATGCTCAGTGTAATTTATAGTTATCATCGGGGCTTTCTGTTGCCAGCGAAACTCCCCTTTGCCCTCCAGCCATCAGACGTTACTTAATACAGCCTCAACACAAACAAATCACTGCTATCCTTCATCAGAGCCGCTGCCTTTACCTCCCATCCTATTACTGACGGCAGCACAAGCCATTAGCGGTGTCCTTGGGCGCGATCTGCTTCTAATGATGCCTGTTATGAGTAAATAAGGCGTGTATATTATGTCACGGCGAAGATGCTGCTATATTTTGGGGGTTTGGAAGTACGAATGTGGAGACGAGCGGGACCACTGCCTTTTAGTTTGCGCTAATCTGACCCTTCAAGAAGCCCAAAAACTCAAGAGAACAAGGTATTAGGGAGATAAAGTAAACTTCACCTCCCTCTAAAAGCAGTTGAAAAAAAAGCTGTGAGAAAGTCTTTGAAGACAGGCCGGCCTCCTTCAGCTCTCGATTCGCACAAAAGCTTCCTAAAGTCTGCCCATATAAGACGCTAATACTCTGAAGTGAACACCTTATGATCACACGATAGAAGGTTGCGCTCTGGGGAAGCTTCGCCCCGCTACAATAAAGCAAAAAAACAAGGTGTCCTTTGGGTGTTGGAGGAAGAGAACAGAAAGGCCACCCGCTTGAAGAGGAGGACCCGGAGGTACAGCAGACTGAGCCGTCCGCAGTCTTATTAGACGCTGATCTGTCTGTTATTAGGAGCTTTAGTGGGATTTCCCAGTGGCTCCGCGAGAGGAACGGAGTGATGCGCTTCGGTGCGGCGGACTCCGGGACCCTCGGATGCGCCTCCAATTAAAGACTGTTTGGACAGACAGGTGCAAGTCCCGTCCGCCAGCGCGCAAAATCTCGACCTGTCGGATCTCGTTGAAGCTTACAAATCTGCTTTTTTTGTACTCCAGTTTTCCACTCGTTTTTAATTATGTAATAAAAGTGTGCGTTCAAACTGACGGCTTTAGCTGCAGTAATTACAGAGGTTGCGTAATCTTGTTGTTGTTACTTCATTATAAAATCATTATCATTTTGTTTGACCGAGGTGTTATCTTGCTGGATATAATTTATAAAGCTCTAAGGAAACATGGAAGTATCAGCCAATTCCATTTCTCAGTTACCTGCTATGTTATTCATATCTAAAACGTCCACATGAGATGATCTGGGCCATGTTAGGGACTGTATGTCAAACATATTAAAAGCACTATACCTGATTTTTTTTTTTTGTCTTGTAGTGGAACCATTATTTTTTTTATGTCATCCTGCCAGCTTAGGGTTAGGGTTAGAGTTAGCAATTATACATATCCAAATCTCAAAGCGTATTGACATGGGAGCCTACAGCCAATATGCCAGTGCGGTACTTCATTTGAAAGCCAGGACCTTCTAGTTTCTAAAAATATGCGTCAGATCTGTGTGGTTGAAACGCAATGTGCATCACATCTTGTAAACCTAGACATCTGTGAGGGGAAAAACTGTGCATCTAATTATAAGGCATCATTTTATGAACTTGTAGGCTAGTTTCCTGTGAAAAGTGACCCTGCAAGTTGTGAAAGGTGCCTTTAAGGAATGAGTTTGGACCACAACTACCATTTCTATTTTCTAGTTTCCTCTTTCATTGTTTGTAATTTAAAAATAAAACAGGTAATGGCAGTAAATGTCAGGAAGTGCCTGGAGGTTGGATGCCCTTGGGGACCTTATGCATCAGTTTGATTGGTCATGGCTCATATTATGGACACAATCGATGGACATGTTGGCCTACAGCCATGTGTCCAGAAATAACTTGCCAACTGCTAAATTTCATTCAAAGAGCATGTCCTAAATGGTGAATTTTCCTTGTTGCCTTCAGGACGTCGTTATGCCTTGCCATGCGGTAAGAGGAACCGCTGTAGGAAATCTTTTTCCCTGAGGCAATACGACTCCTGAACCCTCTTTAATTTGAGGATGTCTTTTGCCTGTTATTCAGGCAGATTGTAATCTATAAGTGAGCTCCTTCTTGCTTGTTTGTATGCGGTGTGTGTGGCTGTTTTCATATTGTATGTTTTCTGCTCTGAAGGAATTGCCCCGTGTGGGATAAATAAACCCCTCCTGGAACCGCCACCTTAACGTGATGGAGGGGTTTCAGCACCTGAATGATCCTGTGGGCTCTGTTGTCGGGGTCTTCATGCCCCTGGCAGGGTCTCCCATGACAAACAGGTCCTGGGTGACGGGTCAGACAAAGACTGGTACAGAAGCCCCTTATGAGAGACCAACAGGCCCGGTTAATCGTGAGGCCGTCCTTCTGTGGACCCACCACCTGCAGGAGGAGCCATAATGGGCTGGTGCAATGTGATTTGGTCAGCTCCAACGGCTGCCCCCATGACCCGGCAACGGACAAGTGGAAGAGGGTGGAAGTTGGTGGAAGTGGGTGGAAGTGGATGGAAGTGGATGGGTGGAAGTGGATGGGTGGAAGTGGATGGGTGGAAGTGGATGGATGGATGGATGGATGGATGGATGGATGGATGGATGGATGGATGGATGGATGGATGGATGGATGGATGGATGGATGGATGGATGGATGGATGGATGGATGGATGGATGGATGGATGGATGGATGGATGGATGGATGGATGGATGGATGGATGGATGGATGGACGGGATAAATAAAGTTGACTGAATCTGAATCTTTTTTTCTTTTTTTTAAGATATTAGTGATTAATTTTTAGCATTAACAGCTTTCCATAAAAAGTCCCCAGGCTCTCATGAGTTGCATCACTTCTACAATTCCCAAACTGGCCTGATCTAAAGTGCTTGTACTATTCTGGTAACAGTCCAGGAGTAGGAAAGTTTTCCTGATCCAGGGTCGATATTCTTTTCTGGTCAAACAAAGTGTGACTGAGCTTTCCTATAATGGCCCAAACTCCGGCATTACTGAGTGCAAAAAGTAGTGCTTTTCCTCATATTGGATCAGATTCTTCCAAATCAAGTAGCGGGCCAGTGGATATATATATGTTTAATTTTGTCAATGGTAATGTGTTTTCAGAAGTATTGTGTTTACTCAAAATTGGATTCTATAAACTTTCTGTCGGTTGTGTCTAATGGTCAACCACACTCACAGGCACAAAAGCACTCACCGAACATGTTCCCGATATGGCCGTTCTTGGTCACAGGTCGCAGCTCGTTCTTGCCCCAGGCGTAGAGCTTGTAGTTGTCCCAGGCAAACTTCATCATCTGCGACACAAACACAGAACAGACACATGGGTAAGGGCAAGCATCGCCGCACGCGCCTCTGTCCAGTCCAGCTGTAATTAACTGGCCACACCTCAAGGCCTTGGCAATGATAGCGTATTGATCTGCTCTGGATTAAAGACAAACAGGCGAGGCAGACACATGCAAACAGCGCGGTGCCTAACAATAGGACTGACATGCACCCGGCAGCCTGCTTCCTAAATTAAAGATTTGTAAAGTCAGGGATGAAAAGCAAGGGTAACTGATAAGAATGTGCCAAGAAGAAAGTGTTTTGGGGGAGGCTTGTGTTCACCTCCCTGTCTGCGCGAGCACGAGCGAGGTGTCTTTGATGTGCTAAAACAGGAAGCAGACTGGGAACTGAAGGCAGAGCTCTATTTTTCTCCTCAATCTCGGTATCTGTGCCTGCAGCGACACACGTTAAGCACACACAATTAACTTGGCAGCATCGGAAAGCAAGTTGAGGTTCGTACTAGTCAAATAAATTCAGAGATATCCAAACAGTAATGCCGTACAGATGGGTTCGGGCGACGTTTTCGTTTCGTTTGACTTTTGTTTGGTTGTAAACAACATTTAATGAACTTGTCCCACAGCGCAAGGTTTGTACAAGCAAGCTTTAGAAAGACTTCACAGAAAAGCTGAGAAGCACGAGATTGTAGAGTATTTATCTGCAACAAAACAACACACCATCATGCTGCTAAATCATTATTAGTCGTCTTTCTATGGGAGCGGACTGGGGCAGGCCACTTGTCTAGGGCTGGCCAGCCCCTGCATTTTAGGTGCCTTTAGGTGAAACTGGTCTACAGCGCGATGGAATTGGTCGATAGGAGGCGCTGTGGGGCCAAGTTCGTCCCAGTTTATGCTGAGTGAGAAGCCCTTCCTGCTTTTCAAACATGTTTTTTTATATTAATTTCACTTCTCTGCCTCTCTTTACTACGGCAATGCAGTGGATTTTACTGGTGGTAGATGCTTTCTAAATGTTTCCAAACAAGAGAAACATCGTCTCATAGGACTCCCAGAGCAGAAACAATTGTTGCTAATAAGCTAGCTTTGTTTTAATAAACATTTAGTTGCCAGTCACACTGAATACAACACTAATCACCCAAACAGGTAAGCCCTTGGTGCATTCTCCCTCATCTAGATCAGTGGTTCCCAAAGTGGGGGCCGTGAGGCCTCGAGTCCCCAGATGATTTCAAGATGAAATAAAAAGAAAAATGCTACTGTTTGTAGAGTGTAAAACTTATAATTTGTGAAATCCATTCAAATACTCAAAACAAATGTCTTAAAATACATAGTAACTTGATTTTATATGATATGATTTTTTGATTTTATACTCACTACTGCCACCTCAGGTCTTACACATAACTGCAGGTTCTATATTAGGCTTGTGCGTGATGGCACTTCGGACTTCGAATTAAAGGTCCTACATCATGCAAAATTGACTTTTTGGAGCTTTTAGCTTTCTATGTTGTTTTGCTATTTCTTTATCAAAAACACTCTCAGAGTGGTTTGTGGCTTCATTCACGCAGTTCTAAGCAATCCTCCTGAATCCTGCTCTCTGAGCAGCTGCTCCGCCCTCTCCTGGAAAACGACTGAGTTGTGACACTCTGACGTTTTTTTTCGTCACAGTGAAGAGCCCGACGTCTGTAATGTAATGCCTTACGGCCTGATTTTAATTCATTTTTCTGTTGTAAGAAAGAAATACAAAAATAAAATAAAAAAGTAAGTGCCCAGGGCACTTCCAGGTCAGCGCTGCGAAAACAAACGCACCCCCTGAGTCTTTGAACAGATGTCATGTTTGCACTGAAAGTTGTGAAGAAGGAGCTCCTGCTCTGGACACACCTGTTCTTTTTTCTTACCTAACGATAATGCCACGGAGAAAATCGTGTTTTGGGAGGTGCAGGACTTTATTCAGCCTTCCTAAAGAAGAGGCCACTCGCCAGATGTTGGAATTTCTTTCCGGGATTCGGCGACTATCAGCCAAAATAGTGTTTTTCTGTAACTGTCTCTTGATGGATGCTTGGTGAACCTTCGCCAGAATCAAAGTGGATTCACTTTTATAACCAACGCGGACCCCATAATGTGAACACCCAATAGAGCGGCCAGGACAGAGCGGTATTTCCGTATCTAAGTGAATGAGTTCCAGTATCGGTGTTGGATCAACCCTTTGCAATATGCTGTAGTGACAAGCGCACAGCAGTTTTAATACAACGCTGTGTAACCAGATTCAGATGGCATTTAATTACATGCTCTGACATAACTGTGTTCCAGTCTCAGATGCTCACAGCAGCATCTCCATTATTGATACAACAAGATGGTTTGTTCAAATAAAGCTCAGCGAAATAGGCAACATGAATGTGATTCCCTCCGACAACAGGAATCTTCAAGGCCCCTCAACCTAAGACCTCATTATGAAGCTGAAGTGTACACAGGACGTAGGATTTAGTAATAGAACAGGGTCCTGCAGCAAACCTTCACGTGCTATTTAGTTCAGTTCAGTTTAGTTTATTTGAGCTGTTTACATTCATGTTAGTTACAGAAGTCACATTATCACATAGTAATGGTAACTCAAAATGAGTAGGCTGAAGCTGAAGCTTATTTGCGTCTACCCCTATATTCAATACTCTCAGTACTCGTGCATTTCATATTTGTATTGGGAACTCAACTCATAACAACTGCAACAATTTACACTACATTGATAAAGTTACCATATGCAAAGTTCAAGTACTATTTTCATACCCAGGCGCACACAACCACGAGCGTGTATCTGTTCATGACTTACATTTTCCCATTACAATTACAATTTCAACCATGTACTCAGTAATATAGACCGTACAATTTTGCAGCATTTGACATGGTGAGAGCTTGTAGCTACATTCCACATCAAACGTATATTGTCCCAAGCAAATAAAGATTACTGAACGTTGTTTGAGTTGTACAGCTATTGTACAAGCAGCATGACTACATCTGTATTAAGTAGTGCATCCACTACTTGAAGGAAGGATGAAGGATAACAATATCACAGCATCCTGCATACTGCTAGACAGCTTTAAGTGTTTTGTTTAGCAATATTTAGACTAATTTTAGAAGTCTAGGATTGCTTGTTGTACTTTGAATCAGTAGCATGTATTGTTTATGCTGACACAAATAAGAAAAAGCATGTTAATATCCCGTATTAGTTATCAGTTCCAGCTGTGGCAGCCGGTCTCGTCTGTAAGGTGAGCTGACTATGCTGACGGATGGACAGAAGGGAGGACGGGCGTTTGGAGGCGGCAGAAAATGACACTGAATAGCTACGTACGTAATTTGAAAATGTCTGTTCACTCTTTAATTAAAATAAAACACTATGTTATTTAGTCTTTGATGCATAGTCAATTTAAACTCAGATGTCTCAAAAACTCCAATACAATGTGTCTAATTTCAAGATTTAGACAGTTATATTTAAACCATCTCACTATATATGGGGGTCAATATTTATAACATTTATTAGCATTTTTCTCTCCAATGAAGATATAACATAAAATTATCACTCACATAAAAAACATTCTTCATTTACAATAGATACAGACAGCATCACATCATAGACGGGGGCGTGGCAGGGTTGCCAGGTTTTTAAAGCCATTCCGCGGGTGAAAAAAAACTGTCCGCGTTTTTTTGCCTTGCTGTAATCAATGTTGAATTGATCAAAATCACTATTTCGAAGGCAAATCCAAGGCTCTGTAAGCTGCTTTTTCAATAAGGGAGGGGAGTAGGGGCGGTTTCTCATCATAGCAGGAGCACATGGGCTCTGTTAACTAGTAAACAATATTGAAAATTCTAGCCGCGCCGTATGTCCGCGGTTTTCAGATATTTTTGGGCGGGTTTGGCTGCCTATACCTGGCAACCCTGGGGCGTGGCCTCGCCGAGGCCAGAAACTTTTGGGAAACACAATTCTCCACTCTTTTTAGCCATTTCGGGCGAAATATAAACTTATTAATCACATTTAAATTAAGTCAAGTCCAAATCGGGTCCACATGGATGTTTATTCACAGCAGATTGTTCAGTAGAAGTGAAAAAACGGCAGTCATAGCTAGCGCTGGCTAGTGTCAGCATTAGCACAATGAAGCATCATGTTAGCATACTCTGTTATTTATGTAATTATGGGCTGTTGAACCACTTTGATCCGCCCCATGTCTTTTTTATCTTTATTTAGTAGAAAACATAATTCAACGTTTGTTAAAGTAGTTTTTGAATAATGAAAGAGTTTAGATTTTTCTCCAAATTGTTTTTTCCCCCTTAACTGTTTTCAAACATGACCATATACGGGCACTTCCAGAGATGCCGTCAGCTCACAGTTTCTCCCATTGCCCCGTTAACTTTTTATATTGTTTTCAGCTAATGCTAGCGGCTAATGCTAATGTTTGCTAGCTCTCCTGAAAATTGCTGATTTCCATGGTAACATATTCATAGCATTCTATCCTGGAAACTGTACGTTGTCAGGGCGATGAGGTCTTGGTTCTGTTGCAGAATTCCACAGTTGAGCTCAGAGGTTAGTTTGCAAAGTCCTTCATTTGCAGACTGCATTTGTACAAAGCCGACATTTCCCTTCAGCTCTTCCAGATATATTGACCGTCAAAATGTTCCGACGCCTCTTCTGTTGTATGGTAAGTAATCTTTAGTTAACCACTGCATTTAGCGGGTTTTATTTGATGTAAATCATGAAGTTTAGTTACAGTTTAGAGGTCGACGTGCTTAGCGTTTATCTTCAGGTGACAATCTTAACCAGCAAAATGTTGATAATTGCATTAATCATGTCAATTTCTGCTATTTTTCAGGGCGTTCGCTCATCTCCAAGGCCGGAGGACCGGCCAGATGATGAAGACAGCAGCCCTTGCCCACCTCAGAGGTAAGTTTTGCACATTTTGAGCTAATATGAAGAAAATAAACCCATTGTCATGAATTGTTACATCTTGGCACTTACTGAAAGAAATATAACATGTTTTCTGTCTTGTTTTTACCTACAGCGGATGCAAGGAGCAGGCAGAAAGTGTTGGACGCCGTTTCTCCGTGAAGCGCTTTGCCAAACGCCTTTGGGTAAGTCTGACCGTCTCCACCAACGACATGCACTTATGTTTACCATTATACTAAAACAACACATTATTTACTAAGATAATGTTTAACATTTCTGTGTTTTCCCCCCAGGACAAGGCCACGGCTCCATCCAAACCGAAAATAAAGAGAAACCAAGTTGCTCCTGCACCGTTCGTCGAGTCTGAGCAAAAACCTGGACTCATGGCCGGAGCTACGCGTCAAGTGACTGAGGCCTGGACAAGGTGAGGTTTCGAACTGCCGATTTTAAGAGGATTAAATATCTGGCTTCATACTTTATTAACGTTTACTTTTATATCTGTGTTTCCGCAGTGCCCAAAAGCCAGCGCCAGTTGAAACCAAGAAGACATTGGACCCTTCATGCTTTGGGTGAGTGTTACATCTTGTTTATATTGTCAACAACTTGTTAATACATTTTATGAAATATCTAGCATCTATTCTGTTTATGTGAGTTGACTTTTATATCTGTCTTTCAGCAGCCTCCAAACGCCAAAGTCTGTCGAAACAAAGACGACATTGAATCTTTCACGCTTTGGGTGAGTGTCGTCCAATCCATTACATCCCGTTTATATTTTCAACTACTGGTCATTTTTATTAATGTTGTGTTTCCATTTCCAGACTCCCCAACATTGGAAACTCTTGCTACCTTAATGCAAGTGTCCAGAGCATCATGAACATCGCCCCTTTTATGGACAGAGTCAGCTCACAGGAGAACATCTGGACAAACAACAGGAATGCCGAGCTGCTGAGGTATGGAAGCGTCTGACACACCTTTCAAAACCACTAACTAGTCTTCAGATGTAAAAGATTGGAGTCTGTGAACTAACAACATGTTTTCTTTGTGTTTCAGGCATCTTCAGGGCATTGCAGATATGAAGAAGCCTCACGTTCCCAAAGACTTCTTCGCCCAGGCCAGATGTTTAGACTCATTCAAACACACCATTGCTTTGAAAGCGCCAGAGTTTCATGGGGGTCAACAGAAGGTGAGTGACTTGTTCCTTCAGCATAGCATTGTACAATATGAATATTTATCTTAATGGTTTTGTGTCATGGTGTTTCAGGATGCTCACGAGTTCCTAACAGCCCTCATAGAGCAGATTCAAAGCTTGGCACCACCGCTGAGAATGTCTGCCTCCAGCCTGGGCATGACGTACCACTGCCCAGTACAGGATCTGATGCGCTTCAGCATGAACTGGACAAGGACCTGCCACCGGTAAAGACTGTCGCACATTCCATGTCTCTTCTGCTCACAGCTGTCTATAATTTTGTTTTCATTGTCTTTTTTACAGTTGTGGACTTGGTTCTTCTCGGCAAGAGGTTGTCACAAACATCTCACTCAACCTGCGTTCCCATGCCACCATTGACCTCCTCCTACAAGACTACTTGAAAGTAAGATAATCGATTTTGTTTTTATTTTGATGAGGTGTACTCTTCTATACGTCTAACAATATCCTTGACTTTCACAGGAAGCAGACCTGGAGTTCAGATGTAATTGTGGTGGCCAAGCGTCCTCTATGAAATCATTGTTCTCATCACTGCCAAAGTAAGTGGAAACAAAATGCTTTAATACATTATTATTATTATTATTATTATCCCCTGAAAAAGAGATTCTTAATCTCATAGGAACTTTCCTGGTTAAAAAAGGTCAAATAAATACAATTATTATTATTATTATTATTATTATTATTAATTTTCACATTTTTCTCTTGCAGAGTCTTGATTCTTCACCTGAAGCGGTTCAGATTTACCCCTGATTACAGGCTGGAGAAAGCCACTGAGGCCGTGCATCTGAACAGAGATCTTGTTGTGTCTTCAAGTGGAGTAAGTAAAATGTCTACAAATTGATGTAAAGCAAAGCTTTGAATTGTCCCAGTAACCCTTGTATTTGTGCTTTGTATAGGATGCTGGCTGTTTCAGCTTGATGGGAGTCATTTCTCACATAGGACAGACTTCTAATTGTGGTAAGTAAACCTTCATCATGAAACACAATTAATCCTGCCTTTTATATTTGCTTCATTTTGATGTTGGTCTTTTCTTCTAGGACACTACATTTATGACGGACGGTCTCCAGCGGACAGTCCCAATGAGCCGGCCGATAGGTGGCTGAATTTTGATGACTCCAGGGTACAGGAGACAACCGGGAGAGCCGTCTGCAAGAACAGGCAAAGTACAGCATACGTCCTGTTCTACCAGAGAGTCATGGGAGAGTAGACTCACCTGGAGCGGCAGTGGCACAGTGGCAGAGCACCCATCCACTTATATAATGCTTCCAGATGCTCAAAATCCATCTTTTTTTTATGTGGGTGGCTCAGTGGTGCAGCGGTTAGCACCCACTCTTCACATCCAGATGCTCCCGGGTTTGATCCCCAGGCCGGACGGGGCCTTTCTGTGTGGAGTTTGCATGTTCTCCCTGTGTCTGCACAGGTTTCCTCTGGGTACTTCGGTTTCCTCCACCGCTAAAAACATGTAGGTCAGAGGGGCCAATTTTGGCAGCCTCACTTCCGTCTACCCCGGGCGGTGGTGGCTTCCATAGTAGCTTGCTCCCTTTCAGTATGAGAATGAATAATGGCGACAGTGTAGCGCTTTGATGAACTTGGTAACACAGGCTTTGAAAAGCACATTACAATTGTCAGTCATTATGATCATTTTTCGTACTTGCTGGTGGTGAGCTACATTAGAGGTCACAGCTGGTCCGGGGTAGACTGACCCTATAATGTTTTTGGTAGTCGGGGAAACTGGAGCACCTGGAGGAAACCTACGCAGACATGGGGAGAAGACACAAACTCCACACAGAAAGGCCCCGTCCGGTCCGGGATCGAACCCGGGACCGTCTCGCTGCGAAGTGCGGGCGTGGCCGCTGCACCACCGTGTCGCCCACATAAAACACCCTAAGCATGGATTTTGAGCATCTGGAAAAAACATTTAAAACGAATGGATGGCTGCTCTGTCGTGCCGCTGCGCTGCTCTATGTATATAATGTAAATTAAAGCTGCGCGCGGCGATAAAGGCCCTCGCCCCTGGCGCGCTGCCCCTTGCGACCGTCCCCACTTTTTCTCGCCCAAACCTGCTCTAGCCTCTGCCTCACACCCAACCTATTACTATTGTTTTAACCCTTGTGTTGCCTTCGCGGGTCTGTTTGACCCGCTGTCATGTTCTGGGCATTTGGATGCAAGGTGACACAAGGGGGCGCCCTTCCAACCTTCTCAGTGTAAATGTGAGTTGACTTTCTTCCGACTGAGACTTCAGGTCAGACACCATGAGTGACAGTAACATGACGCTAAATACAGTGAGCTCTTTGTTTCCACTAAAAAGGCTGAGGCCTCATTGCTCTTCAGTCACAGACTGAGAAGTGAAGAAGGAAGTCATGGAGCTTCTGCTTTAGACAGAACTTCTTCTTCTACTTACTGGAAACGAAGAGTTCACTGTATTTAGCGTCATGTTACTGTCACTCATGGTGTCTGACCTGAAGTCTCAGTCTGAAGAAAGTCAACTCACATTTACACTGAGAAGGTTGGAAGGGCGCCCCCTTGTGTCACCTTGCATCCAAATGCCCGGAACATGACAGCGGGTCAAACAGACCCGCGAAGGTAACACGAGGATTACTTGACTATTTGCTTTCTTTCTGATGCAGATGTTAATCCCTTGATGAAGGTAAGTGCATCTTCAAAACTGCATCCTTTACAGTAACGTTGTTGTTTTATGTTGCATTACTTATGGGACGGAATAAACAATAAAAATAATAAAAACAACTTGGCTGTGGAGCTTTTTTTCATTCTTAAGACCTCCTACAAAGGCTGAATGATTCTGGGAGAGAAAAGAAAAAAAAAACTCTATATATGATTTATAAAAAACAGAAAAAGAACTAGGAATTGCTCAAACTAATGCATCGCAATATTTGACATGTAATATTCTTTAAATCTTTTATTCAAATAAAGGCCCTGTACCCGATTTATTTATTTTTAATATGCAATCAATAAACGTCTGTAAAGTGGTCCAAATCTCATTCTGTTCTTTACAGGAATGAGTTCATAATGAGATACTGGAGCATTAACATCAGATGATTATAAACTAAATTACTGCCAATAATTATGAGTTTTTGAGTGGAGTCATGAAAACACAACTCCCGCCAATGCATGTGTTCATATCTTGTCTGGGATGTAGTTAGTTCACACCTCTAGTGCCTGCAGGAGAATAATAGGTTGAAGGGTTTGCTTGTCGATGACAGCGTGCGAAAATGTTTGTATTCCCCGATTACAAACCTGAAAACTTAATTTTGTACCATCTTCTTCTGGTGGATGAGGATGATAAAGAATTAGAACAGCAGATTTATTTTACCGCCTCTTCTTGTTGTTCTTGTTTGTTGCTTGTGTTTGTCCAGGTTTTGTATTTATATTTTTGTGACATAAAGTATGTATGTAAAACAGTCCAGTTCATTATTGTAGCAGCACTAGGACATGAAGGTTGGTTACAAATCCATATTATGCATCTCAAAATGTATATTCTATACAAGCATTGATCTTTATGTAAACTTATTGATAGGAAAGATAATTTTATTTGTGGTGTACATTTCACACAAGGCAGCAGCTCAATGTGCTTCACAATATAAGCACCCACCCCACCCGCTCTCCTCACACATAAAACCCAACAGAGAATGCATAAGATTATATCTCATTCAGATATAAGACTTCAGCAGCTAGCTGTAAAAGTTTAAGTTGTCTGAGAAAGTTTGAAGCTGAATGGACTCTCGCCCAGGCTCCAGGCACTTGCAGCAAGCCGCTCCCCTCTGACCTCAACCACTGAAGCTGGCTATCAGCCTGCTTCAGTGGCGACACCGTGTTCTGCCTCACGTAATGAAACGAGAAAAAAAAATGCCTCACAAACTATGTGAGACTTACTCCATCTTTCATAATGCCAGCCTTCTCTCTTTCGCCCCGGCGGCTTCCAAACTACGGGCACAACCACCTAAAAAAATGAAAAAAGTGTGATTGGGGTAAATGTTAGAACACGCAGTCCCCGTACTCTTTCAAAGCTGCGAGTCAGAGTCTACAAAACTAATCAAGAGGCGCAATGAAACCTGGGAGGGAAGGTAGGAGGGGGGCAGAGATTTATGAACATCATCAGGCGAATGTCAGAGGGAAATGGGAAACAGGCAGGAAGCATGCTCCCACTGCTCGACTGCGGGAAGAGGAGACAAACGTGGGACATGGGAGAGAGACAAATTTATCTTCTCATGCCATTTTCTCTCTGTCAGTGCTCTGTAATAGCCGGAGACATCATTCAAATCCTTCAAAAGAGCCAAAGTATATACAGATTAATGTACCCGAAGATCGCTTACACGTACAGATTCAACAAAATGACGAACTGGGCCTCTTGAAACTTTTAGCTTTGGCATCCAGCGATTATGAAAAACTGCAGATGAGACTGAGCTGAAAATGATTGGATGCGCTCGGTCGGGAATTGATAAATGGCCTCGCCGATCAATACGATAAAACGGCGCTGACTTAAAGGTAATGGCTGTGGGATGCAAAAGTTGTAGAATGTGCGTATGAATTCTAGCACGAAACAGGAGGAGGAAGGCTGCCCCTACTTTTGCGATTTTTCAGAAAAGTTTTGGTTTAGCAACTCATGTTTAAAAACTGGGCTTCCATTTGTAGAGTGTAAAAGCTAGGACAGGAATCTCATACAGTTCAGAACATGCAGCAGTCTAAACTACAGGGTTAGCAGCCTTTTCAGCAAGTGTGGAAGGGTTTGTAAGAGCCAGAAACGAGTTGGGGTCACGGCTAACTAGTTTCAATTCACCTCCATTCCACCGTCAACTTGGCAAAAGGAGAATTTGTTCATACAAGCTTGAACTTTAGATGATTTATGCTTCTTTGACTTATTCATTCCTTCCTAAAGTTATTATTTTTTAACTTAGGTATCTAAGTTGCTGTTGTAACCTGTATTCTCTTGTGATCATTTATTTGCACAAATACACTGCCTGACCAAAAAGTTGCGACCTGGATTTGACTAACTGTTACGATCTGGGGTCGCTGCAGTTGATCAGGTCAGAAACACATCTATGTGCCCAAAGAATGGGATCAGCTGACGACCTGAACATCCTGAATGTCCAGGTTATTCCAATGGATTTGTTTTTTTATTGATTTTATCTTATCTTATATAGCGCTTTTCCACCTACAGTAGGCACTCAAAGCGCTTTACAGCAAGGATCCACTCACCCAATCATACTCTCATTCATACACCAATGTACGCAGACACTGGGGGCAATGTGGGTGAAGTGTCTTGCCCAAGGACACAATGACAGTGTGCACTTTCAGGAGGTGGGATTTTGTATTCCAAGATGACAATGCCAGGATCCATCTGGCTCACATTGTGAAAGAGCGGTTCAGGGAGCACGAGACATCACTTTCACACATGAATTGTTCGCCACAGTCCAGATCTTCACCTCATTGGGAATCTTTGGGATGTGCTGGAGAAGGGTTTGCACATAGGTCACACTCTCCCATTGTTAATACAAGATCTTGCCGAAAAGTGAATGGAACACTGGATCTTTTGACATTGCAGAAGCTCATTGAAACAATGCCACAGTGAATGTGTGCTGTAGTCAAAGCTAAACGTGCTACAGCCTAGTATTGGACCGTGTACTGACTTTCATTCAGTGTACCTTGTTATTTCACTGTGGGTTTTAAGAGCTGTTGTAACAAATAAAAATCTCCACTGTGAGATCAATAAAGTCTCCTCTTATACAGTGGGGGAAAAAAGTATTTGGTCAGTTTCCCATAGACCTTCTATTGGATTTTTTCCCCCACTGTACATAGCTTTCGTCTTGTACGGCTGAACTCATTTGCAGACATCAAATGTATTTATGTAATGATGTCATTTAGTAAATAAGATGGATGTTGGACTGGACACAGCAGGTCATACATTTAATTGCAGTATGTTTGTGTAGGCTCTACCTCGATTTGCCGTTTCCAAGTAGCAACACGCTTTAATCCCCCCCTTGTTGCTACGGCGCATTATTTCCGTTACCAAGCGCAAACAGCAGAAGGAAAAAACCCTTCATTCTGCTCTTTGTGTATCATCTCGTCATATGAATGACACCGAAAGATCCAACGTTGTACCTCAGAACGCCGCGCCAAAGCTGCTTTCATTCACATCCGTCCCCTTTTCACAATCATGCCTCTCGCCAATTTGAAACGCGGCGTCGTCCAATGCCGCCTCAATTGCATCGCGAGCAGCCGCACACTGAGCGCGTTTGATAACATTGTCCGCCGCGCCGCTTTCTGGTCCGCGGTCGAAGAATGGGTGGGCCGCAGAGGTCACGCAGATGCGGTAACGAGCCGCCATCGCGCCGCACACAACACGCCGCGAAAAATCGATAGGCCCGCGCGGCTGCCAAAACACGCCGCCCGCCCACCTCCAGAGAAGCCTGTCCAAAAAATAAAAAAAAGAGCCCGCGGATAACACACACACTCACACACATGGATGCACGGATGGGTGATCCGTATCCGGAGGACAAGCAGACACGGTGCTGGATACTGTGCTCTGGGCGTCCGGTAATTGGCAGGGCGCTTGGCAGAGGGAGGGATCAATAAGTCGACACAATGCCAGTGATTACAATGACGGGGTTCAACAAAGAGGCGACGCGCACATTTGAGAGAAGAGAAGGGAAACGGCGTGGATGGCGGTTGCGGGCAGAGGCCTGTTTAATTTACAGACATTGGTATAAAAAGACACGCACAAAGAGAGACACCGATTTGATTTCGCAGACCCATAAGTGCGATTTACTGAGCAATGCTTCATTTTTCAATTTTTTGGGTTTTGTCGTTTGCAAAAAGACAAGGTTATCCGCTGAATGCTGAGACGATTAAACGGGGCATTCATCTCAGCTTCAATGAAGTCATCAAAAAGCCTCAACATTCGAAAGTATTCCACTGTAAACCACGGAAATTAATATCAGTTCAAAAAGGATGAAAGACAAAAAAATCCAAGAGGCACTCAGACACGGCACGGCGCTCCGAACAGCAGCCGGTGAACGGTAAACAAAAGCAAAACAAAGCGTCTCCTTGCAGATTCGGAGATTAAAAATCCAGTTGTAGGTTCTTTGAAAGACGTGCACAGGAAGCTGCTTTTGATTTGTTCAGGGGGAGTGTAAACTTTGTGTAAAAGGAGATGTGTGAAGGGCCCCAGCGTGAGAGCAGTTACCTTGCTTATACGTGCTAAGTGAACAGGCTCAATGTTTGCAGCACTGTGTCCTTCCGGAAAGTCTGCCAAAAGGCTCAGGGTGAGGCGTTCTTTCATTTCTGGCTGTGTTTAGTGGCTTTGGTCATTTTATAACATAAACATTTAACCATAGTTGTCACAGTTAGTTTGAAGGTCCTTTATTCAGGCTTTTACAACTGCACTTTACGCGCCCTAACCTGATCTTTTTCTTGTAGTATAACCAGAAGGGGTCAGTAACTCAGCAAATTAATTAAGCACTGTACTAAAGTAGAATGTTTGAGGATCTGCACTTTACTCGAGTGGTATTTTTGTTGAGAATGGTTACTTTTACTACATAACAATAATACTTTCCACTCCACTGCATCTCTATCGTCTCCTAAGTATGAAATTGGCAGAATATTTTGTCCAAAATAAGCCCTTATAATGGACACTGCGAAACAGCAGGTGGCGCTGCAGATGGACTGCCAATGCCAACAACTCACAACAACAAAGAAGAAGGTTTGTCCCCATCACTTCAGTACAGGTGGTGAAGTTGGGCGTGATTTTCGTGATGCAAGATGCTTTTCACTGATTTAAACAAATTCTTACTTTGAAGACTTTCGAAGACTACTTTTACTGCAAATACTTAAGTACTTTAAAGGGGCAAGACGCAAGCTGGCCATTTTATACGCACTACTGCCACTTCAGGTCATACGTGTAACTGCAGCTTCTATATTAAGCTCGTGCATGACGGCAATTCGGGCCGAATTAACACCTTTTTGAGTGACAGTGCAGGATTTTAGAGGCAGTTGTGGTGAACAGGTCTGAGCTCATTCTACACATTAGGACATGGCTGGTACATGTAGGGGGAGGAACATACTAAATGTTAACATTTTTAAACTCTGTATAGTCCCTTTAACTTAGATGGAGAAATTGCATTCGATGAGAGAGCATCCGGCAGCAGCACCCATTCAGTGCGCACCACTTACTTGTATGGGAGCAATATTATACTCACTAATCTACAGTGGGGAAAGTCTATGGGAAACTGACCAAATATCTTTTTTCCCCACTGTATATGATAATCTATAATATACATATTATGTCCCTGGATTATAGAAAATACCCCTAGTTATATAAACAAAGTTATATATAGTTATACATACATCCAGCAGAGGGCGCACCTCTTTCTCCTTAGCTCCAGTGACCAGAGCAGGAGAGTATAGATATAGATAGATATTAGTATAGATAGATAATAAAGTTAAAGCTGGGAGATTGTTAGCTAAATCCAAACATGCTAATCTACGGAAAAGAAACTGATTTAGTGAAGGCGTCTGGACCTTAAAATACAAAGTAGCTTTGTGGATATCTCTGTGTGATGTATATCAGAGTGTGGGCCGGCGCACTGAGAGACGAAGGAGAAATAGGTTTCATATATTTTCACGAGACGAAAACGCTTGCACTGCTGTTGTCATGTCAAAAAGAACACAGTCAACACAACAAAGCCCATTCAAATAAAAAGTCCTGAATAGTTAGCAACATTTTCAAAGTCACACGCCATTCCAAGACAAGAATACATAAAGACAACAACAAAAAAGTGCTGCTTCAGTGTTCAGCTAAATCCCAAAGTCAGAGAATGGAGACTGCAGATTTCACTGTTAACAAACAGAAAACAAAACAAAAAAGCATCTTCTACTCCAAAGAGACAATGGCAGCTCAAGGCTTCTCTGGGGCAGCGATGTAAGAAAGAGATAACAAGGCGCTTCCCAAGTAAAAGCACTGGTTCAGAAGAAGAGCAAGCATAATGACGAGTGGCTAGAGGCGCCGCTCTGACTCTGATGTTCCGAGGAGATAATAGTTCCTCTCAGTGGATATCTCAAATATCTGTCCTGCAGAGATCCATAATCGCCACTATCACCCGGGAAAGAGGGAAGCCACCTCCGCAAGCGTCATGATTTTCCAAAAGTCCATCTGTTTCATTGCTTTTGACAAATGCCGTTCAATGGGACTTTTACAATAGACTTCCTGCGACAATGGCTTTTGGGGGATTTCTTTTTTCTATTTCTTTTTTTTATTTTTATAGCCACTAAACTGTTCACACTGAGCAAAGAAACTGCAGTGATAGAAGAAGTCCAGGGCGGAGTGGATGAGAGCACGCAGTAACCGTTGGCTGTTTGTGGGGAGGATGTAGCTATGAAAATGTTCTGTGAAAAAAAATATCTCATTGCCATTTGTCTGCCAAGGATTTTTGAGTGCAATGAGATGCATTTGAGACATGTCCAAGAGCATTGGCGTTTGAGGGAACAATGTAAATGAACTGCTAAACAAGTACAAGTTAGCAGGCTTAGTTTTGAATAGATTCCAGTTGATGGAAAAGCTAGCGTTCCATTAAATACATTTGTTTTACATTATTGGGGCCTTTCGTGATTTGCGACCACTCACATTGCCGTCCTCGTGCGCGCATTCTGTTTAGAGCCAATTATGCTAACAGCGTGGGCCGCCGCACCGGAGAAGATGCACATGTCCCTGAACCCGGTGGCCTCCACGCGGCCCCAGCGTGCAAGATATTTGCAGATGAACTGGCAGGTCCAACAATTTGTAGCTTTTTCTGGACGACTAATTAGAGCGGATCTGGGCTGCAGGCACGCGGCATCCTTCACCCCGCGCGTGGGTTTTCTTCAGAAGAAACCCTGGTGTGAGAAGCGCAGATGACAAAGTGTTGAAATGGATACGAGAGATCACATATGTGCTTTTAACACAGCGACAAGTGGAAGGATATCTTCTTTTAACAATAGAACAGAGGCGACAGAACAGACTGAACCGGTGCCGCAGTGTTTGCCACGGCCTTGAAGATGCTTTCTTTTGAAACTAGGCGTCTGTTTGGACAAAGGTTTTTTTTTTTATGGACCTGCGGCACGGAGATAAAAAGATGTAATGTTTTTGAGTGAACCTTCGACTATTTTGAGAGACATTCATATAGGTTTCAGGAGGACATTTATTCATTCATACAGCTGTGCAGACTGATGAGAGTGGTGAACATGCACTTACTAAAAGCAATCTGCAAACAGCCGTGCCTCTTTTAGTAGGATTCTCCTGCCTTCTCTCTTTTTGGACTTTTGAATTAACAGGATTTATCTGATATGGTCTGCACAATTTATCACCATCGACTCGAAATCGCAATCGTCGCAATTAACAAATCTGCACGTATAGGTATTACGCCCAGTGCAGAAAAGGACTGTACAGTGGGTAAAAAAAGTATTTGGCCAAAATCCAATAGAATGTCTATGTGAAACTGACCAAATACTTTTTTCCCCCAATGTATATCACTTTGTTACCATGGAGTGGAGAGTCGACATACCAGTTTTACAAACACGTCATCAGATGCATAGGGATTGTTGTATAAGTTTAGCTGTTCAAATATCGGTCTTTAATGCTTCTGAAGTTTTAAAATGAGCACTGTGAAGTGTGAAATGTATATGGAATTTTAATATAAATAGCAAGTCTAATCCTAACAAAAATGAGACAATCATGACTCAAAATTTAGTTTTAGGCAGTGTTAGCAAAAATGTGCATATTTCAGTAAGATTGTATAGTAATTTTTCGATAGTCTGTAATGTGCAGCCCTCACATCTACATTTTTCTTTTCAAAACCCCTCGTTCTACCTGCGCTGCTGAAGCTAGTCCGCCAGACTCGTTGGAATTCTTCAGTCTGTCCTGCTTTTGCCGTGCGCTGACATTAAAGCCAGACAGAAATCGATGCAGTGACGCGGTGAAACATCACAAGTATTCCAAAAGATCCACTGCGGAAAGCACAAGCAGAGCTTGATATGTATCACTATCACACCTGGGCGAGTAAAGTAAACCCATGTACGTGTGCCGTGAGGATAAGCAGCTTCTGGCAAAAAGAGGAAGTTTCACACAACACATGCTTTTGTTGTACGTATCAGTGTAGCATAACAGATCCGCAGGGCACAAATATGACTTCACAATATGGTGCCAGATGGCTGCCACAGAAAATGTCAAAAAACTGCTGCAAAAATATAATGTCAGTCACAATGTTTTATTAATTCAAAGCATATCTATAGGAATCACACTCTCTAACCGGCGTTGCTTGTTTTGCATGTTACGATTGTGGTAGCTTACATGTATATTTCTTGCCAGATAAAACTAGAATTCTCCAGGCTTTTTCAAAGTGTCAGCGCAGCATATATTTGGTACGTATTGTGAGGAATATGCTGTTGAAAGGTATCAAGTCAAGTTAATGCAGCGGCCTGCTGGGTTATCGGGAGAGTCGGAACATTTGCCAGTGGGCTGCCACACTTTTGGGCCTTCAGACAAAAATATATTGATTGGGCTGTTAGGTATAGGAGTATAACTGGACTGCAGCAGGAGTCTGGGCTACACAAGTATTTTTGTGTTTTGTGTGATCTAAATGCCCAAAAATGACAGCAGTTGGCGCTAGCTCAAGTTGGTTGCGGTTTGGTCTCTGCCATCCACTCTGCGAAAGAGTCGAGAGCAGCATAATGAATACAGCATGGCCATGTGAGGCTTTAAGTGCATATGACAGGTTTTAGAGCTTTAGATGGATGGATTTGTTGTAAGTAATAATAATCATTAGAATTTTAAAGCTTCTGACAGGAAGTGACTTAAAGTTTGACTCACTCATTTCCCATAGACACAACATGGTTGGCACGGCAACAGTTTACAATTGCTTTCCTCTATGACACTTCCTGTCAATGTCCAATAAGAAAATGAAACTGAAAACATCACAAAAAGAAAGCTGGGTAAACACATTGAGCAAAATCTTTAATACAATTGTGTTAACTATGTTTTTGCAAAAAATGTATCTAATGTGTCACATGCACTTTAAAGGCCATGCTTAGAAAAAGAAAGGCACTATCGACCCGTGTGTGAAAATTGGATACATAATAATTGACAGTTGACTAGGTGTGCGGCAGCCCCATACGAGAGTAAAATATGCCCGAGCGCAGATATGCAAACTCAAATTGACTGTTTCAAAGACGTATCATTATGGTCTAAGACCGTAGCACACAATCAGCTATGACAAAACCTCTGGTGTGCTGACCTGCTGAATGTGGGCCAGATCTAAAACCTCAAGCTCCCGCAGGCTGAAATGAAGTCTTAACCAGCCACTGGGTTAATGAAACGAAATTGAAATAAGTCATGCCTTTGAATTTAACATAGATTCCCATCAAAAAACACAAAATTAAAAAAATGTTCACAACCCGTCTGAAGCTCAGGCACCTATTTGATTCAGATTTAGATTCAGAAGACTTTATTTCTCCCCGAGGGGCAATTCATATGCAGCTTCCCAGCCAAACATTCGTCTATCTCATAAATACAGTACATAGAAGAATAGGCCTAACACATACAAATAAATAAAATAAGTCAGCAAGATGACAAAAAGTTGGAGCCATAATTGACCTAAGACGACACATTAATGATTAAAATGAGATTCATCCTTGTTTAGCAGCTTTATAGCTGAAGGTATGAAAGACAACAGATTCTTTGTTGCTAGCGGCACATTATAGCGCTGCCCAGAAGGCAACAACAGAAACTCAGAGGACAGAATGTGCTCTGGTTGGCTCATATTTTGTTTGGCCTTATCAGTAGCTCGCTACTTCCAGAGGAACTTAAGTCCTTCAGCTGGACTCTTATAATTTTAGAGCAGCTTTTTACAATGTTGTGCAGACCGTTCTTGTTTTTTACAGACAATCCCATTGAACCAACAAATGAAAGAAAATGTGAAGAGACTGTATTGTAAAATAAATAAAACCTACATAAAATTGTGTCGCAGACATTAAAAGAACAGAGCTTCCTCCAAAGATTCTCTGTTGACCTTTTTTAATAATTGCTTCTGTATTTGACTCAAACTTTAGCTGAGAGTCAAATATGGTGCCCAAGTACCGATAAGAGTCAACAATGTCCACATTTTTATTATGAAAACTGCTCATTCCACAAGCATCCTTGCTGCGCCTAAAGTCAATGATCAACTCTTTTGTTTTAGACACATTGAGAGTTCGCATCACACCATTCAACGAAAGTATCTAGGGCCTGACCGTGACCAGAGTTAGGAGAGCAGTGTCGTCGGAGAACTTAACAATGTAGCTGCCTTCCTGTGACGCCTTTACAAAATAAAAAGAAGAGGAGACAGGACGCAACCCTGTGGCGAACCTGTGTTTGACGACCTTTTGTTGGACATTTATCCATTTATCCAAACCTGCTGGACACGACTTGTAAGAAAGTCTAAAAACAGTGCCAAAAACTGATAAAATAAAAGATAAAAGATGATTTATTAAAATGTGAGGCTTCATTTTGTTAAAAGCAGACGAAAAGTTTGCAAATAAGATCCTTGCATGAGCTTTTGGTTTTTCAAGATGTGTCTAAAATACACAGCTTTGCATCATCAACGCCTTTGCCTTTTTGATAGGCAAATTATAAAGAATGAATGGGGCCATCATGTTTTTGAGAATCTTTTCAAAGATCTTCATAATTTAGGTATTGGTATAATGATATAATCTGCTGTTCCAAGTTAATGGTATTTATAGAAGCACCAACGGCAAATCATACAAACGCTCAAAACTCAAGTACAATATAGAGCTTGTCGACCGCAGTGCCTCCATTACCCCACTTCTCATTTTACACTCCTTATAAATACACAGAAGGCACAGCCGAGGGCCCACTTGACGTGCTCCCGCCCCGGCCCACGTACGGAAATGCAGTTGTTTAGATTTGCCTGCCAGAATGAAGCGTCCCTCTAATGTGAGGCGGCTTTGGGAGGATCATGGACGATAAATCACCTTGGTGTTGGTCGCGCGGAGACGCCGGCGCGCGAACAATGTGCTGCATCATCATCACCGAACGACCGGGGAGAGGGAGGAGAGGAACCTTTGGCACCGAAAATACCAAATCAGCTTCCTATACCTGAACCTACCACCTTTACGGACCAGTCTCCCGCAATCAAAAGCTGCTCCGCTCCGACCATTCTCTACCTATTGCGCGGCGAAAGTCAAGGTCTCGTCCTGAGTCAGCAGCAAACTGTGCGGCCAATTAAAGTCCGCTCCCAAAACAAGGGCCGCTGTGATAAAAGCCTGGGAAACACGACAGTGAGAGGGAGGATATTAATGAACGGCAGTCGGAGCGGACAGACGGTGCGCCGAACATGCTCCAATTAGTGTAAAATGCGTCGCGCGGATAAAGCTAATGTTTGAGTAACCTGTGTTAACAAATGACGACTTCCTCTCATAATAAAGCTGCTTGTTTTGTTCGGGAAACACATAATCCGGCTATAATATTCTGTCAGCACAAGGTTTTTTGTCTTTTTTTTTTACATGCGCAAACACATAGCCAGCTGCCAAATACATAATTCAGGCAAAAACGCTGCTTAAACCGATGCCGACACCTGGATTTATGCATAAAAGCGTTGGAGAAGGCTCCCTCTAAACGCCGTTTGGAGATAATATCCAGAGAATTAGCTTCAATGGTGCTTATCTGATGTGATTTATGATGCATTTTCCGTGCTACTTATCAGCTCCCGTTTTTTAAAGACACTGCGTAACAGCTATTAGATAAATAACATTTCAATTACAGCCTCGCCGTTAAATCCGCGGCGATGTGTGCGCATGTGTGTGTTGGACTTTTTTTGGATTCTCTCCTCTCTGCCAGGTGTCCTCTTTAGCGTTAAACGGACCATTAGGGGAGACGTATGGCCCGAGCCCAAGTCCTCTCTCCGGTTGGTTTTGAGAAAGTGCTCCAAAGAGCCATGAAACATTGATGCAGACAGACAGAGTCGCCGCACACGGGTTGTTAAAACGTCCGTGCTGGTCTTCAGCTGTTGGACGAGTCAGTTCCACCACATGAAAAGTTATTGCATTACTCTCAAACCCTGGGTGCAGCAATGGTTAACATAATCTATTGAGCAATATCAATATCAATATCAATAGGGGGCAGCAGAGGGAGGGAAGAGTTCAGCTCCTGTCAGCCCGGTGGAAGGACTGTCTCAATGTCTAGGTTGCAGCCCCTTGTAAATGAACATGAAAGACTCTAACTCATGCTTTTCATGTTGCTGTAGGCTCTGTAAACGGCAGCTGTACCGTTGACTCTTGATGAGCCACAGCGTCTAGACTGGGCACATTTTATCAGCGAACACATACTGCACACTTTCTCACCCAATTACTGCCTACTGGGTTAAATGAGGTTAGAACACACCGAACGAAAAGCAAAGAAATCTCATTAAAAGCCCAACGATAAATATTCAAATCAAAAGCTCTGACCAAAGGCTCGTCGTGTCTGGAGCTAATTAAGGACGTGAACTCTGGTCTCCGAGGGGCAAAGCCTTATGTTTTTAAATCTACCACCTCCGGACTGTGACGCCCAGGGAGCGACGCGAGGCAGGGTCTTCGGCGCTGCAAAATGCCAATCCCGATTTGAATGGTTGCAATTAGCGACTCGCAAATGCTGCAACAATGTCCTCTCCAATATTATCTATAGACTGTACTGCTATAGTAGTTTAGGCCAGTGTTTCCCAACCAGGGGCTCAAACTTTTACATGATTACTTTGTAAATAATTGGCTGCAGTCGCAAATTAGAGGGTACTTGGAGTTTAAATGAAATACCAAGGTGTACGTGTGATAAAAAAGAGAAAAAAGTTGGGAATCACTGGTTTAGGGCAGCTGCATAAATGTGTTGAAATGCGCATTTCTTTTTTGAGCTTAGAAGTTCAGAGTTAATGCTCCTGTGAACTCAATGCAGATTTAAATGAATTCATTGCAAAACTTATTGCAATCACAATACATTCAGACCTTACGAGCTTCAATGTATCAAAAGGCCTGGATCGAGATGAAATCGGGACTAAACCTCGTCTAAACGGGCTTAAAGGAACAGGCCACTGTTCTTCCATACTGAGATATGTTCTTACCTGAGCTTAGACGAGTTGATACGTACCTGTCTGGTCTTTGTGACCTTGGAAGAGCTTAGTCGCTTCTAACTTCACCCCGTTTGGAGCTATAGGAATATGCTTGGAGAGGCCAAATGCTGACATCATGTGTGCGTTGTGTGTGGCTGAGCACACGCACAAAGACCAGACAGGTACACATCAACTCGTCTAAGCTCAGGTAAGAACATATCTCATTATGGAAAAACGGTGGCCTGTTCCTTTAAAATAGACCTCAATTGAACACTTAAAGTGCTACTAAAGCATAGATTGAGTTATCTCTTGTTAAAATGATAGAGTTTGAATGGAGTTAAACATTTCCTAAAGACCCTGAGAACCATCTGTAGAACACTATGGGGGTAATTTACCAAGCGTTTGCTCATGTGCAAAACAAGTAGCACATGTGGATCAGCATCAGAGACATTTGTGCATTTTTTTTACTCACGCATCATTGTCTCATTTACATATCAGATTTGGGGCCCCATACTGTCATACTGGCAGCATCAAATAGGAATCCAAGCGCAAAATGACAACAAAATAGCATATTTCATTTTTCAGCTTGCACTCGCTGTTTAGGACCCACCTTGACAAATGACCCCCCCCCCCCAAGAAACACAGCTCGAGTTGGAATTACTTATTACATCTCCAATGAGGGGGATGTAATGTCAAGAAGCTGATACTTTCATTACTGTACTCACTGAACGTTCGGCGAAGAGTCCAAAGGGAAAAGCGCTCCTGGCTGGAGTGACGGCTTGACTGAAACGCTACATTAACACTTCACACCGCGTTTGCTCTTTCTTTCTTTCATTCGTTGCATTACATTTCAAAGTGATGCTTGTCTCCTCAGCAGCTCTAGCGGCTCAAATGGTTTCCCTCGCTCCTGCGGATCACTCACCGGGCGCAATCAATAGGAGAGAGCCGCAGAGACGGTGGAAGTCGGAAGCCGCGCTCTGGACGTGCACTTTCTCGACGAAACAAGCGTCAGGGAAAAAATTACAGGTTTGATGGGACGAGATTGTACGTTGGACAGCATAAGTGCCACCCATTACTGACTTTTACTGTATTATTAGAACGCGCGAGGGGGGTGGAGGAGAGGGTGCCGGAGGAAGGACAAGAGCAGAAGGAAGTCATTTGTCAGAGGAAAAATTGCCAATTTGAGCGGGCCGCCCGGGGACAAAGTTTGACTGGGAGAGAGCGCGGATCATGATGGCCGACACACCATGCTTATTAGATACAAGTCCCCAATGTGACAAGGGGGGCACGTTAGACAATCCTACAGTCGGGGGAAATGTTAGTGAGGAGAGCTGACAGGAACACGTCCGACAAATCCAGCAGAAAACAGATCTGATGAGAGTGCAAAACTGAATTTGTACTTTTTTTTATGAGCGATTTGCCAGGTAAGAAAGATCAACTGTATATCTGTCATTGGTCTCAACTAAGTGAAGAAAAACAACAGCGTCAGCTTTTCCAATTCAAAACAAAAGCAGTCTGTCTATTGAATAATCATAAGTCTTCCAGCTGCTGTTCAAAACAGGATAATAAGAAAAACAGGATAGTGAGCATTATCTTATTGGCATGATATGTGTTGATGTGTTGATGCAATAGGAGCGATTGCTACTTTGGTATAGGCAACGTTAAAGTATTAAATGAATATTTTTTGTGAAGATTTTCAAAATGTGAAGCTTAAATATCTGTGAAATTTATGCTCTATCTTTTTAACATTGAAACATTCAGTCACTGATTTTTTAAAACAGCAAATTTCTCACTCTAAAATTAGACTGTTGAATTGGAACTTTTACAAACAATACACTGAATTTTTCAATGTGGACTTTTCATTTCAACATCAACACTTGAATTATGTGTTGAATATTCAGTCTCTGAAATTTGAGGACAAAAAATATTCAAACATGTTATGTCAGTGTTAAAAATAATCATTTAAATTTGCATTTTGATTACACAAAAAAAATCTTCCATATTGGTTCAGCAAACTCGATGTGCCCACAGAATGAGATCAGAGGGGCTGGATTAGAGGGTTAGCGGGGTAAATTCTGGGTTAACGCTGGGTTTTCCTTTCTAGCGGGATAGATCTCCATGGGAACATGCCCTCATAACCTGCTCTGGACCAAATTTAGTTCCAGCTGAGATTAGAAGACAGCTTTTTGACCAATCAGAAGAGAGAATCCTCAGCGTTGTCACCTCAAACTCTGCGGCTTACGTGGGGAAGTGAGGAGCAGAGAGGGAAGAGGAGGAAGCTCCTTGAGAAGTTCTTTGTTTGAAAGTGTGCGTGTATTTCTCGTCCACATAATGGTACGAGTGTTGCGTTTAAGTCTTAGTAAGATTGTTTACAAATGTGAACATTCTCCTTCTGTGCTGCGAGGTTCAGACTCGTGCCGCTCATGGCGCTGTAGAACATATTCGTCATGAGTTTAGGATGAACTCTGTCTGTGTCTCTTCTGTGATTGGCCACTTGGCGTTGACCAGTCTTGTATCACATAAACGCCAGAGTTAACTTAGCTGACTGATAATGCACTATGTAGTAGCACTTATCCAGAAGCTCCATGTCTGGGTTTGTTGACCAAGGTTAAAGGAACTAATCCAGGACATATTCAACCAGCCCTCTGGTCAAGCTTCTGTTGAAGGCGACCACAGCTTTGGCATTTCATTTAATGACTGTTTTGTGAAACACCACGTCCAACTATTTTGGAAATATAGACAATAAAAAGAATTCTGACAATTGGTCTTGCAATAAGAAGAAATATATGAGCTAAATTAAAATAGAAGGCTTGAGAGAAGACTGAATTATATCAGCTAAATTAAAACAAGAATCACATGAATTTCACATGTCTGCAACAGCCTAAAGTACAGTGTTTAACAAGAGATTACCTAAATAACTTTTCAGCCCTAATGCAGGACAATCAGATTTATACAACATCCTTTTAAAATGACTGCAAACCTTTCGACGCAATTTGGAGTGGGCCTGTGAACACTGGGGTGGATCGCTCCAGCAGCGCATCACTAAAACAGTTGCAATCTGCTGCAGCCGGCGAGGTCATGCTCAAATGAACCCATCAAGGAGTCCACAAGAAGAAAGCTCTCCAACAAAAGAACACGAGGACGCTGCGTTCAGGTTCATGAAGGTCACGAATGTCGAGGTCATTTAAAAAAACATCGCCGCTTCTGTCTGCACACTATTCCATTAAACTCCCATTGTCAATTTACTTCTATTCCGAAAGTTTCAGCAGCGATACACTTCACATAGTACACTGCGTTCCAAATTATTATGCAAATTGGATTTTTGTGTCAAAAAGGTAAACAAAAAAACAATAATAATGAAACTCATGGATGGTATCGTGTCTTGGGGCTCTATGAGTCATTGACATTAATCTCAGAGACCTGGGATGATTAGTTTTCAGGTTAAGCCCAGTTAAGGGAAAAACTACTGAAAAAGGGTGTTCCACTTTATTATGCAGATCATCATTTTCAAGCAATATGGGAAAGAAAAAGGGTCTTTCTGCTGATAAAAAGCTTGAAATGGTTGAATGCCTTGGTCTAGGTATGAAAACCTTCGATATTTCATGAAAGATTAAGCTTAATCATCGTAATAATAAGAGATTTGTGGATGATTCAGATCACACTCCGGTTTATGCAGATAAAGGCACAATAAGGACGGTTTCTGCCAGACAAACACATCAGATTAGGAGAACAGATGCTACAAAGCAGCATACAGGTATTTGAAGCCGCTGGTGCCTCTGGAGTCTCGTGAAGATCAAAGTGTAGGACCCTCCAGAGGCTGCAGTTGTGCATAAACCTTCTATCCGAGCCTCCCCTGAACTGTTCATTGAATGCTGATGAACAGAAACGGCTGCAGTGGCTCAGAAATACATGAGGACTCATTTTCAAACAGTCTTGTTCACTGACGAGCGCCGTGTAACCCTGGATGGTCAAATCAATGGAGTAGTGGATAGTTGGTGAATGGCCACAATGTCCCAACAAGGCTGTGACGTCAGTAAGGAGGTGGCGGAGTCATGTTTTGGGCCAGAATCATGGTGAGAGAGCTGGTCGGCCCCTTTAGGCCCTTTTAGGCTCCCTGAAGGTGTGAAAATGACCTTTGAAAAATATGTGGAGTTTCTGACTGACCACTGTCTTCTATGCTACAAAAAGAAGAGCCATGTTTTCCCTAACAAAATCCTCTTCATACATGACAACGCACCATGTCATACTGCAAAGAATACCTCTACATCACTGGCTGCTATGGGCATAAAAGGAGAGAAACTCATGATGTGGACCCCCTCCTCCCCTGACCTCAACCCTATTGAGAACCTTTGGAGCCTCAACAAAAAAAACTTCTATGAGGGTGGGAGGCAGTTTTCATCCAAACAGCAGCTCTGGGAGGTTATTGTGACACCCTGCAAAGAAATCGAAGCAGAAACTGTCCAAAAACCCACAAGTTTAATGGATTTAAGAATTTTGAAGCTGCTTTCACACAAGGGCTCCTATGGTAAAATATAACTTGACCTGTTAATATTTTTTTTGATTGAAATAGCTTTTGATTTCAGTAAGTATGACCTCCTAATGCTACAAATTCAACAAATGACCATTTTCAGTTAATTACAAGCTTTAAAATGTATTGAAACGATGAGTTGCATAATAATTTGGAACAGTGGATTTTGAGGTTTTTACTATATTTATTTTTGAAAAAAGTACTATTATCACTAGGAAATTTTTTCCACCACATTTAAATGATCCTCTACCAGCTAAAGACTTGAAAATTATGCTGACTCTCATTTGAGTTGACAATTTAGAAAATCTTAGAAAAATGTCATTTGCATAATAATTTGGAACGCAGTGTATACGCAGAGGGGAAAACGAGACTTCATCTTTTCACTCAAATTTATCAGCCTGGTGCGGCGCAGAATTGTATGGGAGACTTTGTGATTTCAAGACAATATACCCGGCCTGTTTTCACTGCGGAATTGGTTTAGCACATTTGCCTCTTTCCCATTTAAACGCCAGGGGAACCAATTAACGTAATGCATTTCTGTTGATAAGGGTGATCTTCGTGCACTGTTGTTGTCCCCTCCCCCCCCCCCCCCTAATTATATTATTCTGATGCAGCGACGTAAGATTAAATTAATGACATCGTTTATTGCTGCGTATTTTTCATAATTTTCTCTCCCAAATTGCCCGCGGCATTTTTTTTTTCCGGGAGCAGAAAATCCCGGGCGATGTCCTTGCGCCTTCATAAATCACAGTCGATGCGCTGCGTAAAACCGATACAGCGCCGTCGCCGGCTCGTCTTTCAATTACGGCGAGCCCAGAAACCAACGTCGTCCCCAAATTCTAATTTAATAACCGCGGCCCGCAGACTTCACATGCGAGATAAGCAGAATAACCTCTCGCAAGAACACTTCTTTAATTAATTATCGCTTTCCGCCAGCTTTAGAATGCAACACGCATTTTTTTTTTTTTTTTTTTTTTTTGCTGAGCTGTGAACACAGGTCGGAGGGAAAGTTATGAATTTTCTTTTCTTCGCCTTTGAGGAGGTGGGGGAGGCATCCGTCACCTTGCCCCGACTCTTTGACAGCCCCATTCTCTCACTTTAATGAAAAAATCCCAACTGGGAAAAAAGGAAAAGAAAAAAACCCTCTATTTGAATGGGCACACAATGACGGAGCGCTTCCTCGTCTTTACAAGAGCGTCCCGTGTTTTCCCACAAATCACAAATCACCTTCACCGCAAAAACAACCACCGCTTTACGAGCAATCAAAGACCACATCGATTTGGATGGTTATGAAAACAGATTCATCTTATCCCCACCATGTTTGAAAAAGTTTGTCAAGAGAAGGAGTTGAGTCACGCCAAATTGCCGGGGACGAGATCTAGTCCAAACCCGAGAACCAAACGATGACTGAAGGGGTTGTAAACCAGACCTAAACTAGGATTAGAGATGCTTAATCCATGTTTTTTGCGTCCAATAGCAATACTGATACTGGGGGTTGGAGTTTGTGCCGATATACGATATTAAGTGGCTGCTGTGAGTAAAAAGAATTAATAATCCTCCTTTCTCCAGTGTTAGGTCAATAAAGTCTTATCTTTTCTTGCAAACGAGATGTTACGAATCAATTATAAACTACAGTAATGGAAAAAACATTACACAAGGATCACTGGGCTTTTCTTCACTAACTATCCTTGGGTATAAGACAGGCTAGTAGGTGACATTAATATAAACCAGGGGTGCCCAAACTTTTGGTCTCCGAGGGCCAAAATGAAAAAGTGCCTCTGAGTCGCGGGCCAAACATGGCGATGTCAAGCACGAAAAACACATATATGAAGTTGCTTTATTTTATTTTTGCGATAGCCTACATTTGCATTTGTTTCTATCCATGTAAATAACATGCTATATTAAAACAAATGGTAACTATGGCAAAAGCCTAGTTTTAGTAGAAAAAAAATCAACCATTGTAACAATTTAGTGCAAAAAAAAAAACACCTGTATCTACAGCACCTACAGTAACTTTACCTCATTTGTTAACTGAAAGAAATTGCCACATTAGATTATTTTGAAAGTGTAAGTTCAGCATCAATTCTTTTATAAGTCAGTTTTAACATATACTGATGTTGACGTCAACAACCTTTGCAATAAAAAGTTCAAAAACTATGAAAGTTGATGCTACAACGCTCTGTAATTGATAAATACCAAGACACCACAACAGTTTTTCCTTAACTTTGTGAAAGGAGTGAAACAGCGCCCCCAATTTGACGCTGGTGGTCAAAAAGTGTACTGCATCCATATTTACCTTTGAGAATGAATGAAAGAGAGTATTAACCACATGCAGCGCAAAAGTAGGGGCCAACAGAATTGTCAAATTTGGCCCGCGGGCCCCACTTTGGGCACCCCTGATATAAACAATTCACTAGAATGAAGCCCTTGGCCATCCAGCAGTGGCTATTTTATTAGGTGATCCAATCATGATTTCTGTCCCAGCATGGAATAGTTGACGTTAGAATTAGCATTCTGCCATTAGCATTAGCATTATCTTTAAATCTAAATAAAGCTACATTTATCATATTTTGTTCAAATTGAAGCCGGAGAAATACTCATAAGATACAGATTGAAATAAACAGAAGAGCTGTTGAGAGAGTAAAGAACACCGAGCTCTTGGGAAGCTCCTAGTGCTGTAGCCCTTCTGTTTGAACCACATCTTCATTATTGCCATGTCATACAGTGTAATGCAGCGTGCACATTGTATTAACATGCGTTTGATATGTGGGCCCCACTCATAAGTTATTTATGGCTTCTGGGGAGTCCCGTTTTACGAACTACAAGGTATCATGAATAAATCATATAATAATAACGTAGGGAAGATGTATACTTTGTTGTAAGGAACATTAAATAACTTCATTATTTACTTTTCGAATTGCAGTTTGAATCCAATTAATCTCAAAGTCCCATTGACCCACATCTTTTTAAAATTGAAAAATGTTTCATAAGCAACATCCAAAAATAGAAAAGATCTAATCACAGCCAAAGCTTACAAAGGGTCATAAGCTGCATGAGACATAGATCGGTTTAGTCTCTAATCCTTTCCAATGACGACATGCGCCGCCCCGCAGCATGATTTAAAAGCAGCGTCGCCCAACGCTTGGCCACAACATGATGTATTTTTGAAATATTAAACGCTCCGTAACAAATTGCATCAGGAGAGTGACGTGAAAGCATTGACGTCTTTTATGAAACCACTGGGGGATTATTGATCGCTGATACCAGCAGATTTATTTATTGAAACATAAGCCCTTGGAGTGATGGTTTACCAAATCAAATATTCTCTTCTTTGAATGAGAACGTTATCCTGCTTCAGAAATAGAAAAGTGCTCACTCAGATAACTTTAAATTAAATAAAGTAATGGAGAAATGGAAAAACAATATATAACTCTCGCCTTTGGCGCCAGTTTAGGAGAAACTGACACGAAAACCTCCAGGGCATCAAACACATTAAGTCACAAATATTATTCCAAGCAAAACAATACCACACTAAACCCGATCAGACACTTTTGCATTGTTGTCTATTCTATGAGCTTCAGGCTGAGCCAAAAGACACAAGCTGCACAAGTTGCTAAATGCATTAACTTAAATGAATGTTATTCCAGCGGCAATTTGCATCAAACACGCATCACTGCATTGAAGAGTATCCATCCAACTTTTCCTATTCATCTAACTTATCTATCACGCCTATACTGTGTGATGTTATCCACAAATATGCTGCAGAAACATAATCCTATAACAGTTTCATCCAAGGCAAAACTATGTAATTATAGCTGTGGATGTGCACCTTAATGGATAAGTGGCATAATATAAATGTCACCTTGAAAGCTACGGCGCCAACATTCAATCTGTCGTTGTACGCTTTGTCAGAACCAAGTTTGTTTTGCTGCATATACCGTACTTAATAATAGGTTTACACAATCACGCATAGCACCTGAACACTCGGAAAATGGTCTAATTTTAAACTGCCTTTATCCATTCACACTCATTCATGCGTCTGGGCAATTGTTTGGTGCAGTGGCTGTGGGCTTTCTCACGGAATAAAAGACTCCAAATACAACAAGTTTAAACACCCAACATTGCTTCAACTCTGACCCGGAGTCAAGAAAGTTTTCACCCCGTCGGTTCCGAATGTCCATCTCTCATCCCCGCTATTTCGACTCCACATCTGTCTTGAGGTGGTCAAAACAACACGACTGTTTGAGCGCAGAAATGAAGTGCTAAAGCCGCAGCTGGAGGTCACCCTCAAAGAGTGGATCATAAACAGCTTCGCAGCCCCGTGGATTATTCCGTCTTCTTTTACAGCGAAACCCTCGCCCTCCGAAACAGCTCCGGGCCCTTTAGATAACAGCTATTACACCCCTGCGCGAGGAGCTCAGGAGGAGAGAGGCGGAGGTTTTTTTTGGGGGGAAACACTGGTACGTGCAGCTTGGCGGTGGAGAGGCCGTGTCCTTATCCCCGCTCTGTTTGGACAAGAGCGATGGGTAAACAGCTAAAGAGAACAGATATGGCTTTATTACGGCGTCGGGGAGGAAGACGACAAAAACATGTGAGCAGTGGAGAAGGGATTTTTACAAACAACCCATGCAATATCCAGTAACTGCCTTTATTATTCATTTGAAGTCATTTGGCTCAGTTAACGTTCATTTTTAAAACTTGCTTGTCTGATGGTGGACTGTGGTCTCAAACAGTGCTTAGTTAGGTCTGTTACAATACTATATTCACTAACAAACAATATTTCTCACTCTCTATATTCATTACGTTTCACTTTCTTAGGCACAAATGGAGAATGTTTTGTTAGCCAGTCAATAAAAACAATTGAATTCCCATAATTCCCACAATTTTGGACCAATCTAATCAGAGAGCACATTCGCATCACGCAGTTCATTCATGCTTTCTAAAAATCGAGCAAAGAGAGAAGTGGGCGCGTGAGTAAAGGACCGGACAGAAAAAGGCAGTTGGTTCTAAAAGGCCTTAGCAATGCATGTGTAAAAAATAGTCTTCTGCTGACTCGGCAGTCTGACTTACTGACTTATCAAATTTACATCCTACAAAGTAAGCTAAAGAAAACGCGCTGGTCTAAATGATAAAACTCCCAGTCCGAAATGAGGTCCTTGGACGCCCCTGGCAGAGGGCGCCCCAAGTAACATACAAGATCCCCAAAAAGAGCAGCCTTTACCCATCAAGTTAGAGCAAATGCGGTGGCTGTGTGTACTTCTTTTCCCCCAATGCTGTCCCCCTGTTAGGAACACAGTGCACGGCGTTCCCTACAGCCTGGATTTCCCTCCCAATCAATGAGCGTGCAATGAGAGGCGTCTATCTGCAGCCGGACGTGGGGATTTGTCCTGATGGCTATTGATCAGCCCATTGTTAGACCTTAAATCACACAAGCCGAGGGCCGCGTGTGAAGTCAGCAAGAAACCCAGTGACTCATCAGGAGAGATCGCGTTTGTAACTGTACAGCCCAAAGTTACATTAGAGACGCATTCAAGTCTGCCCCTCTCGGAATAGACTCACGATGACACTGGCCGGATGCTTTTTTTTGGTAAGTTGCTCTGATGAGTAAGAAAATGAAGACAAATCGCAGAACTTGGAAAGCAATCAGAAAGCTTCATCCACAAAATCAATAAATAGATAAATGATCAACAAAAATGCTATAAATAGATGAACAACAGCCACCAAAATCAAAACATGAAACCCTGCAATACTGGAATGAATATCATCCAAAAATAGCTTAATATTCAATAATTCCGTAATAATATTTGTGTGTGTGTTGACAAAGAATATTGAAAGCAAATTAAAGCTATAAAAACAAACAAAAAAGTAGTAATTTGGACTGGCATTTCTAGCATTGAAGACAGCTAAAAGTGATAGTCTGTAAGTTTAAATGTTTTACAACTGTAGTAGATTAGGTATAATTGACCGCCGTTTTATCAAATAATTCTTCTATTCCAAAGTCCCTCCCTTTGCTGATTTCACTCGGGGTGGCTGTCAGGTCCATTCATGAGGGGAAGAGGGATCAGATTGTTTGCTTTAGATCTCTCTCTCTCTCTCTCTCTCTTCATATTGCAATCTTACAGACAATCACTTTACAGGTCCTATATCATGCAAAATCGACTTTTTAGAGCTTTTAGCCATGTTGTTATGCTATTTCCTTATCAAAAACACCCTCAGAGTGGTTTGTGGCTTCATTCACGCAGCTCTCAGTAATCCTCCTGAATCCTGCTCTCTGAGCAGCTGCTCCGCTCTCTCCTGGTGAACGACTGACCTGCTCAGTTGGGACGTCACAGTGGAATGGAAGTGCTCGACGTCTGTAATGTAATGTCTTACAGCCTGATTTTAATTTGTAAAACAACTTTTTCATTATTTCTGTCGTAAGAGAGATGAAAGAGGAA